>NC_066859.1:27009536-27660536 GCF_025177605.1 Cucumis melo | reverse complement strand
CACAAACTGCATCAGCTGAAGCTTAAACTTAACAGACTTAAAAATGAAATCTAATAGCCATCTTCCTCCCTAGGTAGAGGGACATGAGATCTTTGAATGAGGAAGTTTTCATAGATGAATCCAGCAAGCCCACCACCAATAAGAGGCCCAACCCAGTAAACCCAATGGTCAGTCCAGTCTCCAGCCACCAAAGCAGGCCCAAATGATCTTGCTGGGTTCATTGAAGCTCCTGAAAAAGCTCCACCAGCCAAGATGTTGGCCCCCACCACAAACCCAGTCAGCAATGGACCCAGCCCATCAAGAGCCCCCTTTTTTGGGTCAACAATTGTACCATACACAGTGAAAAGCAAGGAGAATGTCAGAATAATCTCCCATATCACTCCCTGAAGATACCCAACCCCACTTGCTAACGTATGAATTGGAGTGACCTGCAAAAGCAAACAGAAAAAAATACATTGAAGGGAAACATTTTACTCCAAACTATATTGTTCGTTCAACCATAAAATGTGGTTGCTTCACACTAACCCCTTTAGATGTAGATTGAAAAATCTGTATGCTCTCTAGTAACGCTAATGTAAATTTAAGGATTTCTCACATGCATCCAACCCTGAAAAACTGCTAGCTATTGTGGGGCTTTCTGTGAATAATGGCTTCTATAGTTTGATAGAGAAAAGAATATACTCACCAAGCCTCCGGTGAGGTACGTTAACAAGAAGCTGGCAGCTGAAGCTGCTAGCAACTGAACAATCCAATATAGAGCGGATCGAACGACTGTGATGTGGCCACCGAAAAGTAGACCAAGAGTAACAGCAGGGTTGAGGTGGCCACCAGAAATGTGGCCAGTAGAGATCATCACAGCCACAACAAAGGCATGAGCAACTGCAACGGCGAATAAACCGACAAGTGCGTTTGCCAATAACGCATCTAAATCACGTAGAAAGAAAAGCAATAAATATGTCAATCCCAATATACAATCTAGCTGTATCAAGAATAAAGAGGAAAAAAGAAAAACTAGATCAGCAGAGAAACTTACTGGCAGCCATGGCTGATCCGACACCAGCAAAGACGAAAAGGAAAGTGACAATGAACTCGACGATGAGGGCTCGGATGCAATCGGGCTGGTAGGCCTCGCCGATGCTTCCAATTGCAATTTTGGCCATTGGTTCTGGCGAGTTCAAGGACTGAACTACAAGAAACTTGGAAAGGAGTTTGGTTGGCAATTTTCTGAATAAAACTAAGTGCGGTTTTATAAGCAATTCATCATGTGGGCAAATGGTAAGTATGATGACATATTATTGTGCCACGTAAGTAAATTACATTTGTGTTCGTTGACTTGAACTATATTTACGGGTTGTGCCATCCAATTATTGAAGCAAATAAAGGGGAAAGAAATGGCCTTTGAATTTTTGAGCTACTATATTGAATGACATTGCAATTATTTTCTTAAAAATTAAATACTTAAATAAACGCTAAAATTTGGTAGTCATGATTTGTATCGTAGATGTGAGTCAATACTATACTTTTAGATGTTCAAATTTAGTTTTACTTCCTAGTTATTGTTGATTTTTTAAAGGCTTTTTATTATCTAATTATTCTTATTTTAACAATAAATTTTTAAAATGCATTTATCTCGTAGTAGGCTAAATTGAATTTATTAGAAATATGTTGACTGACTAAAGAGAAATTATCGTAAATAGTCAAAATTTTAAACTATTTACAATATATAGAAAAAAACCTTAAATGAGCTACAATAAATTTAATGGTTTTGTTGTAGTTTATAAATAGTTTCAAGTTTAAAAAAAAATACATCAGATTTAGTTGTAAATGATAGTTGACCAAATAAATAACTAAAATTCCTTAAAGAGTATAAGAATGAATCACCATTACTCACGAATTATTGAACTGCACATGATGTTGGACTTTAGCTTCGACATAACCCCAACCAAGTACCAACCTGTCCATAAGTACTCGGCTCTTTTTCAAAAGATGAACAAAAAGAAAAGGATGAAAACGACAAATTTGCCACTTTCTTATCTTACATGCAGAAGTGTGCATAATAGATCGAACAACCAAGTTAATCAATCAAAACCAACCAAACTGAAGATGATTGGTTAGGGATAAGGAGAGGTTCGACAAGTGTTTAGTGTTGGTTATAAATTCAAATCGATAACATTTTTAAAATATTTCAAATACTTAAACCGATGGACGGACCAACTGTAGTTTTTTACTCCTTCATGGTTGAGGTCAGTTTAGACATTACCAACAATAGTATCAGTTTGATAGGAAAACCGATTTTGACTAGTTGATGTTGTGTTAAAAATTATTTGACAAGTTTGATGAATTTAGATTGAGTAAGGGAAAAAGATAATTACTTTTACTACAACAACCGTTACGAGACCTCAAAAAAAAAAAAAAAAACACAGTAATTATTGATGTATTAACATTTGAGTTGGTGAATAGGTCGGAGAGAAAACAGAGTTAGTCTCTAAAAGTAACTTTTTTTCTTTTTCCTTTTCAAATTCAAATTTTGTTTTCATCTCCCTACTCTATTCTAGTTTCCAAATCTCTAAATGATAGGATCCCATGTGATCATGTTTCAACTTGATTTTTTTGTCTTAAAAAGAGATGAGCCACAATACATGAACACAACTATTGGCTTATATAATTTGAAATCTAAGATATTAACATAAAGGTATAGCTTTCATATTAGAGAACACGTGTATAGACTTCTTAAATGTTAATTTTAACGAATGAACAATTAGGATCGATTTACGAACAATTTTTTAAGAAAATTCTGACGATTAAGTTTAAATTGATTCATTTACGAAATTAAAGTTTAAAAATTTAATTCATACAAATATAAGTCAGCAAAATACATAGCAGATGTGTCTTTTAAGCAGTATTTTTAAAATTGTATTGTGTTTAAAAAGTAACAAAAATTGCTATGGTGGGTATTAAAGTTGATGGGAAAAATGAGATATCAATATCCAATGAGTATGTCTCAAGAAACGGTGGAAGATTAGAGTCCACTCTTAATCTTTCCTTTCTTGCTTTTCATTCATTTCCTTTTTCCATTTTAATTTTCTCCTGTAGGGTGTTGACCAATTGAGTGCTTCACAGATGATCTGTCACTCTCAATTTAAATACTTTTCACAAATTTGAATATAACATGTTGATAGATGACTCAATCTATTATCTCAATAAAATCTGTAGTTCGTATTAAACATAAACGTATATGTCATCAAAAACAAGCATAGCTCACTTAGCATGCAACATATGTCAACTAAGAAATCCATGGTTTTTAAATCTTCCCATCTCTTTACAAGGAAAAATGGGAGAAAATAAATAAACTTAGAATCTAAGAGTAATCAAAGAAAGACAAATAAATCAAAAGGCAATTTTATTTATTTTTATATGAAAAGGTTGAGAACCATTTTCTTCCTCTTCCTTACTAGCTTAAAATTCTCCTAACTACATTTTTACATCTTAGAACTCAACCTACACATAGTTCTTTTTAGACCTTTGAGAGCAAACTCAATCATTTCTATGTATTACAGCAAACTATTACACAACTCAAACTATTACATTAAAGATCTTCGTACAAATAAATTTAAATTCAGTTACAAATATAACAAAATTTACCAACAATCTATAGAAAATGTCCAAAAAGCATATAAAGTGTCGTATCCTTTACTATTCTACCTTTTCCCCAACACATTGAGATTTACAATTAAGCAGTATGCTCCGCAAAATAACTCTAGACATGAACTATGTATCATGCTTTGCAAGAAAACCCAATGCACGCTGTGCCATGCAACACATGGGCTTACTAAAATCTATGAATTGCATTATGCTTTCTAAACTATATGCTTCGTGCCAAGAAACCATAGCACGCTCACAGCATAAATGGTATGCTTTCTTTTCATACAATTATATTATATCATACAGCAGACATAAGCTTCCCCAACAATATACAACAATTTTATCACACAACAAGTTATAAGTCATATGTATACACAAACTGAAATGAAGCAACAGAAATAAGATTACACTAAAAAGTTCAGCTCGACACCTTATTTAGAGTGTTCTACAACAACAGACTAGTGAGTTCTCGAGAGTTACAACATTCACAAGTTTGAGAAGGCTAGCTAAAACTCACCAAAACAAAGGTGGGACCTTGTTTGACAATTATTTGAATGAGCAGAATAACAATCCAAAGCTTTCCACAGGTTCAAAGAGTGTCAAGCCGCCAAATTTCTAACATCCCTACTCAAATGTTTGCAGATTAAATCCATCATGTTCAACATATTAATGTGAATATTATTCCAAAAGCTTTCCAGGAAAGATATTGATATTACAACCTTCACCAAATGTCTTTGTTTTCAAGTTTGGTGGAAAATCTTTTGGGTTTGTTTTGATCTATGATTACCTAAAGTCAGGAAGAACGTTATTTGTTTACCAAAATAATTCTATCAAATAAGTAAGTTCTCAGAAACAATAAGTTTGTCATAAAAATCATACAACTTATGGAATAATGTGTTGATGATACATAATAACCATTTTACCTTGGGCTCTATTTGGTAACATTTTAAGTAATGTCATTTTCTCATTGAATCTCTCGAGACAAAAATTTGTTAGAGTACCTAAAAAAGTGCAATTCCACTTTGTTAAGCTGTACAACTCTTTGTCCTCATTGCCCCACAAACGGTTTGTTTTTACTAGTCAAATCATAACCTCCAATCCAAATAACCGAAACTCTTACTGACCACCTTGATATAAAAGCTTAAAGATAGTCACCTTATTTTATCCAAACAAAATCTCTACAAGAGCGTATTCTCTCCATCCACCATAATATATATGTCTATTAATAATTGTATAATCTCTTCTGTTATCTTCTCCTTCCAATAATGAAGGCATCGTCCCATTATCTTAACACGTTCATCCATTTTGCTAATCTTACTATCTCAAAAATGAACTTCATTTCTCAGTACATCAGTCATTAACTCGAGCTGTATAACAAAAATTTGCATCCCATCTCATTCTTTTACCCCAAGATTCTTTTATGTGGTTTTGATGTGGATTTCAATTGATAACTCCACCACAATAACTCCAATTCAAGGAACAACAATAACTCGTTAGATAAAATCTGCTAAAGGTCACATTTTCTATTTGGTAGTTCCTCCAGGACAAGGTTATCTTTTTTTACTGTGTTAAGAGGAAATCATCTCTTTGATTGGGACCAAATGTTGTGTATTATTTTGGGGATGACAAGGTTCCAGATCATCTACAATGGCCTTGTGAGTTTGCTAGATCAGTGTGGAGCAGCTTCTTCTAGGCATTTTACTTTGGCTTGGCACAAGGGGATGAAGAATAAACTATTTTATGCTAAGATTTTTAGAGGGGTTGGAAGACCTTGGGGTGAGGTGTCACCTTGTTAGATAGCACATCTATGTATGCGAGGGTGAGTAGATACTAATTTCGAAAGACAAACAAATACTGAAAAGTAATAAAATCTCATCAAAATCAAAAGACCTTTGTAATCAAATGCTGCCTGCTCCAAGAAACAGAGTTTAGATGCTAAAGCTACCATACAAGATCATCTTAGTGTTCGATTCTAAGATCAACCATTTTTAGTTCACCCTGTGACATTCGCCCATCATCTTCTGTCGTCCTAAATCTTAACCCGAAATAAAAAACCATAAACCATTGTCCCAAATTATTTAAAGACAAATGGTTTTTCAAAATGTAAGAGAAAACACATCAGTAACTTCATTAAGCCGTAACAAGAAAATTGGGGGGAAATGTACAAACAAAAAGGGTTTAAAGAGATGAGCATGTAAAGGGAACAGAGTGCATAAATGAGTATATTTAATGGCATCCACTATGTTGTCCAAAAGTATTGGAGGGTAAGAAAGCCTAATAAAAGCACTAAATCTCCCGCAAGGTTTCAAAAGTTTAACCAGACATAAACTGTTTCAACCCTTAAATTCAGGTTCGAATAATAAATCTTAAAACTTAAATCGAACTATCATGGCCCAGACCCAGGATATGGAAAGCAGATTCGGCATTTCTTTGTGTTCTCCCTGCAACCCGACGACATCGTCCTTGCTTCTAAATGCTGCATTTTATCCTCAATCGTATGCATCTTACTCAGAAAGTCACCGAGCATAAAATTGCTTCAAGGTAAGCACTTTGGAGTTACTATGATTCAACCATCAAAAAGGGAAGAAAGGTTCACTTATGTTGGTTTTATGTTCTCAAAATCTCTCGTTCGAATGTGATATCCGTTCATATTTTGCTCCTAATCTCGAAGCGTTACACGAACTCACTGTGTTGGGATTGAAATCACGTCGGTTTTTCTTTTTCCCAATCAATGACTTCATCGAGACCAGTTGCTTCGTTTATCCCCTCCGACACCGGAGTCAATATCAATCGCATAAGAGATCGCCCGTCCTCTTCTTCTTCCAATACATACATTTGAATATTTGAGGATATTTAGCGAGATGGTGAAAGAGCAAACTTTTATTAAAATCTGATTTTCTCAAACGAAACCCCAAATCGGAAGAGAACAAAAAAGAGGAAACTGCAAAAGGGAAGAAGAGAATGGTCGGCGTTGATGGAGAGGGTGAGTGGGGAATATCATCTAAGTGCAAACCCAGAAACAACCGGCGCCGACGACGGTAACTCTTTGAAAACCTTTGACTTTGACCGTCGAACACCTGTCTATATTCTAATAACGGTTAGTTCGTTTATTTATTAATGGCTTAATTTTATTTCTTCCCTAATTTTATGGGTTTTTCATTCATTAGTTTATTTTATTTCTGAAACGAACCAAATCGTCTAAAAGAAAAAAATAAAATCCCTTCCTTTCCATGACTTTCTTTTCTTTCATATTTACATAAAATTATAAAATATATTTTATTTTTATTTTTAAAATTTAAATTAGAATACAATATAAAATGATATTAATTTTTTTTGGACAAGTATCAATCCAAAAATGGCACAGTTAATAATTACATTGTATTCAAAGTATTTGAAATAGAGAAAGAAATAGCATCCTGACAATATTTCTAAAAGAATTGTAAATGGATCTACACGTTCATTAATCGTTGATGAATTATACTTGCAAACAAAAAAAACATCACAAATGGTTTCAATTAATATATTCTATTGTGTATATTGATTAAAATATTAATTTGAAATTTAAATTAACACAGTTATAAAAATTAAATATTTAGGGTTTACTATTTGTTGTCACAAAATACAAATACAAATACAAATACTTGTTTAATTTTTTTCTATTGACGTGGCATCCATGCCCATGCTCGTTTCCCTCGTCTCCCTTCAACACGATACGTGGCGCCTCTTGACTCGTGTCTAAATTGTTCTCAAAAAAATACAAAATACATTTAATAATGATAAGTTGGCTGGTGACACGTGGCATATAGAATTTGGTTCTTTTCCTTTTCATTAATATCAAAATTTTCTTCTTTTTTTCCCATTTTAATGGTTAATAGTTAAAATGAAAATGAAAAACATTGCTAGAAATTATGTTTTCGTATTTCTCATTGATAAAATTTGGAACTTTTTTATATTTATAACAGTAATTTATTTATGTTTGTACGAACGTAAATATTATTGGAGGTAGAGTAAGAAAATCAAACTCGTTTATTTCATATAATTCATGAACACAAATTACAATAGTTAACAAACTATAAAGATTCCAAAATTCAATTGAAACAAATCAATAGGTGAAAATGAAAGGATCCAAGTTATGGTATATAATGTGAGGTGGTTGATCTTTTTCTTCCATAAGATCATGTTAAAGAAGGATATAACTGAAGTGTAAAGGAATTCTTGAATCTCAACTAATCTTGTAATGGACGTCATGAAATTTTGGAGCCATCGACACCACAATGCGAGTATCCACACTCGAGCTCAAACAACACCGAAAAGCCCAATTTAACGACTTCAATGAATTTGAAATTATTGTCAAATTTCTTGATTCTATTGTCTTCATTTGTGATACAATATCTCTTGTCTCTTTATTTGATTTCGGAGTTGTCTCAACCACATAACTGATATCACAGATGAAGACAATAGAATCAAGGAATTATCTCAACCACACAACTGTTCATCCAATTTCTCCATTTTCTCTCTGTTTTTGAAATGGAAGATCAATTGGTTGTCGATGAAAACAGAGGCATGGAAGAGCCACTGTTGAGCGACACCGATGATGGCAAAGGAGGCTTAAGAACTTTGCCTTTCATTATCGGTAATCAATTTTTGTAGAACTGATTTTTGCGTTCTTGTGTTTGTTTGTTAAATTAGCTGATTGTTCTTCGTCCTCATCAGCTAATGGTACATTTGAGAAAGTGGCGAGTCATGGTTTATCGCCGAGTATGATACTCTATCTGACGGAGGTTTATGGAATGAAATCTGCTCATGCTTCTAATGTCATCTTTCTTTGGTCTGCCGCCACAAATTTTACTCCGATCATCTGTGCTTTTCTTGCTGATTCTTATTTCGGTCGGTTTTCAATGATCGCGGCTGGCTCTATCTTCAGTTTTTTGGTAATCTCTTATTGTCTTTTATATGATTACCCAAATCTTACAATGATTTTTCCATTTTCTGCGATGTGGAGAAGATTTTGTATGCACAGAAGACAAAGTTGTATGATTATTCTTTCCTATGATTATCTCTTTCACTAGACAAGCAATTCAGACTCTGATTTGAGCATTGTTCATATATTATGACCCCCATGAGATCACAATCAAAGCTGTATAAATGGAAAACAATATATAGTACACGTTTAGTTTTGGGTGAAATTCACCTAAGAACACATATTTAATCATCCAAAATTGATTTCATTTTTAATTTAAAACTTATATGCAATTTTCTGGTTTTGAATGAATAAAAGGAGTGATTTTTAAAAATGATAAAAAAATAATTTTAATCATTATGGAACTATCTTATGTTCTATGTGTAAACTGCCAATTAAAAAGCACGTTTGACTGAAGTTCTAACTTTTCCAAAAAAGCCTTTTACGTGGATGAGAAAGAAGAAAGGAACAAAAGATTCATTTACTCTTCTCTTTTTGGCAAAAGATTCATTTACTCTTCTCTTTTTGGTGTTGGTTTGGCAATTGCTGTAACGTTTACTTGTTTTTGTTTCTATCTTTTGTAATAGGGAATGTTTGTTTTATGGTTAACTGCGATTATTCCACAAGTAAGGCCTTTCTGTGATAAAATTAATGGCTATTGCGATGCCCCATCAACACCTCAACTATTGCTTTTATATTCATCTTATGCCATAATGTCCATTGGATCTGGTTGCCTTCAAGCATCCCACCTTGCCTTTGGTGCAGATCAGTTGTACAAGGAAAGCAAATCCAATTCAGGCATTTTGAACAGTTATTTCAACATATGTTATATTTCAATTGCAGTTGGAACACTTATAGGAATGTCATGCATTGTGTATATTCAAGATCGCATGGGTTGGGGGATAGGCTTTGGAGTCTCGGTTGCACTCATGTTATTAGCTACAATAACTTTTCTCTCGGCCTCATCCTTATATTTGAAGTCGATGCCAAGCAAAAGTTGGTGTGATGGGCTTGTACAAGTTGTCTTTGCCACTTATAAGAAGAGACACATGCAAATACCATTTGTAGGCACATTTGAAATGTACCATCATGAAACTGGGTCACTGTGTGCTTTGCCAAGCAACAAGTTAAGGTACAAAGCGCATGCCCTTTTGTCATTAGTAATGCTTCTTACTTTTTATTAAGGATGCATCGGCTTTTCTTTATTACTGCCTAATTTTTACCTTTATGCTTTTGTTCTCAAAACTTTATCGTTCAAATTGACAGAATACCTTTAATTAAATTTTGAAGATATCTACTTTACCTTGTTTGATTCTCAAGGTTTTTGAACAAAGCATGCATCATTAGAAATTTTGAGGAAGAGCTAACTTCAGATGGGAAGGCTTCAAATCCTTGGAGCTTATGCACCGTGGAACAAGTTGAAAACTTGAAAGCCCTCATCAGGATAATACCATTATGGTCTACTGGGATCCTTTTCTCTGTATCTTTGAGTCAATCATTCTATGTTCTTCAGGTTGCATCTATGGATCGACACCTTACTTCGAGTTTTGAAGTTCCCGCAGGCTCATTCAGTGTATTGATAGTAGTTTTTGTAATAATATGGATTATACTATACAATTGTTTAATACTTCCTCTAGCATCCAAATGCAGAGGAAAACCAACCCATCTAAGTGGGAAAACCAGAATGGGATTGGGGATCCTTTGTTGCACCTTAAGTCTTGCAGTATCAGCAATCGTCGAGGGTGATCGTCGTGCCTTAGCCATAAAGGAAGGGTTCTCCAACGACCCAAATGCAGTGGTAAGCATGTCTGCATTTTGGACGCTACCACGTTACATCTTGTTTGGTATGGCAGAGGCTTTTAATGCGATTGGGCAAATCGAGTTCTTCTACAACGAGCTTCCAAAAGCCATGTCCAGTGTAGCAACCTCTCTTTTGGGGCTGAATTCGTCTGTAGGAAACTTGGCTGCAAGTTTTATAATGACTACCGTTGATAATTTCAGTAAAGCAGTAGGAGGAAAGAGTTGGGTTTCAAGTAATATTAACGATGGTCACAGTGACTATTATTATTGGTTGCTTTTTGGTTTGCTGTTTGCTAACTTTTTGTATTTTCTGGCATGTAGCAAGTCTTATGGTCCTTCCAAGGAAGAATCAGCAGGTAGATCTACTGCTGAAGATTATAACAATACTGTAAATTAGTTTTTTTTTTCTTTTATAAATAAATGAGGCTTATCAGTTAATACTCATATTTATACTAAGTATGAATTTTTTTTTTATTATAATTTAGTATTTATTAGTTTACTATATTTTATAAATATTTGAGTTAAATAAATTAGAACGTTTCAAGGTATGCACCTAAAATGTTTTCACATGTTTTCAACTTAAAATAAATTGAATCCTTAAATGGACGAGTAGCTGTATTTTTCAAAGACGTTTGAGGAGGTTCAAGGACTAGTTAGACTGATTGTCACGAAGGTTGCTCCAACTCAAACAAAATTGATGATTCAATTCACCGCAAGGCATGTGACGAGCATATCAGGGTTTGAACAGTGGAAGCAAGTTAAAAGCTTAATCCACATCTATAAGAGTATTATTAAGAATTTCTGGGGTTGTAGTTTCTCCCTTCCATGTGTTAAACCACGCTCCTCCTCCAACTTCCAATGCTGCCATGTTACTTGTGACATCCAATACAATCTGCATAGCAACAATTGTACTAAACTAACTATTAAATATGAAGAGCAGTGACTAATTTTTACATACCACTAAGAATTGACAACGAGGCTTTAACCACCTTAAGGATTTATAACCAGTGAAAAATTTCCAGGGAGAATGCTAAGATTACATGATAGTAGTTTCTCTATGTCTATACACATGTAACGTGTTTGCATAAAAACGTCTAAAAAAAGAAGGGTTTTAAAGGTGAGTCTTGTACTTGTGAATCTTTTTTAGTATAATAAATGTGGGATAGAGAATTGAACTCATAACAATTTTTGTGAAACAAATAAGATCTAAAGGTAAAATGTTACCAAAACTCTTATCTTATTATTATTTTTTTATAAAGTATATTCGACTTTTTTTAGATTTATGGTTTTTCATTTATTTTTAAATAATCATGATTATTTGTCGAATTGTAAAAGAAAAAGAAAAAAAGAAGTTTTAAGAATTTCATCCAATAAAATTTTGATTTTTTAAAACAATGTTAAACTTGTAAACAACTTGTTTATTTGTTTTCTTCTCTATTTTCTATGAGTTTATTAGCGATACTCTTATTAGCAATATGAATAGATTTTAAAGATCTAATATAAATTTTGTTATACTTGTAATTTTTTACATTTTATTAAGTAGGTAAGTATTTTGAGCATGAATATTATATTTGCAACCGTGCTTAGTTAAATAGGTGATTTGGAAAAAAAGAATTATTAACTTAATTTTTGTGAACAAATATCAATCTAAAAATAGTAAAGTTAATAATCACGTTGGTAACCATTAAAATAACACCTTAATAACTTATTTGACACGATAGGAAGTAGTAAAAATACGAGAAAGAAATATCGTTCCAATAATATTTCTAAAGAAATTATAAATGAATTTTTAAGTTCACTTATATAATTAAAAATTGTGTCTATTTAAACCTTAAATTTTAATATCATATTTAAGAAAATCTATCAAAATTGATTCAAGATTTAAATTGATTTACTCGTACAAATTATTGTTTATATTGATTAAAATATTAATTTGAAATTTAAATTAACACATTTATAAAAATTAAATATTTAGAGTTTAATTTTTGTTATCATAAGAAACAAATACGGATAGTTGTTTAATGTTTTTATAGTGACGTGGCATCCATTCCACCATGCTCGTTTCTCTCTTCTCCCTTCAATCCGACACGTAACGTATTTTATTTCGTATAGATATTGTTCCCACAAAAATACAAAATACATTTACTAATGATCGGTTGGCTGGTGACACACTGACACGTTAGTTTCTTGTTTACTATTTAGTAAATGTGGCATAAAGAGTTGCAGCCTTTGTAAGAATCTAAAGGAAAAATTATGAAATTTTTATATTGTAAAACTAACAAATTTAAAAATAAATAGTTTTTTGACAGTTGTTTGTATATTTAATTATTTGTTGTATTTATTATATTTACGGTATGAGAGGTGGTATGTGTGGGTTTTTTCTAATTTTTTTTAACCTATGATACAATTTTTCTAAATAAATTGGTTATTTTCCTTTTCATTAATATCAAATTTTCTTTTATGGTTAATTGCTGTTTTCAAACTCAGTTGAGCTTTAAAAAAATAGTTTTATAGCAATTAAACAATTATTTCACCTAATCTATTCATTTGTTTTCAAAACCATTTATTAACTAAAGTAAGTGTGTATTTAATTTAGCTTGGTGCAAGTAGTATTTAATTTCAAAATTAAGTTATTTTTTAAGAAAAAAGATATACATTTTAAGAGTGTATTTAAAATATTTTGTCAAAATAGTTAAAATAAAAATGATTTTTTTATAAAAAAATCTCTGATCAATCTAAACGATACGAGAAATATATCTAATGTTTTGTTTCGAGATAGTTGCAAATGTAGCAATTATATTCAAAATAATTAAGTATATAGCAACATTTTAAAAAAATTGCAAATAGAACAAAATTTGTCCAAATCTATCAATGATTGATTGGAGTTTATCATTGATAGACTATGCAGTAAATGTTAGTCTATCACTAATAAACCATAAGAGTCTATCAACGATAGAAATAGATTTTGCTATACTTGTAATTTAAATTACTAAATATTTAATAATTATTCTAAAAATGGTAATTACCCTAGCAATGTTGTGAATTGTTATGGCCTCAAATCTCACCAAACACCTGGGCCCAACATGAAGACTAGATCTAAGCTCATCTTCCAACTCCACGTTAACTTAAAAAAGAAAGAAACCTTTTCTTTGATAGGTCTAAGTTAGGAGCTTATCAAGGTTCCCTTTTAATAAAAGGAAAGTGTGATGCAGTGTTTATTTAAAAAAAATAAAATGATTTTGAAAAAGTTAATGCTGGATTATTTTATAAAATTTTTTAAATAAAATAATAGTTCTTTTACTGACACTTTTTTCTAAGTCAATCGTGTTAAGTCAATCGTGTTAAGTTTATTGTCGGAAAGATATAAGTTTCAGAATTCACAAATTAACATCATTATTAATATTTTTTTCAACGTGGACTGAGAAATGATTCGATTTTTAGATTTCATAAAATTTGTTCGTACTACCAAACGTTAAAATTTGGAATCATTGTGTTAAAAAATCTTATCAAACATCGTGTTAACAAAGAGTGATGGTTTAGAATAATGTTGATAATAAGAATAGAAATGGTCGATAGATTTCTTTTGTAAATGAAAGAGATGGATACAAACTTAATTTAAATTAATAATTCAATTATTTTTAGTTATGAACTAAGTTAATTATAAATCCTATTATTAGTATTCAAATTGTTATTGAAATTAAATAGATAATAATATGTTTATGTTTTACTTGTATTCCTTAAAGAATATATATATTAGGAATATGGATTAAAGAACAATACATAAATGTTATTCTTAGGATATCTTTTATAGGATGTAGAGTAAGAGAATCCAAATATGAGGTGGTTGACCTTTCTTCCAAAAGATAAGGTGAAGGAGATAAGGTGAAGGATCTAACTAAGCAGTAAAGGTGTTATTGAATCTCAACAACTCTTGTCATGACGTCATGAAATTTTGTACTCATTGACAACAAAATTCGACTTTAACGACTTCAACGAATTAATTACGGTCAAATTTCTTGATTCTATTGTCTTCATTTCTGATATCAGTTATGTGAGTGAGACAATTTCGAAGCCATTGTGGCCCGCCCGAATTGGAGATTCAAATAAACGAATATCTCCTGTTTCTTCATTTGATTTCGGAATATTAACCAACTGTTCTTCCAATTTCTCCATTTTCTCTCCGTTTTTGTAATGGAATATCAATTGGTTGTCGATGAAAACAGAGGCATGGAGGAGCCACTGTTGAGCGACACCGATGATGGCAAAGGAGGCTTAAGAACTTTGCCTTTCATTATCGGTAATCGATTTTTGTAGAACTGATTTTTGCGTTCTTGAGTTTGTTTGTTAAATTAGATAGCTGATTGTTCTTCGTCCTCATCAGCTAATGGTACAATTGAGAAAGTGGCGAGTCAAGGTTTAATGCCGAGTATGATACTCTATCTGACAGAGGTTTATGGAATGAAATCTGCTCAGGCTTCTAATGTCATCTTTCTTTGGTCTGCCGCCACAAATTTTACTCCGATCGTCTGTGCTTTTCTGGCTGATTCTTATTTCGGTCGGTTTCCGATGGTCGCGGCTGGCTCTATCTTCAGCTTTTTGGTAATCTCTTATTGTCTTTTATTCCTATATAATTACCCTAATCTTACAATGATTTCTCCATTTTCTGCGATGTGGAGAAGATTTTGTATGCACAGAAGAAAAAGTTGTATGATTATTCTTTCCTATGATTATTTCTTTCAGGAGAGAAGCAATTCAGACTCTGATTTGAGAATTGTTCATATATTATAACCCCCATGAGATCACATTCAAAGATGTATAAATGGAAAACAACAGTACATGTTTTGTTTTGAGTGAAATTGATATCATATTTAATTTTAAACTTAAATGTAATTTTCATATGATAAAATCTGGTTTTGAATTAATAAAAACATGTTCTGAAGTGATTTTTAAAAATGATAAAGAGTAATTTTAATCATTTGAGAACCATGTTATGTTCTATGTCTAAACTGTCTATTAAAGAAAATGTTTGACTGAACTTCTAACTTTCCCAAAAAGGTTTTTATGTGGATGAGAAAGGAGAAAGAAACAAAAGATTCGTTTATTTTTCTCTTTTTGGTGTTGGTTTGGCAATGCTATAACGTTCACTTATTTTTCTTTTTGTTTCTTATTTCTGTAACAGGGAACGATTGTTTTATGGCTAACTGCAATGATTCCACAAGCACGGCCTTTTTGTGATGAAATTAGTGGCTATTGCGATGCCCCATCAACACCTCAACTGTTGCTTTTATATTCATCTTATGCTATAATATCTATTGGATCTGGTTGCGTTCAAGCATCCTACATTGCCTTTGGTGCAGATCAGTTGTACAGGAAAAACAAATCCAATTCAGGCATTTTGGACAGTTATTTCAACACATGTTATATTTCAGCTGCACTTGGAGCACTTGTAGGAATGTCATGCATTGTGTATATTCAAGATCGCATGGGTTGGGGGATGGGCTTTGGAGTCCCGGTTGCACTCATGTTATTAGCTACAATAACTTTTTTCTTGGCCTCACCCTTATATTTGAAGTCGATGCCAAGCGAAAGTTGGTGTGCTGGGCTTGTGCAAGTTGTCTTTGCCGCTTATAAGAAGAGACATATGCAGATACCATTTGTAGGTACATCTGAAATATACCATCAGGAAAACGGGTCATCGTGTGCCTTGCCGAGCGACAAGTTAAGGTACAAAGTGCATGCCTTTTTGTCATAGTCATAACGATTCTTACTTTAGATTAAGGATGCATCAACTTTGCTTTATTAATGCCAAATTCTATTCAAAATTAAAGTGTTTGTTTACCTTTATGCGTTTGTTTCCGAAACTAACTTTGTTAAACCAGTGATATCCATTCAGATGGTGTTCAAATTGACAGAAAAACTTTAATTAGATTTTGATGAGATCTATTTTACCTTGTTGGACTCTCAGGTTTTTTAATAAAGCATGCATCATTAGAAATTCGGAGGAAGAGCTGACTCCAGATGGGAAGGCTTCAAATCCTTGGAGCTTATCCACCGTGGAACAAGTTGAAAACTTGAAAGCCCTCATGAGGATAATACCATTATGGTCTACTGGGATCCTTGTTTCTGCATCTTTAAATCAATCATTCTATGTTCTTCAGGTTGCATCTATGGATCGACACCTTACTTCGAGTTTTGAAGTTCCCGCAGGCTCGTTCAGTATGATGGTATTAGTTTTTCTAATAATTTGGATTACACTGTATGACCGCTTAATACTCCCTCTAGCATCCAAATGCAGAGGAAAACCAACCCGTCTAAGTGCGAAAACCAGAATAGGAATAGGGATTCTTTGCTGCACCTTAAGTCTTGCAGTATCAGCAATCGTCGAGAGTGATCGTCGTGCCTTAGCCATAAAAGAAGGGTTCTCCGATAATCCAAATGCAGTGGTAAGCATGTCTGCATTTTGGACGCTACCACGTTACATTTTGTTAGGTATTGAAGAGGGTTTTAGCGTGATCGCACAAGTCGAGTTCTTCTACAATGAGCTTCCAAAAGCCATGTCCAGTGTGGCAACCTCTCTTTTGGGGCTGAATTCATCTGTAGGGAACTTGGCTGCTAGTTTTATAATGACTACCGTTGATAATCTCAGTGAAGCAGTAGGAGGAAGGAGTTGGGTTTCAAGTAATATCAACGAGGGTCACAGTGACTATTATTATTGGTTGCTTTTTGGTTTGCTGTTTGCTAACTTTTTGTATTTTCTGGCATGTAGCAAGTCTTATGGTCCTTCCAAGGAAGAATCAGCAGGTAGATCTAGCGCTGAAGATTATAAGAATATTGTAAGTTAGTTTTTTTTTCTTTGTTTTTTTAAATAAATAAGGGCTTATTAGTTATTACTCAGATATCTATACTGAAGTATGAACTTTTTTTAAAAGAAAAAGAAGTATATTTAGGCTGTGTAGAGGAAAATAAATAATTAAGATTTGAGTTTGCGTATTAATTAGAGTTTGTACTTATCAAAAAAGAGGAGACGAAACTACTTTTAGGACTAATGGATAAATAAGATCTCACGATTAATGAATAAATAAGATCTTAGACTTTCGATCTTCAATCTCACAATTATTTGAATTAAAAATAATAGATTTTGTAAATATCTGACTTTTTGTACAAATTTAAATTCTTGACCATGTGTCAATTTATGAGCCAATTTTACAATTACCCAAGTTGATAATTTATAATTACAAGGGTTGATAATTTAAGCAATAAAATTAAAATCACAGAAGAGATGGTGTGATTTAATAATTATAAAGCTTAATAGTTTAACCAAGAAAATTAGAGAAATTATTGTAAACTTTTAAACATTCATAGACGTCTATATTAGAGTTCATGATTGATAGATTGATCGGCATCTTTTAGTTTACTATATTTTGTAAATATTTAGATTTATTTTGTTATATTGGATAAATTAGATTCTCACTATTGAAGTTCCGCCGAAATTAATGACTATATACACTATGCAATATTAAGGTCTGTACCCAAAATGCTTTCACATGTTTTTAATTCAAAATGAGCTGAACCGTTAAATAGACAAGTAGATGTACCCTACATGGCGTTTGGGGAGGTTCAAGGGACTAGACTGTATGTCACGAAGGTTGCTGGAACTCAAACGAAATCGATGATTCAATTCACCGTATGGTAAGGCATGTGATGAGCATGTTAAAAGCTTTGATCCACAGTTATAAGAGCATGCTTAAGAATTTCTGGGGTTATAGTTTCTCCCTTCCATCTGTTAAACCAAGCTCCTCCTCCAACTTCCAATGCTGCCATGTTACTTGTGACATCCAAAGAGTTGCACTAAACTAATTACTAGGAAATATGAAGCGCAGTTGATATCAAAAAATATATATCTCTAACTTGAGTAATTTTCATATACCACTCAGAACTGACAACGAGACTTTAGCCACTATCAGGATCTATAACCAGTAAAAAAAACTCCATCAATGATGCTAAGATTACGACATAGTAATTTCTCTGTGTTTGTATACATATAACATGGCTGCATGGAAACGTCTACTGTGATGGTATTAGAAAAAAGGAGGGTTTTGAATATAATGTTATACTTTTGGGTAAGTGTGGGATGGGGGAATTGAATCCATAACAATTTGTGTGAAATAAACGCTAAAGGCAAATGTTTCGAAACCCTCATCTTATTATTTATTATTGTTCTTTTTTATAAATATGTTTATTTCATCCAAATGTGTTAATTAATTATGGTTTTTCATTTATTTATAAATAATCACTTAAATTTTTTGTCAAATTTTAAATAAAAAAAAAACAAGTTTTAAGAATTCCATTCAATAACTAAATAGGTGATTTGGCCAAAAGAAATTTATTAACATAATTTTTTTTACAAATATCAATCCTAAAATGCTATAGTTAATAATCATGTCGTCACGGAAACATTAAAATAACACTCCAATAACTCATTTGGCATCATACGAAAGTATTTACAATATGAAAGAGAAAAAAATATTATTCCAATAATATTTCTAAAAGAATCGTAAGTAGATTTGCAAGTTCACAAATTAGTGATAGATTTATACTCACGGAACTTGTAAAGTATGAAATTTAAACTCTAAACTAAAAGTTATAGGACGTATTTAAACATTAAATTTTTATAATTATTATATCTAACAAAAACATCACAAATGGTTTAAATTAATATATAGGAAAAATTTTAAATTAATATACTAATAATTCAAATATGAATCTGAAATTTAAATTAATAAATTTACAAATATTGAATATTTAGGGTTTAATATTTGTTATCACAAATTACAAATAAAAATACTTGTTTAATTTCTTTTTCTAGTGACGTGGCATCCACCCCACACTCGCCTCCCTTCAACCCGACAAGTGGCGCTTCTTTTTCGTCTAAATGTTATTATCAGCAAAATACAGAACACAAATACTAATGATCAGTGGGTTCGGCTGGAGAGACGGTGACACGTTAATTTTTAGTTTAGTAAACGTGGCATAACAAATTAGGTTATTTTCCTTTTCATTAATATCAATTTTCTCTTCTTCTTTTTCCCCATTTTAATGGTTAATTGCTGTTTTCAAACCCAGTTGGGCTTTAAAAAAAAAAAAATAGTTTTATAGCAATTAAACAATTATTTCAATTAATCTATTCATTTGTTTTCAAAAACGATTCTTCAACTAAATTAAGTGTGTATTTAATTTAACTGGTGCTAAGTGTTTAACTTCAAAACTAAATTAAAATGTAGAAGCGGTTTTCACAGCTATTTAAAATATAGTTTTAAAAATATTTTAAGAATGTATTTAAAATGTTCTGTCAAAATACTTAAATTTTGGAGAAAAAAAATCTTTAGTCAATCTAAACAAATATGAGAAATATATTTAATGTTTGGTTCCAAGTTAAAAAAGTGCTTCTAACATTTCGATTTATGCATGTTTCAACAAGTGAAGTCGCACTCAAAATATCTTTCTAATGTTATAAATGTAACTTTATTTGATATGCTACACAAATATTGGTGCAATGCTCATAATGGTTATGGCCTTAAATCTCACTTAAGACCTATGCTCAACTGAATGACCGGATCTAAGATGATATTCCAAGTCCTCATTAACATAAAAAGAAAGTTTTTCGTCGACCGGTCAAGTTAGGAGTTTATCAAAATTCCCATTTAGTAAAAGGAATAAGAATCGAGTTGAACCCCCTCTCTAACCACTTAACCATTGTTCTTACATGTGACATTAAATATTAAGAATCGAGTTGGACCTCTCTCTAACCACTTAACGAACTTAGCATGCTTACATGTCACAGTAAGTATGATGCAATGTTTATTTAAAATAAATCATTTTGAAAAAGTTAAAACGTTCGATGACTACTCAAAATATCTTTTGAAATGTACTTTAAGTCATTTATATTAAATTTTTTTAAATAAATTAAGACTTTTTTATAAGACAATTAAAATCGATTTCATTGTCACGAAGATATGAGCTACAAATTTTGCAAATCGACATTATTATTAATAATTTTCCATGTCAATCTATTTTTAGACCATATAATTTGTTAGTACGGCCAAAATTTGAAATTTGGAATCATTAAAAAATTTTCCTCCAATTAAACAATAATATATTAAGATAAATGATAAAATAAAGTAGACCCCCACCCCCACGTGATACACGTGAGTTGATAATTCAAAGTTAAAATTTTTTACCAAATATTGTGTCAACAAAAAACGAATCTTTAGAAAAATGTTGCTCATTACCCAAAATTAAGATATCCAAAAAATCTAGCCTTAAAATTTTACACATATATTGGCAAGAATTAGTGATGGTTGATAGATTTTTTTGGTAAACAAAAGAAGAGGTAAATAGTAAAAAATAACAAAAAGGACCCACTATTTATACTTTATGACAAAATAGTACAATGAATTTTTGTTCGGTAATATTTTTGTCACAGAATGTAAATAACTGTATTCTTTATTATTCTTGAGAAAACTTTAAAAGAAATCGATACACACTTAATTTAAATTAATAATTAAATTATTTTTACTTGTGAACTAAGTTCTAAATCCTATTACTGGTACTCATATTGTTATTGAAATTAAATAGATAATAATATTTTGTGTTTTATGTATATTCCATAAAATAATATATTAGGAATATGAATTAAACACCATTTTTTAATATAATAAAAGATGAAGTTTTAATGATAAAATGATAAGATAGAGTCTAAAATTTTAGTTTTGTTATTTGTGATCAAACATAAATATTAGATGTAGAGTAAAAAAATCCAACCTTTTAATTTCATATAAGTCATGAACATAAATTAAAATAATTAACAAACTATACAAAATTAAGATTCTAAAATTCAATTGAAACAAATCAATAGGTGAAATTGAAAGGATCTGCGTTATGGTATATAATAATGCGAGATGATTGATCTTTCTTCCATAAGATACGGTGAAGGATCTAACTAAAGTGTAAAGGAATTCTTGAATCTCAACCACTCTTGTCATGGACGTCATGAAATTTTGGAGCCATTGACACCAAAATTCGAGTATCCACACTCGAGCTCAAACAACACTGAAAGGCCTACTTTAACGACTTCAATGAATTTGAAATTACGGTCAAATCTATTGATTCTATTGTCCTCATTTGTGATATCAGTTATGTGAGTGAGACAATTTCGAAGCGATTATGGCCGGCCCGAATTGGAGATTCAAATCCACGCATATATCTTGTTTTTCCATTTGATTTCGGAATTTAACCAACTGTTCATCCAATTTCTCCATTTTCTCTCTGTTTTTGTAATGGAAGATCCATTGGTTGTCGATGAAAACAGAGGCATGGAAGAGCCACTGTTGAGCGACACCGATGATGGCAAAGGAGGCGTAAGAACTCTACCTTTCATCATCGGTAATCAATTTTTGTAGTACTGACTTTTACGTTCTTGTGTTTGTTTGTTAAATTAGCTGATTGTTCTTCGTCCTCATCAGCTAATGGTGCACTTGAGAAGCTGGCGAGTCAAGGTTTATCGCCGAGTATGATACTCTATTTGACGCAGGTTTATGGAATGAAATCTGCTCAGGCTTCTAATGTCATCTTTCTTTGGTCTGCCGCCTCAAATTTTACTCCGATCATCTGTGCTTTTCTCGCTGATTCTTATTTCGGTCGGTTTCCGATGGTCGCGGCTGGCTCTATCTTCAGCTTTTTGGTAATCTCTTATTGTCTTTTATTCATATATAATTTATATAATTACCCTAATTTTACAATGATTTCTCCATTTTCTGCGATGTGGAGAAAATTTTGTATGCACAGAAGAAAGAGTTGCTATGATTATTTCTTTCACGAGACTAGCAATTCAGACTATGATTTGAGAACTGTTCATATATTATAACCCCCATGAGATCACAATCAAAGATGTATAAATGGAAAACAGTAAAATATGTTCCATTTTGGGTGAAATTCACCTGAGAACACGTAATTAGTCATCCAAAATTGATTTCATATTTAATTTAAACTTCAATGCAATTTTCATATGAAAAAATCTGGTTTTGAATTAATAAAATCATGCTCTCAGTGATTTTTAAAAATGATAAAAAGTAATTTTAACCATCATATGTTCTATTCATTTGTTTTTCTACTCGTATTTTTCTCTTTTTGGTGTTGGTTTGGCAATGCTACAACGCTTTTTTGTTTTTGTTTTTGTTTTCTTTTCTTTATTTCTTACTTTTGTAACAGGGAATGTTTGTTTTATGGTTAACTGTGATGATTCCACAAGCAAGGCCTTTATGTGACGAAATTAATGGCCATTGCAATGCCCCATCAATACCTCAACTGTTGCTTTTATATTCATCTTATGCCATAATGTCCATTGGATCTGGATGCCTTCAAGCATCCTACCTTGCCTTTGGTGCAGACCAGTTGTACAGGAAAAACAAATCCAAATCAGGCATTTTGGACAATTATTTCAACATATGTTATATTTCAGCAGCACTTGGAACACTTGTAGGAATGTCATGCATTGTGTATATTCAAGATCGGATGGGTTGGGGGATGGGCTTTGGAGTCCCGGTTGTACTCATGTTATTAGCTACAATAACTTTTCTCTCGGCCTCATCCTTATATTTGAAGTCGATGCCAAGCAAAAGTTGGTGTGCTGGGCTTGTGCAAGTTGTCTTTGCCGCTTATAAGAAGAGACACATGCAGATAGCATTTGTAGGCACATCTGAAATGTACCATCACGAAAATGGGTCACTGTGCGCCTTACCAAGCGACAAGTTAAGGTACAAAGTGCATGCCCTTTTGTCATTAATAGTGCTTCTTACTTTAGATTAAGGATGCATCGACTTTTCTTTATTAATGCTAATAATTAACATTAAATTAATCATATCCATTCAGATATCATGCAAATTGACAGAAAATCTTTAATTAAATTTTGAAGAGAACTTTACCTTGTTTGACTCTCAGGTTTTTGAACAAAGCATGCATCATTAGAAATTCTGAGGAAGAGCTAACTTCAGATGGGAAAGCTTCAAATCCTTGGAGCTTATGCACCGTAGAACAAGTTGAAAACTTGAAAGCCCTCATCAAGATAATACCGTTATGGTCTACTGGGATCCTTGTTTCTGCATCTTTGAATCAATCATTCTATGTTCTTCAACTTGCATCTATGGATCGACACCTTACTTCAAGTTTTGAAGTTCCCGCAGGCTCATTCGGTGCGATGTTAGTAGTTTCTCTAATAATATGGATTACATTATATGATCGCTTAATACTCCCTCTAGCATCCAAATGCAGAGGAAAACCAACCCGTCTAAGTGCGAAAACCAGAATGGGATTGGGGATTCTTTGCTGCACCTTAAGTCTTGCAGTATCAGCAGTCGTCGAGGGTTATCGTCGTGCCTTAGCCATAAGGGAAGGGTTCTCCGACGATCCAAATGCAGTGGTAAGCATGTCTGCATTTTGGACGCTACCACGTTACATCTTGTTTGGTATGGCAGAGGCTTTTAATGCGATTGGGCAAATTGAGTTCTTCTACAATGAGCTTCCAAAAGCCATGTCTAGTGTAGCAACCTCTCTTTTGGGGCTGAATTCGTCTGTAGGAAACTTGGCTGCAAGTTTTATAATGACTACCGTTGATAATTTCAGTAAAGCAGTAGGAGGAAAGAGTTGGGTTTCAAGTAATATTAATGATGGTCACAGTGACTATTATTATTGGTTGCTTTTTGGTTTGCTGTTTGCTAACTTGTTGTATTTTCTGGCTTGTAGCAAGTCTTATGGTCCTTCCAAGGAAGAATCAGGAGGTAGATCTACTGCTGAAGATTATAACAATGCTGTAAATTAGTTTTTTTTTTCTTCTTTTATAAATAAATGAGGCTTATCAGTTATTACTCAGATATCTATACTGAAGTATGAATTTTTTTCCTAAAAAAAGCGTATTTAGATTGTGGAGTGGAAAATAAATAATTAGGATTTGAGTTTATGTATTTCTTGATGTTTGTACTTTATGAAAAATGAAGAAGAGACTAAACCAGCTGATAGATAAGATCTCAGGATTAATGAATAAATAAGATCTGAAACCCTCAGCAAATTGCTGTATGATCTTCAATTTCACAATTATTGAATCGAAAATAATTGATTTCGTAAATATCTAATCTTTCTAATACAACAAATCGAGGATGCAAATTTAAATACTTGACATTGTGTCAATTTATGAGCCAAGTTTATAGTTACACACGTTGCTAATAAGTATAAGGGTTGATAATTATATTTAAGCAATAAAATTAAAATCACAAAGAGAAGATGTGATTTAATAATTATAAAAGTTAACAGTCTAACCAAGAAAATTAGAGAAATTATTGTAAATGATTAAATAATTGATAGACACGGATAAAAATCGATATGTATTTTTTAGTTTACTATATTTGGTAAATATTTGGATTCATTTTGCTATATTCAGCAAATTAGTTCTCCTAGTCCTAAGCTCCACAAGAATTGATGACTATATATACTATTCAATGTTAAGGTCGGTACCCAAAATATTTTCACATGTTCTTAACTCAAAATGAGCTGAACCCTTTCATAGACGAGTAGCAGTGCTTTGCAAGGCGTTTGGGGAGGTTCAAGGGACTAGTCTGTATGTCACGAAGGTTGCTCGAACTCACACGAAATCGATAGTGAATTCACAAGGCATGGATATGCATCAGCTACAAGCCCGGGGGTTTGAATAGTGGAAGCAAGTTAAAAGCTCGATCCACATCTATAGGTGTTGTAAGAGCACGCTTAAGAATTTCTGGGGTTGTAGTTTCTCCCTTCCATGTGTTAAACCAAGGTCCTCCTCCAACTTCCAGTGCTGCCATGTTGCTTGTGACATCCAGTACAATCTGGATAACAAGAATTGTACTTACTGACTATTAAAACGAGATTTTAACCCCCTTCAGGATTTATAACCAGTGAAAGAACTCCATGAAGGATGCTATCTTAGTAATTTCTCTATGCTTGTACACATATAACATGTCTGCATGGAAACGTTTATAGTAATGGTATGAAAAAAAAAAAAAAGGAGGGTTTTGAAGATAAGTCTTATACTTTTGGGTTTTATTTTTAGTATAGTAAGTGTAGGATGGGGAATTGAACCCTAACCTCTAGGAATAGAGCGCATGCCAATACCACTGAGTCAAGCTCATTTTGTCACTCTAAAGTTTTTTTTTCAAGAGTATAAATTAATTCTTCTTTGCAGTGTCTTAGGAACAAGATATTATTTTGTAATTTAGATAACTTCTCTACGATTGCGGTGGGGTTTGAATTGTATACAATGTGAAAATGCAAGCCAACTGAAAGAAAAGAGTAATGGAAACAGTTAAAGCACATAAGACTAAAAAAGACTGTCACCTTGCCCTTGCTGCCATCAAACCTCCGTTCCCATATTTGCAATTTCAATGTACCAAAACACGTATCCTTGCAAGCTGTGTCAAGGCCACACTCTGATGTAGGAGCACGCAAGGGCGAACCAGGCACATCTGTTTTTCCTTCTAATTCAACCTGTGCAAAGACGAGCTCAAGTACTTGGAAAGGATCTTTACTTTCTGCATAATTTTCTGACTTCCAAAAGAAAGTCTTCAAAGGGTCTTTTAATTACTTGATTTGCAACATTGTTGCTTACTCGCTAAAAGAGTTTGTACTTGAACACGAATAGAGAATTATATAATTTCACAAAGAAGGGCCAAGACTGGAACTAAAAGATGCATAATTTACCTTGTGGGTTTCATTTTCAGCAGCAATATACCAATAGCCCCAAGTACTTATTTCCCAGTTAACAGTCCCATTCCATGGCACGAATTCATAAAAAATTCCATCATAGTGAACTCCAACCTACAACAATTAAAATATCACAAATATCGTTATTAGTCGGTTAAAATGGCCATCCAACCCCACATTTCCTACCTTTTCAAGCATAATTCCATAAATCCACGACCCTGCTCTCTTTCTCTATTTGCCTAAGAATAAAGAGAGGGGAGATCACAATTGTAGAGTTAAAACATAAGGGGTGTTTGGGGAGACCATTCCCTACACAACAATTGTCAGAACCTTAAATCTGTCATCTACGAGTCGAGGTCCAGATCCTCTTTAAGTTGTATAAATACTATTCACATTATTTACAATTTCAACTTCAGGCTTTAAGGTTTAGAGGAGTTCACTATATAAACTCTTTAATCCTAGATACCTCTAAATCTTTAATTTGATATTTTCTCTCTAATAATAAACTATTCTCTTACTACCCGTGAACATAGTTAATATATTGTCAGTGAAACACATAAATCTTATTATTGTTCCTCTACTATTTATGGTTTATCTTTATCTTTTATAGTTGATTCCATAACAAGAATACTCCGTGTGTCAGAGAAAGAGTATAAAAAGAGTGAAACTGCAATGTAGAGCCCCAGGATAGTACCAATGCAGCATTTTCAAAGGTTTCTGTTAATCCGGGAAGTTGTCTCAACCCTCCCCCAGCAGTAAGAGCTACTTCTCCACGAGCACCTTCAAAAACATTACACTGAACCTGCAGCATTTAAAAAAGCAGCTAAGGTTCAATAATATTCGAGTCAGGAGAGCAACAAAGTGCTGCAATATACTACAGAAGTATAGATGAAAATATCGTGCACTGCTTCCCATTAAATATACAGATGGTGTTTGATTTACTTTTTGAGAGTACAAACGAACTCAATCTCTAAAAGTTCAATTTATTGACCTCCTTTTATGAATCTCTAACATTAAAATTCACCTCTCCTAGGTTTCTTGTCCAAATTCAAGTACTGCAATCGGGGAAGGGGTGGTGAACTTTTACAAAGCAAAATATTTACCCAAAACCATTTTCTGGGAAATCCTCCACCCCAATTCTTCTCAGAGTATGAAGGGGCATTTACGAACTCGAACCTTTCATCCTCCCACTCAATCCAACCTGCAATTCATATTGAAAAGTTCAGAAAACATGTGAAACTCACTTTAAATTTTTTCCAAAAAAATACATAATTAGAGCGAAAGATGCGCGATATGAGAAAATATTTTCATTATTTATTACTTTATACATTCAAATGAAAGATTTTAGCACGATGTATAGTAACAAATCCACCAACTGGTACTTCTTAGGAGATGAGCAGAGCTACAAGGAGAAAAAAAGAAAAAAATGAAACATACAAATAGAAGAGACGGAAGCCGTAACCCAGACACAAACAGAACTAAAACAATTTAGGAAAAGGGTTTTAAACCTGCCACACAAAAAACTTTACTTTGAAATTTTCAACTTCCACAATGAGGCAAGGATACCACTAGAGAGAGAGGGATTGATCAGAGAGCAAAACAAAGAATTGCAAGAGAAGCCATCTAAGGACAAAAGATCCAAATACGAACATCCTTCTCCTGAGACTACAATAGAATTCCTTA
Source organism: Cucumis melo (assembly GCF_025177605.1). Lineage (NCBI taxonomy): Eukaryota > Viridiplantae > Streptophyta > Magnoliopsida > Cucurbitales > Cucurbitaceae > Cucumis > Cucumis melo. The sequence continues at coordinate 27,632,665 of NC_066859.1, read as the reverse complement.
ATCGACAAGATAAGGGCAAAAATATCCAATGTTTTCCTATCAAACAAAGAACATTGGAACCCTGACATGGATGAAGAATAGGTCTGAGAAATGGACAACACATCTGCCACCAAGTGGTTCCTCGCCAACAATATATGATCCAAATGAGAGAAAAAGCGTGGAGGGATCTATCTCCCAACCACCTACCCTCCTAGAGAAAAATCTCCTCTATCACTGTGCTATAAATATATGTATATATAGCACCGTGATAGGAGAGAAAATTTTGTGTTCTAAATATATATTTATATATTGTGCCACACTTGAAGTTTAAACACAAATTTCCAAGGTAAAGTGATTATAGGTTTGAACATGCCTGTAGATAGCCCGCCTGCCATGCATATTTGCCAATGAGGTTCAAATACTGGAAAGGCTGCAAGCCAGCCAGCTGTTGACTTCTGCTTAGATCCAACATTTCCCCAGCCATAAACTGGGCGACTACTGTATTCCCAACGAGCAGTTTTTACAGTTTCCAAATAGTTTGTCCTGTCATTGAATGCTGTCAAACAGTGTCCCAATAATAAGATGGAATCCAAGTTACAATTATTTTAGTGCCAAAAAACATTTATCTCAACTGCTTGAAAAGCAAGTCGTGCAATTCCCAATAAAGTCACAGAAGCCCAAGCTCCTTTTGACTGAATAACTCAAAAGCTCTTCTTCCATTCCATATAAGCAGGAAGAAGATTCAAAGATCGGTAATACCGTAACACATGACATCTAAAAATAAGATAATTTTTGAAAAGTCGACGAGTTCTTTTAGCATAGAGTTCATAGATTAACCTGAAGGGAGAACACTTTCATGAATAAAGGTACTTTGGCATCAGATTCCATCGTATTAATGCAGAAACACGAAGATATTTATATATATAGTATGTATGTGTATTAAAGTTTTATGGGAAACTTAGAGCATCATATATCCAACCAAAAATAAATGAACACAACCTAAAGGTGTAGGGATGCGGGGTCTTATCAAATGTTAGATACCTATATTAGTATAGGATAGGGATATAGGGGTAATTAGATATTTAGCAGTTACATAGTTATAAATTAGAAGTTGATGAGGGAAGAAGGGGGAATTCATTTTGTGAGGTTTAGGCTGCCAAGATTCTTGAGAGAAAGGAGGCAGAGGGTTCTTACGGTATTTCATTTTGTTCTTATTTTCATAGAATTGTTCAACTGTTCTTGTCTGGATATTAAGCATTGAAGTATCAATTATCTTCTGTAATTTCCTGAGAATTATATCAATATATACAAACACATATTAGTGTTCTATCAGAGGGGTCCGACAAGAAAGGACCTACTTTCTGAATTAATGAGAAAGTATAGTGTGTTAGAAAAAATATGGTGTAAAACTCTCCACGCAGAGGAAGTAACCTGCATATCTTCATCCAAGAGCTCTAGATATACCATTACAAATTTCTTTGAAAGAAGTTGCTCTTGCTTGAACTGGATAATTTTATTTTATTTTAAAGGTATTGTAATTCAACTTGGGGGTGGGGGGATTTGAACCCAGGACCTCTTATCCTAAGGTATATACTGGTGCTAGTTGAGTTGAGCCCATGTTGGTGAACTGGATAGTTTCCTCCGGCATGTTTCTTGTAAAAATAATACCAAAATATCTTATTAACACAATAATCTTACTTGATGACTAGGGTGTCAATTTGACATTGAGTATAGTAATCTTGCTTCAATACATTTGTAAAATTTTCAAACCAAGCCAGAGGTAACTATTTTAATCCATAAGCCTAGGTGAATCAACTATAAGACGAACTTTGAACCGCTTTGTACTATAATTTGGTGTGGTTGGGTGAAAAAATTCATCAACATCCAACTCTATGCTTCTCGTAAGGCACGATGGTAAGAGCTCACATCTCATTCTTTTCAAGAGCCCAAAACTCCTCAAGAGTGGCTGCTTTCCATTCAAGTTTCTAGGCCTTCTTGAACTGTATTTTGAGTTTGTATTCAATCTAAAGAAGCCAGAAAAACCCCAAAAAGTGGTGCTGTTTGAATGATATCTTTTGTTTCTCAAAAAGTAAGAAAACAAAAAATCCTCAACACGGTATCATACACTTCATAAGTGTACAAGAGAGAGAGAGCACACCTGCCATCATCACGAATAAATCCTTGATGCCAAAGTGGAGTCACTTGAAAACCTTCCACTACCTTTTTATTGAACTCCTGGAAAAAGGGTTGCCCATAAGTCAATAGAAACCGTTTACAATCTCTGCCAGAAACAACAATAGTTGAAGCAAGGAGAGCTTCCAATCTGACCAATTTCTTTTCGAAATAGAACAGAAATACATGCATCAATAGAACTTGTATAAGAGAGAAAGAAAAGAACAACTCTCCAGATAAAATGAAGCAATACAATCTAAAAAAGCATGTCAACCTCTGGATCGACTTCCTTGTTTGGAGGCTTAAACCCTCCTTTAGTTGCAAAACTGTTGCCCAGACTCAGTTCATGCCTACCTATGCATTAAACACCCAGCATTAGTCCCATTTTCTTTTAAAATAAATAAGATATCTTTATACCGTAGCCTATAAAGAGGTTGACGAGTCTTTTAAAAAAGAATTCTGAGAATCAAGGCATGATGAACAAGCCTAAATACAAGTTCATGAAATGAGATCTTATGTTTTAAAAAAATATATATACACAAATCTCACTAAGGAAGCATTGTAAAGGAAACTGAGAAAAGAAGATACATTTGGTGTCAAAACTTACTTCCCCAAAAGTTTTGAGACTCTTCAGAGTATTGGCATATGTATTTGTCATAAGCACCAAGAATCTGTGCTCCAACTCCTGTAAATCTAGGTCCATGTTGTGCGATGTCTACTGCTGTTAATTTCTTAGGAAATGCGGGGTTCTCAACAGAATACATGAAGCAGAAACTCTGCCTCTTCTGTGGAATTGATACCTTGAAGTACCAACCTTCAAAAAATTTCCTAGTACTCCCATCAAAGTGATACCTGATTCATGTTATATGAGGTCAACCAATTGCTTGATGCAGCTAAGTTCTAAATGAGAATCATTATTGAGCTCAAATCACATAACAAAATCAAGGTTACAAAGAGTGCAAATGCTCGTCTAGAAATTGTAACTGGTCAAGTCAAACGTTGAATGCAATATTCATGCTAGAGATGCAAAAATGGCTTCTACCTTTAAACAAAGGAACATTCAAACTTGTTCAATTACTGATGAACAATAAATGTGAGGTCATTTGTAAGGAGGAGGGATGAAAAGAAAATAAATGATTGTCATCCTTTTAATTTCAAGTCCTATAGCACAGAAAGGTGGATGGAAAAGAACTCCTAAAGCATATCTGAACAATCTCCTTTTTTTCTTCCATATGAATAACATTGGTTAAAATCTTTATTTTTACAACCTTGCTTGACTTTATGGGCAGTTGGAAGCTAATCTTCGGTCTTTCTTTGTGAGTTCATTCTTCAACAATGAATAAGATATTGTTTCTTTTACCCCAAAAGAATAGCAATCAGGCAATTAGCTGAGGGGGTGTTTTCTTTTGGAATAGAGTTGTAAGATGGAATCCCTCAACAAATGTGCAAAAGAAAGAAAAGGGGTAAAAGGAGTCGGTTGATAAACAATAAACAGTCAATGTGAGGTCATTCCTCGATTAATGTGCAAACTCACTTATGAAATCAGTGGACTAAAGACTCCCTATAAATCTTACTCAACCAGCTCAAAATGTTGATCTACCAAATCAAGAACGCCCAATAATTACCGGGCTTAATAATTGAATATTTCATGCTTAAAAAAGGTATCTGTTTACGGCCAAAACAGAGGATAAACAAACAGTTCATGAAATGGAGCCTGATTGCTGTAGTCGATCATCGGGTGTTTAAATTGCAGATGATAACAGTGCATGGATACAAAACGGGGGGGGCGGGGTTTCACAGATACATTCAATGAAAGCCGCCGCGACCATGCAATTGCTAGATATGAACCTTCTTGCATGGAGACTTTAAACAACACTTACCCGCTGTGAGGAGTCCGCAGCTCGCGATTAGCCGGTGTGGGCCGGTAACCAGGAGGGCAAACAAGACCTCCATCATCATCTTTCTCAATTTTCAATGACGCAGAAGACTCATACACAGAATTCGAGCTCGAAGCCAATACTCGTATACTCGTCGATCTGGATTTCAGCTCCAGCTTCGAAGAACCTCCCCAACGAAGACGAAATGAGCTACTGGACTTCAAAGATAGAGGAAGCTCCACTCCAAACATGGGTCTTCCAGCTTGAGCTTCCACTAATCTGGAAGAACAGTGATGAATTCCGCACAAGGGTAGATTGCACGCAGTTGCTTCCATCTCAATTGCCCAAAATAGAGCAAGAGGAATTCGACCGAAATCGAGTTATATACACATATATATTTATATCTCGACTCAGACGTTGCATGAAATTGAATTTCATTCGGATTCTCCGATCAAATTAGGAAAAATATCCCATTACTATGGTAAACCTCATGATTTCTCACGGTAGTAATTTTAAGAACAACTTGAAGTTGATTTGCTAAAATACACTTTTCTACCGAGTAATTATACCATTTTTCCAACGATTGGCTGCAAATATAATAATAATAATTAAATTTAAAGTATTTATACAGGAAAACATTTTTTAAAAATTAAAAATATAACAAAATTAATAAGAGTTAGAAATAATTAGGAGGTTTAAATTAATCTTCAGAGAGGCCAAAGAAGTCTTTTAATTGGTAGTTAACATAGATGAAGCTGCGAAGACTATGAACTTAGAAATGGAGAGCAAATTGAAAAAATGACCTTGAATCTTATTATTTTGAATTATTTGGAATTCAGAAGTGGAAGAAACCATTTGAATTACGAATAGTGGCCAAATTGGTGTATTACTTGTCACTTGGAAATACGCCTTAGAAGTTTTTTTTGTCTATAAACTTTGCTGCATTATAATTATTCTAATAAAATATTCAAATGAGCCAAGGTGTCGGTTATTAATAAATTTAATTGAAAGTATTATGAAACAAAAAAGTAAAAGTAAAGGCTTATATGGATGGGGATAAATTCAAAAATTGAACTTTTATCACCTGAAACGGTCAGTCAATATATGTGTCATTACAAAAACAAACTTAAGATTGGAAGGTAAAGAATCTAGCAAAACACTGTTCATCTATAAGCCGAACAATTAATTGACATAAATCTAAGCAAAAATAGTGACGGTGACGAACTTTGGGAAGGATGACTAAAGCTTGGGGTGCCTAAAATAAGAAGTACATGGTGGATTTGTAAACTATCCTGAATGAAAATTAGTTTCTTTGAGATCGAGAAAGAGAGAAGGGAGGGTTGACGACCATCTCTCTGTTAACCTAGCCTCCTCCGTCCCTCGAGACCAAGGGATAAAATCCAGGAATATGTTAGAGCTTGAAGTAAACAGAACTGTAGATCACTTCCATTTATCTTGTAGCTCTTTCCTCTCAGATAAAACCCATGTAGCAAAGATGGCTATCACTAGAGCAACAATGGTAATGAGAAGCAGTGCGTAGCTGAAATCTTCGGTTAGCGAATCATATGTCCTCGAGGGTGTAATCCTGGTAAAGAAGAGATCAACTCCATATGCAAATGCGAGGGTTGTCGACTCCAATTTGGCTGGAATGGTCATGATGCCTCGGAGACCTTCAACTTGAAGCGCGTGCGTCACATAGGTCTGCACAAAAACAACCCAGTTCAAAAATGATGGTGTCAGCTTAAAGAAGAGAGGAATTACCCTAACAAAGCCCTGCAGCCCAAAAGTAGATTTTCTCCAAAATATCATGACTATACCACATTGGCGTTTCCAGCATCCAACTACTTTGTTAACTCAAGGATTTCTACTTTCTAGGTAAAACGCTAAGACCATGTTTGCTTCCTTGCAAATGTAATCCGGTCCCCATTTATTTATGCTTGCTGTTTAACAGCATTATATAATCGTGATGAAATGTGGGCCTCCACTTTGAAAACCGCCATAAAAAAATGTAATACGATTGTGGAGGAGAGGGTTATCAATCAAATTATATTTGATTATTATGTGGGACCCACCACCTTTATCGTTACTCTTATCATTATCGTTACTCTTATCATTATCGTTACTGTAACAATATAAAGATTTGGAATCTGTCACATTTATCGTTACCCTTATCATTATCGTTACTGTTAGAGTTAAACGATAACGGTAACAGTAACAATAGATGTTGCAAATTCGTAATTCTAAGTAAACATGATAAAGCAATCCAATTAAGTTTGTGATTGAGACCATCATTATTGAGCAATCAATAGAATGACATTACAATAGTATAAATTGTCATAACGGATTGGTAAATATAGTCTAATATCATAATGCCATTAACTAATTCTAACAGTAGTTTGTGAATTTAGCATTATCTTAACGCTTTCAGTAATTGAATTGGTAAGCATTTGGCTTTCCCATGATTTCGACACAAACACTATTGCCAAAAAACAATATAACAAAATTAGATCTACAATTGATTTGTGATGTTGGTTCAATATGGGGAAAACCCGCAAGAAGCAAATTCTTATAGGGGGCAAAATAAGACAAATACCTGAGGAATGATAGGCAAGGAATCAGTAAGAGGTATAACGCCTTCTTCTCTCTCAGCTTGTGAGGGATTGATAGATCGTCGAGGATCCAAGTATCGTTTGTCAAGAGCCAAAATCTGCAACAACTCACATTTAACACAACCAGAAAATACATCTCCAAAAGATACAGTAATCTAAATGGGGATCAAAAATTAAGCAATCAAGTATTCAGACGTCAACCTGATCGTTTATTGTACCAATCAGTAGCTGCTTTGATGTTATACCCTTAGATGTTGAGGTAACTGATATTGCTTTCACAGAATGAGTGAAAAAGTAGGATTGTGATTTAGCCAAAATTTCAGGTCGAGAATATGAAGAAATTGGCGTAGTCAGGTTATGCTTTCCAATAATAAGCTTCCAAACATCAATATTGTCCTGCAAAATAAATTTACGTGTAAATAAATTGTCCAGTGGATTCCATGTAAAATAAATTGACTCGTGCACATGTTGTCAAATAAGTGGACTGAAAATCATGTAATAGAGCATCAATACATTCACATACCGCACGAGATTGATCATAAATTTCAACAACTGACATCTCGTATCTGTGTGCTTTGAGATTGAAGTAGTGATAGACTACCCAATTCTCACTAAATACCTACATAACATTAAATATGTGAAAAAAATTGAGAAAAATTTAATTGATTCACGATGAAAGAAGTGAACAAATAGGTTGGATAACTCACAGCATGAACTGGACCCGTTGAACCATGATGGATCATTCGATGTAATATACGACCATTTACAATATCAATAAGATATACCACCAACCAGGAATCCTCTGGGGTTGTAGTTCCAATTTCACCACTGCTTTTTGGTGCAACAGTTGCCAAGAAGAGAAGATTTTTTGATATATATTTATACATCACATCTTGGTCTGCTACAACCTTGGCTTGCGTATGAACCACCTAGAAGATAAAAATACATATATATTTGTTTAAAACACTTCCAAAAACCCGTGACAATACATTACAGGAGATTTTCTCAACACAAGAGAACAAGCAACACACAAGATCAATTGTATTGATGTCAGTTAGTTTGGCCATTAAGCGAGTTGCATGAGTTTGGCTGTTTCCTTGTTAATGATATTGCATTAAAATGAGGAAAACAGTAGAAGAGACATGAAGAACTATTTATTAATCTCTTCTAGTTAATATTTTTAGGGGTTTATGTTTCTCGGGAACTCACATTTAAAGGTTAGACTCCTAGAGTATGTGTATCTTCAGATACTATTATACTATACCACATATTTTGTAAGTGGTGAATGATGGTGATTAAAATGTCAACTGAGAAACTAGTCTTTCAATCAAAGTAATTAACGAGCAAACGCAAAAAGAATAAACTTGTACCAAACCCAATAGTTCACTGGTAGTATGTACAATTTTGTTCAGTTGATAAAAAATGGAAAGTTTTAAGTGTGGGACCGTAGTAACAAACTCTAAATTCAGGATGGTTTTTGCAAGTTTCCCTAATAATAATAACTGTTACAATTGATATATTACAGATTCTCCATAGAAATCATGGAGGCGACAAGTAAATCTAATTTGACGGTCATTGAAATTCAGGAAACAATTAAAAGGGCGTTTTATACATTTGTAATTCTCACTCTTTCCCCCATCAAAATCAATCTGTATAAAAAAATTTATCATTATTTTGAATGGAAGACCGCAACCCGAAGTAACTGTAGAAATTTTAAGCAGCATTACCAAAATGAATGTTCGGTAAATAGACCATACAAAGAAAAATATCATGGGACAAACCCACAAAAGTAAAGTATCTTACCTCATTCAATTTTCTTGTAGCACTCGCAATGATTTTCTCTGAATCCGATGGAAGCATAATTAACCATACATCCTTGCTCTCAAAGCAGTAGTCGTCCACTACATCAACACACTTTCTCATTAATGCGTGCCCTTTAATGATGCCACTGTCAGCCTCAACAGAATACCAGTATATGTTTGAAAATTCTGATTGCAGAATACCAATAGCTTCAGAAGTTTGTGGATACAAATGAGCACGACCCTCAGCATCTATTAAAATATGGAGGCGTCGTTCTGTTGAATCAGTAAATGGAAGTGGAATAACTTTTACAATCGAGTGAGTCTGGCTTGATGAACTAATCTCCTTCCCCGTGTAAGTGTCAACAAACGAAAGCAAACCTGGTCCATCCATACTTTGTCCACAACGGCCTACAACAAGTACAGATGGATTCTCATCCATAGCACGATGGTGGGGGTCTTGCCATTGATAAATATTGAGCCATCTTGGAGCACAATCTTTTGATTTATGGAAAGGTTGCAGTAATCGAGACCATACGACACGGCCATCTCCAGAGTGCAAGGCAAAGAGTTTTCCTGACTTAGTTAGAACAATCAGCAGTTTACGGAATCCATTGTGGTCCCTACTCATTTTGCTTTTGTCAGAACTCTTTAACCTCATATTTTGAATGGCTACCACATCCTCAGGGCTTGCAATCATTAAAGTTCCCTTGAGTTTCAGCAAATGTCCCTTTCAGAAACAAGGACAACTTGTCAGAGAGGAAACATTTAAAGAGATACCAGCATTTCGTTTTTAAATAACTAGCCAAAGCAAGAAAAATAATAAAATATTCAATGTAACAACCACCAAGTAGCAGTCACCAAAATTACTAACTTAGAATTTTGAAAAACATTATGACTTTAATTTAATTCATACAATTTCGAAAGGGTTGCATACCTGTAACCATTCAATAAGATTGTTCTCCACCTTTGCTATAGAAACACCCTTTTTTTCAACAGGCAGTTCAGATGTCACAACATTTACAATAGAGGCAAGACCGTCTTCCCTACTCCACACAATTTCACCTTGTTGTACTAACAACAGCGAATGGTCTTCCATGACAAGCAGAGCCCTGAATCCATGAGATCTGTCTGTCCGAATGTAGGAGTTTAAAAAAACCTTCTGGACAGATCCTCTTTGCTTATCGATTACTATATTTTCGTCAATAAAACTAGTGCTCCAGTTATCAATAAGCTTGACAGTTAGATGCATATGACTTCCCTCGTGATGAGCTAAAGCAGCTGCATGCTGATTCTCTGAAACCAAGAGAGCATCACTTACAGTTGCCTGACCGGGAATTTTATCCACCACCTCCAACTCACCTTCACCTTTTACTCGAACTAATGTTAAAAGAGAATTTACTTTAACAGCAAGTAAACCTGAAAGCTTTGAAGGCACTATTTCCATTAACCCAGAAAATTCATCGATGACAGGCGCAATAGGTGACTGTAGAATCCCAATTTCCCCATTCTTAAAGTTTATTATAACAAGATTTGACCTAGCAGTGTCCACGGTCACAAGCACATCATCAGAAACTGATACTAATTCTCCAGAAAAGCCACCAGAAAATGTTGCCGTCTGGTGCTTCAGCAACTCTCCACTCTTAACATTTATTTGAAACTGATCAAGCTGGGTTGGGCTTGAAAATCCCACAGCATAAATGATGTCACTGTCATGAAGCTGAATGATCTTTTGAATTTCTACACTGAAACAGTGATAAAATCAATAATGTTATTAGTGGCACTGTGATTTTCATTTTTCAAAAGAACATAAAATCTAGCACCAACCCCACAGATGAAATACCTGTTCTCTGTTAAGTCAATCTTCCAAATAACCTCACCATCGAGGGAGGAAACAGCATGCAGACAGCTTCTACTGAAAACTAGAATCACAGTCTCCTGGTTGGCTTTCAAACTTTTCTGTAAATTTTATGTCTTAAATTAACCAAATAGTTACTGGAGAAAAAAATGCAGAAGAAATTAATTTAGCACCAGTTGATCCACTGGAGATACTTGTAAGTTGTATGAAAGAACCAAATTCAGCAAATACAACATTTTGTTCAATAAGGAAGAGAAACAATGCATGCCAACAAGAAGCAGCAAATAAAAAATCAAATCCTTAGGTGATATCCACTTACTGGAACCAATAGAAGTGACTTTGATGGACTGGTGCCCTGAAGAAAAGACTCCCACGCCATCTGCCCATCAGGAAGGTTCCACGCTCTTAAAAAATTCCCCTCCGATGAAAGAGAAACAACATCTGAAATTACATCATTAAACACTCAACAGTTATACTAAAGCTAAAAGTTGTATTGTAATACTTAATTGGTATTTCAACAGACATAAAGGACCAAATGTGAGCATAATTGGTATTTACTATTGGCAACAGATAGAAGAAGCTAAGCAAACTTCACAATTTTGCTATTGAGCAACAATTATGGATCAACAACCATTAAAGAGTACATTTCTTTTACAAGAATACTCATGTTGTGATGAAGGTGTTCCAAGTTTAATATTTTTTTCCACACTCCACTTCTTGAGGAAGAACTTAGTAGAACAGTATAAGGAGAATTCATGAACTGCAGAGGACACTGGAATCAAGGGTAAGTATAGAGGACTTGAGTAAGATTGAAGATCTTCAGGTGCAGGTTAGCCGAGAAGTCATAAGCTGACATGAAACAATCATTTTTTAGGGGGAAAAACAACTGCATTAAATCTACATGGGTTGATTGTCACAAGGATTGGAACACAGTAACAGAATAAAAGTAATCTAAGCCGGCAAATTAAAAGTGAGGGGGGGGGGGGGGGGGGGGGGGGTGTAGCATGCTTCACATGCTTTGAATAATAACTCCAAGTGAAATTTCCTTTGCACACAATAATCAATTCAAATAAAGGTTCATAACAGCAAAAAAATATGATCTGGAGAAATATTCTACAAATAGAATATGTGTATGTGAGGGCATTACATTTTCCAAGAACGAACTCAATTCCGTCAATGGGATCGTTAGGGCCAAGGACATGTCTCCAAACTGCACAGATACAATTAAAAAGTAAGACTTCAAATGAACTGTTTTCAAAATGAAAGTCAACACTACCACATCGATATTTATTGATCATTTAACATCCAGATGCATCATTGTACTCTTTCTACGACTCAGTTAGTCCGTGAATCATTTTAAATAACTGGATTGTCCAAATCTTAGTAACATAAATAGAATTTCATTGTGTTAATTTTCTTTTATGCAAGCTTGTTCTTACAGGTAGGTCGCATAAAACATAAACTGTTCACATGTAAAAACTTGACTTCTTGACTTAGATGTTAAATAATTGGCTCTGATCCTCCCAGATATTATGGGCTATAAGAGGAAAATCCTGGACAGAATTGATAGCCTTTGCTAATTATCGGGGGGGATTAAACAGTTTTTCAAGACAGTTCCAAATTAACTTCAAGTCATTTTGTTATTGGTTGACCCAGTAAGAAAAAAATGCTAAAGAAATGTTGAGCTCACAAATCTCGCCATGCCGAAGATCAAGTGATGCAATTACATTCTCTTCTGTGGATACCACTACACGCTTTCGCCCTGATTTCGAAGAATGGAACAATGCGTGCTTCGCTTTTCCCAAGTACTGCTGACGCCTGCAATCGAGGGATCGGTTATTTACAAATAGAACGGATTACCAGTTAAAAGCTATTAAAATTCAACTAAAAACTAAAAGCAAAGCAGTTACTTGATAATACGAAATCGATGAAAGACATTCCAAGTTCATCACGAGCAGTATTAGAGTCAAAATAGAATCCACAAGGCGTAAACTAGATATACATCTTAAACTGGGCCTCCCTTATTTTGTTAACATACTGGTGGAAAATTCGAATAAAAGCATAAATCAACAAATGAATCCAAATGAAGACCCTGCTCGAATGAATTCCCAAAAACCCAAGTATTCTGAGTATAAATATACACACAAATACATAAAGAAACAACTAAATAAACTATAACTAGCAGCTCAAGCATGAGGCGTATTTGAATGGATAAGAAATTCTCCAATCCAAGTATTTCTACAAATTCCATCAACCAATAACAACTGAGGAATGAAAACTCACCAATCCATGAGTCCAACCTGATCTTCGTAAAGCGAAAATCCATAGTTGGCGAATGAGGAAAATAATGTAAGGAGAAGAAGAAAAGAAAGCTTGATCGCCAAAACCATGGCGACTTCAACTCTGCCCTTCTCGCAGTGAGTGACAGAGAGAGATCTGGGAATAACGAGGGAGCTCGCTCGAACGACGATTCTAATAATCCAGTTTTTGATATATTTATGCCGGCACTAACTTATCAATGGAGTTTGTTTATTTATTTTACAAAAACTTTGAAAAGTAGAAATATTGAAAAAAAAATTACAATTTAACTTAACATTTCAGTAGTTTTTTACTTTGGATCGTAAATATTTTATCAATTTTTTTTATTCTTAACAACTTTTGAAACCTTTTCCTAATTTATTTTCAAAACATTTGTTAGATGATAAGTTTTTTATAAAATAAAACAAAATTGGGAGTATGTGGGTTATGAATACAAGGGCACCCTTTTCGATAGTTAAAATTGGACGATTTTTTATTTTAATCGTGAACTAAATTTTATATTTTAATTTATAGGTGCAATGGCAGTCATAAGCATTTACAAGTTTATTCAAAATGATCCACGGCATTTTTGTATAGATAAAAAACGAATGGTTTTTATCTTAATCTTTAAATGACATAAGTTTATGGTAAAGAAAGCAAAGTTGATATAGCAAAGTCTAACAACAAAATTTGCAGGTGATAAACCAATATTTACAATATAATTTTTAGTGATAAACTTCTATTCTTAACAAATTATATATTTTGCTATATTTACAATTTTTTTAAAATAATATTTTATATGTTAATTCTTTGAATCTAATTGTTAAATATGGCATTGTTTCTAATTTTAACTTACTAGTATAGCCCATGAGATTATGTTTTGTTAGGTAATTATTTGAATTTTTTTTAATTGAATCTGCTTCTCAAATTCTTAGCATGATTTTTATATTTCTTAAAATCTTAGTAAGATTTATGAAATAAAAAAGAAAAGTTATCCTATTTTTTAATTTCTTAAAACATTATTGTACCAATGCAATTGTATATAGAAAAATTCTTAAAACATTACATACATTTTTTAAGAACTATTGTAAATCATAAAATTGTTGGAAAACATTTACCTAATGTAGCAAAATTTCAAACTTTCTTAACGATAGACACTCTATTTTGTAAATATTATTACTTTTTTAAAATTACATAAAGATTCATATTGTTTGGCTTGTTAGAATTAATTTTGTAAACGGAAAAGGAATGGTTGATCATATACCGGCTAAATAAACATATTAACGTCAATTATTTATGATTGAATGTATAATATACATGCAACCTAAAAAGGGGGAAAACTTGTAGACCTTGGAGACACCAGATCTTATTGCTATGCTATAGGGATGGCTAAACTGGCAGAAATTGGCTTCTCAATTGTTATTCATCTTGAGAAAAAAACAAAAAACTGTAGATTTTCCAAACATTCTTCACTATAAATCAAGCCAAGGAGAGGGCTGAGAGAGAACAGGGCTTGACATTCATCCAATACATACTGAAGCATTCAACAAAAACCAGCTTATTAGTAAATTCTTAAGAGTTTGTTTGTCAAAATACTAGCACTTCAATACTGATAATTTAGCATAGTCTTTGCTTCCTTCAATTCTAACTTTTTGGTCACTGATATTCAGAGACCAAAAGGTTGGTGCAAGCCTTTCAAATGATTGTTCATGGCGCTATAAAGATCAGGAATACAACAACTTATATCATTACCTTTGGAATATGGATACTTCATATACATAGTACTAAGAATTTTAAGATCTGTACACCAACCTTTTCTTGCGCCAAGCATGACTTTTCGTATGCAGCTTTGATTCCATGTGATCCTTCAAAATATCGGATTAAGGAAATCGACCTTGAGTGATGATTAAGGACTTCTCCTGAAAGAAATAAAAGAGTAAAATGCTTGAGGCCAAGGTATTTGCAACCACTGAAAAACTAACAATGTGGTTTGAGAATAGTAAAAGGTTTGAGGTTAATACCAGAAAGGATTGCACAAGATTTATTTATGTTGATTTGTTCTATGTAGTTTTTTGGTATCATGCTAGATGAACGTCTGCTGTTTGTACCGATTGTTGAAACAGATAGAGCCAGATCTGTTCTTAGGAAGAAAAGTTCTTCCAAAATTGAATTCTTCAGCTCCAATCATGTATATATTTCCTGCTTCAGGCAAGCTAAAATCAGCAGGATTTTTGTTGACACGACATATTTCAGTCTCAGAAGTGCTTTTCTCGTTTTGCAGAGTTTGAGTAGGAGCTACCAATTTGCATTCCTCAGAGTTTCTTTTCATATGGTGCGCCAACGCAAACGCTTCAGAATTAGATGCATTTACCAGACCTTTCTCTATGCCATTAACAGGAAATGTTCTATCATCACCACTTATGAAACGAGACTTCGATAGCTTTTGGTCTTTGCTCCAAGAAGATGAATCTGAGCATTTCATTTTTGCTCCATTTTGAGACCTAAAGACAACCTGGCTGGAAAAATTGGTACCGCTTCCAAACCCTCTACTATGCTGGAAGGTACTAGTGGATGCATCGGTAGGAGAACTACAAAGTTCGTCATGGAAAGCAGATGAAAATTGGCTTATGTCCTGGATGGTCTTATTGAAACAAATGTCGGTCGCAGAAAATTCTTCAGCTTTTTGAGGACGAGGAACAGGAGGTTTCTTAGATGGTTTATGCTTCTCACCTGCAGTCGTGGGTGCATTAGATTGCATTCTGGCATCCATGAGGCTAAGCAAGTGCAATGCCGATATGGCTTCGTTAGAGTACAACTCCAATGAGCCAACAGGATTATGGTGAAGCTCAACCACATTAGGATGGCGACAAAATGAACTCTCTGCAAATCTCTGGCTGTATGCTTCAGTACTTTTTTGCCTGCCATGCCTTTCTAGGTTGGTAGGGTGATGATTACGATGATTCTGTGCATTTGTGTTTCCCATCTGAAATGATCTCGGACTTGAGATTTTTCTGCTGTCGGTCGAATGAGCTGGAAAGTTCTGATATCCATTGGACAAATGATCTGGAATCAGAGGAGAAGTAGACCATATGTAAGCTGCTTCTATATTCTGTTCTGAAACAGGTAAATGATCTATGAATCCTTCAGAATATTGTACTTTTGAGTTGTAGGGACCCGATTCCACTGTGGTTCCATTACATTTTCTAATCTCAGAACGAATTTTTCTTTTAGATCCAATGGAAGAATATTGCATACCAGTTGATGGTTCTTCAAAAGAATGAATAGAACCGTTACATCTGAGCATATGATTCTGCTGCAGATGGTTCATACCAAATTGAGATTCCCCAATATTTGAGAAATAATTTGCTGATGTCTGTGTCCTGGCTTCCACAACTTCTCTTGCACAAATCGAACCATTTCCTCCATTCCTTTCTTGAGCATTTTGTTTCAGATTTCCAGGCTTTTGTAATAGTTCTCTCCCATTTCTATATACATAGCCATAATTATTTGCTTGAACGGCCCTTGAGAATTTTCCTGTTTCTGAAACATGTTTATAATTATTCTCAGCATCAGGAAGACGTCTTTCATACTGATTCTTTGCCATTAGTTCGACGATTTCCATGGGGATATCATCGGAAGTCCCACGGTCAGATGGCTGGTCCGTTCTCTGGTTAATCTGTCTTTTCTTTAGAGTCAAAGGTTCCTGAGCTTCAATAGTTCTTTTGCCATTGCCTCTTGTGTGTAAATCCTGTTCATAAATTTTATACAAGAAATGGAAGTCTGTGAAGACTACGGACAGATACACAAAATGAAAAATAAGGGAACAAAGTGGGGGAACCGTTCATAGTTTAGCATAATTAAGTATCTGTGATAGCTCATTAAATAGCATACCCAACACAAACTTAATAAAAATAATGAATGTAGATTCTTCTTTTGCCAGTTGGAAACATATCTTCGAATCCCTCTCTTCTTTTGCCTGGAGAATAGATTTGTTTCTTTGCTTTATTGGTTTTGTTCAGCTCAATACTGAGTTTTTCACTTCTTGTTGACTCCAGAGAAAATATAGTTTCACTTTCCTCTTCTTGGAGGTGGGGGAGAGCTAAGGAGGGACAGTACTGGATTATCACTTCCTTAGAGGCATATATGTGCTGCTTTGCGGCTAAGATTTCATGACAGTTAATTCAACAAGCATTTATTTTACAAAATCAACAGGTATGTATTTAATACAAACAGATACGAAATCCAGCTTCCAAAGATGGTCTACTTTGCATATAATATACTTGCTTTATAGACTTACAAATATATAATATATGTTCAAAATTGTTCGAATTATGCAACATTTCCCGAATCAAAGAAGTCAAGACAGGTTGAATTTCCCATTACCGATAATTTGCAATTACTTCTAACATATTTACATTTGTATGAAAGTCTAATGCATGTTCATTATAATTTATGCAAAGTTTGTTTTTTTCTCTCTGGCAACAACCATAAAATGATTGAAGAGTATACCTTATTCTGCAGCTGCGACCGACTATTATCTGTTTGAGGGTCCCTTGGAAGAGGCATTCTCAAGTTGGTCATTTTACTGTTCAGCACAGTTTCCACTCCGTTTCCACAAATAACATCTGAAGCTTGAGGAGGGTAATTTGGATCTCTATGATTACCTGTTCTGTTACCATTCAATTGACTTATCTTGGAAGTGTTGTCTTGCTCAGGCACAAAAGTAGACAGCTCATTTTCCCCGTGACAACGGATTCCTTTGTGGTCCTTTTGTGGACTGGAATAGTTGTCGAGAGAAGGATGCAATTCTCTTTCATTTTTCTTGTAGTTTGTAGAAGGATTAGCTGCAGGCCTACTATTCATGGTTTCCACATCTTTCTGAGTAACTGAACCCCTCCAAAGGATTCTATTGTTCCATGGAAATACATTAGTGGGCCCTTCAAAAACCACAGGCTCGTTGCTTGAATTCGGGTTTCCAGATGTGCTGGGTTTAGATTCTATGGCATTCGATGATATTGAGTGCGGAATTCTGCAAGAAAATTCATTGTGATGTGCAAAGATAGCAACACTATCCACTGCAACTTCACTTCTATTTTCGTTTCTCTCCCAAATTTCACATTGATCTTTAGCTTTAGATGGCAGTAAGGACATGGAGTATGGATCGACTACTGGAAACTTTCTACTTTTCTTCCTTCTTAAACTACTGTTTCCATCCATTTTGTAGCTGCACCATGGGCCCTTTATGGTCTTTTTCATTCCGGAAAGAGCATTTTCAGTTCCTAAACAAGAAACAGAGCTTTCTATCTCGCCCATCCATGTTTGAATTTGCTTATCCACACTGGAAGAAGAGGGAATCTCTTGATGCCTACATTTTCCATTCCGAGCTAACCTTCTTTCCCTTTTATGATCAGAATGTGAAGCATCTTCCTCTATAATTACCTGACATTTGGAAGTAAACCTCACATCTGCCTGCTCAGATGCCTCAGGAGACCCATCAGATAGAGAACTTTCAACATGTTTAACTACCATATTTCCATTATCTCCTAACAAATCAGTCAATAGGCGAATCTTTGGAGTTCTTCGACGATGTAATCTTCCTAGATGGCAATTATGAGGACTGTTTCCAACTGTCTCAGCACTTTCAGATGACGAAACTGTGCTGTCATTTGATTCCATAGATGCATCGCCATTTCCTTGAACTTTAACAGTATGATGCCCATGGGCTACGTCTACCATATCGTCCTTCTCTGATACCAACAAGGTTAACTGTCCATTTAGACAATCTGCAGGAGTTTGTTGTCCATCCTGAAGTGCTGCGAGGCTTTCCTCAGTTGCTTTGAGAGTGAGATTTCTACTAACAGGCTCAATCTCAGTAACTCCATGACTTGCACAACCTGGCTCACTTTGTGATATAAGAGCAACTGTTTCAGATACCAAAAATAATCTGATTATGGAAAAACACAAATGCCTGATTAGGAAAGAAGTACTATTATTAGGTACAAAACGTAAAATTGAAGAAATATTTTGCAGCATATATTGAGGAGATATAGATTGTGATCAATTTCATAAAGATGATACCGAGAGATTACAGAAGCCTTGTTAAAGGGAAATTCAAGTAGCCACAATCTTACTAAAGTAGAATTATAAATACACTGAATCCATATGAAACAATCATTAGCTAGTCTCAAACAGAGCCATAAATCCTTAACATTGTGCAAATGAATATATAAGTCGCTATGAATCATCATATCAAGAGTACCCAAAAGTTAATTTATTGCTTTTGAGTCAGTCTCATGATGTGTATACACAACAAAGATATGCCAAAAGAAAAAAAAAATAGAAGGGGGCAAAAAAGGAAAAAAACCTACCGGTGCAGTTATCTGATCTATCTGCAACATTAAGTGTCTTTTCCTTCTGATCACAACTTGAATTAGAAACATTATCAGCCATTATTGTTCTTCCACTGATTACATCTTGTTTTGAAGCATTTGGAGAAGAATTTGAAATTTTTCCAAGGTTGTGACAGCTATCAAATAGGAAACCTTGATCTGCAGCTTTATCAGAAGTCTCTTGCCAATGAATCTTGCCTTGGTATGCGTCGAAACTCGGATCAAATACAGATGGCACCAAGGGTATAGGCTCATTCGACTTATGGCCATTATCCATAATATCAGAAAATGGCCAACATATCTTCCAATCCTTTTTGTGCATATCAGACACATAACCACTGTTACAAGGATATCGATTCAATAAGGAAAACTATTGTCGCTTTGTGTTTGCCTAAAAAGATAGCTACACCCATTAACTTGGATAAATACGTTTTGATCGAAAGGTCCTCATTATATAATTCATCAACACTTTGAATTTCAAGCTATGTTGAGTAGTAAAAAAAGACTTAAGTGTCACCTAATAGTAGTTTGCTTTCTTTATTTTTCTTTTCTTTTTTTCTTTTTTTCTTTTTGCACATCTAACTTCTTGGTCTAAGTTATAATATTACTTAACTAGGTTAAGTTATACTCAAGAAAAATGCTCATAAATTTAAAGTGTCCTACTCCCCTCCCCCTTTCTAATCTAGCTTCAATTTAGCTCGTGAAACAACTACAGATTAACGAGCCCCAAATGTAATTTGTTTCCAGATAATGATGTGCCCTAAGAGAGATACGCTAAAAATGTGACAACCTAGTTAAGATGTTTGAGTGCACCGTTGATCTCTTTCGTCAAATATTTTCAACTTGAAAATGCACAACTTAGTAACTAAGCCATTTGAATCATCTCAAAATAAGTCTTAAAGACACGCTTACCGGATGGAGAAAAGTTCACAATTCTGGCCATCACATTTATGATCGGAGCTAAATAGATCAATATATATAGAATCAATCTGAACAAATTTTCTTGCAGGCCTAGTATCAGTCCCATCATGATGATTATTCTCTTCCATCACGTTAATTCTATGCATCGCTATATACAATTCCCCCTTCAAGAAATGTAAGACTACCTATATATATATGTCCAATCATATTCATCAGTTAATTATTATGACAAAGAAAAATATATACTGTAATTAAATTTAAAAACAAAAAGAAAAAGACCTAAATCTCAGATTTGGCACATAAAATAACAGTCTCTAAAACTGTTGCACGAAAGAAAACCCTAATTTTAAAACATTTGTATTAAGAATATATATACACACATATAAATTATTAATTTCTTTTTGGTTTAATGGTAACTAAATAATTCATATGCTAATTATAGAACTAGGGTTTTGCGACATTAAAAATTTAAGAACATTTAACAAATCAGCAGAAATTTCCAAGAGAAATATCCAAAACAATACATAAAATATTCCGATAATAAGTGAATTTATATATTTTCAAAAAAAATCATAATAAAACACATGTACGGTGAAAACTGAGCTGAAGTTCCTAAATATCTAAGCTCAAAATGAAGCTAAAACTATGAGAATAAAAATTGAAACAGATGAAAAATTAAAATTAAGAGTGAAAAAAAGAAAAAAGGCGAAGATGTTACTGAAAGCTATCGGCAACCGGCGTCATTCGGCGTTAAGTCGGAGCATCGTCAGAACTGTACGGGAATTAGACAGTCGCCGATGAAACGAAATTCATGTTCGAAGCTCAATGAAAAATCATAGGGAGAAGGAGAGAGAATGAAAAATAAAAATAAAAGAATTTCTTTTTCTTCTTTCTTTTTTTCTTTTTTTTTTTTTTTTTTGGAATTTTAGAGAGAGAATGTTGGTGGGAGTTTTTATATTTATTATTATTCTTTTATTGTTGGATGGGGAAGGAAGGTTTTGCTGGAAGAAAAATGCCCATGCCGGTTGCCATGTCACTTACATGAGGGAGAGAAGAGAGGTACATATCCAATACGAACTCGCCACGTAACGAAGCGATGTGAAGTTGAAAAAGAAACCCTAAAAATTAAGAGTGTTAGAACACGCTCGGGTTGTTGAGCGTGGGGGTTCTTCTTTTTTAGATGTTCCGGTCTTATCAACTATAAAGAATGATGCCTTGGCACATAAGAGGAATTTAAATGGTTCGTGTTTAACACGCGATGTTGAGGCGAGTGATTATGGAATTCCGCTGCTGAAACCCTAATTTTTCTTTTCTTTTCTTTTTTTCTTTTGCTTTTTTTTTTTTCTT
This sequence comes from Cucumis melo, assembly GCF_025177605.1. Taxonomy (NCBI): domain Eukaryota; kingdom Viridiplantae; phylum Streptophyta; class Magnoliopsida; order Cucurbitales; family Cucurbitaceae; genus Cucumis; species Cucumis melo. Next base: position 27,611,416 of record NC_066859.1, on the reverse strand, counting down.
TTCCAATTTTTAGCCGAATAATCGAGTGGTAAAAGGAATAGACATAATTTTTTTTTTTAATATTAATTTGCTTTATGAGAGGGAAGATTTGACATTTTATTATATTTGAAAAAAAATTGTTTCATAATTCAAAGCAATTACCATTTTTAATTTTTTAAAAAATATTGTGTAAAGAAAACGTTTGGAAATAAGCAACGTATTAATTATACATCATAAATTGATTTAATTAATTAAGACAAAACTATCTAAAAATTGATGCCTAATCTATGAGGAGCCACGGGTTATGTGGGTTAGGTAATAAGGTTCGGTTAAATCACTTCTTGAAATTAATCTGTGGTTTAATTTTTTCAATCCAAATAATTATTTGTTAAATAATCAACCAACTAAATCTAACCACTAAATATTTTGTTGGGTCACTCTGAATTACTATATTTATTTATTTAATTTAATCTTGTATATTGAGTTAAGATTATAAGTAACTCAAATTCAAAACTTAACTTTTCAAAGTAACTATTAAAAAGTATTTTTAGAATTATCTAGAAAAATAAAGGGAGAAAATAAAATTAGTATAAATTTCTGTCATATAAAAGATGTATCATAGATAGAAAAGTATGTTTTTAAAAATCATTAATAAGTTAATATTGATTTTGGTTATTTTATGCTGATGCCACCTAATTTAAGTAAAATTTTTAATACTTTCGATCATTTGAACTCAACTTAACCTAGCTAAATGAATTGATAATCCAACTCAAATCATTCGAATTGGATTAGATTGTTTGATTATTTTAGTTATCGATGCTAGAATTGTCATACATCATGAATGGATTTGTTACTTTTACTGATTTCCACTCTATGTTAAAAAATTAAACTGAATTGATTTTTACTAATTTATATATTAAATATACAATCTAACCCCTCATCTTCAATGTGTATACACACACAGAGACAGTCTAACACTTCCAACTGTAGGTGTCTTTGATATAATCATATAACCTTTTTTATGATTAATATTTTAAATTGCAGAAAATAATACAAATTCTTATTCAAAATATCGATAAAGTTTTATAATGAACAAAAATTACGTTAGGAAAGGAAAAAATAGATTTGGCACGAGTTTAGTTAACTAGTCAATCTCAAAACATATTATTAAAGGTATAAATAAAAATTAAAATGATGAGAAAAAAACATAAATTTAATAATTATTTGCGTGATTAATAGTTTATAATGCTTTTGGAATTTTCCCTTCAAAATTAAGGGATTTTCTTTAAAGAAAAAAGTTTGCCTCCCTAATTATTAGTCTAATTTTTCCATTTTAGTTTTTATAACTAATAAAAAATCTTAACTTTAGTCTTTCAAAATTGGTTAAATAGTTATAATACAAATTAATGTAAATATATGTTTTATATTATAGTAAAGACTTAAAAGAATTTAAAGTGATCAAAAGACTAATTAAATAATAAAAAGTTTTAAGGGAAAATCATACAGGAACCAAACTTAAAGTAAAATGTTAAAATAATTAAGTGTCTTAAAGTTTAAAATAATGAGTGGTAGATCTCTGTAGCTGGGTAGTATTTAATTTGAATCAAACCCATATTAATTAGGTTAAAAAGATCATTTTTGGTCGATCGCACTCCAAAACTTAGTTTAATTTATTCCAGCTTTTTATAGTTTTAACTTACAATAAATTCAACAGATATATGAATGAATCACATACTTTTTTCTTAACCAAATGTAATAAATAATGTAAATACGTGTTAGTGGACGTAACTTTTTATATATAAATTAGTTTAGGGATTGTATTTGCATGTCAGTATATTATTTCATGGCTTCTTTTAATATATGTATATTGTTTCATGACATTGTAATATTCTCCTCTTCCAAAATTAGATAATCAAATTTTCTTACACCACTTTTTCATGGATACCTAGAAAAAAAAAGTAGATAAAGTTTTTTTGATATTATACATGCATGTTAATTGGATATAAACTTAAATAAAATAGAGTTAATTATTTAGGTCATTAACAATTCAAGCGAGTATAAGTTATACAAAAGTTCGATACTTATTGTACTATAAAAAGAATACTAAAAATTTGAGCATCTTTTAAAAAAGTTATTATTTATTTACAGTGATAACTATCGATGGATCTAATATGGATTCGAAGATTCAAACTTTTTTAACTTCGTGTTGATCTTTATATAATATGAATAAAAAAAATTAATATAATATAAAATAATTATAATTAACTTAATGATTAAATATATATTATAAGATCATTCAATTTTAAACTCTACTTGTTGAGTTATTTAAGCTGTGTTATAAAGTATTTGAGAACAAAATCTTTAGATAAACATAGTTACCGATGTTAAATTTTGTGAAGTAGAAGGATATTTTTCATCTAAAAGATTATAATAAAAAGAAAAATTAGTTTAAATGATAAAATAATTTCAAATAAATATATAAAAAATAGTTAAATACCAAATTTTATTTGTAATAGACCACATCGATTAGAATAGTTTACTATTTGTATTCATTATGATATCCTAATAAACAACCGGTAGTTTCTCTTGATCTTTTCTGATTTATTTAGATTATGATATTTTGCTATATTTAAAAGTAGTAATAATCGATAAATTGGGAATCGAATAATAAGGGTTGGTTGATAATTATCCATATTAAGACACATGTGTGAAGCCCCAAAAGTGATTTGGTGAATTATGTGGGAGAATGTATTCATGCATGGAAGCCACGCTTTTCCCAAACCTCCGCCGATGATTCAGGTTGGGGGTCGTACCAACAATGTCTATAATTTTTATACATAAAAGTTACGTTACAAGTATATGATAAATACAATTTAAAAAACAACAAAATAAAAACATGAATTTTTGCAATATGTTTCATATATTAAAAAAAAAAAAAAAAGACTCGGGGATTTTAATTGGGTTTAAATCATTCAAATTCTTAAGTATGCTTTTGTTTTGATTTGATTACCAGGGTTAATTTTATCGGTTCATTACAAATTCTATATTATGTGAATTATGCTCAGCTTTACGTGAATATTTTTTATTTTGAAGTATTTAACGTTTTACTGATGGTAATTTAAAATCTTTTATTGAACTAATTAATCTCATTTTAGTTTTTCATTTTTCCAAATGTTAATTTAATCACTGACTCTCAAAACAAAATTCATTAAAAAAAAATGTTAACCGTAGGCTAATTGCAATATTAAATAAATCTACGTAAATTATAATATTTCAGCCTATGTATATTAAAATAGGAAAAACTAAATAGAGCAAAATAATAATAACACGAAACTGTTTGTATAAACTTTAAAAGTATATGTCGACTAAATGGATATATATATATATATATATAACCTACATTTTAGAGATTTTAGAGATCTATTAAATTTTAAATACAAGAGCTAAATAAATATGATTTAAAGAGTTCAAACGGAATCATATATATATATATATATATATATATATATATATATATATATATATATCATTTAAATAAAAAACATATTTGCACTCACCCATTTTCCTCGTTTTGTCTTCAGAAATTTCTGGACTCTCAGCTCAAATGATTTGGTGTTTTGGTTCGGTTTTTTTTTTTTTTTTTCAATAAGAGTATTTCTAGAGAAAATATGAAGTATTAATTGGTGAAATATCATAATATTTTTATAAAATTGAACTCATTTTGTAAATATTTCTGCCATCTATTCAACTTACGCTGTACAAATTAATTTATAGAATACTTCTGTATATAAAATAAATAAATAAAAGCATTAGTATTGTTTTTTCTTTCAAGTCATATGGATTTTACACACTATGTCACGTGAAAATAATATAATATTATCCTAACAAGACGAGAGGCAAATTAGCGATAATTTCAAATGGTATAATAATAGTTTTTTTTTTGAAAATTATTTCTCATTTAATTCTGAAAATAAGCCATGTTGAAAAAAATAGCTAAAAACAACTTTTTTAAAAAAAAAAATATTTAAAATAATTTTGCTAGTCACTTTTATTCTAAATTCACTTAATTTCAATATTGTATAAAGACACCCAATTTTCATCGATGGACAACTTTTAGCAATACATTTTGAACGTCATTTTTTTTAATTAAAAAAAAAACGATCCATCAAAATGGAAATAGAAATCTAAATAAGTATTGATTTCTTATATTGAAGACAGAACTATCAATACATAGAACATATTATGACCATCTAGTGAACAGAAAATAACAGTGAACACACATAAGATGGAATGTGCTTTACTACTTTACATAAGATGTCTGGATTTTATCAAATTTGTGGGTGTGACCAATAGCACTTTCTGCAATCTTCTTCTTGACAGCAGGAACGACAAATTCAATGGTTGGCAAAGAGGAAACCGAGCAACGGAACATCACCCCTTTTTGGGCATGGCAGCAAGCCTTGTGTACATCCTTGCCATCGATTGATATCCTCGGACATCCCCCGAACGCAGAAGGTTTCCTGTAAACAGCCACAAGATCAGGGTTATTGGCATTCGTCTCTGAAACATACATTGTTTTTATATGTTAAAGAGTCTGATCTTGAAATAGTTTATGAAACTGAGCAACATGCTTCAGTCAATTCAACTCAAAAGGCAACCCTATTGTTCGAAATGTTGGGAGTTTCTCTCGAAAGATCTACCCCAACTTTACAAAAGAAAAGATAGTTTTAAAAACTTGTTTTTGTTTTTGAAATTTGATTAAGTGTTCCTTCGAGTAATATAGAGATAAAGAAGATCGTGAGAAAACGGTATAATTTTCAAAAACAAAAATTCATATGGCTATCAAGCAGGTTTCAATTATTTGTAATCTAATTCTAGTCCCTCTAGAAGATGGCTTAGGAAGGGCTAAACTTTCCCAAAGATTAGTGGATGTGGTCCCTGAACCAAACACTTCATTCCTCAAAAAGCATCCCCTCCCCAACACAAGGGATTTACAAGAAGACCATCTCATCTAGCCCTAGGTAAACAAAGTCGGTTTACGTTGGCTACTCCGGTTTAGAGGTCCCCTAATATCTTGTTCACTAAAATATATTCAGTTGATTCGATTTTAAGAATATATAATTGAACATCAATCAATCAACTGGTACAACTCTAGTGCTTTTTCTAGAGAGGTAAAATTCAATGGAATTAGAAGAAAACAAGCATAAATTTCAAAAACTGAAAACTAAAAACAAAATCATTATCAAACGGGTTCTTAAACTACTTTGCTACATTATAAACTATCACACCATCACCACAAAGATTCAAAGAAATAAGCATGTAAATCAGGAAAAAAAAATTCATCGCAAGGAATCCATGTGAACTCACCAGAATCACAGTTTAGTGGGCTATCAGGTTCGGGATGAGCCATCAAAGCAATTATAGCCCTGCAAACAGATTGCAGAGTCCATGCTGGGCTCCATGCATTCTTCAATATATCTAGACAGATCTCACCCGTCTACACAAAGGAACAGAGATAAATGCAAAGTGTTGTTCAATTCAACAACTGAAACGATTTATGTTTACATCATGTATGTTTAATGACAAAAATGAAGTGTACTAAAATTAAGCTTCACCATAAAATAAGAATGCAATCACACAAGGTATCAACAGATGTGAATGACCACTGAATTGCTCCGCAACAAGAATTCCACTCATATAAAAGCACCAGTCCACAAAATTCCATAAGAAATCAACATAACTAGCTTCCCACTGCCTATCCCATCTCACGGAGAGGTCATTTTCAAACTCCAACATAGAGTGGATCAACTTTTAAGTTTGTAACACACCATATGCAACACTTTATGACAACTCTTTAAATTCTTCAATACCAATTGTTTCGTCAATTAGGCAGATTCCATCACTGCAACTACCATAATACCTTGGACTGGGTCAACCACCCAATTTTATGTCGTGCCTCCCTAGAATCCACATGATGATTTGTATGTGATAACTACTCTCTCTTGGACAATAGAACCCCCTCCCCTATTATTGTCCTTTCCTCCCCCATGATTACCTCCTTAAAATCCTTACAGCAATCTTGCTGGTAGTAAATTATCAAATTTAGTATAGATTGGACATGGTTGGCAGCTAGTTGGAGTTGGCGGGCTTTCTTAGGGTTACGACATTTGGGATCTGAGGGATCTCAAAGTATACTGAAGGTTATTTGGGTGTAACTTCATCAGTTCATGTAGGTACATTTGGGAATATGATGCAGATATCAGCACACTATAATTCATAGGAAACAATAAAATTGACAATTGTGACAGAAGGGCTCATGCTCATAGTTAGTGTAGGATTTGGAAAAATGAAAATCAAGGTGACTTCTACCTTAAAATGAACATTCGGGTGGAAAATTTTCGTTAAGAACCGCACTTGAGGCGGTTGCAAAGGGTATTGTTCAGGTACGGCGAAGGCAAGCTGGAAGACACCACCTTCAAAAGGAGTCTCTGACGGTCCCTAAAAAAGATGCATATCGATCATGTTAAAATTTAAAAACAACTCTGAAATCAAAATTTCAACTGAATCATTGAGAGAGTTACCTTGATCAGGGCTGTCCATTTAAAAATATTGGAGTCATCACAAACCAACTGAATATCTGGATCTGCTACCTTTTCTCTTTGAACCTCTTTGTACTCCTTGAACAACCTTGCTCTTGAGGCCTACACAAAATCAAGGTTTTAATAAGCATGAAGGCAACCTTGAGACCTTTCCTCTTCACAAGGCAAGGTATAAACCTTGAGAAGGTATGAGGCATAACCCCCAATTTTAATTAAAAACATCATACAAATCCTAAATGTTTATGATTGAAAATAATAATTACATAAAACTTAAAATATCAATTGGCACTTGTGTCTTTAGCCTAGGGAGTAAAAGTATTAATAGTTGTTCAGTAACAAAGGTACGTGAAGCTAATTGAAATCACCCGATAACCATAACCAAAGCAAATTAGTCCTCTACAATTATGGGTAAGTAACAGGTAGAAATTCACTATCATACAGGGGGATAACAAAAGCCTGACCTGAGAGAAACCATATAAAGTTACAATTACATTGAAAAAACAAAATGCAGATGAATCCAGAAAAATATGAGAACTTCAAAGAAAATCCAAATACTTCACGTTGTTACTGATCAGTCATCACCACATCATAACAGAGACGTACATACTTTTCTTAAGGCAATGAGGAAGAAAGGGCATCGGAAAAAGCTCAGACATGTGCAGGAATGAAATCAAACTTGAATGGCAGAGATAAATTTCAATGAAACTACAAGGGAAGATACTTTAATATTTGATTTGATAATGTTACATTTAATTTGAGAGGAAAAGGTTTAGTCTACGACCGATAAAGGTGAGATAATAATGCACAACTACTTAAACTATGCTCCGAATGGCACTAAGGAGGTTTGAAAGGTTCAAATCAGAGATCAACAGGACAAAGTGAACGGGGGAAATGCCGATCAATCACAAAAGTTAGTTGTACATAAGTTGGCAGACACTCAGAACATTCCATTTGTAAATAAACAAATTGAACTCAACTCCCACAATCCAATGAGCAAATCTTCTCACAGCAAAACGCAAGTTATGAATGCTTTTGTGGCAGGCTGAAAATTGCGCTACATTTTGCGGGAGTCATGGAACGAGAAATAATATAATCTCTATGGGTAGAGAGAGGACTTCGATGACGTTTGCTCACTTGATAGATTCTCAATTTCCTTTAGAACCTAAATTTCTAAGTCTTTTGTAATTATTCACTAGGTCCCATTCCTTCTTGTGGTTGACACTCAACTACAATTGTCGATCTTTTTGTATGTTTTTGTATTCTTTGTCTTTTCAATGAAAGTCAGGCTTTCCATTAAGAAAATACACATTTATGCAACTAAGTATAGTGGCTAACCTGCATTATAGATTCTCCAAGATTAAACACGCGGTTTCAAGCCTAGAATTCTCGGACCAGCAAAATTACCGGCCGACAAACTGCAACCGGTACAAAAGAAAAGCCTCTACACAAGAACAAATCATAATTAATAAAACCATAAGGATTTGTAGAACGCATAATATCAAACCCTAGAGAAGAAATTCGAGGTGAAAGGAATGAAAGAAAGAGAAATCCATAGACTATAGAGTTCCTTTAAACGGAGAAACGATGAAAACACAAATTGACGGAAATCAAAGCAACTATAGATTCCTAAAAGCAGAAGAACCAATAATTCGAACAAATCGAAGATTATACAAAACAGAACAACTCACAATCAACAATAAGATCGATTTTTCGTCCAGAAACGAGCTGGAGACAGCACGGAGATGCTGGAAAGGGGGAAACGCGCCAAAGACTTAATCGGAGATGATATCTATGGAACGTACTTTGCGGTCTTTTGTATTCGTATCAGCAACCACCGGCCGTCTTCCGTAATTCGTAGCTTCTCGTGATGTTGAATCTCGGGAATTGAAATATTTTTATATCTTTTTTTTTTCTTTTCTTATTTTTGTATTAGTCAATTCTCCAATAATATTTGCTTGTACCTAATATTTTATTTTATAATAACAATTTGAATGAACAATCTCTCCTTTTTTAAATCAGGAAATATTCACATTCATTCGGGGATTCAAACGTAAGTCGTAAACATAATAGATGAATTTACAAGTTTAGCCCTTGACATTTTGAGGTTCGTATCGATCTTTTTCCCTTAATTCTAGAACGTGTTTAATATGGGGCGTTGGTTCAAATTTCACACCTTTATATTTTAAATATTCTTAAGAAAGGTGAGAACATCAGGTTCAACCTCCTCTGGAATCCCATGGACCTCATGAATTTGGGATACCACGACTCTACGACAACGTAGAGTACAAATCTTCATGAATTTGCTTTTAGTTTTTCAATTCTTGAGTGACTTTAGATGATGTATAAATTTGTAATGTAATCAAGATTATCCTGAATTAGAAAAATGTTGGAAAGCTTGAATAATTAAAGATAGAACAAATATGAAATGTGAAAACAATGAAAAAATGAGATATTAAAAACTGTCTTTTGTTCACATTATAAATCAAACTCATAACATTTAATCTAAACATAAGTTTTAGATTAAATTACATTACAAACATATCTTATTATTATCCACCAAACACCCTCTTAAGACTTTTCAATTTGTTCAATAAGATATCATCGAAGTAACAAGATTTGAGACTTTTCAATTTCTTCAATAAGATATCATCAATGTAATAAGATTTGAAGTGTCATACATCCACAATTGTGAACTAGGCTCTTCTTTAGTTACATGCCCTCGTGATTCTACTATTGTTAGTTTCACTCGAACAGTAGAAGTACAAAAAAATGTTCTCACTTATACACAATTTTTGTCTTATTAACTAGCATGTGAGATTTCATTACATTTCGTACCAGATTTCTCTTACCTTTTCAACACAACTCAATCAAAGGTCTCATAGGTTTAAAATTATAATTCCCATAACAAAAATGCGTCAACAAAACAATTTGTCTTTTGATTCTAATCTGAAAACAAAACAGCTTAGTGTTATTTAAACTAATTCATAAACTCTCTTAAGCAAAATAGTACAAGATACAAGTGGTTATTACGGATCATGTTAAAAAATTTATTGAAAAACAACTAAAATGAATGAGAGATGAACTTTACACTAAAGTAATTTATTAAAAACAAAAAAAGAGGGAAAAAATCAACAAAAGGTCGAATTTAATGTAGGTGGTCTCCCAAGGCTTTTTCCATTTCTCTTTTCCTTTTTCCATCCCTCTACAAGAAATATACACGATTTCACCAATACTCAAACAGGCAACAAGAATGAGGGGCCAAAGGCAAACACTATATGTATGCAATGTGAAAACAGGGAAGCATAAAAAAAACAAAGGAAAAAGGCAATCATTTCACATGCTACCAGCTCTGCCGGGAGTGGATTTTGCGGGTTTGAATTTTGCAATGTCCACGAGGTCGCCGAACAGTTTGTCCTCTGGTTTATTGACTGGCTTCATGGGAGGCACATAAGATAGAGCAGAAGCTTGAGAAGACGAATTGCTCAAACTCATATCATCTCTAACGGACAGGCCATACATTTGCTGCTCAAGATATTGGGGCATTTGCGGTTGACCGTGACCATATCCATAGCCAGGGTTGTATTGGTTGTGGTTGCCATACATTTGTTGAGGGTAATATTGTTGTGTCATCTGGTTAGCTTGTGGATGTTGTGGAGGCATTGACATACCCATATTTTGTATGCCTGGGATCTGCTGCGGAGGCATCGGCATACCCAACTGATGGTTTGGATTAACATGGCTATTCATGTTAGACATCTGACCACTTGTTATCGGCTGGATGTACATACCTATACCTACAACCTCATTCCCCATTGATTGAGGTCCCTGGGGATGTCCACCAAGTCCGTGTGAGACAATAACCTGAGTAGTAACCTGCATTGGTTGAGAGTAATGAGAGCCTGCCACTGGGCTGCCAACATCAGATGACTGAGCTTCCCAGGGTGGAGGTGGTAATGAACCAACTTGCGAACCTGTCACACAATCAAATATCATGCAAGTCTTGCATATGTTCACATTGAAATCCAAAACAAAAATGTCAAGCAAATGGTAGGTGAAATTCAACTAAGAGATGTGCGCAACAGAACAGCAGAAGGAACACAGAAAACTTGCGAGTCCCAGGAATAGGGAAACACAAAGATGTAGAATTCTTTGCAAGCCAAGTGTAGATAAAAGTACCATAGCCAGGTGAATGGGGTTGCTGTTGCTGCTGAGGAGAAGTTTGACCATTCCAGGCAGAACCTACACCCTGCATGTACATCGATTGCTCGTAATTAGGTGAACCCATGTTCATGACATTCCCATTTGGGTACAATCCAGCTTGAGGGGAATGAACATTAGGTTGCTGCTGCTGCAATTGAGAACCATGTGGATGCAGGGGTTGCGCACCAGGATTAATAGGAGGGGGGTTTGCAGGATTAGAGGCATTGTTACTATCAGAGAACATGTCAAATAGAACAAGAGCATTTTGATCCGATGCAGGAGGATTAGGTTGTTGCTGTTGCTCTCCAAGAGGAACAAGAGCCAACGAAGTCTCTGCCTTCGGTGAATTGAAGTCACCACTCAGCAGGTCGACATTGGGTTCAACTCTACCTGGAGGAGCTGGCCCATTAGCTGCACCTGGTGCAGGAAGCAATAACTGGTTCAGGGTTTGAGAACCTTCACCAGCATTCGAGGTGGCAGCACTGCAGAACAATTAGACGTAAATACACAACCAACATGAGGTTATTCATGACTCAAATGACCAGGATCAAATCTTTAAGCATTCAATGAAACCTTACAAGCATGATCAATCTTAACATGCAAATCTATGCAATATACTAGTTACCATACTGCAAAAAGTAATCGACCCTAGAAGATGTAATTACTTTGTCTCAGGCTGTTTGCTGTTATCTCCAGTGTCAATAAGGGGCCGGTCTACATCAACGAGTGTTGTAGCAGATTCAGACTTTGGTTTCTGAACAACAGGATTTCCAGAAGAAATAGATTCATGCCTAGCAAGTAGCCTCTGAAGATCATCGTTAAGTGCAAGTCCTTGGCAAAGTAATGACTCATCCCTGTGCCAGGGTTATGAGATAAAGTTAAAAACATCCATTATATAAAATGTGATTCTCCGGTTAGCATTCATTAATGAACATTTCATAGACTATTTGTTCCATAATAAGTAGACCAGAAAGCAAACATACAATGCTTCTGCTACTTAAATTACCTTATAGTACTTTAAGCAAACTCACACCTCATACAACAAAATCACAAATAACATCGAGTGTAGGCCAGGTTACCAAAACAGTAGCCGTACAGTATTACATGTAATTACTTTATTTTCTATACAAATCAATTGAAAGTTGCTGGAGTCCCTTTATGTAGAGGGGTTCCCTTCTTGCGTGGGCTTGTTTTCTTTTGTATGCCCTTGTATTTTCTTTCTTCTTTTTTCCTTAAATAAAAGTCGTTTTTAAAATAATATTATATATTGAGAATCTTATGTAGTTCCTTGGCTCAAGAAAGAAATGTCCACCTTCCCCATTTATGATTGATTTCTTTCTTTCTCTCTCTATTCAATGAGCTTAACGAATAAGGAAAGAAAGAAGGGCTGTTTTCAAATTTAGTAAAATGAACTACAATATTTTACAAAACATTGCAAAATATCACAATCCATCTACGAAGAACAGCGATAGATCAAGATAAACTACTATCTATGTCTATCCGTATCATGATAGATACAGATTAGTCTATCAGTCTATCACATATAGATTGTGATACTATGCTATATTTGTAATTTTTTTCAAAAGTTTTGTCTGTTACAATTCTATTATTGTAAATATCGTGTTTTTTTTTTTGGGTTTTTCTACACTTTCCTTATTTGGTCACAATTGTGACTTTTCTTTATTGAATGCAATAAGGTGTTATGATTCTCTCTCAAACCTAAGTGTTTTACATGGTATCAAAGAGCCTGAGAAAAATTAGGGTTTGAAAATTGAGGACAAAGAAATTGATTAGTAAGATGGACGATTCCCAATCCTATAACAGGAGTGGAGGTTCCATCAGCTATAGTGACATTAGGCCAAGAGGTAGGTGTACAAAGGTTTTTCTCTAACCTTTGTAACAAGAGATGAAGAATAGATGTTCCTTTGTAAAGAACATCTACTTCTTTTTTGTTTTAACTTCTTGTTAAAACATATTTTTTTGTTGATTTTGCGAAAATTACCAAGAAAAAATATGTTTCCTCTTTGAAACAAAAAACCAAGCATATTTGTGAAGGCACAATCGAGAACAATAGTGTCAATAGCAGCAATAACATGCAAAAGCAACTATAAGTATGAGGTCTTACGCAGTTGAGTTAACAAGGTGAACCACCCTCTGCTTGTAAGTACGGCACTGGTCAACCAAGTCAACAATAACTTCCTGTCTGATAGCCTGCCAGATGAGAAATCCCAACATGAATAGAATCGAGAATCCACACATGTGAGTCGACAGAAGAATAAAAAACATCCCAGGTATGTCATGAGAAAAAACATGGTTTTGCTTTCATTTTAAACTATTAAATTACCTCTTTATTCCCTGGTTCTAATGCATTAAGCATTTCTGAAAGAACGTCCATAATTCCACGAGCATTTTGAATTTCAGTCAGGCTGGAAAGATGAAATCAAAATCAATTCAATAGATCCTATTAACTAGATTCATAAAATGGACAAGATACTATGATGATGGAAAGTGAGAATAAAAGAAGTTTGTGCACCTTAAGGTCGGAAACTCGGACTCAGCAGAGGTTTCAGCACCATCTTGCTGATTACGATCAGGATTCCGTAGATTAGGAGGATATGATGCCAAAGGTTGTGTTTGTGGCGGAGTGAATACAGGTGCAGAGCTTTCAGATCTCTGGGGGAAAACTGCTCCAGCACGCTGAAACAAAGAAGGAATTAATACTCACATACTCATGTCATGATAACTAGTAGAAAACAGTGAGCGCATAAAGAAATAATAAATAAAAAAAAACTGAGACAATTCACAAACTTTTGCAAAAAATGGCAGGAGTTTCAAAGAATAAATTATTTCTAAGGAATTCAATCAATCTCAATTGGGATTAAAAGAATGCTTTTCAACGTTTACCAACAATTCCTGGTATGCAGCATAATATTGTGGATATCTTGCCCTAGGTCCTCCAAAAGCTTCTTGCCAAGTATCTATCAGAATCAATATCTTCTCTTTGACGCGAAAATCAGGCTACATTATGGCCAAAATTGCTGAGATGTTATTCTATGAAAGAATGACAGGTGAAGCAAAAAAACAACAAAATATTCTAGATGAAATCCTACCTTCTTCTTCACCATTTTTACCAACTCATGAAGAAGACCCTTCTCTGCCACATGCATATGAACAATGTCCCCACAATTCTTGATGATTGTTTCCAACAGCTAGAATGTAGAGATATGACAAAATCAGAAATTAACTTATTCCTCTATAACAGAATACCAAGATTTAGTGAAATGAATATTGCTGCAGGAAACAAAGTAACGCAAGCTTAAAATGTGGATAAGCAAGATTAATAAAATCAAATTAGTAACTTCCTGAAGAAATTATTGTAGTAGCTTGAGGTAGTATTTTATCTCATTATTCTCCTTCCGCCACACAAAACCAAAGAGAAATCGGTTCAATCTTCAACTAACAAACTGCACCCCTATTTTTTAAGCTAACTTACTTTCTTTTTCCTTATAAGAAAGGAAGACTTTCTATTAAGCAGAGACTAGTATTCAAAAACAGAAAATAAGACATATCTACACAAGATTTCTATGAGCAAATTTCTTGATTATGATCTTTATGGTAAAAGGCAGATACAAAGGATATTTGGAGTAGGATTATATATTTAGAAACTTAAACAAAGGACTTCAGCACCACATTGTTCATGTGATTATCCCCATTTTGAAAGCACACTGCATATAATCTCCTCTTTTTCACGGAACACTATCCACCTCCATTACTTTTGAATCTATATGTGTTGTAGTCCACAATCAAAGAATTTGTTCAGTCTTTATGCAAAAGAGGATGTCTATGTCTATTTTACCTCAAGCAGATTCCTGTAGGCTAAAAATTCACTGCCCTTCAATAACATCCAAGTGCAAAACAGTTGATGCATGCCTTATGGCTTACAGTATTCGGTAGCTAATGAACATATAAATATAGGATATACCATTCCCAAAAGAGTTCATTTTTGTATTTTTAAAATTCTGTAACTATTTATGATTCGCACATCCAATCAAAGAAATCTAAACCCCAAACTTAATTATTGGTTAATGAAAGTGATTTAACCAAGACATAATCCATTTAGAACAAGGATGAAAACAGATTCGTAGTAGTTGGCACCACTAGAACAAGGAAAAACAGATTCAGGTTAGTTAGAATATGTTCTTTTTTCCTTCTTTTTCTGGTGAAAAAGAAGATAACAACTGTACAATACAACAAGCAACACTGTCTTCCGAAACTAACAATAACTGCTTAGATATTAATGACCAAAGTAGTAAAAAAAACTGTGCAATCAATATAGCCCATATGACAGCGAGTGCATAGAAATAACAAGATAAATTAAACATAAGCCTATCTTAGGGGACTTACCGTCAGGGCAAGAAGTTGAACTTTTGCGTTCTTGCTTCCAAGGCGTTTCTTTATACCTTTAACGACATCTTTAGCTTGCCTGAAAATTTGCCAATGAAATAGTGAACTCCAAGCCTAAAGATTAGACACTTAGAAAAGATAAATGACAAACACGACCAAACGTTGAAATAAATAACCTAAGCGTCGTTAAATTACTGGGTCAAGAAATCCAATTAAAACGAAAACCTAATCAGTAGCAAAACATGCTGAAATTTCTCATTTATTTATCGAGATGCATGAACAGTCAGTTGCTGAGTCGCAAATCATAATTTCCATTTGAATGCAAAATAACAAAGAGAAGAAGCAAGTTTCCATTTGGCCTGTCTTCTATCTTCAGTTTGTAAATACACCAAATGATAAATCCCAACAGCGGACTTCTAGTAATCATTTGTTTTTGCGACGAACAGATTCTTAGCAACCGAACACAGAAAATAACCACGCCCAAATTCGAAGACTTCTTTCACCCAATCATTTAAAAATAGCTTACAATAAGAACAGATAACACAACTTTTCAAAACTGAAAAAAAAAATCGACAAAAACAATGATTGAAAACGAAAAACGATGAACCAAACAATCGGATGCAATGCGTACCCAGGGTCATGGTTCAACATATCACAGATCTCGATGTTCATCGCCCAATCTGGACCAATCAACATATCGCTCGTAGCACGCGCCACCACGGAATTCACCATCTCTCTTCCGCGCAAAAAGTACTCCCCGATCGGAAGAAAAAAATCCTATTCCGACAACCGTACAAGTTTCCACCGGCGACGGGAAACAATTTTCCGGCTAATTAGCTGAATATTCCGTCTACTCTCTCTCTCTATCTCTCAAAATCGCTCTCCGGCCGCGAGATCGCCAGTAACCCCCCTTTTTTCTCTCGACAAACAAACAATACTTTTTTTTTCTTTTTCTTTTCTTTTTTCCTTTTTTTTTTTTCTAACCGCATTTTAGTTTGCTTTCTCATAGGCATTAGATGGAACTAAAACGGAAGGCCAGTAAACTTTCGCCACGTGTAAAACAACGATCCACTTCCGTTGTATAGTACTGAGGTGGAAGACTTTCGTTCCATCGGCTCGACCGACCTTTTTTATTTTTTACCATCAAGCGGTTCCGGTTCTTTGTTTCCCCACTTCATATGGGTCGGCTTTTTTTCGGGAAATTTTCCGCTGCGACGCGCGACCATGAATCTACCCCATCATTGATTGATGTTTTTCGGTATCCGGGTTTGACGGTGTAATGGAGGGGATGCATGTACACAAACAAAATACTCCTAAATTTAATATTTATGTCAAAAGAAATTTTAACTTTGAAAATTATATATATACGTTTACGAGGGGGACATTTTTAATATAAATAGAAGAATTATAATAAAATCATCAAAAATATTTATACAATATGATAAAAAATCATATTCTGTCTGATAGAGTTTATATATATCATTATGGTAGAAAAGGATTTAAAACTATTAAAGATAAATTTGAAATTTTGCTATTTTTTATCTCTAATTTTTAAAATATTAGCTCGATACTCTTAGCTCTGTTTTTCCTTTAGATACTCTTAACCTTGCAAAGAAACAAAGTTTAAGAAGGGAAATTGTCACATGTAACAAAAAAAAATGAAACTATTTACAAAATATATCAACAAAAATCAAATTGACTAAAAACATTTCGATGAATTTTACTACATTTTGTAAATAGTTACAACATTTTGTTATTCTTAAAAATGTCTACAACTTAAAAATATCTAAACAACTTAATTTGAAGTTTCATTGTCTTCCAAAAAAAAAATCTATCTTGAAACAAAATTATAAACATATTATATTATCTTTCTCCTTCATATGAGTTCTCATATATTCTCTCATTTGTGTAATTATTATACATCAAAATCAAATTATCCTCTTAGAACTTAGAAAAGTGATAAATAGTCGAAATACAAAATAACGTATTTATCTATTAACGTACAATTATTCACTAAATTATCCTATTCATGTTTCACCTTCTACCATTTTTTTAATTTTATTTTTTTAAAAAAAGTATTTTTTCGTAAATAAACGTTGAGTTGAATGGGAGGGAAATTCTCACTCACGTACATATCTGAACAAAAAAAAGAAATCAAAGTTATTTAAAGCATTTAAACTTTCTCTAGCGCTTTTTAATGTTTGAAATTCTTAAAAATACATACATACATATACATATATACATACATATATATATATACATACATACACACACACATATATATATATTTTAAAAAAAAAGAAAAAAAAATTGTGGTCTACGCAAATAATTTTCTCCATTAATTTTGCCTTCCAAGTGGCTATTATACATTGGGGAGCTAATTGATTAGATTACTTTAAAATTGTATTTGATGAAAATGACAATAACGAGGCCACGCATCAATTCATATTCCGAAATGTCCAACCCTTAGTTTGGAAATCTATGCAGCAATCAGTAAAGCATATCCACTTTAGCCTTCGTCTCGAAATACACGTAATGTCATCTTACTTGTAAACTTTTAATACAGTGTTTTATTATTTGTTGCCGTAGAAAATTACTTCTTTTCCAAAAAAAGAATAACATTAACAATAATTAATCATAGTCCACAAAACAAACCTCTCCCAAAGCATAGGAGAACCACATGGGCAGACCAAGAAACCCCCCCGCACTATTCTTCATATCTACAAGAATAGAAGACACAAAAGATGTATCAAAAACCTTAGAAAAGAACGTCGCGAGCAAGATAATGAGTAGTCTCATTTGCTAGTCTAGGACACTAGAACTCCGAGACGAAACAAACCATATGAACCGACTCAACTAAAATACCAATCTCACCATAACTATATCAATCAATTCAAACAAATTCACTTCCTTGTGATTGAGGGCATACATGCACCAAATTCCCGCAATCAAATTCCATCAATAGTGGAGGAGTGGTGTCCCACAAAACTAAAAAAACAACTTAAAAAGGCATTTTATTAAAGCTAACGTCTCTAAGTTTTAATATCTCATCTGATATTAACTTTATCATACCCAACACATACAAAAACAATATTACAATGTGCTAATTTTAATATTTTATAAGAGGAGTCCAAACTATAAACTTTTGTGGTCAGTAACACAAATAAAAACCAATTGAACTATGAAATTTTTGTCATTAGCACGAAAAAGTTAAAAAGGTGTATGCAATAACAAATCCAAATTAAAAGTATATAAATATTTACAAACAAGAAAACAAAACTTAACCCTAAATTAAACTCACAACAAATAAACATTTTGAAAAGTAAAGTTGTATCAAAATCAAATTCAAATTCAAAACTCCAAAATTCAATTTTCTTCTTCATTCGTTCTTTCATCTTCCCCAAAATTGAATATGTTGCTTATTCATTAGCTAGCCATGCATCAGCCAATAAAACGTCACTTTCTTTTGACTGAAAATTTTCCTCTCTGGTTGTGTTCCCCAACCCAAGTGGGTTCTTGTAATTCTCCAACTCAAACTCTTCCTTTAATAAAGTCCTAGTGGCTTTTATTATTATTATTAAAAATATATATAAAACCTTTGAAAAGTTAGGGCCAAATAAAAGCCACAAAAATTCCGAGGAAAAAATGTATTTTGTCGAACAAATTTATATTAAGAATAACTCAAAATAAAGTTAAAAGATTTGGTCATTTTACACGTTAAGATTGAACAATTTAGAATGTTTTTTTAGTGATAGTGGGATATCAATTTTAACAAAAAAGAGATTTGGGTATAGATAATTTTGTAAATTTAATTTTTAAATAATTAAATCTAATTTATGTTTGTTATCGACTGTTAAACGTGATTTCATATATTTAAAGTTATTTTTTATCTTGTGTTTGATTTCAAAAGTTAATTTAAATTTAACCGATTAGTAATTATATTTTTATTTGAAATAAAATAATCAGGGTAAAGATCTATATTTATTTATTTTATCCTTAAATTCAAAACATATATAGCTACGAAAACTATAGTAAATATAGATATAAAATAACTATTTACACATCTTCAAGATATAATGATTTTTCTTTTAATGTGGATAGCTCGTTCCTTTTTTATATTTTTGATATCCCTTTTTTTGTTAACAATTTAACGATAGACAATGTGTATTTCCAATATTTAAAATTGAAACAATTTTTGGAAGGATTGTCAAGGAATCACCGAACAAAACCACTCATTAATTAATGTTTTTCAAATCAAATTGAAATAATTTTATATTTTTCTAAAATTTCGACTAGAGAAAAACTGATTGTGACCATCTCAAAATCAGTCCCAAACACACCCTTAATATATAATACACAAAAATAGGGTTTAGGCACCTAATATTTTTCACAAAGAAAACCAGAGTTAAAATACTGGTTTGATTATCAAACCATTAAGTTAGTTCAATAATATTTTCTACTCTTTGCTGTTTATTTAATTTCTATGCTTTTTTATAAATTTAGGATTTGTTTGTAAACGATAGTTGGATATTGATTTTAGATATAATTGATTTTGTAAAATTGATTTTTTAATCATCAAATTCATGTTTGATATCGAAAAAAATTAAATAACAATTGTGAGAGTATTTAATCAAATAGCACTTAACAAAATCACCTATCATCTAATCTTTTGAAAATTAATGAAATTTTATATTTTTCTAAAATTAATTTGTCCACGTAAAACTTGGAGGAAAAAGTGATTTTGGGAAAGAAAAAACGATCTCGACGATGACAAACACCCATTAACACAATAATGACAAAATGTATGAATATGGAAAATTTTCGGTAGCATTGGAAGCTAAATTAAAATTTAAGATCTATTATTAAAACTAAAAAGACAAAAATTTTAAGCGAAACAAACTTCAAACCAAAATAAAAACCTATTAACGATACGATTGCCGGAAGCCGCCGGTCAGTGCACAGAGAACCGCTAAATCCCGAAGATCTTGGGACACTGTTGGGCTACTGTAAATTGCCGATTCAACCTCGAAGCTACGCTGCCAGTTTACACCACTTCTCTCTCTCTCTCTCTTTCTCGTGACTCATTTCCAACAAATTTCTGGAACAAGTATTTCCCCTCTACCGCCATTTCAACTAGGGTTCATCGGAGATCGTCGTGAACTCCTCGATCCAAGATCGAAGATCAATTTTCTCCTCCAGAAACCACGATTTGTCGGCATTTATTCAAAACTTTCAGCTAAGTAGTTGCAATTCGATACTGTACAAGCTGGTTGTGCTTCTCTTCTCTTCCTGTCCATGTGTTTGGTTTCTTGCCTCTTTCTTGGAAAAGCATCGATGGTTCGTGCGATCCAGTATATATGCGGCATGTGAAGAATTAGGGTTCTGAGAGAAGATTTCTATTCAGTTAGATTTTTTCTTGATTGGTTCCGAGTTCGGTTTTGCGCGGGGAGGATTTTTTTTTTTTTTTTTTTGGTTCAAATGGCGATTATTGGAGATGCGCTTCGCCAGGCGTTTATGCCGAAGCACGAGTATGAGAATCTTCGCGAAGAAGAAAAAGCTTGGGGCAAACTTCAGAAACCAATGGTAATGGCTCTTGTCGCCTTGATAGGGCTCGCAATTATTGTTTGCACTACCATCAGTTTGAACATAGTCT
The DNA here is from genome assembly GCF_025177605.1 of Cucumis melo. NCBI lineage: Eukaryota > Viridiplantae > Streptophyta > Magnoliopsida > Cucurbitales > Cucurbitaceae > Cucumis > Cucumis melo. Next base: position 27,590,581 of record NC_066859.1, on the reverse strand, counting down.
TCCCTGACGACATCGGAAATAGACCGTTCTGCAGCGACAGGAGGCTTCAGCCTCTTCCCATGATGAACGGGAAAGGAGGCGAATCTGATCATTTTCTTGGAGCTTTTTACCTCACTAATCAAGAAATCGTGGACTATTATTGGATGCTCGTGTTCATCCCCTCAGTAGTCGCATTTCTTGCATCGGCTGTCTATCTTGTTGCCGGTAAGAGACAGTCTATCTCTATTTTAACCATTAGCAAAAGAATTTGGATCTTCGAAATTGAGAATCCATTGGTTCTGCTCAATCGATAGGATTTTGACTTTTTTGGACAATAGAGGATTTGTCGTTGATTATGAAAGATTTTGACTTGTTGCTCGTTTGTTGAAGAGATAGGGACGACTTGTATTTACTATTTCAGTAGTTTCTACAACTGGTTAATATTGAGATTTGGGAAGTTAAATGAAGTTAAGAGATTCAATGACTCGTTATCAGTACCATATAGTATTTGCTAAACAGTTCCCATGAGGAAGCTTACGGGAGAAAGGTCAAGAGATTTAATTTAAGGCAACATGTCGTGGAAAAGCTTAGACATCAAAATGTGATTGCTGATGTGTGGACTATTAATTTGCCATTAATTGTTCTTTTACATCATTGGTTATTCAGTTCTACACCAATCTTGCATCCTAACTACATCTATTACTTCAATATGAGATAACCATCATATATAAGAGTCTGTTGTATTTGGGCTTTCATTTACACGTGCTGAGGATAAACCAAATACAAGTTAAGGGAGAACCACGCAATTACTTTAGTGGCAGGGTTTAGTACTGGTACTGTAAATAAAAGTCTGTCTAGTTTTCGCTTTATCTATGGTTTTACCCGTTTAGACTCTTCTCTCCTTGTTAATTATATTGTTATGCATTCTTCTGCTGCTAAAGGATAAGACAACATGCCAGGGTCCAAATGAAAGAAATAGAATGGGATTTCTGTGTTCTTTGGATTTGCGTGCTGTGTTATATGACCTTTCGTTCCCAGGGGGTTCTTAGTGAAAGAAATAAGGTTTCTTAGTGATCAAAATTGGGTTTCCTTTTGCCTCTCGACTCGAAGATGTGTAAATTTCTCTTGCTGCATGTTTCTCCATGCTATTTATTTTAACGGGAGAATACTGCATCAAACACACAAGATGAAGTTCTCATGTCATTTAATGGAATGAAAGCTTGAGAATAATTTATCTGGAAGAGGAATCATGCTAATTTCTGCTTCTTATCTTACCCCCACCTACAAAAGAGTTTTTAGTTTCCTTTTCTGTCTTTAATCGAGCCCCTCGTGTTCTGTGTCACTTTTCAAATATTTTTCCTGGAATTTTTTTTGGAGAATTTAGATTTATTGACCTCTATAGCTGCGGGATGCATGTTAGTTTGTGTTACCACCCACCTTAGAAATAAAGCGAAGGAAATGTTGTTTTCTTTACTTTTAGATGGCTTGATGATCACATATCTATTATCATGATAAATGCAATCAAACTTCAGGCCTTCCTCTGTTTGAATTCTACAATAATATTTAATCTCTTTTTTTATTTAAGCATTGTTTTAAGGGTGCAATTATCAGGAAAGTTTTTGTTTTGGATGTGTTTTAGTTTCTGCTATCTACTCAATCAATTAACTTAGTTCCGTCTGAGACATCAGATAAAATTGGAACAATACTCAATCAATTACCTTATATTGCAGGCATAGTTGTTGCTTATTCTGCTCCAAGTAGACATGGTTGCTTGAAGGTTGTTGAGAATAGCTACTGTGCATCCAGAAGAGGTAAAATCTTATCTAAATGCTGTTTCTTATCATTAATTGTGGATGTTTTAAAGGAAGGTAAGCATGCTAGTTTAAAATCTTTTGGAGTTTTGGACTTTGGAGTTCACCTCGCTGCTTTTGTTGGAGGATCACTATCTAAAAGAAATTTTATTTAGCTATTTGGTATATGTAGTTATTTTTAGTTTCCTGGTTCCTCTATTTTCTTCCCTCTTCTTGGAAACGATACCACAAAACTATTATTTTAGAAGTTAGACCCAAACAACCCTGCCATTTGATTCTCATGCAATCTAAGCAAATTATTTTCCTGTTAAGTTATAATAAATATCATATAATAAAAGTGTTCCGTATGATTGTTTCTCTATAGTTAGTAACTTAGTTTGGTCTTGCTGAATTTTTCATACGTCAATTTAAGCTGCGCGGTTAATTGTAGGTGGGGTTCGCTGTCTTACCATCCTGAATGTTGTTTTTGCCATCATCTTTGGCCTCTTGGCATTATTTCTTGGTTCAAGTCTTCTCACCTTGGGTGGCAGCTGCTCTGTGCCCCTGTTTTGGTGCTATGAGATTTCATCATGGGGTCTAGTTATTCTCTATGGAGGAACTGCTTTTTTCTTAAGGCGAAAATCAGCTACAATTCTCGGCGAGGGAGACCTCGGTGGTAGAAACCTTGGTTTGGAAATGTTGGTTGCAAATCCTATGGAAATCACTCCTGATATGGAAAGGCGTGTCAATGAAGGATTCAAAGCTTGGATGGGATCTTCTCTCTTATCCTCTGATGAAGAAGATGAACCTGATAGCTATGAAGAAGTAACATCCCATATGAACCATGCTAACTTTAACAACGGCCACATTGTGTGATACATTTTTCCTTCGATTCAGGTGATGACAGGTAAATTTTAGTTCATTGGAGACCCGGTAGTAGTCAGTCACAGAAGTATATAGATGGCTGTTTGTGGAGAATTGGCTGATATTTGATGCAACCAACCCGATTACAACGCTTGGATGGTAGTGGGAGTTTTTGTTGAGATTTGGGTTTTCATTTGTCACCATAATCTTGATAACTTGTGAATAGTTTATAGAACTTACTCAGCTAGTAGTTGGCTCCTTTTAGGTTTTATTTAACAAAATTTCTCTTTAACCATCTTTTTATGGCTTTGTTTCAATGTCTCGTGGACCTTTTCTAACTATGAACAGAAAATACAAATCGTCCAACAAACATGTTGGTTTGTCGTAGTAATAGATAAAATTCTTACTATTTTTCTTTGTTAATCTCATCATTTTGATTATCATTTTAACCTTACTTTTATTATTATTTGGTTGAACAACCTGGAGAGGTCGATATATTCTAATAACTCTTCTCTTCTATCACCTTTGGTATCCGTTTAGTTTAACTTTGTAAATGTTCACAATTTTTTTTTTTTTTTTTTTTTTGTATTTCAAAACTCAATTCAAACTCTCCCCTGTGTTTGACTATTACCTTTTGTATTTTAAGCCAAGTGAATTGAATTAGATGAGGTCCATTCAATTGGTTGATGTCTAGATCCAATCAAGGTGTGGTGTATGTTTAGCTTTCTTTTTAGTTGTTATTATATTTTTTAAATTTCTTATTTACTAGTTTAATTCTTGTATTTTAGAACTCTGTTTAGTATATAGATATTATAAGGGTGTCTTATAAGTTTTAACTTCTAATTTTACGCCTAATAAATTTGTAAATATCAGTCTTTTGTCTGTCACGATGTGACTTTTCAAAATTGTCTTGTAAATATATAATATGTTTATGCTTATTATTTTCTTAAGTACAATAGAAATAAGGTATTTAAATCATCAATCTCTTAATCGTTAGTAATATTTGCTTTGACATATGTTATTGATTATTAGATATAAACACAACAAAGTTTAAAATCTATTACACACTACATTTTGATTAAACACTTGTTTTGACATTTTTAATATAAACTTTTAAATTCAACTACTGTTTTCAATAAACCCGACTTAAATTATGATTAATGTATGTAATAGGAAAAAAAGGTTCAAACATGAGCTCAAGACGTATATTTTCATTAAGAGTACTAAAAGGATGTTAGCGCAAAAAACGTTAGCATGCACTGTAGAATGAAACCATATGAATAACATCAATACCAGCAAGCATACGTTTACTTTCTTATTGATGATAAATTTCTGTTTTGTTAAGAATTGTAGTACTACAACTCCAGAAGAGTATGGATACTCCTATTCACTACTTAAAGTGTTCATAACTTTATTAAAAAGTAATATTTGAGTGCAGCTTCGTTTCCATGCACCACTTCATTTACAAATAGAGAAAAATTGTCTATTGACAACGTGTGATGAAATATTGGATAGACCGTACTTAAATAATTTTCATTTAAAAATATAATGGGTATGTTTGGAGTAAATATTGTCTAATACTATAATAACCACCTCCTTATTATACTAAATATAATATTTGTAATCCAATTAAGTATTGGTTCGTACTATTTCATATTCATCATTTTTTTTAATTATTTACTGTAATGTTTACTATTTATTTTTCAAATTAGTATAGTGTATACCTAAAAAACAAATACTATTATAATTCAAAGAAAACAATTTATGCTTTAAATACAAACTATATATTATAACCTAATTATAATAATTTAGAATTATAATACTAAGTTGTTTGTTGCAGTAAAATATTTACAAAGTCAAAATCACAATAAAAATTAACCCCCAAAGATTGAGAAGATAGTCCGTTTATTGGAGATATTTTCGCTTAAAAACATTGAAATGGGCGCCAGAGGTTGAAGAAAATGAAAGCGCGTTATTCTGATTTATTTATTAAATAACAATAATCATTGGTATTTTAAAAAAGGTATAAAAGGCGTGTCCTGACTCCTGACTTCAAATGAAATTGCGCTTTCCATTTTACAAACAAGTCTTTGAGTGTGGGTTATCGTTGTGTGAAGAACGGAGAGCACTCATAGCGCGTTGGTGGAAAACTGGAGGATCTGCGTTCAATATTTTCACATACAGTTGGTCTCAACTTCTCTGGATGCAGATTTAGGTAAGTCTTTGCAGTTCCGATTTCGAACTCCGTTTTTTCTTTGAACGTACGTGATTCGTACGAGTTCATCTTCGTGATGCAGGTACCGATTGTTCGCCTTCTCTATTTTTGATAAAAGAAGTCTTCTCTGCTCTATCGCGAACAAACTCCTTGCCTAGGACTGTAGGATGTTAGATTCTTCATTATTTTCTTCTTCTTCTTGCCTGATTCGTTTTTTTATTTTACTTTTTCAGTCTCGATTCTTGATTTATTTTCTATTTTCAACTTTGAATCAGTAGAAATTGAAAAACTAGAGTGATTATGTAGATTTCTTCTGGCTTATAATTGATGGAAAAAAATCGATCGCAATCATCTTATTTATCAAGCCGTTGGAAACCAGTGCACGATCCTTATCGGACTTATTTCTCTGTTCTTTTCTCAGATGCGATCGGATTGAGCTTGAGTTTACGTCATCTGATAACAACGATAAAACGGCGGAAAAACGGAAAGGTATTTTACTGTATATTCAGGTGGATGCTCTCCATATTCTATCTTCTGATTTTTGTTGATTTCAATAAGTCCGAATATGGAAAGAAGAAGCAATATGTCGGTATCTCTACAATTATATTTGTTCTGAACTTGTGATAAAATTGCTCAATGTCGATAGCAATAATAGACTTGAGACTTATATCAAAGATTGTTTATGAGATTCGATCTTCTAGAATTAATAACTTGGACACTTTTCCTTATTTTTCTATCGAAATCATAATTTATAACTCTGTGAAATGATATCATATGACTTTATCACAATTAATCACGTTGTTCGTATCACATCTGATAGATTTTAATTTTAGATGAATAATGGCGATCGATATAGACAGATTTCAATTCAGGTGGCGTTACTTCTTGCAAAGAAGGTTTTAATTAAGCCTAAACTGAATGATATCGCAATATTTCTATATCGCAATTTGCAAGTCTTTTTTCAATGTATTTTTAGATTTTGTCAAACGTTATTATGATGCAGCAACATTTGTTATCTTTCAACTTAAAGGAAAAAACGAACTCAAAGTTAGACTCCGGCATGACTGTCCAGAGAACAAATGTGAAGAATTAACAGGTAGTGAACTTCGACTCTTTCTTTTCCTTTCCACATTATTTGTTCGTTTTTATTATCTGAGTAATTATTTATTCATTTTCCATAAAACGTATTTAAGAGAAAAGATTGCTAAAAACCTATAATTACTAAATTCTTTGTATATTATTTGAATGTTTATGCTCTCTTTTTAATATTTTTTTTACATTGTGGGAACTTAACATATTTTGATTGATTGAGACATTGGTTATGATTTACAACATCGACTAAAAGGTAGGATTTCGAATCCGCACAATTTACTAAACTACAAAAAGTATGTGTGTGTGAGTATATATATAAAGAGTTGTAGAAACTTGTAGGAAATTTGAAAACTATGAGTAAATATACGGTGAGAAGACAAATATAATTTTAGAAAACGAAAGAGCAAAAACTGAGTAGTGATCAAATAAGAGTAAGATAAAATGGGGCAATGGCCTTTGATTACATGATGTCATCTTCTTTATTTAGTATCAATGAAATTGATTTAAAAGATAAGGTTTGAAAAAACTAAAGTTTATTTACTACCCATTTATTTAGTAACCGGGTTGAATTCTCAACCAAAGTTACAAGTTATTTATATCGTTTCAAAGCTTCACTTGAGTTTTAAAATCATTGATAAAATGTAGGTAAGAAAGCAAGAACGTATAAATATGAATATTAATGTTTATATATGTTTAATTTTAAAAAACAAAAAATAAAATTAGCTACTAAACAAGTCATTAACGATTATCTATATGCTAATTATATTTTCTGGAGGATAAAGTATCTAACTTCGTAGAAGGCAATGTGCACGAATAAAAGGGAAGAAAATAGATGCTGCAAATGATGAAGCTGAAAAGGAGTTGTTGCAATAATGGTCGCAAATTAAACAGCGGTGCCGGTAAGAGCATAACATTCTACTATGACAATTTTAAACAAAAACACACAATCATTGAAATAGAATTATAAAGCATGAAAGGATAAATATGCACTAAAAGTTCAACGCTAAGTTAGAACTTAGAAGCTGACATTTTTATTTAAAGTATTTAGTTAAGGAAAGTTTATTTTTCAAGGTTTATTTTAGTCTTTATAGTTTTAAAAGGGTCATTTTCAAATATAAAAATATTGAAACTATTTATAACAAAATCTATCAAATTTTTTAGAACATATTTAAGATTTTTTTTCTATATTTTGTGATTTGTTTAAGAGTAGTTATAAAATTTTTGAAAGTTTGAAGATATTTTTAAGAGTTGTGTGTTAATAGTCAAATACATTTTTTAAAAAAAGAAATTGTCCATACTTTTTAGGCTAAATTATAAAAACGTCCTTCAATTTTGTAATTTGTGTAAAAATATTTATAAACCTTAAAAAATACTCTTAAAACTTTCAACAAGAGTTTAAAAAACTTTTAAAATTAGTTTTTAAAAATAGTTTTGAAAATTTTGAAAGTTTAAAGACAATTTCAAAAGTTCAGTATGTTTTAATAGTTAAATATATTTTTTTATTTAATTAGTTATTGCTTTAGTATGTTTAGGTAAAAATTTGATTTTAGAATTTTGTGAGATTTTTTGAAATTTTATGTTTTAACTTAGAAATTAGGTTGGTGAGAAAAATTGGAACAAAACTATTTCTATCCAAAACTGACGATAAAGATGGTTTTGAGTCATTTTTTAAAAATTTGAAAAGTTAGGAACTTTTTTTACACAAACTACAAAGTTTGAAAGACATTTCTTTATAATTTAACCTTTCTTTTTTATTAAATTGAAAAAATGATCTATTTTGGTTCACATTCTCCAAATTCAAGAATCTAAATGAATATTTTTTAGGAAGACATTCTGAACATGGGAGAGAAAAGAAGTTGCAAGAGTATTTTAGATTTACATTTTATGGTTGTCAACTAATTTTAGTTTTAGTTTTGATTTGTTTATTTAAGGACTCCAAAACGTTCAATTTGATCATATATTTTGTAATATGTGACCATCTATATTTCATTCTTGTGGAACGAAATGAATAATTTTTTTTTGATGTATTTTGTAAACATTTTAGTTTATTAGTTTTATTAGGTGGTATTTGAAAATGTCACTTTCTATTATTTTTCTTTTTCTTTCTTTCTTTTTTATCTGGAGACCTATGAGGAAAACAGGCACCTAAAAATGGTTAAAGTGGATGATTTGCGCTGCCTTAATAGTGAATACATCTTTTCTTTTATCTGTTGAATAAAGAATACATTGGCTACACCAAAAAGCGTAATGCCACTCCCCCATAAGTTTTGTCCTTTCTTTTCCCGAAAAGTAAACAATTAAAAAGAGATATATAGAACAAAATCATAAACATACATTATGTGAATAAATTAAGTTGGGATCAAACTATGTATGCTATTTGCTTACTATCTGCATCCTTTCAATAAGTAAGAAGAGGGGCTGGAGAAGCTCCTTGTCGTTGCAGTAGAAGATTTTCCGTTTTCAGTTCCTTTGCCAGGTGTTCCACATTCGCTGAAGTCAAGAGTCCGTCGTTCTGTCTGCAAAAATTCGGAATTATTCCAAAGGTTAGTAATGGTTATTTACTTATTTGTTCTAATAATGCTCATTTAATAACTATTTTTAAAATTTATGTTTGTTTCATTCCAAATTTTCGATTTTGGTTTCACGTTTAAACAGTTTTAAAACTACTTCTTAGTTTCCTTTTTTTTTTTTTTTTTTCTGAAATCTTAATAAAACATAGATAAAGAAAACATTGAAATTTGTAGGTAGAAGAGATATTTATAAGCTAAAATAAAAAAAAAATCACAAATTGGGACCTAAGTAATAATCAACACAAATTTATATCCTTGAGAAAGAAAGGAAAAGAAAATTTCAGCTCGAGTGTTAAACCAGGTTTTTAAACATTACTTCATAGTTTTCAAATTCTACTTTTTGAATTGCTTATATACGTGTAGAGTGCATTAGGAGACTTCCTAAAGTGTTTATAAAAGTAAAAAAAATGTTTATAACACTTCTGATTTCTATCGAAATGAGCCGTAGATTTATTTAAAAGCTTTTTAATAATATTGAGCAGTTTCAAAGAATTCATTTTGACGTGTTATATTTTGAAGCATTTTGAATGACAAACATACATTGATAAAAAATTGATATTGTGAAAGGATTATTTGATTTGTAGTTTTTGGAAGAATTATTTGTTCATTTAATATAACATTTTTTTGAACAAATTTTAAAAAGAAAAATTATCAAAAGTGACAAATTTGATAAAATATTTATAAAATATAACAAATTTTCAGATTCTATTAATAATAGACATTGATAGACACTGATATGATTATATTAGTTATATTGATCAACAATAATCGAAGTATATTAATGTCTATCATTGATATAATTCAAAATTTTGTTATATGTTGTAAATATTATATTTTATTCTACTACATTTAAAAATGTTATTTTCTTAAAATATTTATAAAAAACTCAAAAAAATGGTTATGGATAGCAAAAGAAAACTAAAACTACTTACAAAATGAGTAAAAAAAATTAATTGTACTAGATAAATTTTGTTATATTTTATAAATAATTTTAATATTTTACTATTTTTGTAAATGTCCCATCAAAATTTTAACAAATATTTTAAAAATAGAAAGTACATTTAATTTACTATAGTCCCCAAACTTGAAGGCCTATATTTCATGAAAATCTAAATTTACGAATTCTGTCTTTAAAATTTAAAGTATTTTAAAACTCTCAACGACAAACAAACATTACACATAACACAAGAGACTATTGAAAAGATTTTGAAAATTTGAAGAGTATTTAAACATATAATTTAACAACGGCCAAGGTTTGAAAAGAATTTTTTAGAGGGCAAGAAAGAGAAGCAACAATATCTATTTTTTAAAGTTTGTTTTCAAAAACAAAGAAAAGAGAGAATATTTATTAACAAACACGACCTAAATAATTTAAAAACATTTTTTTAGTGAAATCCAACGTCAGTTTTAAACAATACAAAAACAAACTGGTCGATTCAGCGGGGATTTGTTTCCAGAAATTGAATTGATTAAGATCAGAACATTTAAATGTCATGACTTGATTTTACAAAAATAACACAAGATATGCTTTGTCAAAGATGTTAGGACAAATTTCCATTTTGTAATTTTGTCATGGTGTATCTGCTTAGTTTGGACAATTATGCAAGTGTATCCAATTTTCTAAAATTCAGAAAAAGTAACCGTGCCTAACCTAGTACATGCAGGCATAAATGTATTATAATTTAAATTAATAATTTGTTTCACTTTCTCATATCGTTTAAAATGTTTTAATCAACTTTAACCTACAATTAAAAGACTAAATTGAAAGAACATACTACATTCTATGGAAAAATAGGTTTCAAAATCAACACATGATTTACATCTTCAATGTGAATTTTCAAAAATAATCACTTTAAGTTATTATCATTTATTAATCAACTAATTATAAAATAATAGTTTTTAATTTGTTTTAATAGTAATGAAAAATAGTAAGTTTTAGTTCATAGTAATATTTAATTAATTGACGTTAACATTGAATTGAATATAGAAAGTAAGAATTTTAGTGAAAATTAAAAATATGAATCTTAGAATCTTCTTCGGAACTCGAATCTCAATATTGAATTTAAGATTTATGGACTAAATTGAAACTTAAAACTTAAAAACTAAATAGGTAATATTTTGAAACCTAATGTCTAAATAAAAACTAGATCAAAAATTAGAAACTAAAAAAAATATTTTACCCATATTTTATAGTAATATGTTTTACTCCAACGCACTTTATATTAATATGTTTTACTCTGCCGTATTTTATAGTGTATTTTGGTATTTTCATCCATGAAAATCCTTAATGATAGACGAAAATAATAATTAGGGATGAAAACAGTTCGATCTAGTTAATCAAATGAAATCAAAAGTTTTAGATTTTCTATAAGAAAAACTAAACTAAACAAATTTATTGGTTTAAACTGAACTGAATTGAATCAATATATCGTGACTTGGTTGGGTTTTAAATCTATATTTTTCGATTGGGATTTGAAAAAGGGTTCGAATTGTGCTATTTGAATGGCCAAACAATAGTAATAATAATGCGAGAGAGAGAGAGGAGCGTACCAAAATATCGGGAGCCAAGGTGGAACGGGAGTTGGTAAAATGATTCTTCTTGTCCTTGTGATGATTCTCATATTTGCCACGCCTTCCTTTCAACAAGGATTGTGGAGTTTCATTTCCCAGAACCTCTTGAGCACTCGCACACGCAGCCGCAGTCTGTTCACTTACCTCCTTCATCAGCCCTATTGCATCGTAGCTTCTATCCCCTGGGCTCATAAAGTATCCTACTTCCTGCACTTACATTCCAACCATCACAAAATCTAACAATACAAAGAACTCTAGAAATAAATACATACATATTACGGTTCAATTACAGCTTTAGTTTAGTTTTACCTCAAATAAATTCATTATCAAATGATGAATATGCTAAAGACCTCGTATAAATTCATTACCAAATTATGGTTCAATTACAGTTTTAGTTTAGTGTTTGGCAAATAATGTTAAACTATTGTAATTAACAATGACCAAGTTGGTTTTAGTGTTTGGCAAATAAATATTAAATTATCTTGTTTTAAATATAATACTAAAATAGACATATTAAGTTTTTATAGGAAAATGGTAAAAATTAAAAAAATCAACAAAATATCTACCCTTAAATTAAATTTTATTTTTAGTAGTTGGGATAGTTGCAGATATAGCAATTATATTTAAAATAATCAAGTATATAGCAACATTTTAAAAAAATTGTAAATAGCAAAATTTGTCAAAATCTATCAATGATAGGAGTTTATCGCTGATAGACCATGAGCAAATGTTGGTCTATCGCTGATAAACGATAGGAGTCTATCAATGATAGAAGTCTATCACTAATAGATTTTGCTATATTTGCAATTTTTTAAAAATATTGCTACATAGTTAATAATTATTCTAAAAATTACTATCCATCCTAATTATCCTAAATAATTGTCTAAAATAATATTTCTTTTGTTATAGATTAATTTTCAAATAATGAGGAAAACAGCTTCAATTTTATATAAAATGGTATTTTTTATAAATAAAATGGATGCACTCAACTGAAAATTAGAAAATAGATCCGACTAGGTGAGAAATATATATATATAACAAATCTTAATTTTAAAAGATCAAATTTAGGAGATTGAAGATATAATATTTTAGGAGAATTCTAAAACCAATTTTAAAAGAAAGTTAAACCAACATATTTTTAAAAGTAACTCCAATCTGTTTTACGAAACCGAAAAGAAAAAATTCGTTAAGATTCTTCTATAATCACTTCGATTGCAACCCTAAACGCACCCTAAATCTATAATTTAACCAAAACTAATTGTAGTAATTACCTCCATTGGTACATCAGTATCCATTCTTGAACCAAATAGAAAAGAGTTGATGAACCAAGGCGATTTCCATGCTGAAGGAGATTCGATGCTTCTCTTGAATGGAGTTCCACCAAATCTACAAACAACATCGTCAACTAAGAAGCCAGAGAGAAAAAGTCGAGGAAAATAGTAGTAACCAATTACCCAGGTTTAAAGGCATGGATAAAAGGATAAATCTTTTATGGTGTAAAGAAGAAATTTTTTAAAGATAATGAAATCGAACTACTGCCAAAATCAAGGGTGGAAAAATGTGGGAAAGTTCTGGCAGAAGGAGTAAAATTGGGGTTGTGAAAAGGATTCTTCCTGTAACTTACAATAATAAAGTAAATCTTACATGGTTATGGTTTCAAGAGAGGACTCCTTTGAAGCATTATCACCGGCAACCTCAAGGGTTCTTCCATGGCTCGTTCCACTGGCAATAGAACAATTTGCAAGTGCACAATGATCGTCAGATAAGTTTGAAGGGAAATCCTGATCTTGTAGAGCTGTTGAGGTTCTACTACACTCCATTTCAGTAACACCAACATGATTTGTAGAATACGAGAGTGACTCGTTTGTGTCACATTCAAGAAGGATGCGTGAACGCTGTTGAACCTCCTGTGTAATGAAAAGAGGTTTGAAGGGGTAATGATTTTATGAGTTAATCAAAAATAATTTTGAGAAGACGACAAAGAAAACGACTCACTATTTGGCCAATAGAATCGATACGGTCGGTTGTCGCGGGATTATCCAGTTCTTGCAATTTGTTCTCCAGGAAACTACAGCTATCTGAAGTTTTCTCTGGCCGTTTGCTATGCGAAATGTTATAAAGATCGCTATGCTTCTCTTGCCTCACTTCTTCTGTAGGACATATATTTTCCTTGTCTTCAGAGCTTCTAGAACTGACTGTATGCTGTGATGGATTAGTATGAGATGGTGTTCTACTAATGCCAACATCAATCTCTTGCTTCTTGTCGCATCGTTTATCTGATAGAGGAGATAAGAACTCCCTATGGCGTTTCTTCAAGATTGATGGAGTGTTAGTGAAAGTCTTAGCAGCACTTTTCAACAGAGCATCAGGACTTTCATCACGGGTAGGTGAATTCCATAGCCTAAATGGAGTAAGACAGTTCATAGAAGACATCATAAGTTGACGGATACCAAGTGGACTATATTCCTGCTGCATATCACTGGCGGCCGGAGCAAGATCACAGCTAAGGAATGGAACATCCAAACTTGGAAATCGAGGAGGCTCATAACAAAGAGCTCCAATAAGGTCCGATTGATCTGAATGTGTATTCTCTCTTCCACTAAATGAAGGCAAACTTTCTGCAGTTTTAGGTTCAGAACTAAATGTATTTACAGGAACCAACTTTGATGGATCCTTTGAACCCTGCTGCTTTTGGAGTTCTGCATTCTTGAAACCGTTCTTGGGAGGTGAGTCGGTGGATTCATTGGTGTAGATAAAGCCATCACGTCCATTAGCTACAAGCTCTTGTTCGAGAGTTTCAAATAAATGACTTGTGTCACTAGTATATACATAAGTATCATCATTAGCAGAAACCAAGAGAGGAGCTAGAAAAGGTTGTGAACATGAGTTATCCAGAACATCAGATCTCTCATGGTGATACGATTGCAATGGTAAGTTTCTATTACTTTCTGGCATTTCGATGCTTGTATGACGGTGCAAAGGATGTGCATATCCACTCAGTTCAACCATGTCCGGTGTATCCGTTGTATTTTCGGAAGGAAAAGATTCATTGACTATTGCATCTGAGAAAAGGACCGTGCAACATTCATAATCAGAAATCAGCATATGTTCAGGTTTAACTGAAGCCGTAACCAGATTTTCGGCGGTAGATGCACTCAATCCTGCAGAAGTTTGATGTGGAGAATTTTCTACTTCCTGAGATCCATTTGCTTGAAAGTGTGATAACTCCTGACCTAACTCCAGTGAAGAAATATTTGGTAATTCGTACAAATTATATTGGTTATCTTCAGTTGATGAAGTTCTGCAATCCTGAGAGAAATTGTGGTTAGGGTGTTTCACATAGCAACCCAATTCACTGAGCATTTCAGGAATCGAAAAGGTGATGTTGTCCAAAGACGCATGATATTGCCCCGGACAATGTGGTGGTGAGCATGGTTCGTCTTTTAAAAAGGCATCTTCGGCTAATTGGCATTCCTCTTTTGTGCGTGGAATTGTATTGGAGCAAGCACCAATAGCTGAAGTTTGACTGACTTCAGATATGTCCTCTGTTTCTGCCCCCCTGAGACTGCTATCATCCATACTGCTTTGCACCCTTGAGGATGAAAGCATGGGTAAGCTTGATTGTGCTGCATGATGCAGGGGTTGATACTGTTCGAGTAAACCGGATGCCAAGTAAGAATCCAATTTCTTTTTCACAGAACTATTCCAGTGGTTCTTTATAGCATTGTCTGTCCTGTTGACAATAAAATATAAATCACTCTGATGGGTATCTTAGCAGTACTGAAGATAAATTCAAAATAGTGAAGCTCTGTAATGCACTAAAGCAAGTCACTACCTCAATAAACACGACGAATCACACCGAGAATTACAAGCAATATGTGAGTATTATCTTATAAAAAAGAAGTGCTCTTTAGGAAAAGAAATATACTGAAAATTTGAGCATCTGCTTACCTGCCAGGCAAAAACTTCGTTAGCTCTGCCCATCTATTTCCATATATTTGATGAGCACGAATAAGTGCCAACTCTTCTTCCTGTGTCCATGCCTCCTTGTTTATGGCAGGATTTAAATGATTGTGCCACCTGATTAATTGAAAAGCCAAGTTAATTGACAAAGTCGAGCAATAAACGCTCCCACAACTCAATAAATTATTGTATATGTAAAACAAGGCCTTTAGACTTTTGTAGTGAACATTCCAACACAGATAACCTCAGGAAGTCGAATACTAAAAACGCCATCTCAAGAAACTTCAAATCATACCTTTCCCTACACTGCTTACCAATGCGTCCAGGTAAGTGTTGCGCTATGGTGGACCACTTCTTTGGTCCATACTTTTCCACCAATTCAACAATTATTTCATCTTCCTAAAAAAAATTCCAAAATGATTCATAAGTTCATTAAAAAAATAAATTGTGCATCCATTGACATGCTTATAAAGTGATAATCAATGTAAGGAAGAATTACTGTCAAGGACAGACAACCTCTTTAGACCATGGACCTTTGACAAGTTCTGGATTCAAAACCTTCTGCCACCTATGTAGACATTGCACATCAGTTCTATCCTTGAAGCATTCCGCTACATGCAACCAAATATGAGATCAGGCGTATGGCATATAGAACATCGAGCCACGAGGATCAATAAATTGCTATTGAATTGCAAAGAAAGCAAGTATTTATGCACAATCATGAGCAAGTATGGTTTCGATTAATACCAATCATCAGCATTAAAATATCAATAACCTAACAATTGCATGTGACATTCAATACATGAATCTGCTGAAGCTCCACGCACAATGTCATGCAGTAAAATTTAACGAGGAGGTTTCCTACGTAAGACTAAAATACTATAGGCTTACCTTCCTCATTATTGCAAATAGTTTTGTTAATCGTGAATCCACAGGAGATCTCTATTCAAAATAATTAGGTAAAGTGACACTTTCCTGAAGGATCTACACAGGTCAATAACTATACCAACTCCCACAATGCACCAATGATTCAGAACGAAGAGAAGCGTTCCAAGTGTTGGCAACAATAATTGTAAAAAAAAATCACCATTACCTATTTTCTTCCAGTTCTTGCCTTTGAAACGTTGGACTGCCTTCCGCAAGATTTCATCCTAATCAAATAAGAAGTTTATCATACAGATTAAGTCTATGAAGAAAACCTAACACGATTAAGAAAATCTGTTCAGCAAGAAAATATTTTAAAGAATCAAAGTGAATGTGTGTTTGTCTCTGTATCATAATAGCAAGTTACCTCTTCAGCTGTCCATTGGCCTTTGGTGGAACGTCTAGTAGGGCCAGTTGTTCTTCGGCTAGAAGTTGTTCAATCATAAGCACAAAGTTGGATAAATAAAATGGCTCTAAATCTCTCAATCAAACTAAATTTTAACACAAGGAGTGTTGATAAAACGATGAACCGTTATAATTGGAGAAGAAGTTATGAAACTAGAAGAGATTGGGAGAGAGTTGATAAATAGATGAACATGAGGTTGAATCAAAAGAATGCAGATGATTTTCCAACAGAACTTACCTATGCAAAGCTCGAATATTCTGACCACTGTCACCAGACACATCTAAAGAAGTACAAAGCGGAGGATCACTTTCCATAGTTCTTCGTCAAGCAGGTAAAGCTGCATAGCCCAACTCCAACTCCACTGCAACTCTTTCCCGAATATTTCCTCAAAATCATTCTACTCTTCCAAAGAAGAGCCAACAATTAGTTCTCATCCGAAAATCCGATGGACTGCAGAAACACGACATATAGGAGAGAATTCGTCAGACACAAATCCTCGGTTGTAGTAACAGAAGATAGTTAAAATCTTTTATAACGGAATCGTTGTCGCAAACCATTGCAATTAGAGATCTAGAGTTTCAAATTCCAAAGATAAAGAAGGAACCACAAGAAACCGTGGCTTAGGTTTCAAAAACGCATTTCCATTTAAATACAGTACAAACCAAACTCAACTGAAGCTACTCTTACAAATTCAAAATCAAAAGGAACCAAATCGTTAATAAAGCTCTATCGGATACGACTTAGAGCTAACCTAAAGATTAACCTAATGAAATACTCCAGAAATCCATTTCGAAACTAGAATCCAAATCAGAATTGATTCAACCAAAACGAGAAGTAGATTCAGAACTCCGATTAAAACAAAATCCGATTAAACAGATTTCAAAACCAGAAACACGTCGAACTTAAAAATTCAGTTGAAAAAATAACGATTCGCCTACTTCACTTACAAAAAAGCGAAATGCAAATGAACAGGCTGAATATGTTCAAATCTTCGCTATTGAAATCGATCAAAACCTCGAGCAAGAGCAGATCCGAGAGAGAAGATGCAAGTGAGCGCGAGAGAGAGAGAGAAAGAGAGAGAGAGATAGAGAGATATGAAGAAATGAGTGAGATCAGAGTGAAGCCATATTCAAATACAAAGAAGGCGGACTGGGAGATTCAAACCCTATGGTTAAAGTCAATCAAAGTTTTTTGAAATTAGTCGATTTAACGCCTATAGAGAGAAATGGCCATTTTTGTACCTAAAATCCAACCGGTTCTTTTCGAAAAAGTTCCAAGTTCAACGGGCATTTTCAATTATCTTCTTTATTTTCTTTTTTATTCAATCTTCTCTAATTTTGTCCAAACGTCTGTTTCATTACAATAGAAAAAATCTCATTAATTTAAGACTGAATACAAATTTATTGCCTGAACTTCATTTGTAATGACTATTTAGCCCTAAAATTTGAAATTTTTAACTACATTATTCCTTTACAATTAATTTTAACTAAATTATAAAATTTAGTGGTTTTTTTTCTAAACATAACCATTCCCCATTGTTTTATTTTTTTTAGGTTAATCTACTGAAATTATTCATATATTTTCATATATCTTCAAAGTTTCTTGTTATCCTTGATTTTTTCACAACCGTCTAAGTATTACTTTTAGGGTAGAGAACTTAGTGTTTCAATTTTATTTTTAACGTAGAGAACTTATGAAATTTGGCTGGAAATTCGGACATGGGATGATGTAACGTTGACATAGAACGAAAATTTGGATTATCAATACATCGTAAAAAGCTTACAAAGTTTTGAAATGTCTATCAAAACTTGAAAGAGCTGTTTGGAAAGCTAGAATGTGATCAAGGCTAAATCCGAGGATCGTTTGAATATATGAGTAATAGAAAACATAACAAAAATACGATCATAAGGATAAAAATGGTTGAAAAGATGGCCAAATAGAAACATGTGGAAACGAATTTCTTTCGTATATGAGTACTTCTAAAACAATGTCAAATGTTGCATCTAACATCATGTAACACTTCCGACACATACCGAAAAGAAAATCATTTTTTCACAGGAATTTTAATTAAATAATCGATTGTATGATAGGTGCAATCAGATCAACACTAAATATATTTTCTTTTTCAATAAACTAGTAGAAGTTACTAACAATAAGCACAACAAATATAGGACGATGATCTGCACATACATTTACGATTACTATTATAAATATATATGTATATATGTATGCGTATGTATGTATATATAAAGAAAAGAAAAGCATTTAGTTTAGTTTGGAGAAAGGAAAAGACCAAAAGTACATAGGGTACTATTATTTTGGGGGCATTTATGGGATTCGGGTTTAAATACTTAAACCTTAAATTAATGCTTCAATTTTCTGCTATTTCCTAGTTTTGGTTGATTTCGATTATTTGCTTCTGAAATATTTATTTTGATCTATTTATTTTCGTAACCATTTAAATCCATTCATTTTTATTTTTATTAAACTGACTTATTAAAATAGTGGAATGTTAATTTCTTTAAACTAAGAGACCAAACTAAAAAAACTGAAAATAATTTTTAATAAAAAAAACTAATTTGAATAATTTGAAAACTTACGACTAAAATATGTTATAGTTTATTTTAAAGTTGAAAGTAGACTAAGATGAATATTTTGGAACCATATGACCCAAAGCCAAAAAGAAAGTTAAAAAAAAAAAAGTATTTGAGTTTAGGTCAGCATTCGTCAAAAAGTCCACATTTTATAGTTGTTTATACTAAAATTTTATAAACAATATCTACATTTTTAAATTAAAAAGTGCAACGACATGGAACAAATTACATGAAAATTTTGAAAAAAGATGTTGCCAAATTTTGAATAACAAAATTAAAGTATAAAAACTTAAAATACAAAAGAAGTCCATTAGAATTATGGTGACTTTTTTCACCTTTTTATTCCCAATAGGGGCTTTTACTCAAACAAAAAACGTGGCTTCCAGATTTAAAAAAGGTATAGATTCACATTCACATACGCCTTTGAATCTCGGTCACTTTAAACTCATTCATTACTCACTGGGAATTCAAATATAGATCTGTGAATATATTGGATCAAAGTTTAGAAAGATAAATTAATAAAACCTAAAAATTAAAAGTCATTACTACACTACGCCGCCACTCCTTTTTGGCAGCCTCTCTTGTGTGGGATCCATTTTTTGTTTCTAACACGCAAAATTTTTTATGATTGATTTATGGAAAACTTGTGAGGTGGGGAAAGATAATTAAAATGGTTTGGTTAGCTTGTTATGTTCAATTAATATAAGACGAGTAAAAATTAAAAATAAAAAGGACAACCTAAACTAAACATGATACGAAGTGCTTCCCCTTCCCTCCTCCAAAATCATTGCATTGCGGAAAAATTGAAGCAGAGCCCGCCATGGAGATATAAGCTATAAACCTTTTTAAACCTTTTGAGCTTTGTTAGGGCGACCTCGATGGTTGTCATGCCCCCTCGACCGTCCATGCTTACCACCTCGATTGAATTTGCCACCCCTATGGATATAGCAAGCAGGAGAAAACCATAGGAAGATTATGAAAGAGACCAAGAGAAAGATCTAGTGAGATAGTAACATATACAAATAACACTATTAGGTTAGATTACGTTTTGTTTATCGCTTCTTTTAAAATCAAACCAAAGTTTGAAAACTAAAAATAGGGTGATTGATAACCATTATTGGTTTTGAAAATTGTGCTTGCTTTTTTAAAAACCTGATTTTGTGTGTTTTTGAGGAAGGTACATACAACAAACAAAATGGTTATCAATAGATGCTAATTCTTAGTTATGCAGTGAGCAAACCTTCCACGGTTTCCCTTAAAGTCGCGATGATGCTTCTCTTGGTTGCTACGGAGTAGACTCCAATACTCCTTCTCAGCCTCACCTGAAATAAAGGATTTCAACCAAAATTGTAAAAAGGAGAACAGAAGAATAATTCCAATTTCATCAAATATGAAGTCATCCAAAAACATTGCCAAAGATGATGAAAATTGTAACTTTACAAGTACGCTTCCTCTCCCCAAGTCAATTATATAAAGTTACGGGAAAGAACAAGGAATAACATGGAATTACGAAAAGTCATTTACCAGCGTTAATAATTTCCAAAGTTATTGGCAGATCGTGAAACAAAATAAATAGGAAAAAAGATGCAACAAATTCTAAAGAGTGGAGTTGGTAGAATTCCAAAAATTTATTAACCAAGAGAACAAAGACAAATAGAGCTACGATCACTACGTACAATTTTAACTAATTTTAAAAGACACCATGCCAATTGATATTGCTAATAGATCTTTTCAGCACAATCAAGACCGACAATAGAAAAACACCTACACCTATAGACAGTACTTTACTCATTTCTCAAAGAACAGTGAAATTTTGTATGATACCTGACACTGGTTCTAAAGTGGCTATAAAATTCTTCACAGCCAGTCCCCCTTGCTCGGTTAGTACTGCAGACGCACGAGCTTTCTGGGCAGCTTCAGGCTCCTCAAACCTTATATAGCCCGACTCGTCTCCAATCTTAAAATCAATGAACTTGACAATTCCATCCAAAGATGAGAGGGGAAAACCACGTCAGAATGAATAAGCAATAAACAAAGCGAAAAGTGAAAAAAAACATCAAAAGCAAAAATCAAAGTAATGAATCTAGCCAAAGTGATAATTAGGAAAAAACAAAAGAATAATAAAAAAAGAACCCCCCCCCCCCCCCCCCCCCCCCCCCATCATCAGGGTAAAATTCTAGGGTAGAATGAATGAAATAAAACAATAATAATGGCAAGAAAAACTAGGATCCCATGACATAATGTAAAGCACAAACAGAGAAGAGAAGATTAACTAATAGATAAAGTAGAGAACGAAAAATTGAAAATAAATAATATTGAAACATTCCATAGAGCATAGTACGAGGAAGAAACTATGAGATACCTTAACACTTCCAAACTTCTGAAAAACAGCCTTCAAATCCTCACGCGAAACCACATTCATATTGTTCCTAGATTTAAGAGCTGTGGGTTTTTCTTCAGCCTCTTCTTGTTCATCTACAGTACCGTCCATACACTGTTCTTCCACTTCAAGACTTCTTTCATTGCCAGTATCATTTTTCTCCTCAGCCTCTCCATTCTTATCATCAGCACTTTTCTTAATTTCTTCATCTTTACTCAAATTTGTTTCCTCTATTTGCTCAGTTTTCTCAGGGTCATTCTTTGAGGAGTCTTCTAGTCCTTCATCTGTTTTGCATTCAGTCTTATCAGCAGCTACACCATGAGATTCGTTTTCCTCTGCAGAATTTCCAGATGACGTGCTTTTCAATGTAAAGGCAACAATTAAGCCTTTAGGGTAGCTGCAATGAAAATCCTTAAGATTGATCATGTGATGTGGAAAGAGGAGAAATGTATGGCTAAATATACTACAGATTACTTCCAGCCTACTACATACCTTGATTCAGGGGAACTATTATTGTTGCTGCGGTTGGCACCTAAGGTTGAGCGTGAACTTTCAAACTTCTCCATCTCTTTTGCTCTCTCCTCATCAAATTCCCTCCTGAAATGGAAATAATCTTTACAAACGCAGTTGACTGATATGTCAAAGGGAATATATTATCAATGCTTAAAACTTACAAAGAAGCTTGCGTAACCAATACACTTTCGCATAGATAGCAATTAGAAGCAATTCTAAAGAAAATATCATCACAATTCACAAAAGAAAATTAGGTTTCCACCTTTGTAGAAGGTATTAAGGATCAAACACACATGAACAATGACTGAAAGAATAAATATTGAATAACCAACTATTTTACATACTACAGAAGTAAACTTACTGATATATCCTAAACATAGTAGGGAATCTGGCAGTTAACATTTAGCCAGCCTATAATGGTTTTACCAATAAGCCTTTCAAAAAGGTCAGAAGAAGAAGTCAAAGAATATGCAAATCCGATTGATGATTGTTACAGCATTTAGAATGGTCTTAGAATCTCTAAGTTTGATTTAACATTGTAACAATTTATACAATTGCAATTATAATTCTTACAATTTTAAATGCATGCTTTGACTATTGCTTCTTATTTAAAATGAGTTTATGACTGATACATCAGGAGGATCTTTGATTGTGAAGCAAAAGAGTTGGAAGAAAATGTAGATGTATTTCAAAGCATACATACTTTGGTTTCAATTCTAACTTGGCGCCAGCATAAACCAAGCTTTCCTTCAAAACTTTTTCTGCATCTTCCTCAGTAGAAAATTCTATCAAGGCAGTTCCACAGAATACCCGTTTATCTGCAACATGACGGGGCAGCCTCACACTATTAACCTGAAATTCAGTAGGAAAGTTCTAAAATTTTGTTGACAATATAAATGGGGAAAAAATAGATACTTTGACAATGGGAAATGTAAGGCGTATCAAAATCAAAACCCAGTTTATCGAGAATTGCAACATAGTGTATAGTAAGTTTCAATTTGATATTAAAATATGTAGGGAAAAACATTAAAAAAAAAAAAAAAAAAGTTTAAACTATTAAACCAATATGATGTGATATGCATTGTGAGAGGGAAAAAAACATTCGGAAACGAAAAATCGAAACAAAAAATTGTAAATATAGTCCTAGAAAGAAAAGCCACCTAATTAATTTTAATTTTAATTTACAATTTTTTTCATAGTTCCTTTATTTCCTTCTCTAGTGTGTACCTCTTCACTTGGCCGCAGACAATGGTATTTTTTGTTTTAAACTTCTTTTTTCAGTTTCTTGAACTGAAAGTTGCAGTTAACTATATTTTTAGCATTCAGCCTTCTAAATCGCACAATTACACTCATTTCCAATTCAGATGAAAAAGTTAACTCGTTTTTAGCCCCATTCCTGGATTCAAACAATGGTTTGTATTGATCTTAAGTCGATGACTTGCATTTTTAGACTACTTCAGGAAACAAAAACAACTTTATACAAACTACTTTTTAGTTTTCAAATGTTGACTTAGTTTTAAAAAATATGTGTAAAAAATAGATATTAAAGCAAGATGTTTAGAGGTGGAAGAGGTGTTTATATGCATAATTTTCAAAAAACAACATAGTTACCAAAGGGGACCTAAACAACTTAGACAGGAATCAAAGTACTCCATTCCATAAATTAAATTTTCCAAAATTTGGAACGAATCAAAGAATTGCATTTCAAGAGTTAGTTTCAACAATTATTTACGAAATTGTTCAGTCGAGGAAACTACTCCAAAGTTATTCAAAAGAGCTTTAGCCACGGTAGGAAGTAGAGGGGAAAAAACTTGCAGTCTTTAGGTCGCACATTCCAGAATAGAATCTGCTCCTTGAGCTGCTTCATGTTAATCTTATAGCTAATACTAAGGGCATTCTGAAGCCAATAATGAAACAAAACCATTCACATGTAGAATTACACCAACAAGGATCAGGAATAAAATATAGAAATTAAGATAAATGAAAAACAAATGTACCTTTGTAACTCGATCAAAGAAAGCTTCTACATCTTCAAGCTTGATATCATATTCAAATGGTGATGCAGCTACAGTTCTATCATCCAATTGTTCAATTAACTCCTCAGGCTTTGGGAGTTCAGTAGCTCTACCAACCTTCTTCCCTGAACCATCCAAACACAAATTCAAAATAATGATAATAAAATCCACAACAATCCTTAATTTGGAATCAGATACAAAAGTTAATCGTGGAGCAAGAGCTTATCTGAAATTCTCAAAATGAAGAGCTTTAATATTTAAAACTTTAAGGACTCTTATCATTCTGCATCTCCAATATAAGCAGTTAACATGAGAATTCATAACATTTAACATTTTTATTTTTTTACGATTTGTTCGGGGACAGGCAATGTCAACATTTAGACCAACCTATCAACAAAATTGAAACTTTAACTTCTACTCCTGCTAAGTAGTTTTCTTCTTCTTTCATGAAATTTTGTAGTCCAATTAGATATAGTCATAACGATGCATTAATTGGTAGAGAATGAATTCACTTGATTTTGCATGATTTTATTAGACAGATGATGTCAACATAGACCAACCTTTACACAAAATTGAAACCCCAACTTTCACTCTTGCTAACTAAGTTTCTTCTTCTTACATGAAGTTGTGCAATGTAATCGTTAAAGTCTTACAGGCGATAAAAGCTAGAACATGAGATTTTTTTTCCATAACTCTAAACTCTGCATTTCGTGCTACATAAGGACAAATAAAAACTTCACAACTACTTGGCATTCAGATAAATGACGAATTACATCACTTGCATGCAAAAGAACTAACCATCTTCAGAAACTTTAAGTGATGAAGAAGTTCTTAGGGTTTCAGCGACAGCCTTCAGAGTATCTTCTGGAAAGTCTTCTGGTGTCACATCTTGTTTCAATTCAAGATGGCCTTTCATCCGAGTAAACGTACAGATTAAAGACAGATCGACCACTGTAGTTGCACGGTTAAGATTAACAAAAGGCAACAATCCTAATCCAAATTAGATATCAAAACAATACAAACCCCGAAATACAAGACCATCAATACTAAAAGCAAATTAAACAGAACCAAAGATGAAAATCGTTAAAAACAAGTATGATCAGAATGTGAAGGATACTTCCATCAGGGCTTTCACTGATGCTTTTCCTAAGAAAACCATCTCTAGGAAGATTACTATCACTGAAGTAGAACTCGACCTGAAAAATTAAAGTGATGAACAATTAGAAACGATTGAACTAAACATAATAAAGAACAAAACTAATCCATTTTACCTGACGAAGCACTTTCTTAGCCTTTTCTTGATCGAGAGAAGTATTCTCCATGATTGTAAGAAAGTTTTTTGAGATGAGAAAAAACGCGGGCTGGAAGAAGAAAGCAGAGAGTAGGGTTTCGGTTTCGAGTAGTGGCTTTTTTAGTTGTTGTATGTAAAGCTTTTATTATTGATTTTTAAGCGCTTAAGAGAAACAACCGGTTCGGTTTATTCCTCATGATCCGGCCCACGTTGGCATAACAACCAACATGTGGTTGAACTTGAAACCGCCACGATTGAAAACAGCTATTTAGCTTTTAGAGAATTGTTCAATGATTGATCTTTCAAATTTGTCAAACATACTTGTGCTTACACTTATTTTTTATTTTTACAAAGAAATGTAAGCAAAAGGAGAATGAAACCCTTTTTACTCTACGATATGGTATACAAAATATCAAGTGATGTATTTCACATCCTTTATATTTTCATATATAAAGTTTGTCATTAATATAGCATAACATTGGATATATGTCCTTTTTAAAGCATGGTATGTAATTGTTATATATACATACTTATTTATTTGGTTTTGTATTATGGATATAATTAGAACTAATATGTTGGACGAGTCGTACTAATAATATAGTAAATTTGTCTATTTAAAGAATATAAATAAAAATCAATTATTTTATTTTAGTTGACCCCTTGTGTTTTACTATATTTGCATTTTAGAAAATAAGGATTGCTATCGATCTTATTAACAAATACTTCTTGTTGTTATTGTTATAGAATAGATTGTGGAATGGAGTAACGAATATCATATTGGCTAATGAGGAAAGCCATTGGAAATTAGTCAAACCATAAAAAGGGGGAGATTGGGGTGATGCAAAACTAACCCGTGACGTGAGTTACTGTGTTACAAATTCCAGGGGCATAGTATATGAGGCAAAACATATGAAGAACTTTTGGTAACATGTGTTTGCATATCATCTATACGAACACTTCGATTTTATTTATGAGACGGTTTTAGACTCATTAGCTCTAATTGTTGTCGAAGAATATGATTTGATATGACCAAGGCTTTTGAATCCGAGCTTCTTAGCCATTGAGAGGCTATGGACAAGAGTGACAAATTCTGTATATGAAGGGTTTTGAAGAGGATCCAAAGCTTGCCGAAAAGCAAAAACAATGGAGCATTCAAAGTTGTGGATCACAACATCATAGTTGGAGTTGAGCCTCCAAAGTTGTGAATCACAAAATTATAGTTGGAGTTGAAATTAGCAGTCAAGACACCAAGCACCATCGCTGTTAGCTCGTAAAACCATTCGATGGACAGGACAATGAAATTAAAGGTTGGTGTTGAGTAGGTTGATTGTAGCGAGAAGGTCATCAATTGACCAATTATTTTGAATTTCATCAATCTAAGAAGTGATCCAATGTCATATATGTATTTTTACATATTGATATTACATAGTAAATCAAGGATTATGGTAAGATTGTTCGTTTTAAAAGAAATATAGTCATTATAAAATATTGAAAATTATTAACAGTTCTCTATAGTTCATTTAAATTTTTATTCTTTATTTCGTAAATACATTTTTTTTACGAATATTCCTCCGATATATCAGTAATTAACTGTTTCTTTTTCTCTTTATACTATATTTTCAGTTTGCAACATGCCTGCAAAATAATATAGTTCCAATATTATTAGTCAAACTTTATTTGAGTTTTAAAAAATTAAGTAGTCATATAAATAAAAACTTAGGTTACTTATATATATTGGAAATATTTGTGGTGCATAGCCAAAAACTGGGGTCAAGCTAAGACTTAGAGGTCCAACATAAATTCAGGCCCAATTGAGAAAAAGGAAATAGAGAAGAGAAAATTGTTTGATTTTAGGAAATGTTCCGAGGATTTTAGGTGATTAATTTATTTTGATTACTTAATTTCAGATTTTTCATGATTCTATATATTTTGTGAATATTGTTGTTAATGGATATTCTGTCATTTGATAATTTGTATTAAAATTTTGAATAGAAGAATTCATAAAAGACATTTATATGATTGTGAAATTATTTTCGTTCCCAGAGGGATTCAAATCTCTGTTTTTTGTTTTGTTTTTGGTTTCCAATGTATACTCTATGACAACTTAAGTTATATATTGTTTTTAAAGATAAATGTATATTGTTCTAGCACATCGACAATGAATGAATTATTTCAATCGAAGTTTTAAAATTTTTAGTTTCTCAATGATAATTTTCTAGAAAAATGTTAATATTTCTTAAATACCCTTCTATAAAATTTTAATATCTAAATATATCTAATATACTTGATATATACAACAGTACCATAGTTTAATTGTAACTAAATATACAAATTTTGTTAAAATCGGAGGTTTAATTTTAATATCCAAAATTAAAACCTATCATGTTTGTTTAACTTAAAATGATTTATATGATTTTTTTTTCTCAATATTATTTATCTAGTCCAACAATATTTATTTTTTGTTGTTTATTTCACATTAGTATACACCCTTGTAAACCCTCTAGACCGAAGGATAAAAACCTTGAATAATAAAGGGCCACGACGGCCCTAGTACTTGGCCCAAATTGCCGTTGACAATAAGCCCAATTCAAAAAGTTTGGAAAAATGTGTTGTGCATATTCTTTTGGATGCAATCAATTGGTAGCTTATGTTTTTATGAATAATATTCGAGAAAAATATATTAAAGTTCATCGATGATTATTTTATTGTTGATGGATCAATATTTTTAACATGTTGTATGTTGTATTAATGATAGATTACTATCGATAAACATTCCCAAGTTTTGCTATATTTGTAATTCTTTTAAAATGTTACTGTATCATGTTAATATTTTAAATCTAATTATTTTATTTAAACTATTCCAGTGAATGATCCTAAAAATAAACATGTAAATAAATATTATGAGAAATATCTATATATACCATAAATTTTAAGTTGTATCAATTCAATATTTGAATTAACTGTTGTATTAATTTAACTTTAAGTTTTTAAGCGAATCAATTTACGTTCTCAAATTTGGTAATTGTCTCAATTTATTCTATACTATATTTTGCTTTGAAGAACATAGTGTCAAACTTATAATTATTTCAGTTAAGTTCATAAACATTTACAAGTAAACCAATTTAGCCCTCAAATGACAATTTCATTTGAAATAGTCAATATTTTTACTTTAATCGTCTATTTTATAAAATTAATATCTAAAAGTCTATATATGTTTGAGAATTAATTAATCGATGGTTTTGAAAGTGCAACATAATAAGTATTAAATTGATTAATTGACTTGCAAAAAGTTTGAAGTCTAATGAACCCAAATTATAAGCTCGACGATATATTTATTTGAACAAAGTCTAGAGAAGAGAGTAAAATGATATACACTCATGAAAATATTGATATTATCATTTTAGTTCATAACTATAATTGATAAAACTTCCAAAGTTTAAAGGTATTAATTGATATTTGTCATAAATATTATTTACCAAATTCCATTCATGTTTTTTTTTTTTTTGTTAGTTTTTCGTTGTTGTATCGATAGATTTCTTTCTCTAATTCACATAATTAGGATATTATTTTATTTCTTGTTGAGGATTCTACTGCTTTAAAAATTTGAAATGCATCGCAGTATTTATATTAGATATTCAAGTTGGTTCTCTCATGGTCATTTAGTCATGAGATGAAACCTCGTATTTTATAATGTCACTGAAACTCATGAAATCAAAACACGAATATTTAGTCCAAAATTAAAATTAGATTTAGGAATTTAGGAATGGTAAAAAAAAAAACATTATCTTGAAAAATATGTTGAAAGTCTCATACTAAAAATATAAAAATACCAAATAATTTGTATAAAGTATACGTGCTACCTCCACTCTTAAGAAAAATTAATACAATCTATACACATGACATATTTGTATGTAGATTGTGTTAACTAAATTAAAGAGATGTTTGTAAAAATAGCAAAAATATTTACGATAATTACACTCATGTCGCTACATTTTTTTAAATGCAAAATTAACAAATTTAAAAGCAGATAATCATCTGATAGCGGTCCGATATCTAGTTGATATCATTAATTACTTATCATATTTTTCATATTTGTAATACGTAAAAAATAGGTGTTATGAACTGTTTTTTTTTTCAAGATCTTTTTGTTATCCGATACAATTTTTCTAAATTAAATAATAAAAATAAATGGCTATAAATAGAAAAAGAATGAGGATGGTAGTCTCCTTTTTCATTTTTTTTTAAACAAAACTATTTAAAATAAATTGGAAAATTTTCCAAAATTTATTTTAAGCAATGGGTAAATACTTCAATTAGAAAAAACAAATTATTTAAAAAACTAAACCATTGATGACTAAACTTATTATCTAAAAATTTAAAAACGGATAACTTTCTGGTAACTTTCCACGATAGCCGTCTGATAGCTGTTTGATATCTGGCTAATTACTTGTGCAATTTTTTTTTTTTTTTTTGTTATCGATGCAATTTTTCTAAATTAAATAATAAAAACTAATGGCTATAAATAGGAAAAGAAGAGGATGGTAGTCTCCTTTTTCATTTTTTTTTTTTAAACAAAACTATTTGTTTACAAAAAGTAGTTTTTAAAATAAGAAGGAAATTTTCCAAAATTTATTTTAAGCGATTAGTATTGGAAACTAATTTTGGAAAAATTTAAACAAGAAGGTCTGAATTTGCCAGCTAAAAGAGACAGTTGGCAAATTGGCAAATTGGCAAATTTTATTTAGAAAAGGAAGAAAAATAAAATTAAAAATAAGAAGTAGAAAACTTTTTGATAATTGGATTTGATAGAAACCGATTTGACAAAGTATATTACCAGAATCCAATTCTCAGCTGGGAAAACCAGAAAAAAAAAAAAGGAAAAATTCCCATTCATTCACTATTTTAAGACAACAGAATCATTTCTATCTTTGCTCCATTGGTCATCAATCAATCAAGGCTTTATTTGGCCTAAAAGAAAGAAACCCAATAACAAACTATTAAGAGAAAAAGGGATAAATTATATATAAAAATAGAAAATATCATTGAATTCTCTGATTTGGAATATTAATCCTAATATTTTAACAAAGGTTACACAACTATATTTGAGGGAGTAGAAATTTGTTAGGATTTAAACTAAAATTGGGACTTCTTTTTCTTTTTTGCTTTACGAGCACACACTACAATTGGGGTGGATTAAGTCTCAAATCTATCGCCCTCAAGTCTACTTACAACCTATAAAAATCGTGCCAATGTTACAAACTTAACTCACTTTGACTGAAAATTTAGATTTGAGATAATGTAAGAATCTAATTCTTTTAAAAAAGTTAAATGTGTTAAATTGATTCATATAATTTGATAGTAGTTTTAATTCTCCAATTTTAGTTCTGTTTTCTAGTTTATTGCAAGTTTCGAAAACATTTTTATTCTACTTTCTTGCTCTAAAATTATAGTTATCATTTAATTAAAATTGGTAAAATTTAATTTGAAAAACTAAATTTAAGATTTATTGAAAATTCCAAAGACTAAAATCAAACAAACTTTAAAATATGGGAAGCAAAAGACTATAATTTAAGGTCACAATTTACATCTAAAAATCTAATGAGTTATATTTCAAGTACTTTTTACAGATATTTTTAAAAACCAACCAAATTTTTTTTAGAAAGTAACTAAGAATTCAAAAAATTTCATTAAAAAAACTAGTGCAACCAAACTGGGATAAAACAAAATTAAATTAAAACGAATGTTTATAAAGTATCATCTAGATATGATTTATACTCCAATATCAGTTTTAAAAGTTTTATCATTGCAATTTTTTAGGGATTTTTTTTTTAAAAATATATATAAATTAAACGAACATAGAAGAAGAAAAAGTAAAAAAGGAGGTCCCAGAAAAGAAAAAAAAAAGCCCTAAAAAGCCTAAACCCTCCTAGTTGGTCCTTATTTCTGATGTTCCCGCTTGGGGAAGGCCTGCCCAATTATGCACATGTCCTTGCAAAGCAAAATGGCAAATCAAAATCTCAATTCTAAACCCATATTTGTTAAACAAAATCTAACCAAAATCTTGAAGTTCAACAAAGGCAAAAACGTTCCAATTCTAAACCCCTAAACAAGTGGGTAAATTAATGCTGACCTTTTAACAAACACATGGCATGCAAGGTGTAGCCTTTTATTATTATCTTGTTTAAAGAAAGATCACACACACAAATCTTGGAGAATAGACATAAAGAAGTATGCTCGATTAGGAAAACATATTCATAGGATCAACATTTATAGATTTTGTAATTTTTCTTTTAATTATAAGTAATTGGAATAAGAGTCGTCCAAACAAGGAAAACAAAGGAAATAACATAATGAACGGTTTAAATGTTACTACTAAAACCATTATTTTCTTTTCAATTTTAAGAAATAAAAAGAACCACCTTAGAAGTATATAATAATAAATTAATTAATTAAAGTATATAAATTAAAATAAATCGTCCAAAATACATAGGTTAATTAGTATTTAAACCACAATGAATATATTCCTTTATTTTCAATTCACCGATGAATATATTGCAGAGAAAATTGAACAAATGCTGTTAAAATTTATAGGGTACATCACAATACTTACTTAAAAGGTCACATTATTTTAAATGATATTGTTATGGCTTGCGATAAATAATAAATATAGTCAATACGCCAAAATTTCAAATAATAAATATAGTACACCAAAATTTCCGCAAGTATTGATAATGAAAATTTGTTAGTACTGTATCAATTTGTCAATATCTATTACTCTTTGTTCATAATTTAACGCATTATCGTTGAATAAATATATTAATTAATTTCTCAAATACGTGCTAACTTTAGGAAGGAATTTTTTGGTTTGACTGTCTATTTTTAAATGTTTTGTTGTAGTTTTTTTTTTAAATACATAGTAATATTATGATAAATAAAACAATATATAATTTATATATATAAAGTAAAAAGTTGAGAGAGATTCGAACTCTAACTCCATACTAAATCCACAGATGATTTTTCTAAATACATTATGACATTGATATTGGAATCTTGGCACATGGGGAAGAAGGATATGAAATTGGTTCTGATAAAAACTAAAAGAAAAAAGAGTAAAAAGGAGGCTATAAAGAGGTCTTTGCTGAGAAAGCTCAGAAGAGCAAAGTAAGAAGAGAAGATATATTCCGTTAATCTCTTTTTTCTTTTATTTCCTTTTTAAATAAATCTTAAATTTAATTTCTCCGATTAACTTGTAATAATATTAACTAAATAATAACAATAAACTTTTAAGTAAACGAGACACGGTATATTATATTCTAAAAATATATAGTGAAAATGTTAATGTGAAACAAAATGTTTTGAAGAAAATAAAATTAATAATTTAAAATTTATTAAAAATATATATAAAAAGATAAAATATCTATCTCTGATCGGATAATAAACAAAGTACAAAGGTTTGAGCCTCAAACTTTATGAAAGATATCACGTTCAAATTATCTATAAACTAGTATTGTTCTTAGTTCAACTTCAATATTTAAAAAGAATTAGTTCTCGTTTGTATATATTTTTAGTCTAAAAGAAGATTGTATTCATGACAATTTTAGAAGAAAAGTAATGTGTTTTTAGTCGAGCGGGAGCAAATGTCGAATCGACTAAAACATATTACAAGATATTAGTTAATTAACTTTTAGTATAAATATTACATAAAGAACACTTCTAAATTCGAAAAATATATGGATCGAAATAATAGATATTTTAATTTCATCAAAATAATAACAATAAAAACATGGGAACGTGAGCAAAAATTAAAAACATAAACTCAACAAAAAAAAAAAAAAATTTAAGCCACCACAAGAACAGTTAAACGTAGCCTTCAAAATTCAAACCATAAGAGAGAGAAGAAAATTGAATTGTAATGTGACAAACATTCGAGGAATAATCTGATATGATTACATTAAACCCTATTCATAGATTTTGGGCTGTCTGATGTGATTATATGTGTTGACTAATAACTATCACCGCTTGATGTTGACTTTTCCATCCCAATATTCTATATTTTTACGTATTAATCAAGCCGTTAGGATATAATTAATATATATCGGTCCATGGCAGATCCATAATTTCAAAAGTTCCTTTTTCTATTATTATTATTATCATTCTTTTCTTTTCTCTCATTAAATAAATAAATACGAGCTGGATGGTCCTAATTAATTGATCGATCATCACTTTGTGGATGTTATATCACTTAGGACCACGTTCTAATCAACAACATTTTGCCTTCTTCATTCAATAATCTTATTTACACCTTTAAATTCTATTCTTATTGGTTCATCATCCATCACCAATTAATGACTACATATTCATTATTTCCATTATTGGTTTATTATTAATATTGTTATTGTTTTGTAAAAATAAATTTATATCTCATTTCATAATCCATTTTTAATGTTTGAGAGTGAAGCTAAAAATAAAAACAAATTGAATAAACGTTTGAACTTTTTAGATGGTTAGATCCAATAAAATCATTGAAGTTTCTAGATATTTCAAACAAATAATACGTTTTGACTTTAGTTTCATGTGATTTCTATTAGGTTATAATATGATTGAACATCAATATCAAAGTCTAGCTCTTTGGATCGATAAAGACATACATCAATTAAATTTTTAAGATCGATTGTTTGATCTCTCATCCGTAATTACTTGAACTAAAAAAAAAATTAGATGATTAGATAAACGTTGATCGATCAATGCATAACACGACAAATAAATAGCTAGCACACATTGTATACAAGTTATTTTTGAAATTCTGTTCGAGGAGAAAATATGAATAACTATTTAAAGTAAGGTACAAGCAATGACAAGCAACCCCCGACAAAGCCATTTGATTCTTAATAAAAGAAAGAGGATCGGTACAAAGTTTTTTTTTTTTTTTTTTTTTTTAAAAAAATTGATTTGTATGATGTTATTGTATCCTTAGCAATAAAACTAGCAAGAATTAGGGCTTAAAAGTACTTTGCGAGATAGAAGGGTAAAAGGAGAAATGAAATGAATGCCACTACAAGGACAAGAAGAAAGAATTAAAGATATGTCACCATCAAATAAATCCAAATGTATCAATCTAGACAATACAAATCCAAAGTTGATGACTCGTATCTTTTCTATAATGTGTAATTGAGTGATAATATATGGAAGGCCATCCAAAATTTAGCATAGATATTATATTTGGAAATTCTAAGGGAAGAAAAAAAAGTAAGTGAGAGAGTGAGAAATATCTTATTGGTCCACCGCCTAAATCATCTATTAATTAACTTTAGTGCGAATAGATTACAATAAATCACAGTTGCAAATATAACAATTAGATTCAAATTATCGATAAATATGATATAATGTGAGAAAATTTACAATAATATAACTAATTTTAAATCAAACTCTCAAAAGCTATTGGTAGTAGACTATATAGCTAATTGAAGTCTATCAATAATAGATCATGTTGCTAATAAAAGTCTTTCGACAGTAGAGTTTAGGTATATTTAAAAGTTGATGTACTTTTAATTATTAATTCTAAATTATTTTCCATTGCAATTATCTGAGTAAATTCCCCTTTCCTTGTCAATTTGAAAATTGTGTATAAAACTTAATAGAGAAAATCAATATTAAACAAGAAGGAAAAATGATCGACACATGATCTCTCATGCTCTAAGGAAAAATGATCGACACATGATCTCTCATGCTCCAAATCAAACCACTAATTAGCACAATCTTTTTAATTGATGAATTATGGTATAAATTTAATTATATTAATACTTCAACATCAATATCTCTACCGAAAGAAAGGGTTTTAAAATTAAGCTCTCACACTACTTTGGTATAATACCCTAACTTATGAATCCTTTTGGTCTATCTTTGTCATTATTTTTCTTCATGATGGTAAATTTTTATATTAGTGCCTTTCTAAGTACTATTAACAAGTTTTGGTTATTAATAGTACTCATAATTAAAATGCTAAAATAAATGGAAAACAAATCACATTTTCTATTTCATTATTCCTATATACATGACATCAACTATAAAGTACTATATCAAATACAAACATGAGTAATTTTGAAATTATTAAAAAATCGCTTTCTCATATTCAAAATAACCTTTTACTATTAAAATTACATATCACACTACCAAATGAAGAAGAAATTAAAAGAAGGAGAGGGTTGTTTTGAAAAAAAAAAAAAAAATTAGAGGGAAGATAAAAATATATAATTGAAGGAAAAAGAAAAAGTAGGTTAGGGTTAGGTTTTGGTAGGGAAGTGAAAGGACAGTTGATCATACGCAGTAAAAAAAAGGGCCCCAAACGGTGATTTGGGATCTGATGGGCCAAACAATAACCCCTTTTGTACTCTCTAACAGTTGCTACTTTCTTTTATATAATTAAATTGTTTTCCAGAAGAAAAATAAATGTAAAGTGTAAAATTTAAAAGGCTAAATAAAGTTTTAACATAACCATTTTCTGACTCATTTGAATTTGATATATATACATTTCTTGCTCTTAGAGGATATAGAAATATCGATGGATTTTCAAAGTTGAGTTGGTTATTATAATTAATATTTTATATATCTTGATTGTTGAATATTTTAGTTTCATACTGTGTATGATATTGGATGGAAAAAATGTGTGGTATATTAGATTTTGAACTGGAAAAAAAAAGCTCTTGTAGGTTAATTATTATTCCATCAAATATTATGTGGTAGGAAATAAACCCCACCACATGCACCCCAATCAGCTTTAAAACACTAACCGAGTCTTTTTTTTTTTTTTTTTTTTTTTTTTTTTTAATCTGGATTTGAACTATGTTTAAGAAAGTTATTTTTAAGATTCTTCAAAATGATAAAACTAAGAATAGTAGAGAATGATGATCACTTAATAGAGATTGATAGAAGCCTTATCATTTTGGTTCAATGTGGTGTTAACAAATTTTTTGTTGGAGTTCAATTGTTGTGGGTGAAGTTGATATTACACTATTAACCTGATTTTGAGATGGTAATGATTAATTGTTATCTAATTTATTGAACAACAATCAACAACACTAATTATATGAAAATATGATCTCCAACTATATAGCTAAAAGAATCGCATAGCAAATTATTTATAGGTTATAATAAACATATGGTTTCATAAAGGCTAAATTAAGAAAAAAGGTCCGTAGAAATATATGGGTACACTTTGATTATTTATTTATTTACCTTTTACTTAAAATAAACAAATAATATTCGAATAAGGGTAATTATTCTAAATGAAAAAAAAAATATTTAAAAAATACAACAAATTATTTTTCAGTGGAATTTTTTTTTTAAATCTAAAATAGCAAAAAAGGAAAAACAGAAACAAGTATTTTGGGGATCAAGAGCAAATGATTATGCAGAAAAAAAGGAATATGATTTGAATGGATCCTCGTTGGAATTATGAACATAAATAATAATTAATTTTTTTTTTTTTTTTATATAATTATTCCACCAAATCTCCCTGGATTTTAGTTGACATACTCTTCTAAATTTACCTGTCTCCTTAATGTGAGTCCCAAATATTCCAATTCCATTTTTTGATTCCAAAGTATAAATTATTCCAATAAATCAATGGTGGCCTTTGATAATATCCCATGATTTAGCACAAATAAGAAGAATTGAAAAAAAAATATAAGTTTAAACCAAGCCAAAAAAAAAAAAAAAAGTTAGAAATTTCACCAATTTTAATCACCGTTCACGGTGTGAAACTCGTGAATCGAAGAAAATTAATAAATAAAGATCTTTAATTGTTCGAAATTAATTGTTTGTAATTCTATAGAAACTAAAATTAAAAATGTACTAACCTCTATAATTGACATAAAAATGTACTAACCTCTATAATTGACATAAAAATGTTAAATTAAGTGTTATACTATAAGAAATGGCATATTAGTTATTTAAAGATAAAAAAAAAGATAATTACATGAAAATAGGGGAGTCGTTGTAAATAATTACACTGTCGAAATTTTTACAAAATATAATAAAATGTATGACTCTATAGATGATAGGAAGTTTATGGTAAATCTAAAATTTTACTGTACTTTTTTATTATAGTTTGTTTGACTATAAAATATATTATATTTATAAATAAATTATTTTTATGGGATAAATTTTTTCAAAAAAGATAAATTATTTACTCTTCATCAAAAACTCCCCGGAATGTAAATGTTTTTTTTTTTTTTTTTTGTCAAATTTTTTAATTTTTAACAATTTTCTATAATTTATTATTCATGACGTATTTTCCAAATAGGACAACTTTTAAATCAAATGTAAATATTTAAAATGTAAATGAAAGAGAAGCAAGTGTGAAACGAGAATGTGATTCTTATCTCTAGAAGTGAGGATTGAAATTATGGATTGGTTAGTGGATTCCAAACATAAAAATGAAACAAGAATTAAAAAGGAAAAAATAGATGAAGATGAAATAGACTAAAAATGGTGAAATTGTTTGTTCCCTACTTTGTGAACTGAAATGAAGTAAAGAAGTGACAGGATCTAGCACAATATAAAAAATAACACAGCTTAAAAATCTTTGCTCTTTTACCCTTTATTCTGTTCTTAATGCTTGATATCTACAACCACTTAGAAACCCAAAAAAAGAAAAAAAGGGAAAAAGAAAAAAGGTCAAGGGCAAAAATGTTTAAATTGAATTTTGCAATTTATATTGTGAGAATTTTATGCAATCATCAAGTTTCCTTGTGTGTGTTGTTGCATAGTCATATAGACTAGTTAGTGGTCCAATATACTACTTGGATTTGAAACTTTCAATCATTTTGACAAAGAAATTTCCTTATGTAATTGAAGCTCTAATTAAATAAATTTCTTTCATTATTCATCCTCAATTTTATCCTGTTGTTTTTGTTTTTATTTATTTTTAAATTAAGCTCAAATTAATAAATTTCTTTAGTTAATTTACTATTCATTACTTATTAGAATATTTTAAAAAACTAAACCAAAAAAACCTCATGAACTTCTAAAAAACGATATATTTACATGATCAAGAATTAATAATAGGGAGAAAACATAGGAAACGTTTTAAAACTTGGGAGAGCTTTTGTCCCTATTAGAAATGGTCATACGCTATATACTGAGATGAAAAATAACGCATAAACCAAAATCATTAGTGGAATTGGGAAAAGAGACAAATTTAGAGCCATTGTTTTTATTTTTTATTTTATTTTTGGTTCAAAGATGAAAAAGTACAAAGAATGGGACCACACTATATTTTTAAAATCACGAAAACATGTTAATTCATCAGTAATTTATAATATTATTAGTTCTAATGGTAACATTTGAAACAAAAAATATATATGATTGTAATAACTATCGTTATAATCCAACCTTTGTTTTAGTAGACTATAAAAAGAGAAAAAGATAGAGAAGAAATAAAGAAAACAAAAGCCACAAACAAATATATATATATATATATATATCAACCTAGAATTTTATTAAAAATGCACAAAAACAGTGCTTCACTGCACAGCTAGGCCAATATCTCAAAGAAAAGAACATTCAAATTGAAGAATAAATGGAAAAAAGAAAAACAAAACTAAATTCAAAACGGGAAACAAAAAAAGAGGGACTTACAAGCTATAGCTCACCCCCAAAAACCCTAATTAAACATGTACAAAATGTAAAAACAACCAAAGGAAATGAAAAAACACAATCATAAGATTGTCACTCAACAACAATTAATCTTGAATGGAATAAGTAGTCAAAAAAATTAAAAGAAAATTTTCTTTTTTTTTTTTTTTTGTCTGAAGCATCTAGCTGTTATTAAGAGTCAGTCACATTATTCTGATAGACCGCCACAAAACCAATCCCAAAGCTCCTCCTTCTTGCAAACACTTTACTAAAGTACCCCTTTCTCTCTCTCTCTCTAGCCAGAGAAAAAAATTGTTAAAAATATTGGTGCCCTTCATGAGGAAAAAATCTTCCGTTTCTTCCTTCTTCCAGAGGGCTGAAATAGTAATTTCCTCTCTGTTAATTTCCTTTTTCTATTTTTTTTTCCTTTCTTTTTCTCTCCGAAAACCCAGCAGGTTCCCATTCATTGAAGAAGAAGGAGGGGGCGATGCTTCTTGAATGCGCGTTTGAATGGAGCTGCGATTTTTTGAACTTTTTTGGGATTTTTTTTCATTTTTTTTGGTTTTGCAAGGAGTAGACTCAGAGTCTGAATCGTCTACGTGGACGGTGGAGATTGCATGGTGGGAGTACAGAGCTTGGCATCGGCTTTCCAACACCGTTCGATGTCCTCGGCGATTCTTTTAGCATCCATTGATGTGCCGAGTAATCCACGCTTTGTGAATCCCACTGCATATAGCCCACTTTCTCCTTTCCATCCTTTTGGAAATGGCATCCTTGGCATCCCATCTTCTTTCCCAAACATTTCGCCCTCCTATAATAATAACAACATTAAATTAAATTAAAAAACCCATACTGCTTCTAGTTATTTCATTTCTTTTAAACTCAAGAGTTTCATAAAAATCATAACTTTCTAATCTTCATCCGACATTCTAATTAATTTTTACTTTTGATGTGTAGTTTGATCTTTTGGCATTAGAAAATAAACCATAATTAAGTGCAATCTAGACCATAACCAAACTAATGGTGCAACTCAAAAAGCATCCAAATATCTTTGTGGATGCATTATTACTTTTAAGCTAACCTAAGATTACGGGGTGCCTAACTATTACTAGCTAGGCTAATATCAGCATACATTAAATAAACAAAAACATTGAATTTAAACAATGCAGAAAAGTATAAATATTAGAAGTGCAATTAAAAATAGGGAAAAGTGATAGAAAAAGTAAAAAGAGATCGAGTGGAGGAAGGAAGGTAAAAAGTTTACCTTTAGCCAAGAGGGCACATTGCTTCTATAACCAGTTGCCAATATTATGGAATCAAATCTTTCAGTTTTTCCATCAACAAACTCCACTGCTTGACGTTTCAGCCGTTTGATGCTAGGGCGTACCTATACACATCAACCGCACCAATTAATCAAATATTATAATATTCATTGACGGTAAATCTTTTCAGTTTGTATCTATACACAAAATTGAAAAGGTTCCTATTATATATAAGATTCAATATATAAATCTAATAAATAGGTTAAATTACAAATTTGGTCAATGTAATCGGAAGAAAACTAAAATTTAATCCTCAACAATTTAAAATTTACAACAATAGTCCCTATAAACCATTCAACCAAAACTAATTTTCTCCGAACTATAAAGATCATAATATACATGAGATGTGTTAAAATCAAAATTAAACATTTAAAGACCTTTTTTTTCTTCTTTTGAAAAAATAGGTTATTAATATTACAATGTTAGGTAAAATACGTATAGAAATTTAGCGTACCTTAATATGTCCACTTCTGATTTTGGCAAGAGTACCAACATCCAAGACAGGGGTCTTTCCGGACGAGTTTTTGAGACGAAGTGGGCCCATAATGGGCCGGTCCAATCCGAATCTTGCAGTATCCCCAAGTATGAACCTCGACACCATTAGCAAGAACGCATCGACAAGACGTATGGGAAACCACTTTAGCAACCACATGGACAATCCGAAAGTCGATCTTCCCAGCATCTCTCGTGGTAGTACGTGAACCTTCATACACACACCAAAGAAAATGAAAAAAAAGAAATTTATTTAACAATCCCAACCCCTCCAATTTTATCCCCTTC
Organism: Cucumis melo; assembly: GCF_025177605.1. Taxonomy (NCBI): domain Eukaryota; kingdom Viridiplantae; phylum Streptophyta; class Magnoliopsida; order Cucurbitales; family Cucurbitaceae; genus Cucumis; species Cucumis melo. The sequence continues at coordinate 27,549,677 of NC_066859.1, read as the reverse complement.
TTCAATTTCACCCCCACCCCTCCTCTTTTCCTTATTTGCAAAACTAACCCACAGAATCTGAAAGTGAAGAACAAAGAAACAACAAAACAAAAACATTGAGTGGAAGTGAAGTGGAGTGTCCACTTGTTTTAAGGTTTAATCCAATCCAAACACAGCATGGCTTCCGGAGACTATTTTGTTTTTGTTTTTGTTCTTTTTCAATTTTTTCAATCCACAAAAGAAATAGAAAAGCACTTTCTTTCATATTGGATTTTTTAAGAGATTCATGATTATGACAATCTGTATATAAGATCCTTCCTTTTTTTTTTTTTTTTTTCTGACTGTTTTGCGCATGCTACAGAATCCCAAGAAAGTGAAAGATCATCCCTTGAAAAAATAAATTAAATTTCCTTAATTAGATTTTCCTATAACTCTTATTTCCCCCCCTTTTTGAAGATCTCCTCTGAATGAACAGTTTTTTTTCTTTCTTCTCAGTAATTAAACCCATAAAAATAAATTTAAAAGAAGAAAAAAAAGAAGAATCGAAATAAATTAATACTTACTGTATCTCTGACGACGAGATAAGGAGTAGCACTATGCTCACAAAGATCCAAACAGACTTCCATGCCTGAATTTCCACAGCCAACAACCAAAACTTTCTTGCCACGAAATTCTTCACCGCTTCTATATAAACTTGTATGTTTTATCGAACCACCAAAAACATCCATTCCGTCAAGCTCCGGCACCACCGCCTCCGCATTTTCTCCGGTAGCTACGATCAACCACCGTGAGACATACTCTGTTTCCTCAAAACGACCGCGTTTGCTTTTCACGCGCCAAAACCCGAGGGTACGATCATACTCTGCTTCTATAACCGTCTCGTTGAATCTCGGCCGTATATCAAATTTCTCAGCGTAATCCTCCAAATACTTCACGAATTGTTGCTTAGAAGGATACGTCGGAAATTCCACCGGAAAACCCATAAACGGCAGCTCACAAAATTGCTTCGGTAGATGTAACCGTAGACGATCATAAGTCTTTAACTGCCACAACGACCCAATACAGTTGGATCTCTCAAGTATAACACTTGGTACTCCTCTTTGTTTCAAACACGCCGCCGCAGCTAATCCCGAGGGCCCTGCACCAACTATAACAGGTCCCGGAATCCAAACACGCCTCATCCCAACGCTGCCGTCAACTCCTCCGCCGCCGTTCATCTTCTCTGTAAAAAATGGGTCATTTGATAACTTTCCTTCCAACTCCCGTAGATAAGTACTCATCTCACCGGCTTCCCCTCCACCACCAAAAAAAAAAAATTAAAAAAAAATCCCTTGAATCTTGGAGTGGATTAAGAGAGTCTTATCCGTTTAGAAGAATGAGTAATTGGGTAGTTTTTTTTTTTTTTTTTAAAATTTTACGATTTTTTTTGTTAATTCATAATAATTTTTGAATTTTACGAATCTCTGTGTTTGTTTGAATGGAAGGGTGAACAAGAATTTCGGGGCTAAATCAGCTTTCAACACAGAGAGAGAAAGAGAAGAGGAAGAAAGAGAGAATATGAGAGAGAGATGGTGATATGTCTATATATATATTCCTTTTGTTCACAGAATGAATTTATATTTCAGTGGGCCTCATTAATATATGTATATATAATATGGTATCTATATACATATATAATTAAATATGATATGTATATATAAATATATATTAATGTGCATTTATATAACTGATATTAACCAACAACAACTCCAGAACAAACTCCATAACTTTCTTTATCTTCTTTTTGCTTTTATTTTCAATTTAATTTTTTCTAGGAGAAGAAGAGAAGAATGTGGATAAATTTTGTTGATATGTAAATGACTTCCACACAATTTAGTGGATGATTGGTTCTTTTATAAATGATACTCTTGTTCTCTTTATATATATGTTTCGGACGGATTTCTTTAAATTTTCGTTTCAAACTTTTTTTGATATTTGATTTGTAAATCATTTTTATTTGACTCCAAACAATAAAGTAATTATCGTGATTCTTACTTTGATAGAATTCAATTAAAGTGTATATATAAGTAAATCAATGTGGTTGTACAAATATAGAGATAAATAATTTGGTCAGGTTTTTTATTATTTAATTTCACAAAAAGATATGAATTTATCCATTTATGAAATAACTTGAATGTCAATTTCTTTGATGCATATTTTGAAAATATTAAAAAAAATAAGAAATTAATTGAGTAGGTATGATTTGTTTTAAATATCTTTCTAACTTACTAATAATTTTTTTTTAATGTATACTAGAAAAAAAGTTAGAAGAAGTATGCACCACAATAACTAACATTTTAGGTGACATGAAAGAATAATAATAATAATAATAATAATAATAAAAAGAACAATATTTCATATTCATAATTCAATAAAAATTCACTCTATATATACACTTATAAAATAGTAGAGGGTACGGCATGTTTAATAACATAATTTATTATATATATAAAGAATGATCTATTACATTGCTCAAATTCGATCACAGGATTTTGCCCTTGAAATGGGTAACATGCAAAACCAAGCAAATTATTCTTTTATATTTTATTTTGGAGAAAAAAATAAAAATAAACAAATACATTTTATGATTGTACTTTGACTCTATTTATTTAATTAACCTTTTAATTTCTTCTCTTAACATATATATCAATTATTAGAATTTGCATGGTACCTTAAATTTGATAGGAAGGAAAAAAAATCCGTACCAAAAAGGGCAGACACATCAATTATACCTATATTATTTAATGTACAATCATTCAATTACGTAATTGTTCATAAAAGCTATCGTTATATACTCTTTTTAATTATTATTTTCAAATATTCAATATATATATATATATATATATATATAAAAGGGTTTTGAGTTAATAATAAAAATATAATATGTAAATTTATTTATATTTTGAAGAAGGGGGAAGCTGGTTGTTGTTGCTGCAAGCTAAAAGTTTTGAAAATATCAATACTAAAAAATTTATTTGAAATGAAATTAAAGGCCATTTATTTTGATGACTTGGAAGAAAGAAAGCCACCCTTAGTCGGGACAATGTAGGTGGTTTTATTAATTTTATTTTCAAAAATTAATTTAATTTTTTTTTTTAAAAAAAAAAAAAAAAACTCTAGAGATGTCCATTTCTTTTTCTCTCACTAGCAAGCTTAACGTAGTTCATTACAACCCCATCCCCTTCATAAAGGAAAAATTAAATAGACTATGATTACAAGTACATTGGTGTATATATAGTCATAGGTTAAACATTACATATGAGACTTTGCATTGCCTATTTTTGTATCCTCCTGTGTTCAAAATTTTAACATTATAAAATCATGCACATTTTATTGTTTTATTGTTTTATTTATTTATTTATTTATTTATTTATATATTCAAACTAACGATGTAGCAACCTTGTTGGAGTATAAATCTAAAAGTTTTATATTTATTTTCTTAATTTAAATATGAATGAAATATGAGAATTTGAACTTCTCGTTTTAAGTACCTTTGTTGAAGGATAATTTGTTGCGAGGGATTAGATTCTTTTTAGGGATAATGTTTTTTTTTTAAATTATAATTTTTGTTTGAGATAATGTTAGAATTTAGATTTGGATAACAAAAAGATCTATATTTGGATCGATTAAATCTAAAAAAAACTAGGAACTGTTAGAGAGTTTTTCTTTAGATTTGGATAAGAAATAGATTTATATTTGGATTGGTTAGATCTAAAAGAAATTAGGAACTGTTAGAGAGTTTTTCTCCGATAATAACTCATGACCTATTTTGTAAGAAAATATATATTTTACAAAAAAAAAATGTTTGCTAGAAAGAAAAATAAATTCTATACAAAAACTCAGCTAATTTTTAGTTGGAAGTTAAAAGATAGTGTTCCCTATATATAGAAAAAGCTAATGTAACAAATATTTAATTTACTAATTTTTTTTTGTCCAATTAATGGTGCTACCGCAAACATAAAATTTAGTATTAAATCAAAATATATTAATTAAGATAAAAAAATAAAAGAAATTAAGTCTACATATGTAAAATATGTTGTAAACAAATTATGAATATGTTCGATTTTATCATACGATATACTAATTCAAATCCTTTCTATTTTTAGAATTACACAAACCAAAATTTTAATCCGTAAATCAAGCATCTCCACAAATTTCATTAGTTAAAAGATACTAAATAAGGATATTCCACCCTATTTGACCCATATGATCAATCTGAAGCCAAAATCTAAAACAAGGTCAAAAAACAAAAAAAGCCAACGAACACTTTTTAGATTCAAAGATTCAAAAATATTGGAGAAACATAGGGAAAGAAGGGAGGATTGGGTGCGGAGGAGCATAGGTAAGTGGAGTTGGACACATGTGTAATGGAAATTTTGGCAGAGAGGCCATAATAGTGCAACAGTAATCGTACCGATAATTCATTAAAAAGTTTAGAGGTAGTTGAGAGAGAAGTGAAGGAATGAGTGGCACTTCTCACATCCGTAGTCCTATCTTAGTAATGAATGGTCATTTTCCTTTCTTTATTTCATTTTAATTTTTCATGAATTTTTTCCTTTAATTTTTATCCTATTATTTAATTAACACTATATGTTACGTTATGGTATCTGTAATAAGAAATTAACACAAAAATAAATTCATGAGTAAAATTATGTTAAATTAGTACATACGACGAGACTACCTATGATTGGGCCTTGTGGTCAAGACCGGCCTATTCTTCCACAAGTCCATTTCGAAAAAAGAAATCAGTTCGATTTCTTATAGATATTACGATTTCATGTCAAATATCAAACTTGTTACTTCTAGTACAAGAGTTTGTGTTGTAAGCATTTCAACATCGAGCTACTCTTTGTTGTTCTATAAGTCAATCTCTTGTCTAACATTTTATGACTATTCTATAAGATTTATTTGATTGTTTTTTTCTAAGGACAATGATTTTTAATAAAAATATATATATTCTTAAAATTTAGAATGAAACTGCTCAGATATATTTTGGAGAAAACAATAATAAACTAAAGTAATAAGCTAAATAAATTTAAGAATAATAATAAAAAAAATAAATATTTAGACCAAAATCATATTTGAAATTTATTTATTTTTAATAGAAAGTAACAGAGGACTTTGAAATCATAAATAACATAAATTCTTCACTTATATTATATAATTATTTTTATTTAAAATTAATAATAACAATACAAATAGGAAAAAATAAATAAGTTTTTGTCCCATTTGTTTTGTCTTTTCCGTTATTATGAGATTTTCTTTTTGCTACTCTTATCCCATAATCACTTCAACTCAGCTAGTCATCATCTTCATACCATTTGTTTGTCTTTTTCTTTTATTTCTTTTTGTTTTATTTTCAACATTTTTCTTTCAATATATTTTGAACCATAAAAATATAAGTCTAATTATGTCTTCTTTTCCAATAACATGATTGATGTGTTTTTTATAAGAAACTAAAAATTAAGAAAAAACTTTTGTTAACCAATTTATATATATATATATAGCTTTTAAAACATTTTTTAAATTTATAGCCTAATTTAAAATTTTATTAAAAACAAAAGAACTTTTATTGCATTAAAATTTTTATAAAACTATGGTTTCAAAAACATTTTCTTAAACATGTAGTCCATTTAAAATTTTTTATTGGAAAATAAAAGAAAATTTTTATTACATTTAAAAAAGTATAAAAATACAAGAAAATATGCCTTTAATTTTATGACATTTAAATATGCTTGATCAATATCAATTGTAACGTATTGATAGAAAGAAGTTTAAAAGTGACAATTCGAGAATGACATATATCTATATTCAATCACTTAAATTCGCTTGTAATAAAAGGGAAAGACTTATAGATAATTTTGACTATGGAAAAAAGCATCCACTATGTTCATCTTCATTTAATTTCTTCGATAAATTTATTTCGTGATGTATATAACAAAAATTTAAATTATAAAGTTAAAAAAAATGTAATACATTGTAGGCTTCAATATATAATATTTGTAAGTATATGACAAATTGTCATTTATTATATTTGAGGCGAATCTAATAGTTTTTTTGTTTGAAAATCTTATGCACGTTGATTTTAATATGTATACCTCTTAACTATAAACCTAACTATATACATATATTATATATACATACATCTCTCATAGATACACATATAAATAAATGAACATTAATGTTAGGTGAAACCAAAATACTTAAACCCTTCACATGAATATAATCCCTGCAATAGATTTGGTGGCTAAATCTAATTAAAATTTTGAACATATTTGAAAAACTATTTCTATTACACATTTTTACTCGAAGTAAAATAGAAACTTCTTAAAACACGTCCTATTATTTACTAAATAGTAATGTTAGATTAATTTTGATGTCTATTTTAATTTTTAATTTTATATTACGTAATTTTGAGAGATTAGCTCTACATTTTTTTTTTCTTTTAGGAAGATGAGTTAATAAGTTAAAAAACTATTCAATGAATTCAGATTTAAACATATAGCGTTTAACATAGATTGTTTAAGGACCAAAATATATAATAAAGTCGGATATTTGAGGATCAAAATGATTATACTGAAAGCAAAGAGAAACGAAAGTAAAACACAATGTTGAAATGTGAAAACATTTTCTATATTCTATAGAAGTCAAGAGTTCAACTACTCAGATATAGATGAATCTCGACTATCTAGGAAAATACATAAAATGAAAAACTAAAAAAAATTAATAAGAGAAATGAAAAAAAATCCATCTAATGCTTGGTCACTCTCGTTTTCATACCTTATGATTGGTCTTCCCAAAAGCTAAAAGATCAAATCCAATTTGAATTTCCTTTTTTTTTTTTTGTTTTGTCTTCTAAGGTACCAAAACTCTCAATCACACACCTATGTTTTGGTCATGTTTGGTTGCAACTTTTGGAAGGTTCTGAGTTAACATTTTAAATTTTGTACACCACGTTTATGCGATTCAATAATACTTTTAAGTTTTTTCTTTCATTTTATACTAATTATGGGTCATGACATATACTTGCATTATATAAGTCTCTTCCTCTCCACACCCATCAAATGTTGACATTATATTTCATATATATCCTTTATCTTAACTTCAAAAAATCATAGTTCGGGTAAGAATGATCGTTTTCGTTCATATTGCTCAATTCTTATAAAATAACTAAATAAACACGTTGACAAGAATAACATTAAAGTTCAACAATAACATATGAATGCTTAAAAAAAAATGTGATCTCTTCATCGAAATTATATACCAAAGTTATTTAAATTATGTTCATGTTGGCAAGAATGAGTATGTTAACTATTAAACCTAAATTTTGTGCCATATTTTAAACAAAGAATAAAACTTATTAGTAGCTAGATTGGTTTGAAGTTTGAACAACTTAAAAGGATATAGTCAAAGTGTTCTAAATTTAAATCTTTTAAAGTAGGTTGTTGTATATATATATATATATATATATATATGGAGCTAGATTAGATGTATTTGTAATTGACTAAAACTTGCCTTACATTTATGATCCTTTTGCCTTGATCACTTGAGTTTGAGTGTGTGTGGTGTAATTTAGTAGGGTCATGTTTTTGGTGAATGAATTGGACATCTATTTATGTCCCATTTTGTGAAAGATGCTTCTCAAAATTTCTAAGCCACTATGGATTGATCCCACTTTTTATTTACATATTTATATTTATCACTTCATTTCTAACCCTTCATTTTCCCCAATTTTCAATTTCTATTAGCCTAAATATTTGGTACATAATAACCAATATCTCCTCTTCCATCCCCTTTCCTTCTAATAAAATCTATATACATAAATGCCCTTTTTTTTTTCTTTCATATTCTTAACCTTATAAATTCGTTAGAGTATCATAATCACTAAAATACAAAAATCTTTCTAGTATATACTTTAATCCTTTTAAAGCTAGTTTCTTATTATATTATGATATCTGAAGATATATACCTTCATTAAATTATTAAGAAAAACATCACATCACTCGATCATTTAAACATAGTGTCAAAAACTCGTATGATACGACACATTCACTCTTTATATAGAATATATAATGAACTATTCCTTTCCTATTATTCTTCAAATGGGGACATACATTAAAATTGAAAAGTCAAAATCTAAAAATTCCAACCAAAAAAAATAAAATAAAGATGTAATAATATATGAAGGGAATAAAATGTTAAATAAAATGAAGTATTAATTAATATAATGCCTCTCTTGCATTCTTTTGTTTTTGTCTTTAAGGGTAAAAGGCTACCTCCAAATTAGAGGGAATAGGGTTATAGCCTTTATAGGGCAGCAAACTAGGGGTCCAAAAAACCTTCAAAAACAAAAATTAAATCTTTTTAAAATAAAAACATAAGCCAAATAAAAATGATTATTATTATTATTATTATTATTATTATATAAAATAAAGAGTTTGAGGTCCAAAAGTTGTTACCTTATTTAGCAACATTTTTTAGTCCCTCTCCACTTGGAACTAAGATTGTTACCTAAGCCTAGTAACCTACCCTATACATTAGGTTTTGGAGAGAGAAAAAAGTTTTTTTTATTTTTTAATTAAAAAAACTTAGATGGGCCCAAAATTTGGTGAGAAAGCCCGAAATGAAAATGGGCTTTTCCGAGCATGCTTGCTTGGCAGGCACTCAAAATCAGGGCCTACATAGTGGGCCTCCATATGTCCCTAACTCTTCAAGGTATCAAAATATTTCAAAAAGTTTAATAATAATACGATTTTTTTCTTTCTAATTTAATTATAAATTGTTTTTTAGATTCTTAAAAATTTATTCCATAAATATGTTTTTTTTTGGTTTTTTTATTTGTTTATTTTGGATCAAGAGGATGCATTCGTCATGGCTTACATTCTTTAGCTTTTTCATCCTAGTGTGGCACTTCTATCCAGAAAAGAAAAGAAAAAGAAAAAAAAAAAAGGAAAAAGAATGGGCCAAAAATAAAATTTAGAAATAAAAATAAATCATATTATAATAATTGTATTTGCCTACTTTACCTAATAAACATAATTGATGTCGGATAACTTTTATCTTACAACATTGGGGAAAGGCTTCACACCACTTTCAAATGGGGTTGTTTTTAAAGGGAACGAAGGGGAAAAAAAAAACTATAAATATATATACATCCATACAAATATATATATATATATATATATATTTAAAACTAGTGATGATTATTTTCATCCAAGTTTTTTCGTTCACATTTTTTATCACGTAAATCTTAATGTTAATTGGGTTTGAATGATCTTTTTAGATCATATTACCACTAAAAAAATCCATGATCAATTTTTTGCACTCAATGATTTTTTATGTTCTGTTTTAGTCAACTATATAATTTGTGATTTTATTGAGATTTCTTTTTATCGTTTTTTCGTTGATTAAATGATGCTAATACGATTAGTGGGGCCATTAATTCATGGAGGTGGTGGATTAATGATGATTAAGGATATATGTGAGATCTTAATATAAGGTTTGTTTAATTAAATACTATAAAATAAAATGGATTTGATATCAAAAGACCAAAAGGAAAACAATTATATATTATTTATAAAAGCTCAATTAAAATTATATATATATATAAAAAAAAAACTAGGGTTAGCTACCTCATCTCAATTGGTTCCACTTCTCAAACTTCTTTTTATATTTTATTTTATATATAATGCAAAATTGAGCAGCCCCATTTTTAATAAAGAGAGAATGATCCACTCATGACTATAGAACATGGACCTATTTATAACTATTAATGATAGGCTTGCAACAAGTGATGGTAATGCCAAATATGTTTGAACAAACTTTTTCTTTTAATATATGTGTGTATATTTTATTTTCAAAAAGACTCAAATAAGTCAAAACCTACATGCCCCCGTCTAATCTCTTTTATTATTTTTAATCTTTATTTGATCATTCTAATATCTCAACGTGTCAACTCATTATAAACAATTATGATCAAATTTTATATTTATAATATTTATTCGTTAATGCGAGTATAACGAATAGTACTTAAGTTATGTCTTCTTTTTTTTTTCTTAATGAGGTTAGAGTTTCAAATTCTCGTTTAATGTTTTTTTAAATCAAAATATTTTATTTATTTTTCTTGAATATGATTTTTTTATAGATGCAAACACTAATCTAATATCTCTTTCGTCATCGCCGATAGTTGATTGTGTCAAAACAAGTGTTTGATTTAGTCCCTCTCAAGAACATTATTCATAATTACTTTATCCAAAAGTATTTATAAAATTTTCTTTTTAAGATTGAACTTTCATTATTATTGGACCATTTAAAGAAGTGTTAGCCTCATATTTATTGGACCTTTTTAAAAATGATTTTAAGAATTAGATTTCAATCCTATTTCATATTCATACTTGTACTTCAAATATTTTTGCATGACCTTACTGGTTAAGAAATTTATGCATCTTTTATAAATTATAAGTACAAACCTTCCTCTAGCTCTCGTATTAATTTTTTATTAAATTAAATACAAATAAATGTTAAAAACAAAGTATATTATTTATTAAGAATATAATTACCACAATAGAGTAAACTTAACAAAAAAAAAAAAAAAGTTTCTAAATTTAAATAAATATTTTTTAGTAGTGATTAGTCGATAATGCTTCCCCTTAAATAGAAAATTTAAATCTAAAATCATTGTCAAATTAAGTCATATGTTTTCCTTTTTAGTAATTATATAGAGAATTATAATTATTAACCTTTGAAATGTTAACATTTGAAATGTTAATTGATGTTTTTATAGTCACGTCCATTTCTTTTAACTTATACAATTTTAAGCAAAGAATAATAATACTTAAACTATTCAAAGTTTGAATAATTATTGAAACATTGATCAATGATTTAAAGAAATCATATAAACGGTTAAATTGATGTAATTATAGCACTAAATAGTGATAATCATTTGTTGCTCATGCATATTAATGGAAATAATTAGATGGATTAAGACTATAATTATCCAAGGAAAATTAGGCTCGCGTGCATATTTTTGTGTTGATTTTGAACCAAATGACAAAAAGAAAAGAAAAGAAAAAAGTAATATTGGTGGTTACTCTATCGGGTTGACAATTAAAATTTTAATTGTGGGAATAATTATTATACTTTGATTTGACGTTAATTATTAATTAAATAAAGCAATTGTGGAACTATCCTATTAGATATTCCTCTCTATACTTTTGATATTATATAATGTTTATTTCATATATTATACCTTCAAAATGTACTATATTTAGATATAATATTTAAAAAATCAATTGTGTGTAATTAATTATGAATTTATTAAAGTGAGGGACCTAAGTAAATAAAAATAATAAAGCTAACACTAAACCCATAACACTTTAAGAAGAGAAGTACTTTGCAAGTCTCAAACTTTTCATCCAAGTGTGTGATTATTTAAATATACAATTAATTAATTAATTTGTTTTTATTCTTTTCCGAAATGGTTTGACTTTAGATATGTCTATTTTATACTAAGATAGAATGTTATTTTTCTTTAATTAGGTTAACAATATTTTTTTCCCATAAACTTTTATACTTTATTACTTCATATATATTTCAATTTGTAACTATATAATACTTAAACTGTCAATAACCAATAATTTAGTCTATATACTTTTAAACTTTCTTATCCATTTAGAGGGCTAAATCGATTCTCAATAAGTATTTTTTATAAATCGTAAATATTAATTAAGTTGTTACATTAAAAAAAAACTAATACTATAATAAAGTAATCTACATCCATTCATAATTTTTTACTTTCAAAATTAAAAAAAAAAAGAGTTTTTTTTTCTTGTTGTAAATAGAAAAGCGGTTGAAATTATTTATAAAAAAAATAGAAAAATTAGACGTAGATATAAAATTTAACTATATTATTTCGTTGTATTTAAAAATAATCTTTCTTATATTATCTCTAGTTTAATTAATAAATAAATATATTTAGATTGGTTTCATTTTAGATTCGAGAAAGTTGAGTTTTAAAGTATAAAATAATCGAAAGAAAGAAAGAAAAGTTGGTAAAATCCTACATGGTGTGAAAAAGACAAAGTGAAGGTGGTTCACTTCAAAGTTTTAAAAGTAATTTAAATTTGGTAATGAAGAGATTTGAAAATGGAGTTCATTTAATCATATGAAAAGGAAAGATAGAGTAGAGAGAGCTAGTTTTTCTGGTATTAATTAATTTAATATATTCAATTATTTGTCCTTTTGAAGCTTTGTAAAGTGCTTTTTATGTATATATTCACAATGAAAATGGGCAATTTGAGTTAAATATATATTTCATGCTTAGCTAAGCTAATGATCAAAACCAAAAACACACACCAAGACATGATTAAATCATATGACTTTGTTATTTTTCAGTTAGACTAAGAGTGTTAAGTGTTAATTAATCATTTTAGGTCGAGTTGAAAATTATATTATCCATTTGTAATTAAGTATAAAGTTAGATTATAAGTTTTTTTTTTCATCTCCTTAAACTCTCGAGATGATTAATTATCTTCATTTTATATCAATATTCAATCTTCTGATCCTATTTTTTTTCTTATTAAACTTTAATTTAAAAATATAATTTGTTTTATACGGTAGCCTTTGAATTATTATTATTTATTTAAAATAACTATTTTCGTTCGTACTTATTTTAATCAAAACAAAATAAACTTCAAAAAAAATGTTTAAAGATTAAATTAAAAGTTTATATAGAAAAAAAGAAAAGAGAAGAAGAAGGAGAAACTTAACGGTGTATGTATATTTGTTTTCTTAAAGTTGAAGTTTCGAATTTCGATTATTACATATCTATTTGATGTGTAGGTGGAGAAATTTAACCTCTAATACACAATCTTTAGATCAGTTGATAAACTTGATGATCAAACTCTGCACATTATGTGATCACACATGTACATACACAAACACGTACACATATATATGTATGTATATGTATATATATATATATATATAGATTCTATCGGTTTCTCTCTCTCTCATTAGGGTCGTGGGTTTTAGAATCTAGAGAACAGTGAGTTTTGTTTTGTTTTTGTCTTTGAAGGAATTGTAATTTGGTCTGATGTTTTATAATATGGAAAGGAAACTTTTGTGGGTTCTTTCCCACACTTTAATGATTGCAAACTTGCAAAAAAATAAGTTCAAAAGAGAGCTTTTTAATATCCCTTTTCAGCATTACTTTACATTCCCCATCAAATATCATTATCTCCACAATATTTATCTGTCAACCTCATAAACACCATCTTCACAATTCATATATAATAATATTATTTCACAAAGTCTGTAGGTACGATTTAGCCTTAAATTTTGATGCATTATGGTGGGTTTAGTAATTTGAATATATAATAATTCAGTTCTTTCTTTTAAATTTGTAAGTTAAAATTTTTATGAAATTAAAATTCAATTTAGTTATTAGTTTCATTTTTAAAAAAAAACTAACTTGAAGCCACAAAATAATTAATTGGATAGCAAATTCGAAAGTAAAGTCAACAATTAATTTGAGACTTTCATGACCAATTTTTTTTTTTTAAAAAAACAACAAATACTTTGTGCTAAATGACAAGTCTACGAACACAAACTAATAAATTTACTCGTTCACAAAAGGGAGCAAGAAGACAATAAGTTTTTTCTGAAAAAGAAAAAACCAAATTGATCGCTACTTTAATTAGTTAAAGTATATAATATATCTCAAGTTAAGGTATATAATATCTTTCATAACGTGCAATAATATAATTATATGCATTAGCGACAATCTAAAAGTTTCATGAATCAACATGTGTATGTTTGGATAGAAAATTTAAAACTTAGACATCTTAATTAAAAGTGCAATAATAATCAAAGTTAAAATCTTTATAGTTAAATTATTGTATGGTATTTAACTAAAACTTTGAATCACCCAATGTCTAATTTTATATACCAAATTCAATACGTAGGTGACTCAAAACACGAGTTGACAAATGCCTAACAAAATATTTTATTAATTGCTATAAAATATGGCTAAAAACCAAAAAAGAAAAAAAAAAGAAAAAGAATCACTTTATTAAAATATTCTGAGAAAAATTTAAAAATAAATAAAAATATTGTTATTTTGAAAATTTATTATAGAATCACTTTCCCTCCACTCTCACTAAATATTAAAATATATGTAAAAGAAAGTAGAAAGTAAACTAAATATATTTGGCCTTTAAGCCAAAGTATGTATTAAAATAAAATGTAATTGGCCTTCAGCAACAAACCCCACTCCAATTTTCAGCCCCTTTATTTATTTAACTTAAATTAACAAATCAAAAAAAAAATTCCCCAAAGGAGAGCTTCCATTCCAAGTATTTTAATTTAAATTAGTGTATTGTTCACTTAACATAAAGTTTGATTAGACATTTGTGGGTGTGTATATATATATTTTTCCCATGCCTTAAAGTGCATTTTTACAACCCCTTTTGCCCATTCTTCTGTCAGAATAATCGAACTATATAATATACCATTATACAATAAAGTTTACATCATTAAATATATAGTGAGAATCTTCCCAACAAAAAAAAAAGGATATATTTGATTTATTCTATAGTTTAAGTGATATTGAATATATAGAGAGAGTTGAGAAGATCAATAGGCTCAGCATCTAATTGGATAATTTTTTAAAATGTCTTTTTAGGGTTCCATATGGAGCCTTCTTTATTAAAGCACAATATGGTTTTCGTTTCTTGCTGTTTTTAAATTTTGCACGAACAAGTTTAGGTGAGATTTAAAATATTTAGTTATAAAGTATGAAATTAATACATCAAAGAGTTATCAAATTTGTATTTGAAACAAATTTTTTTGGATAATCGTATGGATTTTACTAGTTAAATACATTAAAAATGAGTTATTTAACTTATTAAAGTCGGTAAGTTAAACATCCTTTATATATATATGTGTATGCGTGTGATTATCTCACATATTAATCATTTTAAAAAATAAATTCTATTCTTTTATGTATTTAGTCTTGTCCAAATAAGTACATGGTATTTAAAATTAAAATTGACATTTTTAAATATATAAAAACGAACAAAAATATTTTGTATAAATATTAGCAATGATTTCGCTCTACAATATTCTTCCTATTTGAAAACCCCATTATATGAAATAACAAAACAATAATTTGATTTCCATAAATATACGTACAATTAACCCTTTATATATACACACTTTAACCTTAAAAGAGAAATCTTAAATTTAAAAAATAAGTACAAAGTTTAAATTGATGGATGAAGACGTGTTAGATTTGATATCATTCTACCGAAGTATCTATTATAAATAAATAAATAAATAAAATGTGAATAAAGATATTATTTATGAATTGGTACCTTTTTCCTTGGTTATGCTTTTGCTTCCTCCGTTCATTTTGTGCATTGCATCAAACCAAAAAAAATACAATAAAGTTGTTTGAAACTGATTTTTAATTTTTAATTTTTATCTTTTATAAATAAAATAATAATAATAATAAAAAAAAAAAAAAAAAAAAAAAACCTTTTAAAATGGAGTTTATATAAAATTTCTTTTATAGGAGGAATTAAATGATTCGAGATTCTTGCATCTTGCCTCGAGCTCCAATCATGCATGCTTCTCAAAGTATTATGAAACCAAAAAGTATTGAAGAATTTAAAATATAAGGTCATATTCCATTACGATTTTATTTTATATAATAATTAATAAATAATATAAATATAATAAAAAACTATTTACAATATATAACAAAAATCTATCAAATTCTCTCGAGTTTTTTCTTTATTTGTATGTTTTGTAAATAGTTTAATTTTTTTTTATATATAAAAGATTTTGCTATCAATAATAATTTCTCTAAATATAAAATCTCTTTTAAAATAAATTTATCATGTTGGTTTAGTAATATATAATATATATATATATATATATATATTTGGTTTTTGAAAAATGGTAAAACAATATAAACCCTATTTTAATTTTAATTTTTTTATATTTTAAAATTAATTAAACATATAATCATATCTTTCTAATGTTGATTTGTGTGTTTTGTTCTCACCTTTTGGGAATCGCTGTATATAAATATAATTAGTCTTTTTACATATTATATATTATTATTGCATGTCTTTTTTTTAGCAAATTCTCTCTTAAACCTTATTTTATTGAATTAACTTTAATAATGTAAATAAAACAAAATTAAGAAAATATAGTGGAAAATGAATAAGCTCAAACTAAATTTCACAACCAATTCAAACAAGTTTGATCTTTTCTAGTTTAACTTTTTAATTACTTTACGCATTATTGTACTATTGATTTAAAAAAAAACGTAGTACTTTATGTAATATAAATATATAATGGAGAATGAATTAGAAACCAATCTATATATTTTTGTTAAGAAAAAAAAAATCATATTCAACTTGTTTTCCCATTTTAGTTTAGTCAAATTTTGACTTTGTTGAAAAAATATATAATTAGTTGAATAGTGTTGGTTTAATTTCAGAGCTGTATTATATATATTACATGCATAACACATACTCACCTTTTAAATTGATTGACTTTGGTTGTGTTCTTATGGTAAAAACATTATACATTTTTCTTAAAAATCACTTCTCTCAACTTAAAAGTAGTAATAATAATTAATAGTTATGTCGTAAGTAATTCTAGTTTAATGTCCAATAAACACAATTTTAAACTACAATATAAAGGAGATGAAAGATGGAGCATTTTTAAATATGGTAAGATAAACAAAAATATTTACAAAAT
The DNA here is from genome assembly GCF_025177605.1 of Cucumis melo. Taxonomy (NCBI): domain Eukaryota; kingdom Viridiplantae; phylum Streptophyta; class Magnoliopsida; order Cucurbitales; family Cucurbitaceae; genus Cucumis; species Cucumis melo. The sequence continues at coordinate 27,532,886 of NC_066859.1, read as the reverse complement.
ATAGTAAAATTTCAAATTTACCACCGTAGACACTCATCATTGATAAAATATGAAATCTTGCTATATTTTATAAATAGTTTTAACAGTTTTGTTATTTACAATGAGTTTTCATTAAAGTAAAGTCTATTCTCCTCTAAAGCTATTTTCAACGGCACAAAAAGTATGTACGCTCAAATTTAGTTAAATTACTTTAATCTTTTATGGTTTGGAAAAAAAAAATGAATTTTAGACTTATTTGATTCACTATGAGGTTTTGATATTCAAAACCTCTTGTCAATGAGTACATACAAATGCTAGTTGAGCTGAGCTCATGTTGGTAAAATTTAAAATTTTACCTTATAACTCTATGGAATGTATTTGCATTTAGTAAATTTTTGTAACTAAAGTTATCAATTAATTAATTTTTTTTAACATAACAATTATATAAATGAGACATCGACCAGACATGTAAAACTTTTAATCGATTATACTCAATTATTTTTCACTTTTGTAGCTGAATAAGATGTTTCTTTAATTGTACGAATTAAAATCCTTTTTTGTGATATATTATTTTTATTCCATGGCCACTCTTAAACTAAATAATAATTATTGGTAAGTTTTTTTTTTAAATAAGAAAAGTTTTCTATATAATTTTTACCCAACAATTAAAAATACAAAACAAAAAGGAAAAAGAAAAACAGTGAGAAATTAGAAATGGAAGTTGATGAAACCCAATTACAAATCAATAGTGATTTTGGGAAATGCACAATCACGATACAAATTTCTTTATCGATCATATGACACATATGATCTCAATATTTTTGTATTTCAAGAATATTATATTCTATTCTAATTTCGTATTTCAACGTGATGATTTGAGTTTAATTTCTATTTAATCAAAATTTTAAGATTAAAATAACTTAAAGTGTGTTTGGATTATATTTTCAAATGTTTAATTTAAAAAATAAGACATTTTAAAAAAAAATTAGAGTATTTGGAAGTTATTCAAAATAGTTTGTTTTAATTGTATTTTAAATAATTTTCACAAAAATAAATTTAAACAAAAATGAGTTTATCGATAAACATTTTCTTTCTAAGTTAATCCAAACGAAGACTTAGTCTCTAAAAACGGATCTAAACCCTACAAATCAACCTCCTCTAAATATTGACCATGTACCTAATATGACAAGGAATTGGCAAGGTGGAATTTTGGAGGGGTAAAAGAAATGAGTTTTAACCAAATAAAAAAAACTAGAAACTAAGGTCAAATCAAATTATCCAAAACTAAATCTAAAGCAAGATGCAAGAACCTAGAAAAAACAACTAAATACATAAATAACTTATCTGTCTAAAATATTTTCTGGAAATTGTTTATCATATTTTGTAAGATCGTCGAATGAGATCATTTATAATATCTTCTTTTGAGAATTGTTTGTAATCCATTATGTGTAACTTTAGCGATATGTTATGTTGATTTATAACACACGAGCTTGTAGGGTACTACGTCGACTACAACTTGATTATTTTATAATCGATTCCATCTACTGATTGACTAGTTAGTTTAAATATGGATTTCTAACTTATCTTTTTTGGGATGTGTGTCTTCCTACGACGCCTTCTCTTTTCTTTAGGTTGACCCACTTATCAACTTTGTTGTCTGGTTTAAAGAAACCCTAAATAAATGTTATTAATCATTGAATTATGTTTGAATTGACTAACTCTTTGATTGATCTCGATTGAAAAAAAAAAAGTAGGATGGGAAGTTCAATGAAATCAAAGGGTAGGTGTTGCTAACTTGCTATATGTGTCATGTTTTATTGAGTAGGTTTGTATTGCAACACAAACCGGCCCACTAAAGCATGTGCTTTGCCTCATTAACTCTCCATCCCCATTTTTATTTTTCAAAAAAGTATTTCGTTGAAATTTTTTGTGAATTAGAAGAAGAAAAATGCAAGTGGAAGATTGTTTTTCTTTTTCTTTAATTAGTGGATGACACTATTCCCACAATAAAGATTTCTGATACCACAAAGTCACAAGATGGGTCTCAAAAAGCCCTTTTATCACATAAAGAGAGAAATAAAGAAAATTAATAATTAAAAAGAAAAAAGAAAAGGAGAAATAAGAAAAGGGTTTTTTAGATTCACCTGAAATAGTTCACATGTGAGATATCCTTTGAAGTGCATTTCGGTTGTCTAGCCCACCTTATAGTTTAGGATTTATCGGACTCAATATGGCTTCTTAAAAGCAAAAGTAGAAAGACAATTCATATATATCCATTGGATCAAATCATCGAGCTTTTATATAGTAATTGATTTTCTTTTGATCACTTAAGTATATTCGAATTTACATATTTCATATTTCCTACAAGTTGCTATCTCTATAAACATAACTTGATTATACTCCTCAAGTAGAATAGTTTTCAAACGTGAATTTCATGATTTTTATCTAATAATAGTATGTGAATTTTAAAATCACCATCTAAATATATATATATATATATATATATTTTTTTTAAGGAAAAGAACTTGAATAGTTCCCAAAAATCATTTGCGAGAGCAATCATAAAATATTAATAATGAACTTTTAATGAAACCGTGTTTAACCAAACAGCTGTCTCAAAAAATTTGTTGTAATATTATAATTGATAGTTGCATTTGTTAGTTTATGATTTAGAAGGCGACCAAAATGTGGAAAAATATTAATATAAAATATTTATATTATCACGTTACGTTAAATATACATAAATGTTAATCATTCTCATTTCCCCCCAAATGTTTGAGTATTATTATTATTATTATTATCACTAACAATATCATTATTGTTATTATTGTTTTGATCAAAATCTTTGGAAAAATTTCAATCAACCAATTCAGTTCACGTGCTGATCACATGTGCAAGGCTGTCTAGGCAGATTGGTTCCAGTTTGAGCAAAAGGGCCAAAGGGGAAGCCCAATGAGAGATGGTATTGGGCCTCCTTTTTTAAATTAACGTCCATAACACGAAGCTTAAAATTTCACCAACAGGAATACAAATTTTGAAGAGGGTAATGATAATAGGTAGAAATTAGAGATAATAATGTAACAATAATTTTTAAACATTGCAAATATAAGTTTCTATCATTGATTAACTCTTATGGTCTTATAAGTGATACACCAATATTTGCAACTTTTTTAAAATGGTAATATGTTTTGATACTTTGAATCGAATTGCTATATTTGTAATTTAGAAGGATCAAAATTTTTAAATAATCATTATTTAAAGAAAATAAATTTGTGATCATTAAATATAAATTTGTCACAGCAGAATGAAAAGAGAAGGCTAAAAAAAAGTGAATCATAATTCAACGTGAGTCATAACAACAGTTTTCTTTTCAAATCATCCTACTATAAAGCATTTTACTTGCAAAACAAAGCAATGGAGAGTTTAAATGAACCAAGGAAAGGTTCTTCAATAGTTCAATAAGTGACAAAAGCACACTAAAAGAATGAAATATCATTAAATTATTGAAGAAGAATACTATCATGATGTACAGGTTGAAACAAGAGACTTCAAGGGAGATGGGATGAGGCCTGCATTGAAGTACACTAAATATACTGACTCATCTCCAAATGTAATAGCTATGAAATTTGACGTTATAGTTTGTAGAAATGGTGGCCAAATGCACCTTGGCAAATAAGGATGACAACAATTTGGCAGTGAAGACATGAGGATGACTTAGATGATGCCGGAAATGTTCAAACCGGTTCAATTTGCTCAAAGGAATGAAGTATCAAATGAGGAACCAAATGCAGGTCTTTCTTGGAAAGATAAATACGTGTACCTTAATAGCCATCCCGCCTTGGGATTCTTGCTTCCACTAAGATTTCACTCTACAGCGTCGCTGAATATGTTTGCAGGATCTTGAAAAATTTCTATGCATAATCCTGTTGTGTGGGGAGAATATTACCAGTGCAGTCTTTTTCATCTGACTGGTTGAGAATAATATCAGTACAGTCAGAAAGGCAAACTGTCATTAGAAGATAGTAGAAACGATGCGTCTTCCCTCAATTTGCATTCAACTCATGTAACTCCGCTTAGGAATTGTTGCAACAAGCAGATGGTGAAAGACGACTTCAAGGGAAGGAAACAGCAGCAAAAGAGAGATGAGAGGTACCAACCATTGTGTGTCGAAGGCAGACCAACCATTTACTTTGCAGCCATACTCAACAGAGTTATCTGTAAATTGTTAGTTGATTTGGAGGCTGCTGACTAAAAGAAAATACCGATTGAAGCATCGGGTAAAAGGCCTCAGAATAATGGCAAGCACTGTTTCCATCAGCCTTTTTTCCATTCTTGAGACCAGGTTTTCTATTTGGCTTCCACCCAAGCATTCTGCTGAAGAAAATGAAACCCTTTTAAGTTCCATCAGGTGATCATATTCTGATGAATTTGATGGAATATATGAATTTTATATGGCTATAACATGTACCTTGGTCCAGTCATGTGGAAATTCCTTTTCATAATAAAAAATTTTTGGTGGTCAAGATCCAGGTGCAAGAGCTTCAATCTGGAAGTTATCAGGCAAGAATGTCTCCAAAGAACCCCATGTTCGTCCAACTTTCAGTTTGACTTGCAAAGGAACTGAAAAGAATCACATTTAAAGATCTTGTTATAAACATTTTGAATGTAGCAAAAGAAAAACTGTAAATGCTGCATATTTACCAAGTAGGGAGGCAGCATTTTCCATGCTCTTCTGTAACAAGGATGCTGCCTCCTTGACCACGGAAGGGTCCACTTCTAGCACTAACTCGTCATGCACCTGAGTAAAAATCTTTGCAGTTACTACAATGATTCTACATGAAGGGAAAGTAATGAACGAGGCAACTGTAAAAGTTGTGCAATTTGGAAAAGGAAACTGCATATGAACCTGTAATACAATGCGGCAGTGACCCCTCAATATATTGGAGTTAGCTGCAGGTAACACTGTAAGATCTGGGGCATCCGTTCCAATGACGGAATAAACGTGGATCATAGCCAATTTAATTATGTCAGCCGCTGAACCCTAGTAAAAGAAAAACATTTGCACATGATTACAGAACACTTAAAATCAAGATGGAGATAGAGTGAGATGAGGTTCAATAAAGCCAGCCCAGAACAGAATAACAGTTATCACTAATCATACAAAAGGGAAAGGTAGAAATACCTGACAAATTGAATTCACAGCTTGTCTCTGTGCTTTCGATTTTTCTTTGCTATTAGGAGAATTAATTTTTGACAAGAAGCGTCTTCTTCCTTTAAGAGTTTCAACATACCTGAAAATTTTGCGATAGAAAATATGTGCACAAAAGTGAAAGGAAATCCAAAGCAAGTTTAGAGTATATATTCTTTTAGTGCGCCCTCTCACATACAAATTTACAAGTGCATATGCAGAGGACCCATTTTCAGTAAAACTCATATGACTTGGAATGAGCATTTATCGGAACAAATGAAAATAGAAAAACACCAAAGAGAGCAATAAGTTTTTACCCCTTCTGACGGCAAAATGTGACCGCTTCATGAAGCCATGAAGCCACGCCAGGGAAAGAACTCTTGAAACTTTGAATTTTCTCTACAGCCTCATCTCTACTACATTCCAGTTGTAATGCAAGTGATTTGGCGCCCATTCCATAAAGAATTCCATATACCAACCTTTTGGTTTGATCTCGCTCATGAGATCCAATGGAGTCTTCTGTCTTCCCTGTCCATCTAGCAGCAATCGTAGTGAACACATCCCCATGAGATCTACTGAGGAGTTCAATCAGTAAGGAGTCTTTTGAAAAATGTGCCATCAGCCGCAACTCTATCTGAGAATAATCTGCCGATAAGAGCAGCCAATTTTCCTACCATGTATATTAAAATAACAACTCAACCACAGTTGCAAGCAGAATAGGATATTTGATTCTTTAATTAAATAAAAGAAAAAAACAATCATCTCACTTTCAGACAAGACATTAGCATAAATGCCAACCTCACGAGAAAGACGCCATAACTTTTTTGTGAATGAAACTTGTTTTTTGAATCTATTGGGAAAGATATGAAACTAAAAGCATGGACAGACAAACTAAAAAGAAGCCCACTTAGAAGGAAATTAGACGTGTATTGTCCACGCTCTGGAGTCCGGATTATAAAAAATGTTGGAAAGAAGTAAGTGAACAGGGAGTCTGGTTGGTATATTCAAATGAATGGGAAGCACGGAACCCAAAAAGATCCATGATGCTCAAGAAGTGTTTCTAGAGAAACAATAAATTTAATTGAAGAATGAAATCAAAAAGGAGGCTAAACTCTCACCACCATAAATTCTAAAGAAGTTAGTAAAATTTTTTTAATGAAAATACCTGAGTAGAGATGAAGAAATCACGAGCATTAATTTTACAATGATCAACATCATCTTCATTCATTTTGAATTCTACCGCATGCTCAACACACTGCACTCAAAGAATTTTTCCAAAATTTAGCATGAAGTTTCATCCCCAGTTTCATCAACAGGATGACGAAAAGAGTTAATAAAACCCCATACCTGAAGATTAGGCTCCTCCATGGAAAGCCGACCAGTTGCTGTGGATGTTTGGAGCCAATGACCATGTAATGTATACTTCTGTGTCCTTGCAGATAGCCTAGCTAAGGAGCAAATGGATCCCAAAGTACAGTTAAAGAGCTTTGCCAATGTCCGGTGCTCTTTAATGACTGGAACAATAGGGTGTTCATTCCTGAAATATAAGATCTATATCAAATGCTTGGCTCCCTAGACATGAAAAAATGCACAAAAGATGCTAAAGTAAGCAAGTAAGATATCCTTGAACTTGAGTTTACTTATCTCTTGTATGAACATTTACTGACTTACAGGAAAATGAACTTGAGTTTACTTTATCTCTCTTAAAGTCTGTTAAACTCTTCGTTAGAATGATTCATGTTTCCTATCCAGTAAATAAATAAATAAGGTGCATTCAGATATCTTGTATGATGGAATAGAAAGTGCTCCTCTCTTCGCTTAGAGATTTCAATTTCCGCTAGTTCTTTAAGATTCAAGGCTTCAGCAGGAGGATTCAAATCATGGGCAAGGCAAGTAATTGTCAACTATAATTAGCCATTAATATTAATTTGAAGTATGAACTAAAGCGGGTGCAGTGTTGAAAACAAATATTTCTGTATTTGGTCCAAAGAAACTTTTATTAAATTGGAAATAAAAAAAAGGGAATATGCTCCCTCCCCCTTTAATTGTCTCAACTTACTTGGTTTTAAAATATTATGGTGAAAATGATGTGATTTTCTCTTTCTAAAGAAGAGAGAGAGAGAGAGAGAGAGAGAGAGAGAGAGAGAAGGAACTTGTTCGTATTCAGAGAAAACACATCCCTTCGGGCTGGATAATGGAATGTGTGGTTTTGTTTGGCCAACTACAGGTGAAACAAAAATCAATTCGTTCCAGCTGGTTTCAACAAAAGAGGATGGTCAACTTTCTGGGATATGATATAAGATTACTCACTGAAATATGATGAATAATGATGAAGCCCATCATTCAAGACAATGAATTCAGAATTCAGATGCTAAGCCTAGAGCCTCTTATGTTGGTATGTTAAGGGGAAATAAGATCTGAAGACTTAACAACGTTGTTAACTAAGTTAGAGTTAGAAGGAAAAATGGAGAGGTCAATGAACATCAGAAAGTTTATTGTTCCATTTCCTCAATCCTTGCGTTTACTTTCATTTTTTCACATGCATGCATAGAAATTATTAGAATCAATTTATTACCTCAGCAAGTCCAAACAATGTTTATCAGTACTTGGATGTTGTTTGCCTTTGTTGAACTCCTCTGGAATAGAGAGCTTCAAATGTCCATATAGAACATTAGCAATATCTGCTGCTGCGTACAGGGAGAAGGTCATGCCAGCTAGCCTATAAGCTTCCTTCTCAAGGCACCTAAGTTTTTTTCCCAGTAAATTACGGGCCCGGATGCATCCCTCCATGTCAACACCTATGCCCCAGGTCTCCATATCAGCAAGAATACCTACCTACAAAAGTTTCCATTGGTTAAAACAAGTTCAACTGCTTCAATAGTAAAATCGGTAATATATTTAGGCTGAACTTTTTGATATTATTCAGCTGCTCTGTGGAAGAAGAAAATTTCATGTTAAGTATCACTTAAATGTTCCTAAAAAGCAACAAAAGTAAATATGAACATAATCTGATTGTTTTTCTTCTTATAACAATTAGATCAAAATTGCATCATGTTTACAGCGAACAACCCACTAACAGCTACGATTTACTATTTTTATTGGGCATTAGAAGAATCAACTGCTATCATGATGCCACCTTCTCTTAAGGTAAATGACAGGCAAAACAAAAGGCAAAATTTACCAATGGAATCTCTATATTGTTGAGAGCTTCCAAGAGCTTTTCAGAAATTATTAGCTTCCATAGAACAGAACATAGAGCTCGTGTCTGTGCAACACGCCGACAGCAGCCATTATGGGCTACTCTTCTCATCTGATTCTTCCACTGGCCACTCCGGTTAGCAGCAGCAGCAGCTTCACCAGATAATCTTTTCTTGACTTCCTATTTCATCACCATCACAATTTCAGTTGAAGATTAAAATATGTCTCAATTCATTGTAGCAGAAAATCCTTCAAAATCATGCGTTATCTTGGTTGAAAAATGACATTCACAAGAAAATTTTGTTTTTCGGTTATGTTTTTGCATTAGTTGAGTTGATTACACCATACCTTCTCCAGGTTCAGGGTTGAATTTCTCTCGTCATCTGGCCAAAGAATCCAAGCTACAATACACATATCAATTACATTGCTTACGTGAACTCCGGACAACACTAAGTATGAACCGTCTACAAGTTTAAGGCCCATATTACGTCGAGCAGAATTCAGGAAACCCAATTTCTGGATGGAAACTCCAGGACATTTAAGTACCTGAACTTGAACTTTCAAATTCCATGCAAACTTTCTAACATTTTTCTTTGTAAATATTTCATTGATCTTTTTCCATCTCATTTCAATCATCTCAAACCAATGTTCGTTTTGTGAAACATCTACCCGATCGCCAGACATGCTGTCATCCGGACAAAGACCTTTTCCACTCTTGGGCCCCAACAAATCCTTTGGAATGTTCACATAATACACCGGAGAATTTTCCCAACAGATAGCTATTCCATGTAATTCAAAGGGGATGACAGAGTTCACTTCAGACCGTTTGGTGTAATAGAGATCAAAATAAAATTCCTGGCTAGCATCCCACAATTCCAAGAAAGATTCAAATCCGCCAGATGTAGTAGCTGCCTGGATAGGTCCTTTCATGGAAGAATCGTCTCTTTTTAGTGAATGTAAAACCTTACCACTATGTTGTTCCCTCTGAGCATCTTTATCAGTAATTCTTTCCACGTGAGTAGAGATTGCAACATCTACCTTTCCCGCACATTCAACAACAGTATTTGAATCTTGGATAGCAGACCCTTCAACATTCACCGGAGGATTAACACCAGAATTGGACCCTTTCACGTCAACAGACATTGCCCCTGTTTCACTGGGGTTCTTGCCAACGACTTTTTCAGAACTGGAAGTTCCTCCAACAGATGACAAAGTTAAAACATGCTCCATTTGACGGGTGCTAACAGCCACTTGTGCTGTTATATTTCCATCTACACTTGCTGACAAGGGATGAGAAATTTGTGGCACAGTGAACCCCAACGATTTAAAAGCTGAGAATGCAGCAATCCTTGCCTCTTCAGCTTTATCAAGAACAACTTTACGAGCACCATGCTTGATCTTCCTAGCTAATCCAACATGCATCCGTTTTTGAGCTATACTCTCTATACAATCAATATCAATATTAGAATTTTGAAACCGGAGGAAGACAACTACAATTATAACAGCCGCCACTAACCAGAAATCATTTTATCTCTAAGAATATAGTCGTTTGAATCTGAAAATAACTGAAAAGTAAAAGAATAGAGAATGTATCCACAATCCACAATTCTAATGACTCAACAAATTATCACTACAACTAAGTGCAAAATCATTAGAGTATCAGGTACGTGTGCATATTTAAATACAGTTCAGAGCTCATTGTCTACCTGATCTACTGCAGCTCAGACTGTTGTTTCAGACAGGATGAGCTTTTTTCACATTTGGTGGGCAAACCATGTAAAATATCTAGCTTTTAGGCTTACCTTACGCATTAAATGGAATTTTTTCTGGTCCATATCTTCATGTCTGCTATAAAATCTTTGTATTTAGTATACGTTTGTTTTCTATCTCAAAGAATATTGGTTTGATTGTTTCCCATCGTAGGTTGAAGACATCATATTTCCAATATCATGTCATAACTAGTTAGTAATGGGTTGAGAACTATGACTAAAACCCAAGTTCATTAACAGGGAGGCTGGTGTACAATAATTAAAAGTTAATCTGTGATTGTTGAGTTTGTTTTCATTGTTGGTTTTGGTTGGTTGCTTTGCTTAGTAGGTTAACATCCCCAATAAATAGAAGGTGAATAGGAATACCCCCTAGTCCATGAAACTGGATTGCTTCATACAGCCATTACTGATTATACCCTCCCATTAAAATTAACAACTAAAATTTGAACAAACTACTTGGGCAAGAAAATTGCATAATACCAAGGACAATTTTACCTGCTGAACAGAATCAGCACAAACAAATAATCATGTCTCTCACCTTCTGTAGTCCATGACGCAGACTCAAAAAGAGCTTTAACTAATTCAGCATCAGAGGCTTCTGCAATTGCTAAAGGTGTCCGCAAACCAGCTTTATAGAGTGCTCTGGCTCGAGAACCCTGAACAAATTGCTTAAAGTAAATAACAACACACTGTTGCTGATGGGAATAAACAAATGAAGAGAAACACAAAAAAGCCAAGGGCAGTGCCTAACCTTAACGTATGGAATAGTAGTAAGTTCTACAATCTCTGCTCTAACTCCAAATGAAACACGATTTTGGAACTTGGCTACCAAACCTTCCAAATCGTGCCATCCAAGCCTCTCACAAAATACAGAGACCATAGATGCAAACCTTCCGGCACTCTCTTGTAATGCTTGAACCATTCCTCTGGCAACTTTAAAAGCCTCACAAACTTCAGGAATAGGAGTTTCCTTCAGAACCAACATGAATTAAATTAGGTAGAAATCTTTCAAAAGCTGTTCAATTACTAGGCTAAATTGAAATATGAATAACCGCAAAGAAGGAATGTAATTTGCTCAGCTGTTAAGAGGAAGAGTAAATAAAAGAATTTTATTGTTTCTGTAAACATGGAAGGTAATTCAGAAAAAAGGAATTTGTGTTTTGAATTCCTATATGTAGGTGCACAACAAAACATTAAAGTTACCAATCATGTAGAAATAAATCTAAGATTAACAGCAACACTCCACGTACCTGAACAAGTCTTGACAAGATGAGGGCCACATAAAATCGTTTACACACTCGAATAGTTTGCTCCTCTGAAGGTCTGTCACCATACATGCCCATATGTTCATCACGCTTGGTACGTGAACCTGCAACACCATTTCTTGAGATATTTGCCCGTCGAACGGGAGCACCATGTGCCATACGCATCAAAAATGGTTCTGTAACTCCAACTCGATTTCCAACAGACTGCATTTTGATTTTACATATTTATTAGAAGATAAGTATATAGAAAAAATAAGAGGGAAAGAGTTCAACAGTTCAACAAACTTAATTTGCTAGTCGTTAGCAAAGAGACAGGCAGCATGGTGGAATCGTTGGATATCGGTGAAATTCAAAATACATAAATTCCTCAGTGTATTTCCTTATGGACACTCAACAGTACCAATGTCTAACCACGTAGACAAGGAAATGAATTAAAATGAAACAAATAAATGAGCAGACATCAATTCTCAATGGATGAAACATACATCCTACGTTTCTGGAAATGTATTTTGTCGTGTAAGTATTGCATATGAAGATAATACTTGCATTGAGAAATAAAGAACTAACGTCTCAAGAGGTCTGACAAGCTACGCAGTGCATTAAATGGAAAACTGATTGGAAGCAATGGAAGAAAAGTTGGCAGGTTTCATTGTTGGCGAATGAAATTTCACGTGTGAAGAATCATCCATTCAATACAGAAGAGAACATACTGAAAATAATGGAGGGTGTGTTTTAAGAGATTAAAAATCGTTAATATAACTGGAATAAAGACCAAGGAGAGCAATATTAAAATGTTTATCAAATGTTAAAACACTAAATATTACTTGGTCGAAAACTAATGTTAGTTGTTACTCGTTTGCACTAACATATATCTTCAAAATTAACCGTAGAGAGGGTTAAAAATTGTTGGGAACAAAGGTAGCATGGGCTATTTTTGTCTCATATTGGTTAAAATGGAATGATCAATGTGGTACTTAGGTGGCTTGACTCTGTCACCTCAATAACTAGCTTTTGGAGTGTGGTTCTCCAAGGTATTTAAGTACAACAAAAACTTAATCTGATCCAAAAATGAGACTCTAACTGTAAATTTCAGATCATTCAAGAGGGATCTAAACTACCAAAGAAACCAACCTTACCTGGTCAAGAGAAGACAAGCCCATAAACCGTTCATAATATAACTCCCAATCTGGCTCAACATCAACATTGATCGGCGTGACTAGGTACACCAAATGTAAATCAGATGCAAGCACAAATCCTTCTCGAGCCCTTGAAAGATCATCCAAGACAATCTAAGGAGATATTTAAAATAAAATAATCAGAAAGAAAGCCTTCAGTCATCTTAATTATCATTTACCCTACGTAGTAATTGACTGATTGAACCAAATGGAAACTTAACGATTAACGATAATTTTCTAACACATGCTTCCACCATGAATAATGGTGGTGGAATTATAGAAGAGGTTTATTACAAGTGATTCTTCTGGACTAAGAGAGCTTCCAAACGATGCACGTCCAAGAGGTGTGGTACTATACAACTTGGTATCCCCATTCCATTCGAGAAATTTTCTATGGCATAACCACCGAAGGGATTCCTGTGCTGATTTAACCACATCTTGAAATGGTTTAGTAGAATTCAGAAGAGTACACCTTACATAACGATGAATATCAGTTGCAGTTTGAACAATCCCTCCGGCCACAACTTCTAAAATAGCATGTGTCATTCCATTCTTATCTTCAGACAAACATGATTGCAAAGGTGGACAGCTCTCGTTAAGAAGTTCATTAATTCTTTTAACCTCTTCTGGTCTGCAGATGAGTACCTGCTCAGATGGAAATGAAGAAAAATGTTAGGAAAAAGAAGAATATAACAAAAGGTAAATGTTTCAATACCACAAATAAAAAACAAAGGGTAGGGTAGAGTAGGTCAATTGATAAATGTTCTTAAATCAGCATATCAACACAAAACTGGCACTTCAGTTAAGATTGAAGGAAGACTTACACTTTCCCCCTTGGTATCAATCCCAGTCCGGCCAGCCCGACCAGCCATTTGTCTGTACCTTGCACCATCGATAAAGTCTCGTCCAATCCTGGGTTGTCGGAAAATAACCCTTCGAGCTGGCAGGTTAACTCCAGCAGCTAAGGTAGATGTAGCAGTTAAAACACGTAAAAGACCCTTGCGGTAGCAAGTTTCAACAACCTCTCTCTCCTCAACCTATTGAGAAGTAATAAATAATTAAAATATGCTCAACAATAAGATCTACATGTAGGTCTAAGAGATGATGAATATACAGTAAGGCCAGCATGATGGTAGGCAACACCAGATGGGAAGGTTTCCTCTAATACAGGATCCAGTCCAGAAGGACATCTTCGCAGTGCATCAATTGCTGAAAAAATGTCTGTAAACTCACTGTTCTCATTTTGAATTTTGACAGAAAACTTCTTGAGGAATTTTGACACATGTTTGGCTGTTGATTCACATCCTTTCCGACTGGAGCAAAAGATCAATACTGAGTTACCATCTTCAACTACCTAAAATACAATTAAAAGAATTATTGTTCGATACAAATTTAGGAACAAGTCCGACTTAACAAATCAAAAGAAATCATACCTCATTACATAATTCTACAATGTGATCTGGATCCCTACCACCAAGATTAGCTGTTTTTGAGATTGTTCTAACGATGTCCAAACTTTTATTATAAATGGTATTCCCAACTTTAATGTACTCCTCTAAAGGAACAGGTCGAAAATCAGTATGGTACAAGGCTGCCTGCATGCAAATTTTCAAAGTGACAATAGAGTAGTCTGACATCAAAGATGCAAGGACCAAGTCTATAAATTTTCAAAAGATATAACTATAGCACCCAATCCCCAAACCACGTAATAAGATCTGACTTTTGTATATAAAATGTAAAGAATTATTTACGGTAGAATTTGAAAATATTTTATTTGGAAAAAATTAAATTACACCACTAAATTTGAAGGTTGTATCTATCAATTAAAAACCCAAACTAAATAACTACGTCAATCGAAAACCTTAATCGTTCACAAGTGAATCAATTTAGACCCTCTATTAAGATTCCATTATCAAACAATTAATGTATAATTTTCACACATGTAAATTTCGGGATTAACATAATATCTTTTGTTTTTTCTAAGAAAATAATAATAAATCAAATCAAATCAAATGGATAATATCGACCTTTCATTAATATAAGTGCCTTTCACCTTTTGCTTTACTTTTTTTATATTCATGAGCATCTAAACCAACCTACACGCACCCGACTAATCATGAGACAATCCGTCTTATCCTACAAAATTTGGGTGACAAGGAAAATCATAGAAAATTAATTCCTAGGTGGCCACCATGGATTGAATCCATGACCTCTTAGCCATTTGAGACTATATCTCTTTCTTTACCACTAGGCTAACTCACGATGGTTTCTCTCTTTACTTATTTAGGAAGAATTATGTGACTGTCATACACCATCTCCCTCTAATTTCCTTCAACATCCATACTTTTTTCATTAACTTTCCTCAATAAATTTTCTCCTACAATCTCTCTCTTTTGTAAAAATTTTCTCCCTAACTTCTTAAGCACACTTTCTACCTAACTTCCATAATTGACGCAATTGCTTTCTCACTGACTTCTTAAACACACTTTCTCTGATTTATATCATATCTTTTTGTTATTTTAATAGCATACCTTTTAGCCATTTTCAGTTTCGTTTTTTTCAAGGGAGAAAAACTTATAATAAGCACTCAGAAAGATCTAAAAAATTTATAATATTAAAAGCACTACCAGGCACATCCTAATGAGAAGTCACGTGATGTTTCTCAATTGAACAACCAACATCTACACAAGCCCAAACTTCGGAAAAATAACACCCATGCTTCCTCTAACAACAATCATATTTCCACATTAACTTTTCGAAGGTTATTAATTCACTAACCTGAAGCCAATCTGCAACAGCTGCAACATTTGGCATGGTCGCACTCATGCCAACTATTTGAATACCATGAGCAGGGTCTGACTTACCACTACTTGTTCCAGAACTCTCACCACTACTAGAATCTAAATTACCTTCCCCAGCAGCATAACGAAGTTTAGTCAACAATAGTTCCAAAAGATACCCCCTCGTCTGATCTCCAACCTATCAATAAAACAAGAATCATCTAGGTGAATACCCTGACTGGGAAAGGTTTAAGGTATAGCTTATCTATAAATTGGCCTCTTCAAGAAAATAGGAAATCATGTTCTCATGAAACAAAATATTTTTAAGCCACAAGCATGCTACACCACAGGAACAGTCTTCTTCTATTTCCATCTTACATTGCATATTTTTCATAAAGAATTTGTAATTTCATATTGATTTTCTTAGTTACCATGTGCAATTCATCTATCACGATAATTCCAATTTCCGACAAACGACACTCCTCCAACAATCTGTTTATTAAAGAGTTTGCCTTCTCAATCGTGCAAACGGCCACAGAAGTATCCTTAGGAAGCGTACCACCACCTTGATTTCCATAATAACTACGCACATGCTTACCCAGAGGTTCAAGAAGAACATCAAGATGTGCGGCCTAGAAAATAAAGAAATTGCAAACAAAATATAAAGTTATGGAATTTAAGAATACAGATATTGAAAAGATCATTGTATCTGCATAGTTAACCGAATTTGGAAGGCATAAATCACCTTTTCTGCACAAATTGACACATATGGAAGTACAAGAAGTGCCATCTTTCCAGTAGAAATTACCCTCCTTAACATTAAAATCTCTGCAACAAAACTTTTTCCAGCACTGCAGATGATACAGACAAAATAAGCAACAGTGTGAGTCTGGAAGTGTTTCTTAAAGCATTTGTTACTATAATTACTTCTTCATAAAAAAGTATTTGATAATAAACTACTTTCTATATGAGAAACTAAACCATTATTAGGAAGAGGAAAACGCAAACAAGGTGAACTAGATAAAAAGAAAGGTTTAACAGCAGGAAGGCAACGGAAAAAGCATCGTAGTGGGCTGAGGCTTATAACTACTCCCAGGATGATGCAGCACAATGACAAGCTCTTTGAAACTACTTGTTTTTTGTTTTCACTTGCCCACCTTGGTGGTTGTTAGGATCATTGCTTTGCAATCACAACTTTTCAGAAAAGGACACAACGCTTATCATTGAAAAATGAAAATAGACTAATGGTCAAAGATCCGTATTATCAATGATTCAATAGAGGATGATCCTACAAGAATTAATATTCATTGAAACCCACAAGAAAATATTGAAATGAGTAGTGCCCCAAACCCTTTACACACTAAACGCCCACCTTATATTCCTCCCAAACCAAACAATTTAAAGAAACTAGCTCGCAACAAAAGCTTTTCTCTCGATGTGAGAAGAGCCTCCCAGCATCCTTGCTTTGCAATCACTAGAAGGTCAAATCACAACCCCCCCCCCCCCCCCCCCCCACACACACACAAAAAGAAAGAAAAAAGAATAAATAAATAAACGAGCCATGCAAGATATTTTCACAAGATTATTTTTTGTTTTGAGAAGGAGAAAACTATTTCTTAATGCAGCGCAATGCAGCTAAAAGAGAGAAGCTCCCTTTTATTTATTACTAACGTATAGGTTGCAGAAAATTTCGAAACAAAGGTTCCAAAACGTACCTTACAAATTATACCCCTACGAGACCACTGAACTACAAGCTAGCAAGCAACAGCTTTTCCGCTGTTCTTGGATACTGTAAATTTTTTGAAAATAGTAACCCACTCTAGCCAAGGGGGGAAGTCAGCCCTAAATTAATGTACCTGGTGGATGCACAATAAACAAGATTTCTTCTCTGCAAGACACCATCTACCTTAAGGCATTCAACCTATAAAAGTGGAGCAGAATATTGAGTGTTTTTTTAAAAAAAAAAAAAACCATTTCAGTAAAGAATTAAACAAAGTAACTCAACCATATGGCAAAAGCGACATCTATCAAAATGGTAATATTTTCATAGAACCAACTAAAATGAAATGTGTTTCAGGTGAAAGATGATACATTTTATGGAGTACAAAAATAGTATGTAGTACAAAAAAAGAACTTCCATTTACTCCGAAAATCTAGAGACACTTTCCAGGAAGCAATAAGAAAGTTTGTTAATACTTTGCACTACCTGCCAACGATGTAGTTTTGTTATTCCTTTCTCTTTATAAATGCTGCTAATTTCAGGAGGCAGCCAGCAGGTTAGATCCAGCCAATCTTTGTGTCTTGTTGAACTTGAAGGTGTCATTTCGTCTCTAGAACCATGAATAGTAGAAGCCCTAAGTTCATGAGTTGCTGTGTCAGATGTGATACTATCAGAGGGGCTAAATATGTTTAATTTCACTTCAGTCACTACTGGAACAGAGGAAGTTACTTTTGTTTCTTGTATCTTCTCTTTTGTAAGAGAATCACTGTCACGGGTCTTATCATTATGCTTTGGTAGACTAACGTGAGTAGTATAACAACGATCAGACTGCTCGTTAAGGTCATATGCATTAACTTTAGATTCATTAGAAGCACAACAAGGTGACGTATTTTCATCCAAGTTTTTATCATCAGCCGAGAAGTCAAAATGCTTAACAGGTAGTGAAGACGCTACTCTATCTAACTCTTTTAAATCACTCCTCAATGAAACTATGGAAGCACCAGGTTCCCCAAGCCGAACTCCACCACTGCCTACACCAAACTGTCCTTTTAACCTTTTCTGAGCAGGTTCCTCTGGTATAGGAAGTTTCTTCGTATTACTCTGACTCTCTACAAGATTAGCTTCTTCACCATCACAATTGGTAAGGGCAATGCTTGGAGCACATAAACCATCTGCAAACACGATTGCTTCTTTCCAAAAAGCTTCTCCAGGAGAAAATGTCGAGCTTCCAGACTTGGGAGTCTGACGAATAAATGTAGTGGCAGTTGACAAGCCTGGTGTTTTGCATTCTGTCAAACAATGAGGTGATATAGGTGCTTGATTGCATTTCTGCATACATGCCTTAAGCACAGCAGGATGATGACTGTCAGTATCCTGCCATAAAAGACAGGCAGATGAATGATATCAGATTTTTCAAATAATTATATAAATCTATAAAAAGGGTCAATTGAATCACAACTTTTCAGAAGAAGAAAACAGATACCCCAGTTTCAACAACAAAATTGGACTCCTTGTTTCCCTCGCTCAATGCATTTGAGGAATCAGGTTCACCTTCGGCATTTGATGGATCCACAATAGAGTGCATCTTCTTCGGTAATTTAGCCTCCTCCTCTAGATGAGATGGACTGGAGTGCCGCTTTAGAGAAGTCACTTTTTGCTCCACTGGTGAACTAACAGTTGTCTGTAGTTCATTGCTACAGGTACAGACGTAACATTTATAATTTTAATCAAACATGGAAAAATAGAAACAGAGCCACACAAAAATATATTATTATGATTAATTAATTAAATAATAATAATAATAATACAAGAAAACCTTGTTATCTTTAACCAACTGAAGTTTACATATACCTGCAGTACAGAGACAGAAAATCAGCTGCAAACTGCTTAAGCTCTGGTTTCTCCGTGCAGGGTGCAACACCCCAATCACTTGCCATAGATTTAACTGTTGAACTTCTTGTCTCCAATGAATCCTCCATAGTTTTTTTCTTGTCACACCCTCTCGAAGTTGTTTCACCGTGTTCATTTATAGAGGAGCTATTAATTCTCAACAATAAGTTTCTCTTTACCAAGTCTTGCCCAGACAAGTTTTCTCGAACTGAATGTGACGGGTTATCAGAATTGCCACGGTCCTGTGAAACCACCAGGTAATTGTCCAACGTACCTTTAGCACTAGGCGACCCTTCAAGTGCCCTTTTTCCATCCTTGTCGTAACTCCCAGACTTCAGACTGGGAGTAAGAGGTTTCCTTTTCTTTGAAGCATAAAACTGTACACATCATAGAAAACCCACACGTGTAAGAACCGCATAAATGTCCACCCATCAATTCAAATAGGAATGATAACATGCCCAAATTATCAAACTATTATCTCAGAAACACAAATCTCATCCCATCCCATCAATAATTGACAAAAATATTGTAATAAACCTCGAATTAATCTAAGTTTTCTATATATAAAAAAAAAGAGTAAGTTGAATTTCTCTGTCCTCTAATTAGTTTTCTCAGAACCCAAGTAGATATTTCCCCCATTCATAATATCCAAAGCACAAACACAACACGATATAATCTTCTTCTTCTCCCCCATGCCCTTTTCCCAGCAAAATCCCATAAAACAACAAAGACGTGGAAGGAGGAATCAAAAACCTAAAAGAATCCCATCCGAATCGGCAAGAAGAACATGAACAGCCATTTTTGCCACGAAAATTCAACATGCTTTGAGAGAAACATTAAGAAATAGTAAAATTGAATACTAGTTGGTGATTAGTGTTGGTCTAAAGGGTATTTTCTATAAAGACTGAAGTTAAAGAAGACCTGGTCGATGCGGGAAGGAGGAGAACCGGACGCCATTCATGAGCAATGGAGAGAACCTTGGCGAAACTCCAAACTACGATCTTGGCAGCGCCTCGGCGCCAAAAAGTGAAGGAGTTCGAGTGAAGTTTTAAAATTCTGAGGCCTACCGCCAAAGGCAGTGTACGAAATGTTATGCACACAGTGACTGCAGTTATTTACATAGTTTTTATTTTTTTCTTTTCTATTTTCTTTCTTACCAAGTTTGAGGTGGGTGATAGAATCTGGAAGTTTAAGGTTTGATCACGAGTATATATACATTTGTATAGTTATAATCATGTTGACATTTAAAATATATGTATTCGTAATTTAAGGTGTATCAATTTTTGTGATTTTTACGTTGAAATCTCTTTTAGTTCTTTGTATCGTGGGATGGTAATGGACTACACGAGAGTATTGAGATCCAAAATGCACTGTGATGCTGATTTTAGATGTATATGTTCAACTTTTTTGAAACGTTGGGACTCAGTACAATTTAACCACAACTTTAACAATTAACACGTGTATTATCATAGCTTGTTTACCTAAAATTTGTATTATTGGTTTTGAGATGTTTTCTCGTAACTTGTGGAGATAGATGATGTCTTGATCGATTAAGATTTATACATTATGCATTAAAGGTATTAATCTATTTGGGTTTAATAACCTTGAACTTGAAAATTGGTTGGAACGTACCTAACAAGTTTATTTGAAGTAGAAGTTTCTTAGATTTGGTTTTTTAACTATCATTGACAATTATTTTAAAAACTGAAGTTAGGATTTAGAAAGTACAAAAATAAAACAAAAGGTAATAAGCTACTCGAATATAGGTTCTCGCAAATATCATTTTTCTTATATCTATATGAGTGTGCACCTTAACTAATCTTAAAGAAAACTCATAGAAAATAATTCTTAAATAGTAGACATCATGGATTGAACCATAACATATTGGTTAATTATTGAGACTGTGTAGAAAGAAACCACAGATATCTTATACTTCAAACAATTAAATGCGTCATTACTTTTAAATTGGTCAAGTTAAGCTCTCAACTTTATACAAGTGTTAAGATTGGACACTCAAATCTACAAGAGTGATCAAATTGGACCTTAACTGATAAGAATTAAATCCTCAAATATGTATCGTTCTTACAATTTCAACAAGTGTGCAGGTTTGAAGGTTCAATTTGAACTTTATACAAGTTTAAAGCCTCAATTTTTACCATTGAAATTTTAAAAGTACAACTGCAACATCAAAATATTTCGAGAACTTTTGTAATTTGCCATAATTTTAACGGACATTGCCAGACTGACTTTAAACAATTTAGACGGTATTCGTTGACTTTTAAAAATGAAGTAAATAAACACAAATCCTAATAGACAATCACATGTTTGAGTCAAAGAACAAAAACCTAACACAATTGAATTTCAACCAAAGGCACCTAAATGAAATATATAATTGCATCATATTACAAAATGGTTTGAACTAACCATTTGAAAATAAGCTGCCTTCATTTCAAGTCAAATTGAGGAGATACCTCCCTTCGTTATAAAGATTAAAGGTCAGTTGGACATGGAAATACACGAAGAATCACCTAGATCCAACAATCTTCTGCTTCATAATTATTTGTTTGTGTGTAAGCTATGTTTCTGTTCTAGAATGTCTACGGCGCAGCAGATTGCTGGATACCATGCTTGCATTGAGTTTGTAGGTTTTGATTCTTCATCTCATCTCCAGCCACTAGAAAGAAAGCTGTGTGTCTGCATACAACCAGAAAACAAGCATACCTAATAATGGAAACTCAAGACACGAGAAAGAAAGAGTGTAGTTCATTGGTAGCTTAATGGCAGAAGAGTTTCTTCCCCATTTGCCTTTTTCGAGATAAACGTATACGAGATTCTGTGTCGTTTCATAGGGGACTTGACTTGAGAGAAACCATATAATTTTTAGATAGACTGAGAGGTCCTCAAAGAGGTATGACCCCTAGTTAAATTTCATTTATCATTTTTTGGTGTACAAGATTTTTTGTGTTTTAGTTTGGATCTTTTTACGAGTTTGCTTACTTGTACATCCTTGTGTTCTTTCTGTTTTGTTTTCAATGGATCTGTGGTTGCTTATAGTATATACGTATGCATAAACAAAAAGCCGTAGACGTCTATGAATGAGGGTAGAAGGAACAAAACAAGAGAAGAATACATGCCTGAAAAAATTTATCATTCTGACTTTTGAATCTGCATCTATATCTGGGGTTTCGTCTAATGCTAGTTGCATGTGATGTAACCATCTCTCTGCTGCTCTATGCGTTACTGGGAATGGTCGATGTCGACCTATAAGAGCTGGATGACCTGAAATGACACCAATTTTTGTAAGGATCATAACAATCATGCTGCAAATAGATTACCTTTTCATGTACTCGTAAAGTTGCACTCTACCAGTCATCAGAGACTTGACAAATTGTTAAATCACCATTGGGCTGATGGGGTATGTTCACGAGTAACCCACAGTACACAGCTCTTTTTATTTTTATTTTTTTCCCTTCTTTTCTCTTTTGACAAAAGTACTTGAATTATATGCATCATTATAAAAATTGCTTGATAGTAAATCACTTTAACATTGCACTAAGACACAAGCACTATACGCTACACAAGTATTTAAATATCGTTTGTTTTTACTAATGATGATACTTTTATGTTATTCTCAAACCAAGATGACTGGAAAGAACTATTTTGAACCTATCAAAAGTGTTTTTAAACATCAGAAAAGTACGAGCATATCTTTCATCATTTAATACGTTGTTTTTCATCCTTAAACTAACCAAACTGCAGACTGCTCACATACTTGCAAGACAACCAAATTTCTTATGCTAATGCATCAACAATGCATGGAAAAAGGCCCATATTGAGGTCTCAACGATAAATTGTGGGTAAAGAGTTTAGAACATGTTGAAGGCATGATTCATTGATTGCCTCAACTCATATGAGGGTTCGACAGACTCTCATAAATAAATATTAAGGGATCAAACAGGAATCACGATCATAATACTGTTTTGCGTATGTCACTTAATAAGCCATGAAGAACACTGCTGGTGCTCAATTACAACAAAAAATGATGCTATATTCGTTGCTAAGTTTGTAGGAGGTCAAGATTCATAACCTGTAAAACGGTGTTCCATCTCTTATTTCATTCGTTCTACAGTCTCATAGATCAAACTGATTAACTATCCAAACTCATGACGATTCAGAATATAACGAAAAGATTGATAAGGTAGACACGTTCGATTTTGTTTTAATTTTTTTGCTTTTGAAATTTATGTGTGTTCTCTGTTTTCTTATATGATTTTCATTTTTCTTACCAGAACATTTGAGACTTGTAAATTCTTATCGATTTTCAAAAAACAAAAAAGTTAAAATATTATTTTAGTTTGAAGCAAAGTTCTAAGTAGTTTTTAGAAGCTTGATTTTTAGAAATACAAAATAAATAAACCAAAAGATAATAAACAACATTTTTGTGGAAGACTATTAGATAACATGGGGTTGTCACTCAAAACCAATTGATAACTAGAGGAGTAGTTGAGTTGTAAGGTACCTTAATTTTTTCGATGTGGAATTCATAACATGTCTTTCTTGGGTTCTCGTTCTCAAATCAATACTCAATTTTTGTTTTCGAAGGGAATGTCTATTTGGGATTTACTTAGATAACAAGAGTTTCTACCTCAAGAACAATTGATAATGAGAAAAATAGCTATCTCTCTCTCTACATTTCTTCGGGATGAGGTCCTGAACAGAGACACGGTGATGGAGAGAATCTAAGAGAATTGTCATTATGAAATATATTTGGAGAAGGAAGAAAAAAGCACATTTGAACCTCGAGTCTTTTCATTTTATGCTTTCAATCAATACAGGAAAACTACATGCGAGAAAAAAAAATGAAGAACTTGCCTTTTCTTTGAGAATATAGAGGCGGACCTCCCATTCTCTGCACGAAGAACTCGTACTGATTTTGAATTGCATCCTCTTTCTTCGAATTCCCAAAAATTGATCGGAACCACTCCTCCTCCTCGTCATACACCCTAGTATTCACAATAATGGAACAATAAAAGACAGTAACCAACAGTACAAACTACAATCAGTTTGATTCTGATGAAATAGAGCTGAAGCAAACAGCATTTCATCAACTGATCGTGGGCAAGTCTATCATCTTGTTTATCAATCTGCGGTCAATTAAAAGTCATTTCCGTGCTTACTCGAAATAAATCAACAAAAATTTACAAAATTCGATTCCGAATCAGCAGCAATTTTACTTCTTCCAGAGAAAGTAAGAAACAACACGAAACTCAAATTACTTCGCCCATACTGCATTGATGAACAGAAACATACCTGTTATAGAATTTGGTCGATAGAGTGACGAACGTCTGGAGACCTAACTTCTGAAACAAATTGACTTCGTCGATGGCGAATGCATCTTCGCGCTTCACTCCGCTCCACTCGGAAGCCTTATCTTGCAAACTCTGCATCTTCTCTCCCTTGAAGTGGAACGGCTTCTAAGGTCGGTGACTTGATGGTTAAGCTAGATTAGACGGCTTCAATGGCGAAGTACGAATGGAATTTATAGGGAAGATGAAGCTGAGGAGTGAGATTCTCCGTTCGAGCGATTGGATGGGCGGATGGAGCTACGCCATTGGACAGGGAACTCGAATCTGTGGGCTGCGTAATACCGGTGGGTGGCCCGGTAAGTATTCGTGAATTATATAAATTCATGATGAGCTAATGATGTCGCTCCATTCGAGCAACTAAAATCTATTTAAATAAAAGGAAGAAAAGTGAAGAGTTTGTCACGTGGGAGATGCAGTGGATATTTTGTGAACTGTCGGGGTCACGTGCTCCAACCATTAACTTCGACCAACTTCAACGATCAAACTCCAGTGAGTAACTCAAATTCATCGTTTTCAACAACCATGTATTCTTTGTGAAGCTAACTGCAACATTACGAATGTCAATGTCTCCAACATCTTAATCTTGCTTGATTCTCATAGTGCGGCTAAATATCATGGATCGTATTTCTTATCAAAATAAACGACTCATAGATTTTTTGCATTAACTCAACTAAAATCACACCATATTTGTACAAAAAAAGAAACACAACAAGTAAGTACCTATAATGTTTGATATCTCAGTTGCTATAAAACACTTTAAGTAACACTAAAACAAAGCTAAGATACTTATAGCGTAGTATATAACATCATAAATAAAATTGTGATTATGAATAAGTTTGTTTTGTGTCAAAAAAAATGGTAGAAAAATTTAAAAAAAATGGTAGAAAAATTTAAAAAAAATGGTAAAAAATTATAACTAGTTTTTGTCGTTTAGTGATTTTATTAGTATATATAGTGTGTATTTTCATATTATTCTTAGAAAGAACTCCAAAGTTTGACTTATTTACAGATAAGTACCAACCATGCATGCGTTTTAGATTTTTTTTTTTTTTTTTTTTTTTTGATAAAAATACTAACAGGTTAGTTATTTTTTATTTAATTAAAACTCAATAATTAACTAGAAGAGAAAGAGATATTAAGTAATATTAGGAATTATGATTAATTGAAAATATAGAGATTAAATATCGAGAATAAAAAATCCATGTTAAAATTATGTATTTTGACACTATATATATATCGAATGTACGATATTGACGCGCGTGAAGTAACAGCCTCGTCTTTCCTGTTCAAACCCGCTCGTCTCTTGCGATTATTATCTGTGGTGGTCGGCGAGCTGCTGAATCTCTGTATTTTGTTGAACCAAGTCGCCGAAACCCTAATTTTCTTGTGATTCTCACGCATTTTCTCTTTTGGTTGTTTATCTGTACATTCACACACACAGTATCGAGATATACCTATAGAGACAGCGCTGATTCATGAGCGGTAGCCATGGAAGCTGACAGAATGGAGAAAGAACAGCAGCGGATTACAAGGAAAAGGCCTCGTTCCGCATGGGACGTGGTGCCACCCGCACAAGAGGTTGGTTGGTTGGCTTTTGGTCTCTATGTTTTGGGATTGGATTTTCAGAGACGAGGACTTTGAATTCTGGAGCTCCTGGCAATTAGGGCTTTTATTTCGTATCATGAAGGTTGTTGGGTGCGTACTTTTTTTTTTCTCCTGTGTAGGCTAATAAGGCTTTGGCGGTGGTTAAGAACGAGGTCAAAAGGCATGCATCTCCCCCGAGAAGAGATGATGATCGAGAAGGACATTATGTCTTCAACCTTGGCGAGAATCTCACTCCGAGATGTGAGTGTCTTGTTTTTTTTTTTTTTTTTTTTTTTTGGTTTCTGTCGGTTTGCCCTTTGTGTTGGATTCTGATTATGCAATGATTGTTAAGGAGTGTGTAAAATAGTGTCTGCATTGGTGGGTTTTTCCTTCTTATCAAACAAGGAATTTATATTGAAGTCTAATACAATTAAGCCAGTATTTTGTTGCACATATCACGAGAATCTTCCTTTTATCACGTTTGCTCGAAAGAAAGAAAACAATTAGGGTAAGGAAGAATTCTTGGAACTTTCTGTGATGTATATATGTGTAATGATCGTGGCCTTGCCACCTGGTGTGAGCTGCAATGCCATTCTTTGACTATATCATCAGTTCTTTTGCAGTATAGATCTTTTTGCAATTCCAGAACAGGTTGAGCTTGACTCTACTTGTGAATTTCATATTATCAATGAAATTACCTTTTATAAGGGAAAAAATCACATATAACATTTTCAATATCCTTTTTTTTTTTTTTTACAAAAACCCAGAACCATATATATATATATTCTCATTCGTTTTTGTCATTTACTCAAGTTATCCGTTCTCTTAGTTGTGATTAGATTTTCCTTCCGTCACGATCTTAACTGTTTCAGTCTTTGAATTTTCTATACTTGAATCTTACTGAGGTAGTTGATAACATGAATGTCTTGCAGATAAAATCCTCAGCAAGATGGGTGAAGGTTAGCTGTCAAGTTCCCTGCTGTCTGCAAGATTTTATGTTTTTGTGATACTGCTCGAGTCCACTTAGCAAATTGCTAGTGCTGTAGGCACATTTGGTCGAGTTTTGGAATGCTGGGACCGTCAAACTCGAGAATATGTAGCCATTAAAGTAGTTCGGAGCATACGTAAATATCGCGATGCAGCCATGGTCGAGGTGGATATACTTAAACATCTTGCTCAGAATGAAATGGGCAGCTTACGGTATGTTTCCATTCCTTGTTCGATAGTATTTGGTTCATAATATTTTACAATCTAACTCTGTTTTGTAAAATGTTCCTCATGCAGTTGTGTGCAGATTAGAACTTGGTTTGACTACCGCAATCACATATGCATAGTAAGTATTTAAGTTCGTGTCCATCGATCTATCTCTTCTCCCTCCTTCTCTGATATTTAAGATGCTGCTATTGTGATCTTTTGATGTCTTGGTAACTGGAACTAATCTCTTTCGATGGTTAAAATAGTTGCGGTCTTTCTTTTGACATTGGGTTAACCTTATTATCTATTATTGCGTACATGCATTGTTTGCATATACAATGAGTTATTTCGTACATGTGAACTTATGCAAGAATTGGGAAATTAACAGAAGCCTTCCTTTGAATGCATTTGAATGGTTTGATCAGGTATTTGAGAAGCTTGGACCAAGCTTATTTGATTTTCTAAAGAGAAATAAATACTGCCCATTCCCTGTGGACCTTGTTCGGGAGTTTGGACGACAGCTTTTGGAATCTGTAGCATGTGTGTGGACTTATTTTCAACCTATGCATCATTTCTCTGATTTTCATTTATCTCTTTTTCCCTAAAGAACTCCAAAACCATTTTTCAATGTTTTTTCCTCTGTTTAGGGGTGGAAAATGTCTTATCTTTCCATATGGGTTAACTTGTTTACTTTGCTTCATCATATCTGGCAGATATGCATGATTTACACTTAATCCACACAGACCTGAAGCCAGAAAATATACTTCTTGTGTCTTCTGAATATATAAAGCTTCCTGGTTGTAAGGTATTTAAATATTTCAAATCTGAAAAATTTGGGTGAAAACTCAAATATTAAAGAGGATGCTTGAAATGATACAGAGGGTTTCGTCAGATGAAACGCAATTCAGATGCTTGCCCAAGTCTAGTGCAATTAAGCTGATTGATTTTGGTAGTACTGCATTTGATAATGAGAATCATAGCTCCATTGTTTCTACAAGACATTACAGAGCCCCTGAGGTTATCCTAGGTAACTAGTTATGTGGTTGGCTAATGGCTAGTGAAATTTGTGTTTGTGTATGGTTTCTCCCCTCTTTCACTCTCTGCTTCCTAATTGAGGAACCTTCTTGAACGAAGCAAAAAACTTACATTTTATTTATCTTGTTGCTAAGAATTAAGTAGTATCTGGAGGAAGGTGAATGATGAACCCCAGTTGTAGCAACAGGGGGGAGAAGACGGAATCTTCAAAATATTATTTTTAAGAAATACCTTGTGATACCTCGTGATATATGGAGCATCTTTCTAATATGGAAGCTGGTTTTTCTCCCATAAGTTTCAATAATTTAAGTTGTTTGCTTTGTTCATTCTAAAATTTTTTAGGTTATATCTGTCTGGTCGCTTACCCACAAGGCAATAATTCTTGTAGTTGAAGGTGATTTGTGGCTCTCATCGTCCAGCTGTTTGTACATATATATACAGCAGTGCATTTTCATTTTAATAAGATTTTCATTATTTTCTGAATCTCTTTAGGCGTGAGTGAAAATGTTTATCCTATGTTGGAACCTCCAATTTTTTAACACTTAGGCATGCAAAATTCTTTTGAGATTAGATCGACATTTATGGTAATCTCTTCAGCATTTGTTGAGTTTAAACATTTTCAAGCCATTGGGCTCTGCCTGCCAATTTATCATCAGATGGACATGACAGCTCTAAAATTTTATTGCATATCCCACTTAATGATTAGAATCTCTGATTGAATCTCAGCAAGGAAACGTTAGATGTTGCTTAAAAAATGCCTTTCCTATATAATATACATGTTGTAGTCTCACCTGCATTGATGGATGTTTTGTAGGTCTTGGGTGGAGTTATCCATGCGATTTGTGGAGTATTGGTTGCATTCTTGTTGAACTCTGTTCGGTTAGTATTTCTTGAACCTAACTTGGGTTTGATTAGGTGGAAGTTAATATCAGAAACTTGCTAATTTCTGGAAACCTGTAGGGCAAAGCATTGTTCCAAACTCACGAGAACTTGGAACATTTGGCAATGATGGAGAGGGTGTTGGGACCTCTGCCAGGGCACATGATTCAGAGTGCCGAGTACTGAAACATTCAGATTTCTCTTCATTTATTTCCTTTGTAGAGTATACAAATACACTAATTTTCTATCTGCTTCCTGTAGCCAAAACGCCGAAAAATATTTCAAACGAGGGTCGCGGCTAAACTGGCCCGAAGGAGCAGTTTCAAGAGAAAGCATTAGAGCTGTGAAGAAGCTTGATCGTTTGAAGGTGTGGTTATTAGTATGCTTCTTTTATATGCTCTGCTTGTATAGTTATGTTGAGAGTCTGATTTTAAACTTGATATCCCTTTGTTTTTAGGATATGGTTTCACAATATGTGGGTTTCTCGAGGTCTCTACTGACTGATCTATTGTATGAT
This sequence comes from Cucumis melo, assembly GCF_025177605.1. Classification (NCBI taxonomy): domain Eukaryota; kingdom Viridiplantae; phylum Streptophyta; class Magnoliopsida; order Cucurbitales; family Cucurbitaceae; genus Cucumis; species Cucumis melo. Next base: position 27,503,347 of record NC_066859.1, on the reverse strand, counting down.
TTATTGAAATATGACCCTTCAGAACGTCCGACTGCCCGACAAGCCCTTAATCATCCCTTCTTTAAGAGTATAGCTTGAGAAGGTACATATCCTTCCTAAGTTAGAGTTCAATACAAGTCTGTCTGCAGAATGCTGGCGTTTATATTTAGGGAAAGAGAGAGATCTAAGATTGCTAGTGCAGACAATGAGTTTTACTTGTATTTGTAGAAGTATGATTATTAATGAAAAGCATGTCAATATTTGCCTTCAAATTTATTGTGAGAAGTCTTTCATGCAGTTGTCAATTAGGCTAGGGTTTTTTCCCCTCTTTGACAACACGAATACACATGAGCGTGAGCGTGGAGATTTGAACCTCCATCCTTTTGGTCATGATATATGCTCTAACCCACAGTGCTGAGAATAAGTCGGTCTCAATCTCTACACCTTTTGTAATGGAAAATGGGGGGTTTATTTATTTATTCATTTTTAAATTTTAATCTATTTCTATTGAAGTACATATTCGATGTAAAGATTCTGCTGAAATTATAGCTCATACATGATCCTACTTTAACTCTCATTCAAACTCTCGAAAATCATAAATAATGCTAAACTTGTAGCTTAAAAACTGCACTTTTTAAAGTGCAAACAAATTGCTTTTAGGTCTTTTAAACGTCATTCTAAGGAGGTAAAGTTAGTTTATGGATTATATGTTGATGCAAGAAAGTTCTCTTTTTTCTTAGAGGTCCTATCTCTTCATAGATCCCAAGATAATAAGGTCTTGTTTGGATGAGCTTGAACGTGCAGACTCTAACAGTATTACAAATTATAGAATTTGGCCTCTTTAAGCCCGAATTCCCTCGTTTCAAAACTCAAATGTACCATACAACTCTCAAAAGGTGGCTAAATTGATATCCCTAAGAATTTAAAGGTTCTTAATGCCCAAACATTTAGTAGGTTGGACCAAGGAAAGTCAATACAAGCCAGATAAAGTCTTGACTTCATTGAATGCCATACCTTGAATGATGCTAGAGTTCACTTTTATGCAAAGAGACACGTTATAATTGGCAGATGAGAAAGGGAAGAACTTCAAGTTTTGAAGAAAATTTTAAAGCTATAGTAGATAATTTTCTTTGTCAGTATGTTTCAACTCATCATTAAAGGACATTAATGTTTTTTCATATTACTACCCTACTTAAAACTTTTCATGTAAAACCCTATTCTGGTCGCCAATCGTTTTGTGATATTTCAAAGATATCCGTGAAAGATCAAAAGATATAATTTGGATACTTCGAATTCTTACAATGCATCAAAATCAAGTTGGAATCGAGTTCAATCTTTCTGCAAGATGAAAATATGATCTAAACAAATAAAATGTATGGAATGCCCCAACAGGGGAAGGAAGTTATCAAAAAACGAGCAAGGTCCTATAAAATTAGTATGTTCCATTTAAGTTAATTAGAACTATTGGATTGTGAAAAGACCTTTTGGTTTAATGCAAGAAAGTTATCGAACCAACCTTGAATAAGTATTCATTGACACAAGATAAGTTTACAGTACAAAATTTGAATAAAAAACAAAACGAAACAGTAAAACTTCGACACAGACTTAATCTAAAGCCGCTGCAACAATGAAAGTCCTGATACGACGATAACTGCGAACACACTGCAGTCCATCAAAATTGCGCCCATTGCCTTTTGAGCCACTAGACTTGCCTCTAAAACCTTGCCAATTTGTTCAACTGAGCTTTGTCCCTCAGGTGGATTTACTTGACTGTCTCTTCTATCACTTACTCTAAAACCCTTTTGTTTAGTGGAAAGGAGTCTACCAAGTACAATTGTTGCATTAGTGAGCAATACTAGATAGAGTGGCCTAAATCCAAAAAGAAATCTCACAACACTCTGACCTAAGAAGGGAAATTTTACACATGAAGCAACTACTAGAAAGGCTATAATAGTTGAAAAACAAAGACGGGTCTTCTCAGATTCAGAAATCGCCAAACTTAGTTCATTTATAGAGAAAGAACTGACAAGTGGCAACTTTGGTTTGGAGTGTTGATCTCTGGCAAATGTAGAAAGAGGTGCATCTTGACCTTCGGATGGGGAGAAACAGGGCGGTGCTCTTCCACTGTCTTCGGGAGTAGAAGCTACTGCAGATTCTATTTCATTAGATTTGCCCAGGAGGGGCGCTGTACTGGTTCCATCATAGGTAGAAGATCTAACACTGATCTGAGGATCATTATGTGGCAATGAAGAACCAACCGTCTTGTCCTTATCATGAGAAACTGCACGAGAAGAGCGAAATATGAGCAAAACCACAATCCTAATAAGCAGTTCAATAACATAAAACAAAAGGAAGTGCATAAAAATATTCTTAAGTGCAGGAGAACCGTGCTCAAAGCTGCAAATCCTTGTGCTAAACGGGTGATATTGCAAGAAAATATTGCGAGAAGGCAAAAAAAGGGCAGAGTAAAATTCTAGAATGATCGTGAGGATTTCTCTAGTAAAGTACATCACCCCATGTGAGAGAATCAAAGAACTCAATTTTAATGCAACCTTTTAAAACTAACAGACGCCAAATAGCAATTTATGCTATTTCAATACCAAGGCTACATTGTTTAAATATAATCTATGCCATATAACAGCACAAGTTCAATTGATATTCAAATTCAATGAACATGCTCAGCAACATTTCTTTAGCAAAATATTAGCTTAAACTTTGGACTTGCTACATTTAGCTAGAACCGGGGCAATAGAAAAGGCGACAATTAAGAACCTAGAACTTCGAAGATCCAAGTAGACTATCTGCAATTCACTGTTATTATTGTCAAAAAAAAAAAAAAATAGATTAAACGGTGTACCTTTTCATGGATGATAAGCATAGTTTTCAAGTAAAAACAAACCATTACCTACCCAGGTGAAGCAATTATCTGTTCTTTCACATAACACTCCCTAAGAAAACGGAAAAAAAAAGAGAAGAAACGAATATTTGAATCAAATTCCTAATAACCAAGCTCGTAATTAGCTTCTCATCAGCCTCCACTCAGATTTTGCAGAAAAAAAAGGCAACAAAACAGCATTTTCACAAAAGCCCAGAAAGCAAGAAGTAAACACGAGGAACTACCAGTAGGTTGATCGGAACTAGGAGGCGGCCGAAGATCCTGAAGATTAGAGATCAAGGGCTGGGATGATGAATCGGTGTTTTGATCGTATGGCGGTGGAGATGCAGAGGAGGAAGGGAGGGACTGGATCTGACCGGTGATTAGGGCTAAGCGGTCTGAACCTCGCTCCAGAATCCGCCGCCGCCGAGCTTCTCTCTGATTCGCCGCCATGATTAGTGACCTCCAAAACACCGTCAGAATTGGTCGGTTTTTGTTATGCTGCGATTCAAAGATTCATCCCGTTTCACACTTCCACAAGTACGTTTTTATTGGATTTGAAGGTGTTAAATTGAAAGGAGATGGAGGTTCAAAGTAGACCACGTGTGAATCACGTGATTAAAGGTCAAAAAGAAAAGAAAAGAAAAGAAAAGAAAAAATGTTACCATCTTACTCAGAATATATGCCCTCTGTTTTCTAATATAAATTTAGGGATAATGTCTATTACATTGATAAAATATATAAATATGAAAATTTATCATTTATAATAAATTTTTTATTTTTTTAATTCTTTAAAATAATTATGTAATAGTAATAGGGAAGTTGTAAAAATTTTCTTATGACTATTTTTATATTAAAAAAATAATTTTGAGGAAACTTTTAATATACTTTTAAAAATTTGGAGAAAAAAAAAACATTTTATAAAAGCATTTATTTTTTGGATTGAAAGTTTATTTTAGAAAATTAAAGAGTAAAAATAATAATGGTCAAATCGTAGAAGTTAACAAGTGCAAGATCTAAATTGTTAAAATTAAACTTACTAAACGTTATACAATTAAAAATACAAAAATTGAAAGTTCATGGTCTACATTACTATCTCTGTAAAAGTTTGAACACAATATGACTTTTAACAAATAAAAAAAGAGAGAATAATCTTCGATGGATTGTTTGAGAAGATTGTTGTTTAGGTCGACCATTTGAAATAGATTAATGTGAGTCATTCGATGAAAGAGGTTTGAGATTTTTCATCAGTGTTCGACCATTCGATTAATGGGCTTGTTGAAGTACGAACATAACTCAACTAATATAAAGTTTCTACCATCTACTTTGTAGTTCGAAGTTTAATTCCTCCACCCATAAATTGTTAAAAAGGAGAAAATAAAAATAATATCGAACAGATTTGAAATGCCAAATTAGGTCAAAAATTCTCAGCTTCGCTCACACCTGAAGTAAATAAGATAAAATTTCTAAGATGCATCTCTTACAAGAGCGGAAAATAGAATACAAAGAAGAGACTTAGGATGTATGCATAAGCTCAAGGAAAACAACTCATTGCCTCAATTAAACGAACCAAGAAAGCTCAACCTTCCAATCATGGTGCTGCACTAATGCGTCTATAAACAGCCTGAAAGGTCTGTCCCTCATTCCTTGCAACCTTTTGTCCTTCTTCAGTTGCAGAACTTAAGAGCTTCACGGCTGGGTCGGCCTCGAGCTCTTCTGATGTTAGAGCTTCGAACAAAGGGTGGTTCTCTAGACAAGTCTTCATCCACTCTCCAAGCTCTTCCACATCAGTGATTGTGTATATAATCCCACCAACTCTCAGAGCATATGCATACTCATCAAGCAAATGTGGACTGATTACGCGTCGGCGATGATTCTTCTCCTTGAAATGAGGGTCTGGAAACAAGAAAAACATTTTTGAAAGTTGTGCTTTTTCAAAGTAGTTTGGAATGTACTTCATGGAATTTGTTCGATCTACTGAAATGTTTTGGTATTGGCCAGGATTTGCTACTCTCAAAGCTAAGATCCGTTCCTTAACATACTCTGTTACTTTATCCCGAAGTTCCATTCCAATCATCAGGGTTTCTGGGAAAAGGGTCGAAAGACTAATCAAAAGGCCTCCAAAACCACAGCCAATATCAGCGAATTCAATCTTTTTGTTTTTATCTCGCTGATCATTTGAAGGGAATAATTGAGGGTAATGAAGGGAATAATCAACTTCACTGGGGGAGATTGGTACTGGGAAGTGAGAGTCACTTAGAGGGTTGCTGTGTGCTCTTGCACGATAGAACCGCTTCCGAGGCAGGCCAGTTGACTTGCTGATAGTTGGATTAGCTTCATTTTCCAACATGGTTAATGCTGCAAGGCCACAGGAAAGAATGTTACTAGGGAAATCCGACCAACTAAGGACTTATAATGGGAATTTTTTTTAATGATAATCTCAGCAAGCGCAGTCATACAAACAACCCTAGAAAGTGCAGAAATAGAAAATAGGATCGCATGAGTAATATTTTGGCCCTTCAGTTACGAGAGTATGCATTCAAGAAAGATTTAAGCCACACAAGCATTTTTGAGTTCAAGATACAGATATCCGAATTCGTATTGATATTGAAATAAAAAAAAATGAAAAAGTTTCAATCTAACAAAGGAAAAGATTCCTATTAACACCCTAGCTATGCAGGAGAAATACAAGTAAAAGAAAATGCAACCTCCATTTATGTATGCGATTCAATGGAATTAAACAAAAAGCTTGAATGAGACCAAATCAAAGATATGAATGAAATCAGGTAGATAATGGAAACATCATAACCAGAATATTGATCAAAGTACTTCATTAGAAAGTGGCTCACTCCAACATTAGGCGTACAAACTTAACTCTTTCTGTTGAGGTCTGGGTCTCTGACAATATGCAAGGAAACTATTTATCAAATCATATAAGAATAGCCTTTATTTCCTAAGCCTTTTCGGGTTGAGATGCAACTAGACCTACAAATAAACTGCTGAAAATCAATTTTATACAACGATGGTTAAAAAACATAAAGTTCGTTAGAATGCAAATAATAACACAAGAAAGCTCTCGACAGCTTTAAGTTCCTAGTTTCTAGTATTTTGGCACTTTGCAAAAGAGAATCATCTAGTCTCACATAAGGCAGGGCATTTGCAATGCAACAGATTCCAAACATTAATTTTCCCATAAAATAACTAACAACAGGAGAAGATTATCCAATTGCAGGACTCTAGCATCTTGTAGTGAAACGAAGATCAATGGGCAAGGATTTGGAAAAGCCCACAAAAAAATCAAATACCTAAACTCATCCCAACTCTCAAAAGGTATGATAGAAAGTATGCTAAGAGTTTGAACTTGAAAAGAAAGCCAAAGACAGAAAGCAAAACAATTCAAAGCGGCATTATATCAAACACCTACCATGCATATTAATAAGCAAATATTTTATCAAACAAGACAATGTCAGGAGAGAATTGAAAACAATAATACTCGAATCCGTAAACATTAAAAACATCCCCAATAGATAAAGAAGGAACAAACATACAGAAATTAAAGAGCATAGCCCAAGAATCATGATTCTGTATTCTTTACTAGCTACCATAACGGCAATGGAACAGAATTCGAAAGGCGGGAAGCAAAATAAATAAAGAACTTAAAATGAAGAACCAACCCAGAATACCAGAAGATTTACCCCAATAGATACTGCTAAACGCCGAAGCCTGCAGGAGTAAAGGGCATTCGCCAGCACAAAAAGTTGCGGTTTTTAGAGAAATCTGTAGTCGTTTTTCTTAGACGGAGCCTGGGCTAGGAGAACGACTCAAGACGGGTCGAGGCCCAATTAGGACCGAAGAAAAGCTTCTTACTGGACCGTTGACTAGACCTTTTGCGCTTAACTATCAGAGCCCACATCCACTCAAATATAGTAATTATATTTAAAATAATGAAATATATAGTAATATTTTAAAAAAAGATTGTAAATATAGCAAAATCTGTCAAAATTTATCAAGAGTCTATCATTGACCATGTAACAAATGTTGGTCTATCACCGATAGACTTTGCTATATTTGCAAATTTTTAAAAATATTGCTACATACTTAATAATTATTTTAAAAATTGTTATCCATTATAATTACCCTTGAAATAATAATCTAGCAGATGGCAACATATTAAAAAAATAACAAATATAACAAATTCCATGATAATAGACTTTTATCGTTCGATTTTCATGGTTTATTATAAATAACATGATCTTTAAATGATAGGTTCCTACCATCGATAGACTTTAAAACAATTTACTATATTTATGCTATATACTTAATTATTTCAATCCAATCATTATATTTGTAATTATTTTCTTAAATTTAGCAAATCATGAGAATAGATTGATATTCTATTTTATTTTTAATTTCGATTATCTATTTATTTAATATTTTATTGTAGTTTTCAAATGCAATAATTGTTTCTAATATCTAGAGGAAAAAAACCCCTAAGTTTATAAGTTGCGACCTTAAATTTAAATAATTGTTACAACTTTTTAGCACGGATTAAATTTTTACTAATTAACTCACTAATTTTTTATTGTCAATGCATGAATCACCATAAACACCTCCATATAAATAAATAATTTTCTTTTTTCCAAAAGACAAGTTGTATCAATGGACAAATTAATCCATGAATACAAATAACTTTTTTCAAAATTTCATAAATTTCAACGAAAAATTTAATTCTAATGACATTTTTCTCCAAAAACAAATTTGATAATTCCTTTTAACGATTTTGAAATAAAAGTTAAATACTAACTCGTATTAAAACTTAGAGTCACGATCACATAACACCTATCTAAAATTTAGATACAATTTGATGAAACTAGAAATTTGAAGTTTATACCACACAACAATATTAGGGTTCCAATAAAATTTGGTCATAATATTATTATATTCCTTGGAGTAAGCTAATATAGTTTTGTGCCTAATTTAATTTTCATAAAAAAAAATGTTAAAGAAAAAGAAATTTATATTCGAATATATATAAACCATGACACTAAAATTACTTATCTTCATGAACAATAACATTGATTTCCCCGAGAAGCCATTTTCAAGGTTGCTTATCTACCTTTTCTTTTTAACTTGTGGATAATGTTATATACTATTAAGCAAAATTTAAAAATCCATCAATTTCGATCTCTCATTTTGATATGTTTCAAGATGATATTACATTTTATCTTTGAATTTTTAGTTTAATTCTTATTTGTTCTCGAAAGTTCAAAATGTTAAATTTTTTAATTTTAGAGATTTTATTTTAATTTAGTTGCTCTTGCTAAATTTTTTATTGTGTTAATGTTTATTAAAAATAAAAAAATAAAAATAGTTACATTAATTTTTGTTAATTTTTCATTGTTATTAAAATAAACTAGAAAAGTTGCCTAACATAATTGTTTTAAATTAGTTTAACTAAAAAGTGATCATCAAATACCAAAAATAATCATTATTAAAAATGAAAATGTCACAAACTTAAGAATCATATCAAAATTAAACTGCTATATAGTAAATAAAAATAATTACTTTAATTTTCATTAATTTTGTTTTCAAATGGTTGAACTAATTTTACTTTATTTTTTCCCCTCTTTTCTTAAAATTAAAATTATACTTTAATAGCGCAACACATTAACTTATTATATGAAATTGAGTTTAATTTCTTTTTTATTGTATGAGATTTGAAATTAAATTTCTCTAATAATTATTTTCACTGAATGGAGATAATTAATTCAAAACAAATGTTTTTCTTGAATTTACTAATGGGAAGGAAAAATATAAACAAAATTTATTTTACATAAGCAAACATATTGTCTTTTTTCTTAAAAAAAAAAAAAAAGAGAGATAGAGAGTATATTTTTCTTTATTCTATCAAAACTAATTTTCTTTTTCATCAATATATTTAAGCATGAGTGATAAATAGCTTTGTTAATTATATTAATTAAAGCATGATGCATGTTCATTAATTAATTTAATTTTAAGCATTCTAAGCTCTACATAGATTAATTAATTAAGTGAACATAAACTAAATTGCTCTTGCTTCCTTCTTAGTGACAAAATTTAGTTAATCTCAAATTTTTATATTAAAAAAAAAATGAACTCAGTTAATCTCAATTAATTCAATAACTAATATCGATATTTAGTACATATGTGTGTGTGTGTATATATATAATTATCTACTTAATTAAACTTAGTTATATATCTCCCTTACAAAAAAACTTAGTTATCTCAATTATAATTCTTGATCAAATATGAAATGACTAAGGGGTAATTAGATAGATTGATTAAGAGATGAAGCTACTACATATCTACTAAATATTTTATTTTGAAGTATTTGACAAGAATAATGAACAAACCCTAATTAATGACCTAGTCTGTCTTTTTAGTGTTAGTTCTTCGCCCTTTCGATTGCTTCTAGAGAGTTGTCGTCTTTCTTGACAAATACCTTTCAACTACTTCACCAATGAGTTGTCGATAACGTTGTCGTAAGTGATGATCCGTTTTTTTTTTTAAAAAAAAAGAATAAAGAGACCAAGAATATATAGAATCAAACACGTATCTTTACGACGTGTTTATGAAGCTATTGAATTGGTAGAAATTCTTGTAGCTGGTGTTTATACAATAAGACAAGTAAAGTTTACTTTATTGTTTTAGTTGCATAACAACATAGACTTGATTGTTAAACATTGTATTTATAACTTATGAGGTTAATTAATTGTGTGACTTGTAATAAATGAATACATATATGAATAACCTATATATATAGATTATAAACAACTTAATTAATTAGTTGTGTTATTTGAAGACAAATGATGACTTAATGGAGTATATATATTTCAATATTTCAAGCTTGAAATTGAGCAAATAATTGTACTTCTTATGTGAACATTATCTTTAACAAAATAGTCTTGAAGTGTAGAACAAGTAGGGATAGGAAATCTTCTCAGCTACAGAAATCTGTCTTTGCACTGTCAAACAAAATAAATATATATAATAATATATAAAACACTACAATTGTTCATAAACACTTTTTCAGACAAAAGTCATATGTATTATTATTATGTGATCATATACACAAGAAGTTGATCAACGCAAGTCATCGTTAACGAGCCTCGATTTTTCGTCGAAGGTGAGTGTTGCAAAAACCCAACTAGAAGTGACAAATTATGTCATAGTTTTGAGCTGTTTAAGTTTCTAAAATAATTCTGAGAACTTATTGATAAAAACAGTCGACTTGAATTAATTAGTACATTTAAACTTTATTAACCATGAAAAATTAAGCTATAATGTTTGGTAAATAAATAATAAGTTTTTGTAAACTTAAATTTAGTTCTTGTATGCTTTAATTTAGATTTATTTGTTAGATATATAAGAAAGTATAGGTGGAATTTGAAAATCCAGAATATAGAAAACTGTCTATGCGAAGAATTCTATAGAAAGTATTTTATTGCAATCGTTATAAAACACATTATCATGCTTAACTTTTGTATTTTGTGTTATATAATCCACTTTCATTTTCAATTTTAACAAATTTGTTTGCAATCAATTTGAGTGTGAGAAATTATTTTCAGAAGCATAGGATTCAAAATCAAATCTATAATTTATTTTCTTGTTCTTCATGATCTATATATATTATAATTATGGTGATCAAGATATAACTATGGAGGTACAGTTTTGAAGTTGATCGAAATCTTCAATTAATCAAAACCCTTTTGAATATATTTGAAAAACATATCCCAAACACGTTATTACAAGCTTATAACGGTAATTATAATTTGTGTTTTGGCATAATTTTCTTATGATCAATCTTTGCTATATATTTCTTTTTAATAGTAATTAGTTCATCACACATAACATATATGAAACCCTAGCCATATTGATTAACAAAGCTAGATTTATTGGGTTGAGGAGAAAACCCTAGCTAGGTAAACCCCACTTGTTCCTTTAGATAATTTGCATATAATTATAAAGAAAGCACATGTGACATATATGCATATACAAAAATGAAAGAAAATGACCCATTTTTAATTTTACAATAATAAATTAGGTAGGTAACTCTACCAATTTAATTTCCTTAAGAAAAGAAACAAGAACAAACTCTTGAGAGAAGATTATATATATTAATTAGCTTGGTAATTAAGCTTTTAAAATAATTTTGGGATTTTTGTGTTTTAAAAAGTATAATAAACTATAAATTAATGTAATTGAATAAAATGTATAGTAATTTAACAAAGTATTATAGTGCTAGGAAAATCAATGGTGATGAAATTTTAATAAACAAGTGTTTGCATTTTTATCACTATAACTATTTGCTAGGAAGTTAAGAAATTTAATTAACTCTAATTCATTTCAGTTTCAATTTTTTAAGTTTTATCAAACTGAATTATAAACTTCTACTCTCGATTTTTTTTCAACGAAAAACAACTAGAATTAAGACTCCACAAGTTTACCAACTATGTAAAATTTTTTACAAAATACCCTAAAAGGCCAAAACAGTTCTTAAATTAAACTTATCTTCCACATAATTGATTTTAAAATGTTAATCATATCCTTAATTTCAAACCAAATTATTTAGTTCATGATTTTGAGGAATTCCAATCGGCCTCTTGCTTTGACTCTTTGTGCATGCAGTCTATGTTATGTTTCTATTACTTTCCTTTCAGTTGTGTGTTTTTTGTTTTCTTTTATTTACTAAGTTATTTGACAGTTTCACAATCAATATAATATAATATGATATCAATATAATATAATATGATATGATATGATATAATATAACTATAATGTATATATGAAACCCATTCAATATCACCATAATAGTTGGCAGGGTTTAATTAATGGTATGAAAATTTCACCTACTTTCAATTTTTATATGAAGATATTGTAAAATGACAAAATGGAGCTGATAGATAATTATATCATTACGAAGCGAAAATTCATTGCTACTTATCTTAATAGATAATAAATGTACCTTTGACCAAAGTCTAAATGATCATGATCTACATATTTTGCAAACTAAATGATTTTCATGAATCATAGAAAACAAATTTTCATTTACTATTTTTCTAAAGAAATCAATTTTATCTGTGGAAAACAAAATATTTTAAACCAACATGACTTGGGGAATCATCAATTTGTTTGACAAAATTACAATAGTTTCAACTCCAAGTTCTATATATTGTTTAATTTATGACACCCCATATATGTTTTTGCTGCTAAAAATGATGATTGATTGTTTTATATTATACACTATGTAATTTTTTTTCATAATATTCTTATTAATAATCCATAATATTCATATTGGTATAATTACAATTGTCATTGTATCTTTTGTTTCATTCTTTTTTAACGATCACACATTATACGTACTTTTTTTAATATGGATCTACTACAAAAAAAAAAAAAAAAAAAAAAAAACAATGTGTAATCTCAATTATTCAACATGTAAAAAAGAGATTCAAAAACCTCCTTCGATCTTTGAGTTACAAGATTATGCATCGTTCACAAACTCTTATAAATTGGGATAAATCAAATTTTCTCATTGCTTCGACACTCCCTCTTGATTCATATTTGTGAGTTTAAAAATAATGTGCAGAAGGTAACTTATTTGAGTAGAAATCAATATTAATCGAAAGCAATCACATCAATTATAGATGTTCAATTAGAAGGACCCTCTTATTCCGATTTCATGTTTGGTTAAATCAATGGGTTCATCAGAGTAAATTCTGATTAATATCAATGCTTTAATAGTCTTAACCACTAGATCTATGCTGATCAATAATTGATCTATACATATACCCATATAGCTTATAAATAAATTGTAAAAAAAAATTTCCTAATTATCATATACCTCATTGATTAAACCCTAATAATTTAAACTCTTCCCAACAGTCTCCATACATAATCTAATTCTTAAACTAAATTGGTAATTTCTTTCCTTACTAAGTCGACGAAGATGACGACGATGACGAAAACGAAAAAAGAAAAAAAAATGAAAAGGAAAATGTATTATAATGAAGCAAATTATATCGAGTAAATTTGAAGGCCAATATTAGGTGAAATCTTGATGAACACACCCAATATTTTGTCTTCTTCTTACAAGGATAAATCCCCATAGATTTCTTGCATTACTTACCCACCAGAAGAAATTAAAGAGAAAAAAAAAACTTTTTCTAAAGTCTTTTTGGTAACCCTAAAACCAACAAGGAATCTGAAGTTTCACTATCTTCTCCATGCAAGTTAGTTCTCTCTCTTCTATTTTAAGTTTGATTGATTTTGATACACATATATCTTGCTGTATTAATTTTTTGAATTATTTCTCGAGGTTCCGAGCGGAAATAATTTGATGACGGAGAAGGAGGACGGGAAGATTAGGTCGGAGGTGAAGAAGAAGAATACTATGACGACGACGGAATCAGATCATCATCAGCGTCATCGTCGTCATCCTCAAGATAATCAAACGCAAGACCAAGAACAACAACAAGATAAAGATCAAACATTGCCTCCAGGGTTTAGGTTTCATCCTTCTGATGAAGAATTAATCACTTTTTATCTATTGAATAAGATATCAGATGCTAACTTTACAGGAAGGGCTATTACTGATGTTGATCTCAATAAGTTTGAACCTTGGGAACTACCAGGTACTTGCTAATATAATTCTAATTAATTATGCCATATTTTTAATCATGGTTTCTACTTTTTTTTTCTTCTTCTAAGATTAAAGTTTGTTTAATTTGGAAATATGTTAGGAAACCCCATAATAACGATTTCATTTTTAGTTCTTCTGCTTTTGAAATTTAAATTGATTTCACTCATATATTTAAAAAACACTCAAATTATTCCTATTTAAATTCTAAAAACAAATACTATCTACAATTTAATTCCTAGTCAATTTTTAAATTTTTATTATAATGTCAATTAGATTAGTAAGTAAACTTTGTTAATTTGTTCTATTATTATTTTTTTTAAAAAAAGAAGAGTACTTTGTTCTATTTTAGTCATGATTAAATCTTTTAACTTCAGTTATTTATATTATTTTACCATCTAATATATATCTACTTGTCTAGCTAATACTTAATCTACTACTTATGTGTGACATGAAGCTTAATTACTAAAATGTTTCTTAAACATATCTCTCCAAGCTAATTTAAAAGTTTAATAATAAAAAAAACACATATTTTAAAAGTTTAATTACGAAACCAAAATAAGATATTTAAATAAAAAAATATATATATATAAATTCTAACTCGAGTTTTAATAATTAGGGTTTGCATGGAATTTTGGAAGTTGGTGTTTCCAACTATTTTCTTCTTCTTATTTTCAAAGGGACGATGATTTCTGAATATTGATAAATCGTCGTTGCTGTGGACAATATGGTTTACAAACCCAAAGTTTTAGAGCTAAAAGTAAATTTCAAAAAATTAACTCTAAACACATAAATCAACCCTAAGTTTAAAAGCGTAAAATCAGACATTAATATTATTATACGTACTTTGACATATATACATTTAATTTAATCTTTAAACATATTATCTACCAAAGTTAAATGAATAATTATATTAATTTCATGCAAGAAGGTATATTATTATATGAATAGTTCTCTAAAATATGTTTGGTAGAGTTAAAAATTTATATATAATATATGTATTTTACTCATCGTTTACACTAAGATGTATTAAAGACATATTTTAGATGGTTTCGAACATAACAGAAAACGACTCTAAAACATATTTTAAAAATCATCCTCAAATGTGGATGTAAATATGTTATTAACTAAGACCGATGGTGGTGTCGGTTTTTGAAAAACAGGGAAGGCGAAAATGGGAGAAAAAGAATGGTATTTTTTCAGCCTAAGAGATAGAAAATACCCAACAGGAGTGAGAACAAACAGAGCAACAAACACAGGGTATTGGAAAACCACAGGGAAAGACAAAGAAATATTCAATTCCAATACTTCTGAGTTAATTGGAATGAAGAAGACATTGGTGTTTTATAAAGGGAGAGCCCCAAGAGGAGAAAAGACCAATTGGGTTATGCATGAATATCGCCTTCATTCCAAAACTGCTTTTAGAACTGCTAAGGTAATTAATTCTTCTTCTTTTTCTTTTTCTTTTTCATTTTTCACTGCTTTATAAATTTTCTTTTGTTTAAATTGCAATATAATTAACCACTTCTAACGTAATATGGTAGTAATCATAGTTACAAATGTTAAGATTCAACTCTTGAATTTACTTAATTGCTAGTTTTGAGTTTAATGTTTATCGTTTGAACGTCAATTTCCTACTTTTATTATAAATTTAATATTTCTAATAAGTAGTAATTTTAGAGAGAATAAGAAGTGTATAGCAATATTCTTAAAAAATTGCGAAAACAGCAAATTTTATTATAGAATTTGCAATATGATTTATTAGTGATCAAACTTTAAACATTGAACAGACTGTGATAGATTTTATTATATTTACAGTTTTTTTTTAACATTGTTTGTAACTATCTCAAAATAAATCCATTATAAATTTGAGAGATCGTAGAAATTTAAAAACCCAAATTTTAAAACTGAAAGTTTGAAGATGTAATTTCAACACTTGCATACTTCACGGGTTTACCCATTAGTTTACAATATTTCCATCTTTCTTTACTTGCTTAAATGAAAAGATATAAAACACCTATATTGATGAATGGGAAAATTACCTGTCTTGAAGAAAGATCACATGAGTGTTTAACAAGTCTTGATCACTTCAATAATTAATGCAATCATGTTAGAAGTAATCTAAACAAAATTCTACTTTTAACTCTTAACTTGCCATAAAAGAAACTTTCAAGAATGGTTTGAAACACATGAATTGAATGACGAATTAGTAGTAAATATTTGACCTAGGATTGTCCGAGTAAAAGTTAATAACTTAATAGCAATTTCTAGACCCACAAAGTTGTTAAGCTTGAAGAGAATTTTTCTTTCGTACGTATGCTTATCATTTTGTCTAAAACTATAAGCCAATTGTGGGTAAATTCTACAAGGAAACACAAATGCATCGGTGACATATATCTATACGTATAAGAGTAGACAATATCTACCAAATGCATATAATAAATGTGGATAAGACTAAACTATTAGTCTCGAAATTTAATTTGTAAATTGAATTTTGTGTTCAGTTTCTGTTGTTATTAGATCTTCAAAGGGACAGTATTTTATGTGAATGCTCAAAATTTCTTCCTAATAAGAATACTATATAGGTTGTTCTACTCATACATTTTTCATGTACTAAATGCTTAAATTTCACTTTTGTACGCAATTGCCATTTTAAATCCGATATGAAGGATCAGTTTTCTCATTGGTTTGCATATTTGAGCACAGGACGAATGGGTGGTTTGCCGAGTATTTCAAAAGAGTCCCGGAGCTAAAAAGTATCCTCCGAACCAATCAAGAGCAGTGAATCCTTATGTCAATCTTGAAATTCCCTCCTCTCTTCTTCCACCACCCATCATGCAGCTCGGGGACCCTTCCGCCACTCAGTACGGCTATGGAAGAAACTACATAACCAGCACAGAGCTGGCCGAGCTTAACCGAGTTTTGAGAACTGGAGGTGGTGGTGGCGGCAGTGGTGGAGGATCGACTCATGGTATCAATTTATCGATGCAGCCCCAGTTTAACTATCCAAATACAGGAGGTTGCTTTACAATATCTGGGTTGAACTTGAACCTTGGAGGAGGTATATCGCAACCAGTTTTGCGACAAGTGCCTGTGCCGCCTCCACCAGTGGCAACAACAATGACAATTGGTCAGGATATTGCTTCGTCCGTTATGGCAAGTACGATCACTCCCGAGACTGCCTATGGAACGGAGATCAACAACAATGCCAATGGACCTAGCAACAGATTTATGAACATGGATCATTGCATGGACCTAGAGAATTACTGGCCAAACTGGTAAAATGAAGCAGCTGATCATTAGCCAAATTATGCATAGACATAGTTCTCACTTCATACTTCTCCCTTCGTTGGATTTCACGAAACCACCTTTTTCTTTTCTTTTCTTTTTTTTCTTTTGTTGATGTGTGCCGTTTTAACTCCGAAATTGGAGTCTACTCGTATCAGTAAGCAGTCAAACAGCTCTTTTTCGATTACTTAATACCTATAATCTCATAGATTCAACCTCAAAAGTAACTGCTACCGTGATTTCAGCTGAAAGACACTTCAGCTCAGCCGCGAAGTTTCATTCAAGCTGCTAACGTCACACAGAAAGTAGAATTGAACAGTGAAAAGTAACAAGAGATGAGAATTTTAAATAATTTATTTTAACTTCGTGACTATTTTACAACACATCACATCGAACAAAAACTTGGTACAGCTCCGGTATCACAGTCAAACATGAAAAGCAGAGTATAACTTCAACTTCTAAACTTCTTGGATATTTTTTTAGCAGCGTGTGTGATGATCATGGCTAACAAAGGAGATGAAACTGTTAGAGCTTCAAAAAATATCAGACCTTTCCGTTCCAGTTTCTAGAGGATTTGGGAAGCCAAAGATGTGCTGTCCATCTGCAGAAAAAATCGAAATATATTTACATGGATGCATGCTATTATAATTAGAAGCTTGTAAAATAGTATCAATAATGAGTTACCCACAGGACAGTAATGACAACGTTAAGATTTCAAATACATGAATGAAGATATTTATAAAATCAAGCATCCCATTCTGGTTTTCCTCGTTTCCTACTTCTTGTGCAAACTATCACAATCAACAGTATCCACATACTCTTTAACAGAATGATTGAAAAACAAATGTACAACTCAGTGAAAGGTACTTTCATTTGGAGGACAAGGTGCAAAAGAAGCCATCTTCTGAATTCCTATACAAAAAATTGTAGTGTTCTCAAAGGCCTTTGCGGTCACGGACTAAGGGGGCAAAACACAGCTTTTATAGATTATAATATTTATGTTAGCTATCTCTTAGGCCTCTTTTGGCTTTTTTTTTTTTTTTTTTTTTTTCATTTTTCTTAAGTACTCTCTCTTGGGAGCAGTAGAAATAACAAGTTTTTTCTTCCATAGGTTTATGTTTCGGCACTGAATCAATATTGGATTATTAACAGACAGATGGACAGACGTGCAGAAAACCAATCAATTATACTATATCTACCTTATGTATAGTCTTTCATATGAAGATGACAAGTCTTTGCAATACCACTATGGTGGTTCTGCAATCTGAGCTCTAATAGTTTAGTTAGTGGAAACTTGGAGGAATAGGAAGTGGTTTCACGAGTATCTATCCAAGGGAAGATAGCGTGAAGAGACTTTTAATGCAAAAAGGTTATTAGAGGGAGATGATGATCAGTGTACACAGTTGTTACACGATGGCCTAAATTAAAACTCTTGTTTTTTCATAGCTGTAGCATGAAAAGCGAGTTGAATTACGTCCCAAGTAGCATAGGGTAGTGCAGCTGATAGAACTAACGTATTTAACTTGATTTACTGATTGATTCAATGAGCACTGACGAGCATTTAAGCAGTGCCCTGTGGCAGGAGAAGACTGGCATGTCATGCTAAGCATGACAAGTTAAAACAGTTAGGCAGCCTTCACCACCGCCAAAATGCTAAATCAACAGTTGGATGGCCAAAAGAACCAATCAATTAAGGGAATGTGCATAATGGAATAAGTTTTTAACATATACCACTTCAGAGTAACATATATATAGTAACAGCGGTTCATTTATTTATTCTGAACATAAATGTCAAAGATAAAGCAAACCTTTAAAATTTCGTCTACAACAGAGGACCAGGAAACGATGTTACACTTCACCTCCCAGAAGTTCCCTTTTTAGCCTTACGACGTCCATGGTTGGTGTTGGTACCCCGAACAGATGTCCTTGCCTTTTTACTGCACAAAGATATATTAACACAAAGATGGAACAATATTAACACAAAGTGTCCACTCTATAGAGAAAAAAAGAGCATACTTCCATACTGTAAAGAAATAGGAAGAGGAAAAGAAAATAAAAAGTCATACCGGAATATGCCACAGCAAGAGCAAAGATGGAACAATATTAACACAGGTAAGACCAATAATGCGGAATCCTGGATTGAGATTTGGGAGTCAATAAGAGTTCAAGAAATTTGGCAAAATAATATGTAAATCCATGGGTTCAAAGCATGTTGTAGCCCTGAATTTTCACACTTCCACTACTGTGACATTTCGGTTGTTATACTGAAAAATATAGTTTTGGTCCTGGACTTCCATTAAAGTTCTGGTCCGTGTCATTGACCTTTAGGTACTTAAAATATTATTTAAGCAAACGGTTTCTAGATTCAATACAGACTTGATGTGTATAATGTCCTCATAAAAAAATTTAAAAATTAAATATATTCAAAAGAGATCGTTTTTTTTCTTTTTGCAAGTATAAGGGACAAAACTTCACATGTTTTTTCACTGAAAATCTGCATATCATCTTCTAACAAGGTCATACTTTCTAGAATAATACTAACCAAAAGCCACTCGAACTCTGTAGAAGCAGCCGGTCTTGTAATGTCATGCCTGTTGAGCACTTCTTGGATGGTAGATTTAACCTGAGTGAACATAAGAAAATAATAGAAGTATAAAGGACTGTATTAAGAACTTCATATTTCAGAGTCAATTGTTTATGTTTTGATTCTGGGCAAAAGGAGAATTCTCCTTCTAGTAGCTTTCAACACAGTAAGAAATGTTACGCCATGCTAATAATTTATGATAAAAAGCAACAGAAGATGAAAAATGTTATCAACATGATTACCAAGGACAATATAACGTTCTGCTCTCATACTTGGACAAGTTTACCGCAGTGAACTAACAGTGAGTATTAGACCTTCTGACGATGAATTTTTTTTCCCTTTTACGTTTCTGAAATAAAAGATAAACTAATCTCAGAAAAGGCTGTACCTTCTGACGATGTGTAGTAGCAGACTGCATAAAATTTCCACAAGCATGCACTACATCCTTTGTGTATGGACTTAAGGCTACTTGAACTTTGTCAACATGAGGTTTCATTATGATAGCAACACGATCGACATATGGTTTGGAGACCATTTTAACTTTCTAACCACATCAAAAAGGAGGAAAAAAGAAAAAACGATTAAAAAGAAATTGAGAGAAGAAAAAATAAATAAAACCAGAACAGTGATACAGAGCAGGAACTAAGCAAGTTAACAGACTAAAGACTGCAAGTTGTATACCTGAAAGTAGGGATAGGCAAATTCTTGTGCTCCTATTAAATGTGGAATCAGAGCTTGTTTTGAAGCCTTGTAAGCTTCTGAACTTCTTTTACACAACAATTGCAAATGTGGTTCAGAATTGGTTTTCACCACCAACAACTGTTTGTGCATGGCAGGGATCCACTTCTGCAATTCGCAACAAGTAAAAAATTCATTCAAATATCTAATGCCTACAAAAATATTAGTAGGATCACCCGATAACCACAACGTTTTTTTTTACCTTTAGAATAAATATAGCCATTAATTACTAATTTCCAAAAAAAAGTGAATTTTACTCAAAAGTCAAATATGTAAGTCAATTGTGTAAACCTTCCAAAGTATGAAATTTGCAGTTTTTAGAAGTAACTTATAATACAAGCACATTCTTTTTTTTCTTCTTCCAAATCAACCCTAATTATAGAGTTCACAAATTATTTCTGTAATGTACCGAGTATTTAACAGAAACAAAGCAGTCTGATTGAGCATTGAAACAAAGTAAATCACTTTTCAAAATTGATTCTGAAATAGTTTTTCTCCATGTAAAAAACAGCGTATTCCTTCTTTACCCAACATCTATTTAGCATATGAAAAAAAGTAAAAAAAATAAAAAGAGAAGCTAGTCATATCACAACAAGCGATTTCAAGCAAACAAAAATCAATATTAAAATTTAAACCAAAGCTTGATACGTGAGACAATTTTTTAGATAAAAACATTATATAGTTGTTACATTATTTGAAGAACGTTCAAGAAGAATATACATCAAAGATTTTTTAATACTTTTAATATAATCTTAAGCTACTAACCTATCCTTCTATGTCAAGAAGATATACAAGCAGAAATTAAGAAAATTATCTCACAGATTTAATTGGTTCTACGCGGGGTCCCAACCAATTCTCCACACGCATCTTTCCCTCCCGCACCTGCAACCAATTAAAAAAAGAAGACAATAATAAGAAGTTAACAAATCTTTTCTTGAAAAAGATGGTGCACAGATGATAGAAATCAACTTTTCACCGAAGGTTTGATGAACTTGAAAGAAAAATGGGAAAGCTAGCAAGCCAAGGAATGGGGATGATAGGATGCAAGAAACAAATAACCCCAAGAAAACAGTATATAGTACCTTCTGCACCACCGTATTTATTGTAGGCTTTGCATGCTCGTCCCAGAATGAAGCAAGCCATGGTGGTAGCCATGCACCGTGGACCTGATAATGAATTGTGTAAATTTTATTTAGCTAAGCGTCATTTCAGTCATAAGATGACTCCTTCACATGTTAGAAATCTGTTTGATCCGAAATTCCAAGAAACTAACAGTTTAACCTAAACTTTGTGACAAAGTAACACTAACAAAGAGCAAGATGAACTTGTCAAGAACTGATATGCCAATGAAGCTCTCTTATCTAATATTATTTGTTTTCTTCATAAGTCATTTCATTGTTATTTGTCATTAAACTCCCTTAATTTTCTTCCAAATCCTTGTCCTCCCCCACCTCTTCGATGTCTCACTTTCACTCCCCACCTTCCTCCTTCCCCATTACCTTCATTCTTCACCAATTCTAAATCTCTCTTCAGCCTCTTTCCCCTCCCTTCACCTCCCACCTATCATAGATCTCTATTCAACCTCCCCCACACCACCCATAGACTTCCAGATCCACTTTCTTCTTGTTCCCATCTCTCAATTCTCATCCATCTTCTCAATCTTTCTTGTTTATCCAAGATTCCCCCCACTCCCTCGTTCAATCCCCTTCTTTCTTCATGCACTTGCACATAGCACGGTTTTTTCAGCAAATTGGTTCTGCTCGATGCCTTGAGTGAGCTCTTTTCCTCCAAAAATTTAGAATAAACTACATCGTATTTATGAAATATCCCCAGGCAGACAATGGCTTCAAGAACTCATGATGGAAATTTCTTATGTAATCACTGTTTTAATGTAGTTTATAAACAACATAAAAAATGATTATAAATAATCCCCTCCCCAACCATATAAAAAGAATCATGAACTTACCTCGTCAAATTCTATGCTTCATAAGAAACTATATATATAAAAAAACTCACAAAGGAGCTCCAGAACCAGTTTTTGCATGGAATTTACATGATAATATTGAGACAATAAATATTTATCTTTAATAACCACTTAAACCTCACCCAGAGCCAGAATCTAAATGAGAAGTTTTATTGAGGTGGGAGAGAGGCCCTTCCGGCAATGGAAGCACATAGTTCAAGAATTATTTGGCTACACAGAAGGATGCACAAGGTACTGGAATTCACTTGCATGATGCTAGACCAGAATAAATTATTTATAAGCTACCTCCATCAACTTTTCAGTCTTTGAAGTGACCTCAAACTTTGCTTTTATCATTTCTTCCTGGGCATAGAGAAGAAAATTGCTAAGACAGAAACAATCGGATTCCATAAAATGCACGTCAGTAGCAGCACTAACATATAAAGTACCTCAGCCACTTTAAGTGCACGTTGGAGTTTCTGAATTTTGCTCTTTTGTTCTTCATTAGTGTTCTGAAGCTGTAAACAAAACGCAAAAAACAAAATTAAAATCAAAACAATAAGAACAGACAGAACTAGGGAAAAACTAAAACAGTTCACCCCCATGAACTGTGAGCAGCAATGAGGCTGCCAATTCTAATCCACATGTTTCCACAAATGCACTCAACTTACTTTCTCCAGTTTTGAAATAATCTTATCCATCTTCTTCTGGGCTTCATTTGATCGAACCTCCAGAGCATTTTTCTCCCTATTTTGAGCATCTAGTTCCTTCTTAAGTTCATTGACCTGAAAAGACACAAAAGACAGACGGATTGGGTGCATACCACAGGTACAATGGTCATCCTGTTCAAGATTTCTATGTCGTATTTACCTGCTTCTCTAATTCACCAGCACGTGAATGAGCCTCTGCCGTTGTTTCCTCCGCATGCAATTTCCCTTCCCTCTACTCAAAAGAAGAATTACAATAATATAAAAATTTCACAATACCCAAAAAGAGAATATAGTGGAGTAAAGGTCACATTACATGAGGCAGTAACAGAATTAGAAAAGTAATCTCTATAATTATAGTTATTTACATTACATTTGCTTTCACCTTGGCTTAACCTTTTGAATTGAATTGGTGATTTAGGATGATACTAGAGTGGTCCAGAGAGGTCTGTGTTCAAGACCTGCGGTGCTGTTTTCTCCCAATTAATGTTAATTTGGGTTTTCTTCGAATTTCAAGTCGAAGAGTGAGGGTAGCATTAGATATTATACTAAATTTAATATCGCCTACTAGCTTAAACTTTAGCCTGGGGAGGAGTATTCAAACCTTTATTGTTGTTTCCTCCCCAATTAAATCACCAATTCAACTTTCAAAGCTTGGTGGAAGTAAATTTAATATAATATCTAAACATTAGGACGACACATGCATTAGTACGGATTTTTCAGTCAAGAAACATATGAGAGCCAACCTGGAGAGATTCTATCTCGCTCTCAAGAAATGAAACTCTATCTGACTTGTCCCTAAATATTTCATCCTTCTGAGATATAAGATAATCCTTTTTCTCCAATTCCCGTGCTTTTTCATCAATAAGGACCTCTGCAGAAATAGGAAAACGCTTCAATCACAGGAAACTCTTTGTCCCAACCTGTTTTTAGAGATAATAAAGAAATAGGGATAGCTGCAAATGTATCAATTATATTCAAAATAATTAAGTATATAGCAAAATTTATCGATGATAAGAGTTGATAAACCATGATAGTCTGTCAACTTTGCTATATTTGCAATCTTTTGAAAATATTACTCCATACTTAATAATTATTCTAAAAATTATTATCCATCATGATTACCTTAGAAAAAATGGCGGAGTTTCATTTAATCACAGGAAACGTTTTCTTATTTCTAGAATCCATACGGCTTCGGAAAAACCATTTCAACTTGAAACAGCATCAATTCGGCAGAAAAGAGAAACGAAACAGCCAATAAAGAGAGAAAAAAAATTCCAATACATTCCTAATTAATTTTGCGTCAAGAAAACAAGAAAGTTCGCACTAATACTTCATCCACCACATCTTCCCACAACCAAACCAAGTCAAATGCACAAGAAATTAAGAAAAATTAAAAAGGAAATAAGAACTAACCAAGCTCTCGGATCTTAGAATTAAGTTTTTCCAATTCGATCTTAAGCACTGAAGAATCAGAGCCATCCTCTCTCACAACTTCAATTACGTCGTCTCCGTCGACGATCGCGTCCGCTGCAGCGGAGAAGACGATTAAAGATAGAAAAATCGTTAGGCAGATAACCTTCGGAACCGCCATGGATTCCAAAGGAGGGGAGGAAAAGGAGTTGCCGCTAGTCCAGGGAGTTTGTGTTTGTCGTGAAAAACGTTTCGCGGTTCGAAGAAGAACAAAGAATGAAGACGAAAAAGAGATATTTTTTTTTTTTTTTTTAATATAATTTTCTAAATTGGGGAAATTAGAGGAACAAAAACAATAAAGGGCCGAGAAGTTGCCAACAGGGCTGACACGTGTATTGGGTTTTCGATATCTGCATACGTGGCAGTACCTGTACAAACAGATATCATTCACTTCGGTGTTCATAAATTTATTAAAGAAAAATATACTGTGATTCAAATTTTACATTTGTGTAAAATTTCAACTCTTAGGTTAGCTAAATGTGGGATAATTTTTTAAAAATTTAATCCATAGTTTAAATTGACTTTTTATTGGGGATTTAATTTAGAAAATTATAAATAATATTTTCTCCGATTTGAACCCTAAAAAAAAAAAAAAAATTCATGTCAATCCTTGTAAATTGAAATATTATTCTTTAAAAATAATTGAAATCTATTGTTTAAAAGTATATAGATAATTATAAATGTATTAAAAGTAAATTTGGGTAGAGTGAAAGTGATTCGAAATGATTTAATATTATTCAAAAACAATTTTAACGGTATGAAATTTATGTTCGAACGAAGTGGTAGTTGAATTGAGGTGAAAATCGTAAACACTTACTATAGTTTATAATTAAGTTAATGAAATTAAAAGTATACTATAAACTAAATATTTGATGCAATTTTATATTTTTAATCTTTCGTTGATTTTTTTTTTCTTTTTTGTTAGTCCGTCCACTAGTTCAATAGAAAAAGTGTAAAGATCTACATAAACGAATTAATTTCAATGAAATAAAGTTTGGCATGAAAATTAGTTTGATCACTATAAAAATTAACCATGAAAAGTAGTTTTTCTTTAAATAAATAACTCTAATGTTATTTACAATTTGTCGAACAGATCCTTCTTTTTCTTTTTGCTTTTACTTAAAATTGATCGTAGTACATGTTTTAGATTGGTGTACAATAAAATTTAAGATTACCATCGATGAATAATAAAACAGGATAGAGTAAATAAATTTGGTTTGGGTTTTCAAATGTTTAATTTTACAAATAAAATATTTTAAAAACGAATTAGAGTGAGATTAGCGATAAATAAGCTTATTTGTTTTAGATAATTCAGCATTGACATGAGAAACATGATCAAGTACCTCTTTGATTTTTTTTAGTTTAAACATTTCTTCTAAAATGCTATAATATATCACATTGTTTTAGTAGATATATAATTTATTTTAAATGACAAGATAATATAAAATATTTTTAAATACATAATTAAGTGTGTCAATTAATAATGGATAGTAGAGTATCAATATTTATTAGCTAGAGATATTGACATTTTGATATATTGATGAATTTTTTTTGGCTAATTTTATTATATTTGAAAGGGTAATTTTAATGGAAGTAATTTTAGGAATAATTATTAAGTATAACAATATTTTAAAATGTTTGCAAATATAACAAAATCTATTGGTGAAAGACTTTTATCGTCGATAGACTTTTACAGTTTATCAATGATATAACAATATTTGCTAATGGTATATTAGTGATGCACTCCGATCATTAATAGATTTCGACAAATAATTTTGATAAATTTGCAAATTTTTTAAATTGTTACTACTTAATTATTTTGAATCTAATTGCTTTATTTGTAACTATCTTCTTCTTTTTTTTTTTCCTTAAACCTTAGGGACGATAAAGATCACACCAATACTAACGAGCGAAGTTCACTTTGACAAAATTGATTATGTTGTGTTATTTTGCAACTTATTAATTAGCAGTTTGAGTTTAACAAAATCTTTTTTTTAGAAAAACTCATTCAATTTAGGAGTCAAACTACCTAATAAAGAAAACACAAATGGATCGAGAAGTTAAAGACGAACAGTTAGAAAAATGCTCGTGAAGATATCTTTACTTCTTATTTAAGATGATTATAAATACGTCACAATTATTGCACGATCTAACCACTATAGACACATTATCAATCGACCCTAAAAACGGTAACAACGAGGATATATACACTTACACTAAAAAAAAAAAAAAAAAAAAAGTAGGAAGTTGAACATGTGTGAGAGAATTGTATTAAACTAGATGGATATCACGTGATGGCTTAAAGTAGATAAAAATGGGATGGGGGTACGTACTCACATAACAATAACAATAAATTAATAGTCGTAACGAATAATGTTAACAAATAATATGAATAAAAATACAGCTTGGTAACGCGGTTTCTGCAAAGTGCGTGCATCATATTCACATGCAAAATAAAATAATACCTACCCTTTAATTTTATTTTAATTTTTCCCTCAAAATATATATATATATATATATATATATAAATAAATACCCAATAATTTTCCATTAATAAAATGGCCATTAATAATGTATAATTATTTTTATTTAGAGAAAGAGAGAAATTAACTCCCTCTATAAACACATGTTTGCTTCTATGTAATCTTAAAGCCTATCGAACATGTTAAGTGAAATTAAGATCATTCATACAATAATCCTATATAATAGTATACTCTCACAGGCTACAATTCTTAGTCTATCACTTCTTTACACTTACGCTCTTCGCCAACGATGGAGGAATATATATATATATATTATGAATACTCAAGACGTTGTTTGTAAATTCTTACAAGGTCGTAAAGGACATTACTGGTCAGAAATTTAACTAAAGAACTGAGAGTATTTTTGTAAAATAAAGAAACAGAGTTGTCAGTGTAGTAATAACAGTAGATTTTGAAATCCTAAGCTTCTCCAAGGGATTCGCATCGTGTTGGCTATAAACAAGTACATCCTGTCCCCTGATTCCTAAAACTTAATCGCAATTTCATATAATTAAATTTCAAATACAACGCATTTCGATCCACAAAATCCCCTCAATTTCTAAAACAATTATTTCTCTGCCAGCTCTCAATCTTCCCATCCTCACTCATTAAATATTCATCTCCCCAAATTCCCAAATCACACACAAACCCAACCCTTTCAACCAATTTCCACCAAATGGGTATCTCCAGATTCATTGGGGACTTTCTACAAACACTAGGTGGGCGATCCAGAGCAGCGGCTGAATCCACCATCGACGCCGGCGAATCGAAGCCCAACAGAATGGTATACGACGACGTACTACTTCGGGCATTGATTACAGTGTTTGGGATGAGGGAAAACGGGAGGATCAAAACGGAAAAAGCAAAAGGGGTGGTGGAGAAACTTGGGTTGATAGAAGAGAAGGAAAAGTTCGAGTTGGCGGCGGGGGAGGGCGGCGATGAGGTGGCGGTGGAGGAGGTGATAGGAGAGGAAGAAGGGAAGAGAAATGAGCTGCTTTATGAAGCGTTCAAGATATTTGATGTTGATGGAGATGGGTTTATTGATACAATTGAATTGAAAAGAGTGATTGATTGTTTGGGGTTAGATAAAGGGTGGGGGATTAGGGAGATTGAGAAAATGGTTAGTGTTGTGGATGTTAATTTGGATGGTAAAGTTGATTTTAGTGAGTTTGAATTAATGATGGGTGTTAAATGTCTTTGATTCTTTTTTTCTTTTTTCCTTCAATGCCAAAATTCTACACAAAGGGTAGTTTTGGCATAATCTTTGTTAAATTAAAGAAAATAAAATGAAACAAAATTCCTCCCTCTCAATATCTTTCTACCACCTTCTATGTTTAGTCCTCTTTTGCAAATAAGTGTAAATTTTTGGAAGAATGTTTGATTCGTTTTATATTTTTTAACTTTTTTAAAACACAGATATCACTCTTGGTTAGGATAAAAAACGTTCGGCATGTTTGAGAGGTTGGAACGTAATAATGGATGGTAATCCAAAGCTTGCATTTGCATTTGGATTGAGGATTTTAGACCCCGTTTGTGATGCCTACAACATTTTCCTTCACACCGATTTAAACCTAATTTTCTTTCCCACTATGATAGTCTCAAATTCTATTCCAACAAATGTTTTTACCATTATTTCATCTTAATTCTAATTGTATTTCAACCTCTAAACAAACTATTATGTAATCATATGAAAAATAAAAAAATAATATTTGTCACACAACAAACTACAATTGATCTATTATTGAGTGAGTTGCACATAAAGATAGATGTATCCCATAATGCACCTAATTATTTTTCAAAAAAATTTTAGTTTGGCCAAAATCCACTCCTTCCTTTAACGTAACTAAGAAATATGTAACATATTATGACCTTTTAGTCTAAGGAATTTTTATTTTTTTGGGTTGTTTTTAATTACTTAGGATATTCAAATAAATCTTTTAAGTTTAAGACATTTAACTTAATTAACCTCATTTTAGTGTATGATTTGAATTTGTACAAACAAAAACAGAGTAAAATGGCAATTCAAGAGGACCAATAATACATATATATATAAAAGCCAAGCAAATGAGGAATGCCTATTGAAAATTAACACAACAAACAGAGAAGGGAGAGGATGGGCAATGAAGGAAAGAAGTTTGGAGGCTATCAATCATACAAAGCCAAACACACTACATCACATAATAACTCACAATGCTTAGTGTTGAAAGGCAAATAGAGATGAAAGGCCTAATTTCTAGGCCAAATCCCAGAAACACAACTAACAGCCTCACTACCCATTCCAGTTTTCATATGCATATCCGAGTTCGGGATCCCCGCCGCCGTCGGGTTCTGCCCCGACATTGTCACACCAGAATAAGAAACTTCGTCTCCAGAAAAACCGAGTGGTGATGTCGACATTCGTCGGAGTGCCGTTAGTGGCTGCGGTGTGCTCAAATGACTCTGCAACAGCTGATTCAAGCTGCATGTCATTGAGCCTCTAGCTAATGTATCTTCAGCCAATTTGACCTAAAAGTCAACAAAAAATGTTGTTTTTAACATTAAAATTAGTTTGTTAAGCACTTAAGAAAATTCTATATACAATATAGTAATGTACCTTAGCTCTTAATGCGTCAACGTCTGATTTAAGTACACGGTTGTTTGTATTAGCATCGCGATATTGTTGACTAGCATCTAGAAGTTGGTTGAACAAGGTTTCGTTTTCGCCTTTCAACTGTTTTACCTGAGATATAAAAAAGCAACATATTTTAAAACAACAAACACTCTAGTTTAGCAGTTAATTAATTCGATTGATGCTAATTATCCGTTGATTAGGAATTATCGATGAACCTGGTTCTCGAGTTCGGCCAAATGAGCTTGTTTTCTTCTTCTTGATCTTCTAGCTGAGTCCCTGTTAGAGATCATTCTGAAAGTGAAAGGCAGAGAGAGAGAGAGGAGACATGAGATAGAATAATAATAATGAAAGTGAATATATAACACAATAAATGAAGGCAAAGAAAGTGACCTTCTCATTCTCTTCAAAGCAAGAGGGTCAGTACTTTGTTCACAACAACCAGCTTCAATTTCATCATCAGATTGATCCTCAGAGGACCCACTATTGTGTCCTCTTTGGTGTTCTCTGCCCATCGGGCTGCTCACTGACCACACCAAACCCCTCATTAATCCACAATCAAAGAAATCGATAAATAGAGATTTTCATGGTTTATTAACGAACTATGTTATTTTATTAAGAGGGAAATATCAAATAATACAAAATTCTAGAGCCTCATAACTTAGTCATTATTTGAAATGTTAGACAATAGATTTAAGATATCCTAACATCTATTTTTGAAACGACTTGCTACACAATTATTTTTTACTTCTTACCGTTTATTTTAAAATCGATTTTTAGTATTACTTTAGAGTTATTTGTAGTGTGTATGAAAAAAAAAAAGTTACTTGTTGAATTTTGTGAAATAGTAACAAAACTTTTTCATAAAAAATTGTACACGTTAGATTTGTGAATTTGCTACCCCTTACATCTACAAAGAAAAAACTTGTGGAAACTTTATTTTTTCAAAAGAAAAATATAAATCAATTAACAAAAAATACACACATTTCTTTTTAAATATAGAAAAATAAATTATAAAATATATAACAAAATTTTAAATTCTATTAATAATAGAAATTAATAGATCTATTGTTGATTATCATTAACACTAAGAGTATACGAAGTTGATGACTCTATAGAAATATTGGAAACTTTATATATAATATATATATATAAAAGGAAATTTGAATGACTTGTAGTTGTTGTTCACTACTAATAAATAGCTTCCTAGTTTCTCTTTCACCCCAAAAATAAAAGTGGAATTGTTCTTTAGTTTCATTATTCCCTTTTTGTTTGTTCTGATTTTTTTCCATTGATGACTGTCTCATTGTACTTTTCTGAGCTGTTTTCATAAAATAATAATTGAAAAATAAATCATAAATATTTAAGAATATAGGGTGGAGATTCAAACTTTAGATGTTTTGTTCTGAATTTATTGTTTGGAAATTGTTTTAAAGAACAAAATTATTTAAAATATTTACAAGCACAGTAAAATATATCACAATCTATTTGTATCGATCAAAATAAAATATTATATATGGTCTATTAAAGTTACTCATGAATAAATTATAATATTTTGTTTTTTTTTATATTCTTTTATTGAGTTTTTTTATACTCAATGTTACATAGTTAAGTTATACTTACGACATGTTAGTAAAAAATATTATAATCTATTGTAATTTTAATGAATATGATGTTTTGATGAGTGTAAATATAGTTATAAAAACGATAATGAACCAAAATTTTGATACAAATCAATCAATAATAATCTACCGATAAAATAATTGTTCTACACAAACTCTTCATACCTTCTCAATTGATTCCAAATATATTTTTCTAACAATGATTTTTTAAATAAATGTACATTTTCTATTTTAATAAATGAAATGCACGTGCTACTCAAAATCTTTACAAATAATAAATACATAAACAATGGTACATAGTTCTCAAGTATATTAAATACTACACCAGCTGACCCACAAAATTATCACCCAATCTACTATAATAATTATTTAAATTCCAAAGCAATGTACGTAGCTATCATTTCATATAGTTAATTATCTTAATAGTTTCAACATATCATCTTTTAAAAATTGCATTTAGTTTCCTCCTAATGAAAAATTAGTTCCTAAAATTTAAAATTTGAAATATATATAAATCATATAAAAGATAAAAAATAAAAAATAAAATTAAAAGAATGGTCATTACCGATAGAAGATTGGGAATCTATAGTGGGTGAAAAGCTTGAACGCTTAGGAGTGAGATTCTGTGACCGTAAAGGAGCCTCCGCCAGCCCACTTCCACAGTTAACAATTGCGTCCATTATCTCCTGCAAATTCAAGTTTACTATTCATTTTAAAATAATAATTTTTTCATGCATTTAACCAAACCACTTACGACGTCGATTAATATATTTTAAAATAATCATGAAACTCCCTTACAAAATTTTCTTTTAAAAGAAATCAGTTGTCATCAGATTATCAACGATTATTATCGCTCTAGCTGGGACGAGAAAAAAAAAAAAAAAAAGGGTTGGTAAGGGATTTATACGAAGAGAGATTAGAGAGCGGACCCGATTATTCTTGACGAGGAAATAACTGAAATCGATATCGCTGAAGAAGTAGGTGGCATCAGGGGACTCTTGAAAGTTCTTGCCTCGTTTAGGGCTTCTAATTATGATTTGTTGGTCGTCTATTTTGAAGACGTCGTCTTCGGGGTCGGTAACGTCGTCGTTGTTAGAGATGACGGCGGCCTTTTTGAGGAACTCTTCGAGATCCAACTCGGAGGCGCTACGCTTCATGGTGGGGGAGGAAGATCGGAGATAGGCGGGGGAGAGAGAAGGGTTTATGCTTCATTCGGGGAGGGGGGGGAGAGGGAGGAGAGAGAAAGGGGGGAGAGAGAGGAGAGTGGGGAGAGATATATAGGGTTGAGAGAGAGTAGTAAGTGAAGAAGGAAGGTAAAAGAAAAATGAAGAGTACGTTGTTTTCAGAAGAGGTGGCGTGGGACTATGAAAATGAAAGTGGACGGCACATGTGGTTAAAATGTCTGACGTGGCTTTCTGACCAAATTGCCCTTCCACTTTCTCTCTAATTATGGATGCCCCTCGCATTTGAGTCACCTATCAACCTAAAACATTTAACACTACTTCACTTCCACACTCATATAGATTATAAAAATAAATTCTCTAACTTGGTATAAGTTTCCACAATTAGCGAATATCGATTAATCAAACTCGATTTTTCAATCAAACTGTTAATAGATCGATTATGATCAATTTAGTAAATTTTAATTTTATCTTTTCACATCCACGTGTTATAAGAATAAATAAATAAATAACAAAAGAATACCAATTTGATTCAAATGTTACATTTTTATTAACTTTTGATTTTGATTTCAATTTAATTAAATTATAATTTTTTTAAAACTAATTTACAGTCATTAACAATAAAGACGACAACGTAAGTATTTAGAGAAATGCATTTTGAAGTTAAAAATATGAATATGAAACGTAAGAAACAAATTACAATAGAAATCAAATTTTAACGATAACGTTATAATATTTTAAAATTTATAAATTAAATTCAAGTCAAAATTAAATAAAAACTTAGAAGAACTAAAAAAGTGTATCTAAGAACCTAATTCTCTCGAAAGAAACATAGAGGATATAAATATACATTTCGTCAATTTTTACGAGACTCTACTTTGTTTAAACATGTACGTTCAATCAAATAGATCAAATGTCTAAGTCAATCGTCCTCTCATCTATTTAGTTCATACTTTACTTCTTTTTTTTTAATAAAAAAATAGTAATTAGTACTTACCAATGGTATTTTTAAGTTGATAACTATTAATGATTAATAATATATATATATATATATATATATATATATATATATATATATATATATATATATATATAAAAGAAAACCCTTCAATTGGAAAGTTAATAACTATTAATTATTAGTAATAATATATATATAAAAGAAAACCCTTGAATTGGCACATTATTTTTTTCTTTTTATATATGAAAAAAGAAAGAGAGAAAGAAAGAAAGAAAGAAAGAAAGAAAGAATGGTTAAGTCAGGCATTAACTTTTGGATGAGGTGTATGTTTTAAAAAAGATAGGTGGTGGGAGTTTAGGAGGCGGCCGGGAACTTAACGGCGAAGCAATTGGGTTTGGAGGGAGCCGTTGGATTGGAGGAAAGTGGGAGAATCTTGAAGAGAATCAAGAGAAGCTGACAGGTGGAAAAAGAATATGCTATTTTCTCACCATGTAGGACCCCACCCCAGAATTGTGAATTTCTTTTTTTACCTTCTATATATATATATATATAATAATAATATTATTAATAATAATAATAATAATAATAATGTGTTTCTCTTCTCCAATTGCCAAGTTGCATAGAATGATTGTCCTTCTCCTTATTTTCAAAGTAACTGCCCAAATTTAACCCACCTGCCCCCGCTGACCGTTCCGTACCTTCTTTTAATTCCTTTATTATCATATACGTTCATTAAACGTTCTTTTCATTCTGCCAATGAAAGCTTCTTTCATTTTTTGTTTAGTAATTTTAAAAAGACTAATTTATGTAAAACTCAACCAAACCTAAATATACCTATTCTAATTGTAACCAAACAAGAAAGCTTCGTCACCTAGAATTATTATTATTTTTTTATATATAAATTTCATATATATATATATATATATATATATCCTTGTGATTTATATTTTAATTACAATTTATTAATTCTAGGTCATTTCGATATCATTAAAGTTTGAGAGCAAATAACTAAAAAGGATATTTAATTATAATATCATGCCAACTTCAAGTGAGATTGGGAATAGAGAATGATATTTAAGGATTCTTAGATAATCTTGGTCCTGAGTTCGATCGAGATTGAAGGTAAAAATAAAGGATATTTGAAGGATTTCAAGGCTATCTCAAACCTATTCCAGTCGAGAGTATCTACAAGATTGTATTCTTTCATCCTTGGATGTCTTTTTCATCTCACTTATTAAGAACATGTGTTTAAAAGTTCCTAAAATACTTAAATTATTATTTATAAACTTATTTTTCAAATTTAAAATGTCGATTGAAAAGATATATATTTTGAAAACTTGGATATTAAATACACAAATTTTCTTCCAAATTGATTGAAAAGATACTATTTTTTCAACAAATTTTACTTTGAAATACATGGAAAAACTTGGAACACAACAAATTAATGGTGAATGAGAATATTCTTCCACACTATCTGGAACTAAACTTTATTCACAATATATAAATGATATAAATTAACAGGGCATTATTATTTGAAAGAATATAAAACATTGAAATAGTTCATTTAATGATATAATTTCTTTGTGAATTAAAGTTTGGTATATCATGTTATAAAGACACAAGGCATGCGTCCTGCCCTAAAAGGAGAATTCAAACCCTAAAAAAAAGGCTTTATCTTTGTAAAAGAAGAAAAAGCAAGAGGTTGTCGAATGAAAAAGAATGAAATATTTTCTTCTTTTTCTTCTTTTTTCCATTGAGAATGTGTTTTTAGGACGTTATCTCATAACTTTGGTTAAAAGCATTATAATAATTACGGATTCAATTTATGGCGACAACCTTAAGCTTGATAAAATATTAAGAAATTACATGTTTTAAAGACCGTTATCATACACATAACTTTACAAGACATGAGAATGTGTTTTAAAGACGTTATATTATAACTTTGATAAAGTATTTAGAAATTATAGCAATAAACCATCTATTTGTCATTAAATATCATACGAAATACACTTTTTTTTTCTATCAAAATGAGGTACTCCTTAATCAAATATTTTACTCTTATTGAATTAGCCCTTTATCAAACATTCTACTTTGATTAAATTTATTGTTTATACATCAAAATATAATTTTGGTCTTCGTGATTTGAAAGTTGGTTTTTTTTAAAATACAATAGAAGAGGAGAATTTGAACTACAAATCTCTTAGTCACTAATATATATCGTATGTCAGTTGAACTATATATGCTTGGCTTGTTCATGTTATATCCATAATAATGACGTCTTAT
Organism: Cucumis melo; assembly: GCF_025177605.1. Taxonomy (NCBI): domain Eukaryota; kingdom Viridiplantae; phylum Streptophyta; class Magnoliopsida; order Cucurbitales; family Cucurbitaceae; genus Cucumis; species Cucumis melo. The sequence goes on along the minus strand of NC_066859.1, from coordinate 27,467,888 downwards.
TTTAGATTGACATAGTTTGATTGAAATATAATACGACTTTGATGTGATATTAGACAAATGTGGTAGGGTACCTATTTTGACCGGTCAACCTAATTTTATAGGAATCTTCAACAAATGTAGAATCTAATCAATATTAAGATAAAAGATACTGATTCTTCATTTTTTTTTAATTTAATTTATTTTTCTTTTGTGGAAATAAATACCAATTTTGCATCTATTTAAAGTTACAATACATTCGATGAATTGAATCTCAAAATGTGTAGGTTATAAGATTTTTCTTTTGTGTATAGCCCACTCTAAAAAGGGTAGGAATTCCTTAGGGAAGTGAAGTATAAGATTTTGTTTCACCAAAGTTCTCCAAAAAAACAAAAAGGAAAAAAAAAAAAAAAGAACCTTAAACTATTTTAACTTCAATTCATTTTGACCATTGATGTACTAATTTTGAAATGTTCGTCATTTGAAAGTATACCGACGAACAAAATGTATCAAAACTAAAAGTTAGGACCAAAATAGACATTTCTTTTAATATATACTTAAATGTCGTTTGAAGTGAGAATTATGCAAAATTATAGTTAATAACGACTTATAGCTACAGTGAATAATATTTTAAAATTCTCAATTTAACTACAGTAAACACTATTTCAAAACCCTATTTGCTATATATTGTATTTATTGTTTGACATTCATCATTTTTATTATAGTGTTTATTATTTTCCTTTCAAACGAAAATAATTTACACTACAAACACATATTATTATAACCCGAACTAAAATATATACCACAAACTATCATAATTCAACTATAATTATAACTTATAACTATATTAAAACGTATGTATTAATTTATACTACAATGCCCTAGCACATGAGAGGGGTATGAATAAAACAAATAGACCATGTCTGAATGGGAAAAATCTTGAGAATATACTAATATATGTATGGGTCAAGATAAGCTTTAAATAATTGATAGTTACTAAATATACCAATATAAAAAGTGAACTTTTCTTCTCAATAACTAAATCTTTTTTAAGATTCAAAGTTAAATGTGTTTGACTTGATCAAGCAATCATATATTAGCCGTTCTCTTTCGAATAAAATAACATACAAGGTAGATGCATAGCGTAAATCTTCATTCTCAAGAGAAATTCGAAAAACTAAATTGATTTTGTTGGATCGCAGACGATTATGGCGATTACCGAGAGCCATAAATCTTGATCCCCTATACATCAATTACACGATAATTTACATTAAGTAAATAATATTTACGTAGTAATAATGAATTAAAAAAACAATCAAGAATCTAAAAGAAAAGCAAAATGAACATTTCCATGGAGTAATCTTTTTATATATCTTCAAACCAATCTCGATTCTTCAAACAAAAAATTACACTAAAAACCCTAAAAAGTGGTTAATAGAATTAGGGCAAAGTTGATTATAGGGGAAGAATAATAATAAAAAGAGGAAATTGAAAAGGACAGACACCGACCGACCGGAAAGGAATTAAAAGAGAGAAGTTATTGGAATGCCTTTGTAAAATTATTTTTTTATTTTCACAAATAACCCTTTTCCCCCTTTTTCTTTTATATATACATTTAATTTCATTCCTTTATTATTATTGTTATTATATATTAATTAATTTAAAGAAGAAGAGAAAAAAAAAAAGAGGAAAAAATTGCTGCTTTATGTAAGCTTTCTTTTTTCTTTTTAGTCATACCTAACTTTACACTTGCAATTACCAAATTACCCCCTCCCTCTTTAGCTTTAATATATATATATATATATATATATATATATATATATCTTTTTGGTATATTTTAATTCCTTTTCTAGTGGTTATCAATTCATAAACATCTTGGTTTGTTTGTTTGTTTTTTTAATCTTTCTACCTTTTCCTTCTTGAGAAGGAAATTTGGAAGTTTAATGGGTTTTGTTTAATCTTTGTGTCATAATTACTAATAGCATTTGTTGTTATATATTAATTAGTTTTTTAGATTACGTGTCGCAATGCTATTTGATCAAATTTTATGTTGGATTAAAAATGTTTTAGTCTTCTTGCTTTGAAGTATTCTATAATAAGTTCATTTTTTTTCTATTAGTTTGTTAATTAATTAAATTAATCTTAAAGAGTAAGATATTTTTAAATTATATTTTAGTTTATATATTTTAGTAAGTCCTAAAGTTTGAACTAATGGGATGTATTCAATTGTAATAGTCAATACTATCAATCTTTGCTAAGATGAATTGTTTATTTATGTCTAAACATTAAATTTATTTGGGCATATATCATGTTAGCTTCTTGTAAATGTTGTGTTAAAAAGAATAAATTTAAATATTTAGGTTCGTGGTTCGTAATTTATTTTCATTTTCGTTTTAATTTTTTTTTTAAATAAAAAAATATAAAAAGATAATTAAAACTTAGTTGGTGTACTTGTCTTTTAGAAAAATATTAAAAAAAAAACACGTGAAAAATAGCCTATTTTCGAAAATAATAAATTACCATTTTCTTTGATTTTAAAGATCGTTTTCAGAAATTGTGAACATAAGATACATTATTGTATTTTCAAATTCACAGCTAAAGATAAGATTTAAATTTTAAATTTGAATTTCAAAATTTTAAATTAGAACAAAAAACATGTTTTCAAATTCAATAAAAAGGAAGAATTTGTTATTGTTTTTCACTGAATTCTTTGTTTTTCAAAATAATATTTAGATCATGTACGGAGCCTTAAAATCTAGTTTGATAACAAATTTGTTTTTTGTTTTCTTATAGACACTACTTTCTCCTTCGATTTTCTTCCTTTGTTATTTACATTTTACCAATATTTTTAAAAACCAAGCAAAACATCGAAGAAAAAAAAAGACTTCTAAAAAGGTTTTTTTTTTTTTTTTTTAGTTTAGAATTCAACCATAATCAAGAAAGATGCAAATCAAAAATAGAATTAATTTTTAAAACCAAACCAAAAAAAACAAAATTGTTACCAAATAAAGTTAAAATATAGAAAACTAATAAAGTATTTTTTTATTGGAAAAGAAAACGGGAATTATTTAATGGTTATAAAAAAAGAGTATTTGTGATCATTGAGTTGACGTTTCTTTGGTTTGAATCAAACCTTCTTTCTTCTCCAAAACTCTCCCCAACTATCTTATTAAAGAAACTGCTCCAAAGTCACGAATCCATTCACCATCTCAATAAAAAGAATGATCCTACCAATTTCATTGATTGCATCCAACTTGATTGTTTTTTTTTTTTTTTTTGTCAAATTTAGTTTTAGTTGTGGACACAAAACAATATCAAATAAACATGAAATTCAAACTAAAATCGAATCTTAAAACACATATATCGCGAAAATCATATATACTTGAAAGCATGTTGACTTAGGACTCATTTGGACTTGAAAGCATGTTGACTCAAACCCCATGACCTCGACCAAGGTTGAGATTGAGATTTAGAATCATACGATAAAGAACATGACCTTGTAACCCTATTGACTCACAGTAAAATTTAGTTTGAACAAATTTACCTCTTTACTATTTTCCTTTCAAATAAAATTTACTAACACCTTTCCCTTGCCTCATTTTTGGCATGAAAACGCAATCTTTTTAAACGACCAAATAAGACTTATTAGGGACGAAATGAAATGAGTAGTTTTTACTCATTTATTTATATTTATTTTGTGCGTGTCTAAAAATATATATATATTTTTTTTTAAGGAATTGGTGAGTGCATTTTACAAAACCTTTATACTCAAATTCAACTTTTTTTTTTTTTTATTATTATTATTACTTTTAATATCTCACATTTCACTTTTAAACAAACAAAGGGCATAGACGTCATTCACATATTGTTCTAACAAACCACCGAGGTTTAGTCGTGGGCTTGAATGGGACCGGGAAAGCCCTACAAGCCCATTTAGATAATGGGCCAATTTTTAGGCCCAGTATCCCTCAAACTCTCGTTGCCATCTTCTCAAATATATCATCTAATCATAAACTAAATATTCTTTTAATATAAAAATCTAGTCAATAAAACATTTAGATTATTGTTATTTATGACTACATTTATAGCAATTGATTATTATTAACCTCTTGATTCATTGTTAATTAATCAAACAACTAACTATTATTCATCATTCAGTCATAACTTATCCTTTAATTTTTCTACATCAAGGAAAGAAAGTGATGTCTAATAAAAATATATACTCTCCATATTAGCTGTATCATTTAAATGTTTTGATTCCAAAACAACCACACCAAAAAATCTTTTATAGACTTGCATTAAGAAAAACAAGCCATCCAAGCCAAGTAAAATAGGAAAGCAAATTTGCTATTCCAACGTCTTGGAAGCGAAAGTTATGACATTCTAGAGAAAAAAAAATGTTTATTAATTGAGATTAGATGTGTGAAATTGATCTTTACTATTGATTTTTTTATGAAATCTTATCTGTCTTTCAACAAACGGAAAAAATGTTAAAATACAACTTTAATCTTTAAGCTTTTCGATAAATTTTAAAAATAGTTTGTATGCATGCCATCGAAACTAGTACACTAGATTTCACTGAAATTATGTAATTAAACATGATTGGACAAGAATAGTAACATATTAGGTAGATGTTGTCTTGCACGCCTTATAAAGATCATGTTTCTTTTGGTATTGAAAAAGATAGATAGTGCATGAAAGGTCCCAATTGCATAAGAGAAAAATTTATAAGTTTGAAAGGACTAAAAGTAATTTCAAACACTTGTTGTTTTAAGTTCAATGATCAAACTATTAATCTCGTGAGATGATAGTTAACGTTTTATTCATTAAATCATATGTTCATATAGAAATTTTAAACGTTAAACAAAAAAATGTTAAAATACTATTTTAATCCTCGTAATTTTGTTAGTATTTAAAAATAGTTTATACAATACCAATACTAATGCACTATATCCCATCAAAAATTGCACGGTGGAGAAATGATGATGCTTAATTTGGGTTGATTTTTTAAAATTTTGGTAAGAGTTTCCAAGTCCTAAAAAATACCAATGAATAAGTACATATTAAAATAGATAAAAGAAGAAAAATGGGAGGGGACAAATTTGATACATAAATTAATCTCATAGAGGTTGTTGTACGAAAAGATGTGATCTAAACAAAGTTTTCATTACCAACAACAATACCATTATTGGCTTCAACTTTGGTGGTATTGTTTTTGGTATGAGCACTACAAGAAACAAAATCCAAATTATAAAGCAAAGGTAGCAAAGAGAGATAGCATAAGAACACAAGCACAGGTCCAAATATCCAAAGCAAAAGAGGAACAGCCGAGTAGAAGAGGCGATTCCCGACCGTGTTGAGGACGCAACCTTTCTCGAACAGCTGCGACACGTACTTAGGTGTCACGGGGGACATCGGTTCTTGTGGTGTGTTGATCAAAACATTCACTTGGTTGATAAATCTGATGGAAAGGGAATGACACAAGAAGGAGAAGAGGAAAATGGTGAGAATGGAGACATATTTGAGAGACAACATGAACTCGCCGTGCGCCCCGAACACCGAGTCGTTCAGTGGCTTTTTGATGCTGTAGGTACTGCTCAAAATCGCGGCAAGCCCGCACGAGATGAGGATCGCTGTTGTAGCCATAAGAGTTGATCCCATTATGGCATTTCTTAGAGTTTGAACAGCAAGAATGTTCTTCTTCTCAATGTCCTGAACTTCAAACAAATACCTTTTTAATTAATCTTTTTTTTTCTTTTCTTTTTTTTTTGTGAATGAATAATGAAATTTTTTTATATAACTTTTCCAATTGAGTTATATAGTTTTCTAGAGCCTAATTACAAAAGTGTAAATGCTTCTTTTTATTAGCAAATGTGAGAAGCAGATGTTTCAGACTCAGAATAATTCAATTGCCAATGCTTTCTGCATTTTTTTTTCTTTGGGAAAAATTTTATAGTTTTTGTTTTTTTCTTCTAATTTCCAAATTATATATTCGGAAATTAACTATTTTATTTTTTTCAGAATCTGGATAAAATTTTATTTTGAAAACGTTCTGAAATATTTTGTTAATTGACTGAATTTCAAGTAAATATATTTCCCAAAAAAGAGATAAAGAAAAAAATAGAACCTCAAAGACAAATAATAATAACCACAATAACCACAAAATCAGTTTTTTGTGTGCGTGAGAAACATCTTTTTTGAAAAACATTAATGATAATTTTTCGATTTTAAGAATTGAATTGGAATATTAAAAAAAAAAAACCAGCTTAATTTTATCAAAAGAAGTTTTCTAAAAAATATACTATATAAAAATTATTCACATTCCATAAAAGATCAAATAATTTGTTTGCCTTTTTTTTCTAATTATTTCCTTTTATTAAATGAAAAGGAAAATATTTTTTATTCTAAATCACTAACCAAGTTAATTAAAAAATGTCCAATATTTCATTTGATTTTTCTATAAATATTTCAAAACGAATCCCGAAGTAATTTTTTTTTTTTTTTTTTTAATTTTAGAATTTTGATCATAAAATATAACATGAAATTGTACCTCGATGTTAATATTATTCAAGGTGTCAATTTTAATCCAAAATTTAAAAGAATTTGAAAATTCAGAAATGCCAAAGCATTGTTTTTTAAAAAAAAATTAAAATGAAAAGTGGGTGTTGTTGATACAACTCAAAATCCACAATGTTTATTATATATTTTGAAGCAATAGATTGATTAGAAGAATAAAATAGTGAGAATTTATGGCAACCAACAGCTAAAAAATAAGAATAAAAAAAATAGGTGGATTGCACTATACTAATTACCAACACAAAATTAACTAAAAAGGTATAACTTTTTGCCATAATTTTTTTTAAAAAAATCATACAAAAATAAAAATGAAAATATAAATATAAAGCATGAACAAATAAATAAAAAAATAAAAGGATGAATGCGTGAGATATTTTGTCGGTTAGGATAAGGATAAACGTATTTCATGGAAACTTTACTTTAACGTTACTTTGTTTTTCAAAAACTCAAATTCCCATTCCATGCAATCCTTACTTATTTGACACATTTTAATCACTTCAAATTTCCTTTCTAAACTTTAAAAAAAAAAACAAACAATGAGTTTATTTATTACGATGATAAACTACAATTAGCTTCTTTTTTAAAACTCATTTTGTTCTTCATATGAAAATCACGATTAAGAGAATGAGAGAAAACAAATCCAATAACAGAAAAATATATTACCAAATGGAATTTAAATTTGCAAATTTGTGATTAGAGATATGCGACTTTTAAAATAAAAATTATAAAATCCAATTTTGCATATATAATAATTAATAGTTCCATAATTTTTCTTATATAAAAAAAAAAAAAAAAAAACCTTTTAAACGCAACTCATTATAATTAGATATAATCAATGTTCAGTAAAATAATTTATTAGAGACATAAATAATACGTTTAATGATAATTTTGAAGTTGAAAAGACCATTCAAACACAAATCTCAAAATTTAATAACTAATCTCGAAACAACATTTTTCAACAATACAAATTTCAAGTTCAAAAAAACATTTAACCTTCTAGGCTGTTCTTTTTCATTTTTGAACTACCAAAAAACAATTAAAAGAAGAAAAAAAAACACAATCGAAAATCAAACAATCACAATTTTCCGAAATCTAAAACCAAAAAGCACATAGAGAAAATCTTGATAAGAAAAAATTAGAGAAAAGAAATAGCAAAAAAAAAAAAAAAAATACCTTCATGATGGAAGAAACCCAGAGACGACGACCAGAGGTATTAATTCCAATGAAAGTGGCGAAAGGTTGAGTTCGAACTTTATACCATAATCCTAAATGATAACACATAATCAATATAAACCCCGTAGGAACTAATATCAAATCCAAATTGCTCTCTTTCCATCCCATTCTTTTCTTCTTCTTCTTCTTTTCAAATTTGTCTCTGTTTCTTGATCAAAATATATACATAGTAACTTATGTATATATGTGTGTGTATTTATAGGGAATTGAAAGAGAAGAGAGAATTAAAATGGGTGGGGGGGAGGGGAGTGGACTTTTTGGCCTTATTATTGTTATTATATTATATGCTATTTTATATTTTTTTTCCAATATGCTCAAACCAAACAAACACTCAACAAAGAGAAAAAAAACCTTCCCATGAAGAATAATCAAATCAATTGTGTAAAAGGTAATGACTTTTTATATTTCTATTCCATCACCTTTAGTTTAATTTTAGTTTAATTTTGTTTTAGGAGGTAACAATCGGAAAGAGATAAATTTGAAAATATAAGAACTGATACATATAGAATAAAGAAATTTTATTGTTTAATTAAAACAAGGATTTTAAAATATAGTAATTAAAATTGATACTCTAAAAGTACAATAATTAAAATGAATCAAAGTTGAGTCTATACAAAGAGTATTTAAAATAATTAGATGAAAAGATTAGTGGAATATATGGTCTAAATTCCATAAGTTTTCGATCTATTTATGTTGGTTCATTTATAGTGGAGTTAATAAATAAGTTAATGATATTGGTAGTTTTTTTTAGAAAAAGATACCTTTCTATGCTATAAATTTTGAATTTAATTTTTATTTGATTACTGATTTAATTTAAATCTATATGTATGAAAAGATGTGGTTTTTTTAGTTAATTTCTTTTTTATCGATTTCAAAATCTTATATTTTTACCATTCATTTTTTTTATCTTTATCCTAAGATTTCAATATTTTTACTTTATAACCATTAAGCTTTACTAACGTTTATTTTAATTACTGTTTGTGATGTTACTTTTAGTTAATTAATTTAAAATAATTTTGATGTGATGTATTTTAAGTAACTAATGATATTAACAACCCAAATTACAAGCGAATATTTGTATTCAAAATCTAAAGAACAAAAAGCTATTAATTATTTATTATTGTTATTTTGAAATAGAAGTAGTTTGAGAAGAAGGATTTTCTTTTCTTTTAATTTTAGAATAATGTGCATGACCGATCAAGATTTACACTTTTTTCAGTAACAATTAAGATGAGGGATTCAAACTACAAACTTCATAATTACTAATACACTTGAATACCAGTAGAACCAAACATTTTAATCATGGTTTGACGCCTCGTAGCATAGTTTTTGTTTGGATTTTTCTTTAGGCTAATAATTATATCCTTTTAATTCAAATTAATTCATTAGTACATGAAGGTCTTTTTAGAGTTTTAGATGAGATGCTAGAAGGCTTTAAAAGGCAGATTTTGGAATATTTTATGTTGTTCAACATTCATGTTTCTCATAATAAAGGTTTCGAAGTGGCTCGTTGTCTTATTCAATCACAGAACCGGTATGACAAAATCTAATCAGAGTCTTGTAGAATGGAACTCTACTAAATATTTTTTTAGCTTCCAATTTTAGTTTGTGTTAGTTTGTTGGTTAAAGAAAAGGGATAGTTATCTCTTTTCTTAAGACAGCAAATTAATTAGGGATAATTACATATATGAAATCTAGCACAAAATAATAGTAAATAAAAAAAAAAACTAAATAAGATCTCTAATTTTGATTATTGATTAATCATATCAACCTCTTCAAATTTGCAAAATGTCAACTTTCCGTATAACTTAATTGGATAATTTATGATATTGACTGAGCATTTATTTTGAAAAGAAAGATTATTCGATATGCATTTTATGGGTAAACAAAAGGAGCAAAATAACCTTAATATGAGAAAAGAAAAACAAAATAAATAAATAAACTTATTTCAAGGTTTTTTTTTTTTTAAATTGCTACCAATAACGCAAATAACGAAACTATTTATAAAATATAGTAAAATTTTTAAATAAGCTAGAGAAAATGGGATGAATTTTGCTATATTTGATAAAATACTCCTCTTTTTTCTTAATAAAAGATCGTATAAAGTCTAAAAAGTCTACCTATAAAGTGGATTTGAATAACTTTAGAGGTTTTAAATATAGGTTAGAAGATTACAAGGAACCTAATAAAAAGGTGGACATTACAATATATCTCATCTAAATACGTAATATTAAATTTATCTTCATTATAGGTAGATCAATCATTTCATAATTATGCTTTAAATATGTTATTTTTTAATTTTAATAAAGTTAAAATACTATTTTAATTAATATCATTTAATTAATTTTATGGTAGAGTTTTTATTTTCAACAAATCTCTCTATTTTTAATATTTTGTTGTTTAGTCGTTCAATATTAACTTTAATTCTAAATTATAACAAACATGTATTATGTGGATATATATTTTAATTCTTTTTTTTAAAAAAAAACACGAACCTACCACTTTTTAAATAAAAGTTTTAAAACATTTTTTAAAATAGAGAAAACAAGCAATATTTTGTTTTCCGATTTCATTTTCTAATCATAAACTAAACCATCCACCGGTAATTATCAATTCCTTTTGAAGTTGTGATTGAGAATTTCAAGGTCGAAACAAAAAAGATAAGGATAGTTGCAAATATAACAATTATATTTAAAATAATGAAGTATATAGCAACATTTTAAAAAAATTGCAAATATAGAAAAATTTGTCAATGATAGGAGTATATGACTGATAGATCATGTAACAAATATTGGTCTACCACTGATATACATACCATAAGAGTCTATCAACGATAGAAGTCTTTGCTATATTTGTAATTTTTTTAAAATATTGTTACATATCTAATAATTATTTTAAAAATTACTAACCACTATAATTACTAAAAAAGATAACATAAAAATTATTCTTAAAAGATTTTAAAAGTACCTTTATTAAAAAAAAATAATTTAAAAATAATATTTCTTTTTTTAATAAAAAAACTCTTAGTAGTTGCTTTTGATTTGTTTTTTTTTTCTCAAGAAGGCTCCTTTACCAAATATTAAAGTGATTTATTACTAACACGTTTTATTAAGTACTTACTATTAAAATACTTTTACTAAAAACTCGTCCACACACTTCTATGAATTTAATCTAGTTTAAATAAAGAATTAAACGCATAATCAAATGACATTAATAACAAAATTAAAATCAATTAAAACCCTATATCCCCATTTATCTTCATGAACCATAATACATTAAAAGAATCCCATAGATTTTGGAAGGTTTTCAAAACTCCATTAATGATGGCATACAAGATGCCACGATTTTTTTAGTTATTAACACGAATGTTTATAATTAGTTGAAGTATGCTCAATAGCAAATTTTTCACCATCATTCTCTCTTTCCATTATCTCTTATCTTCTCATCTAAGAAATTAATTGAGTTATTAAGTTTGGAGATTTTTTTAGTGTAAAAGAATCGTGAGAATGAGGATCAAACCATCAACCTCTAGAATGAATGGTTGACATTATAGTCATTAAGTTAAGTACACTTTGACTTGATATAAACTTTGAAGTTAATATGTTGTGCTTAAGAAATGTGTTTTAGGCGCAAAAAATGTGAATATGAAGTTTCTCAACAAATGTGCAAAAAAGAAAAATAAGAGAATATAAAAGTTCATTGATACATATGCAAAATTCAATAACAAATATTGAAATTAGTAGAGTTGAGTTATTTAACGCTAGTTTATAGAGTCAATGTTATCTCTTTTATTTTATTTTATTATTTTTATTTGATTTTTTTTGTCACTTACAATCTCTCCCTCATGTTGAACTCATCCAACGGGATCCAACTAGTAAGGTTGCTCTTGCACTAACACAACCTAACCCCCACGAGAGGAAAGAAAATGGCACCCAACCCTTACAACCCACATAGTTTATTTCCCTAGCAACTGAACATAACCCAACAAATACTCACAAATAAGCAAAACCAAGTCATGTCATCCTTATTACCTAGGGAGAATTTTGCAATTCCATAAGAGAATGGAAAGTTTCCACCGGAGAATGGAGACTCTTTCTTATTCCCTCAACTTATTATGGACCATGGGAATGTTTATAAAAATAGGTGGAGATTTACTAATATTGATGTGAAATCCACTTAGTGTTGTCAAAGAAAGTACAATATTTCTATAGTACCAAAATTCTCGCCAAAAATACAAAATATCATTGACACAAACATAACCATCCAATACAAACCCGGCCGTGACAGCACGAGCAAATCCAAAAAAGTGTTGACGGTATGAATATCCACTAGAAATATAATATAGTTACTGTTGTTTAGAGACGGGGAAAAATGTGTCTTTAAGGATTGGCTACGGTGGGAGAAATTTTATTTCAGTTTAACTATTTTCTTAATTTCAAATGTCACGTTGGGTTGGCAGCCTATAATAATAATATATATATATATATATATATATATATATATTGGTTGTTTTAAAAAGACCAAACGAACCAATCGCTAAAAATTCAGGACCTAAAAGTTACTTTTTACATAATTAATTAATATAATATTAATAGCTTTTGGGGAAAATTGGTAATGGTTCACCAAGTAAAAGTTAAGAGATACAGAGCTAATGCTCCTATTAGGTACAAAGATATTGTTAGTTTAATCATATAGAACAAAAAGAAAATGGACGAAAAAAAATTCATTTTTCAAAAGGTATGAAAGGGAACTGTTTTTTTTTTCTGAAGTCTTCTTTTAAGATTAGTTAGGGTCCTATTGAAAGGGCATCTTGATTATGGATAGATTCTGAATATTAATTTCTTGGTTACGCACATTAATTAATATATTGGATCTTTCTCTATATCTTGGACATGAAAACTACACTGAATAATTCAAATTAAACTTTCTTTGTTAAATATTTGGGTTGAAGGCATCTCTTCTAAAACATCTCTTCTAAAACTTTATCTTAATTTGCCATTTTTAGATAACTTCTCTTTGAAAACAATCATAATTATAACATGCCTTAGCAACAAAACAATTATTAATTTCACGTTGTAGTTTATAAATATTTAAGATCACACTTTATTTATATTATTTAAGTTTTGTACAAGTAACACGTAAGGATATTTATGAAACATGGTGAAAATGACTAAATGAGGATGACTTATATATAAGCCTTCACTCTCGTCCTTCGTCTCCAAATAATTTTAACTTGACTTGATACTCACCATGGAAATTTTCTATCTCCGTTCCCGTTTAGCTCCTAGAAAACTAAACCAAGATAATTGGTTTTCAATTTCTTTTTATGCTTCTGTTCATCTTTTTTTTTTTTTTTTTTTTCATTTGTTCCTGAGTACGCGACAAGCAATAACCTAGTGGTATATTTGTAGGGTTTCTCTAGGGGAATCATGGTGAAAATGACTAAATGAGGATGACTTATATATAAGCCTTCACTCTCGTCCTTCGTCTCCAAATAATTTTAACTTGACTTGATACTCACCATGGAAATTTTCTATCTCCGTTCCCGTTTAGCTCCTAGAAAACTAAACCAAGATAATTGGTTTTCAATTTCTTTTTATGCTTCTGTTCATCTTTTTTTTTTTTTTTTTTCATTTGTTCCTGAGTACGCGACAAGCAATAACCTAGTGGTATATTTGTAGGGTTTCTCTAGGGGAATCATGGTGAAAATGACTAAATGAGGATGACTTATATATAAGCCTTCACTCTCGTCCTTCGTCTCCAAATAATTTTAACTTGACTTGATACTCACCATGGAAATTTTCTATCTCCGTTCCCGTTTAGCTCCTAGAAAACTAAACCAAGATAATTGGTTTTCAATTTCTTTTTATGCTTCTGTTCATCTTTTTTTTTTTTTTTTCATTTGTTCCTGAGTACGCGACAAGCAATAACCTAGTGGTATATTTGTAGGGTTTCTCTAGGGGAATGAAAGGCAGCATTAGAAACCAAGAGACAAGAATATTGGAAATATGCGCATGGTGATCGTTTTTTTTTCAGAGAGAAGGGTAAAATGCAAGAAAGAATTTTTAACAGAGTATTGGATAATAGGATCCATAATGGGTAGTTGCGTTTGTTAATTAAGATGTTTGAAAATTTGAAGTGGGATGTGGTGGCAGACAATTATTTGGATTATTTGTTTGTGTTTTCCACATAAGCCCATGTATTGGCTGTTTAGTGCTCAAAAGACCATTCTAATTCTTCATAATTCAGGCTTCGCAGTTTTCACCTCATAAAATTTCATCTATTAGTTGGGAAAAGAAACTAGCTTTTTGGAAAAGCTGGCTAATACCATCTCACCAAATTGTCATGGTGGAGTGGCCATTCAAAGAAGGATATGCTATCCCAAGATCCACACCCACCCATTGCCTAAAAAAATGGAGGAAACACCACGCTTCTAAGTTATTTTCATCCCAATTTCTTTCTTTTCAAAGAAACTTCTAAGTGCATTTTAGACTGGGATGATTTGATTCAAACTTTATTTCAATCAGGTGTCTCTTCGTGGGAAACTTGAAAGCATTGTAGATATAATCAAACTATCATAATTCATTACCGTAAGTTTTTTGGTTGATTAGTGATTTAATATGGTATCAGAGCAACATGAAATTTTACGGTTGAATTCTTATGATGCAATTTTCTCTCTATCAAATTTTCAAGTTTAGAAGAAAATGAATTATTAAATTTATCGTAATCTATTTCTTTAAACAGAAGAGACCTAACATGCTCCAAAATTATATTTTCAACTCACCTTCTCACCAACCATCCACTATCAAACTCGCAAAAAGCTAGTCATCATTTTTGGAGGCCATCTAGTTACTGCTATGCGATATAGAGTCATTTTGTGGCTACTATTCAGAACTTTCAAGTGAGACAGAATTTTCCATTTTTCAAGAAAAGAAACCTATAAATTAGTCAGAGAAGAGTGGCTAACCTGGAAAATGAACTTCGTGGAAATATTCTTTAAGAGCTTTTGACACCTCATATTTCCACTTAGGGGTTGGAGATGGAAGCCGCTAAGCAAAGACCCTGAAAAAGTATAATGGAAGGATTAATTAATAATGCATATAATTTGACTTTGAGAAATTAAAGCAGTCGTAAAAGGCAATCAATCACGCTTGTTCTTAAAATTAATGAAGGATTTTTAAATAAGTCGGTTTTGCGTTTCATCGTTTTCATCCTCATTGGCATTCCATTTTTTATTCTTTATTCTTTATTTGTTTATTCTTGATCTTTTTCTCCTTTTTTAATTCGTTAAATAATCATTTAACTTTTAGTTTATGGAAATTTTTAGTGTTTCCACGGAGATATGCATATCCAGAAAGCTCACAAGTTCAAGGTCGATCAATCGAGCTTGTAGAGAACATTACCGATTGCAGCTGTCCCCTTGCAACTTCGAGGGCGCCACCCAATCTAACACTGCATTGCTCATACCCCTAAGTAGATGTTAGAGGAAGGGCTTTATAAATAGTCTCAAACCAACAACGGAGGTTAGTAAACAGAAGTAGAGATGGTTTAAGCAGATCAGTAAACAGTTTTCTGGAAATAACCTTATTTATACAGCATCATCACATGATTCACATTTGCCTTATACAAGTAACCTTATTAGTAAACAGAAGAAGTAAAGATGATTTTAACTCAAATTGACAAGGATCCATATTCACCAAGCTACAAATTAGAAGAAAATAGCCCCTAGCTTCCTTCAAGGAAAGAAGACTGTTTAAGAAAGTCAATAGTAAACATCAGATAAAGTTCCAACGTAATTGATCTGAAGAAAGATAGCAACAAAAGTTGTATCAAATTTTCTTATAAAAGAAAAGATAGTTAAACTGGTAAATATGGGCATATACATGCATATAACACACGCTAACACATACATATCTATACAGCTAAAAGTTTTAAGCTAGAATATGTACATCAATAGCATTGCTGGAAGGGAGAGGGGGTATTGCATTTTGAAATCTGGGAGACAATGCAAGATATCTTTCATGTGCAAAATGGTGATAAATGTAAGGTGTCTTTCAGTTAGAAATGGTGATAAGAGAAAAAAATCTACCGATAACAAATATTTCCATAAATTTGTTTTCCAAGAAATTACAATAGACAAACTTATGGACCATTTTGACTATATAAGAGGATTAAAGCATATAACTAGTCTCTGTAGTTTAACCCTTTGGTCTTTAATGCTTTCTTAATTTAGTTTTTAGACTTAATACAAGGCTCATGTTCCTAGTACAGAAAGGGCATTTGTAATTAAGTCCATTCACATTCACTCCCTATCTTAAATAATGTTATAATTAAAGTATGGTTAAAATAACTTTAATCAATGTTCTCTTAAATTTGTGTCTTATTTGATGTCTGAACTCTAAAAATGTTAAATAGGACTAAAAAATGTTAAATAGGACTTAAAGTTTTAAAAGCTGTCCAATGAATCCTTAAACTTTCAAATTTAAGTGTAATAAATATTTGACCAATTAATTCAACATTTTTTAGAATTGACTAATCTATCTTATACAAAATTCAAATTTAGAATTGTAGAACATATGAAGTTCAATTTAAAACAGTATCAATTAATTAATTTTTAAAAATTTTAAGATTTCAAAATATAAAAATTGAAAGTTTAAAAATCTATTAGACAGAAACAAAACATTTACTTTTAAGTCAAGAATTTTTACCCTATAAAATGAAGGAAAAAAGAACTAAGGTGTAAAGAAAACCCAATACCTTCGTAAGAGAAACTCGTTTAAAAATAGAAAAAAGGAAAATACAAAAACACTTCAAATTCGAACCCCAAAGAAATATGAAATCCAAGCAAAAATCACCGCACCCAACCCTCTTGTTACTCAAGCAAATAAGCAAATAAATAATTAAAGAATACTATTAACCAAAATCTTGTAGATTGAGAAGATCAATCAAACATTCAACGGATATAAAAATGTCACTGTAGAGCACTAACTGCAAAATAATTGAAGTTTTAAAGAACCTAATGCTACCAAGAAATAAATTGGAGAGAAGAAATGCTTAAGGTATCGTGCATCGGTATAGATGAAGCCTAAAATATATACATCAACCACCTAACTAGGAATTGTAAGAAAGAAACAATAGCCACTCCACATAATGCGTGTGCGAAAGATGCTCAGATGAATCAAACATTTATCGAAATTGAAATTCACCTCTACAAGCATCCAAAAAGTTGAGTGTATTCCCCGTTTATTACCTGCATATTCTTTGTTAATTCAAAGGATAGCAAGATAAACCATAAACCAAGAATAAATACATTGGCTTCAGAGAGAATCAGAAGAACAAATACTCAATGTTCAACCACATTAAATAAAAATATAAGAAAAACTCCTACAAGACTTGGCAATGAGAAGCTCATGCCATTGATGATGAGAGCTCCTCTGGTCCAACTTCAACCCCATTTCACCCCTGGAAAAAGAAAAGGCTGCAATATAAGTTATCCCAAGATATTACTTTCATAATTTTCCAGTAGCACCATCGTCCAAGATAAAATCATAGGGCAAAAAACCAAATAAACTAGTCAATTAACAAATGATGCTGTGCACTTGCTTAATTTATATATTATATTTGTATATAATACAAGGACATGACCACATCGCCCGATGGAAGTCTCCCTCCATGAAATGATATGCTAAAAATGCATTGGAAATATCAGAAGAAGCCGTTTCCAACAGAATTTCTTTGAAGAAAGATCTCTACACTTCATATCATTGAAGAGATACAAGAAGGTTCAAAAGGATAGATCTGCACCGTCATTGAAGTTTGGGAAAGTAACACACTTGAAAACCTTGCACTTTGAACATAGAACATATCCAACCTGCAACAGTTGTAGTGTCTTATTAGGCTTTTAAGTCGGTGAGTATATGCAAAGAAAATTAACAAAAAAGTATCAAAACAACTATATGCTTCCCGACATGTTGAACATCTCCCACACTAAAAGTGATAGAGCCCAAACACTGGTTCCCAGGAATAGATGAACAAAATGCTGAAACATCACATTACTCTGGTAGGACCAGAATATATTGAATTATAAACGATAACAAAAACAAGATAAACTAAGTGTTCGTGATACATGGACCCTCCCAATCTCAAGATCACTTTCAACCCCTAATTCACTCATCAAATATTACCTAACCCCTTATTTCCCTACTTAATTACCACTTCCCTGACAAACTCGGTAACTATTTACTAACATACCCTTGATATCTCTCTAATATCTTAGCATACTCCGGATGGTTGTTTACACCTTTTTATTAGATTGACTGGTAAGTCCTCTCTGTGTGGATTATTACTCTCCTAGGTCAGTGGTATATATGTCGTAGCAGAACATCATCAGCTGTAGTTTCTCCATTGTCATTCGTAGCAGAACTCAAATTAGTGAAAAATTTTAAGGACAAGCTTACCACACTTCTTCTGCTCTTAACATTTAGTTAGCTCCATTGCTACACATATTTTAGGAGGAGAAGAGGTGGCTATAAAGGTTTTAAGAAACTGATTATCAGCAAAATCTACCACAATTGTATTACCTAAAGAAACTGAATAGAATACTAGTGGCTCAAAGTATTAGGAACAACACCAAGCTTGAAAGCTGTAATAGCCGAATCCTGGAGGGGAGCAGGATAGAACATGAGAGATGAAGGTAGTTGCGAGAAGACAGAAATAGAATCCGACAGGGAAAAAGAAACGGTGATGAGGAAAGAAGAAAACGATTCAAGAACATCATTGAAAACGTAATGCTTCACTTTTGAGTTCTAGGAAGCAGAAGCACCAATTGTGAAACTAAAGGCCAATTGAGACCGACAACCTCAGATATACTCGTTTAAATGACAGTTTCAGAAAAGATAATCAACAAATCGACAGCATTCATTCAAATGCTTAGATTTTGAGAGACTAAAGAAAAAAAAAATGATTCAAGAACTTCAATAAATTTATTAACATCATGCTTAGCTTTTGAGTTCAAATTTTTTTTACAAGAATATATTATCTCGTCCTTCACAGGAAGCAAATTAGCAGAAGCACAAATTATGAAATTAAAGGCCAATAAGGACTAACAACCTCAGCTATCCTCGTTTAAATAAGAATCACAGAGAAGATAACCAACAAAAATCAGCAGCATTCATCATTCCAGCAGAATTTCTTGCGTTAGTGCAACGGCATAACGTTAAACAGCCATTTCAACATACTAATAAAGGCAGTTCACTTACAGCTCGGCAAGACGGACAGCGTCGGTAGATACGATTGTTCTCAGCCTTCACGTTAGTCTTCTGGCCTTCACAGAAATCACACACTATCCATCCTTTACCATTACAAGGTTCGCATTCAATTGTTGAATCAACCTTCAAGGAAATTGGAAAACAGTAAGTGATAGAAGCAAATGCGAAGTTTAAAGAAGCAACAGTGAGTTTTCATTGAGAGTGTAGAAATTGTAAGTACTTGTACCTGGACCTGCTGGATTGGTGAGCAACGAGCAGAACTGAAGGAAGATCTAGAAGAAGAGGATCGAGGTGGAGAAAATCCGACGAGGTTGATCTTCGTAAGAGTTGTAGCGATCGTGGCCATTGGAGCGGGAACAGAGCTAAACAATGAACAAGAGAACAGAATGGTTTTCCTTCATCGTCACGGTCATTCTGCTTTCTGAGGATGGAACGAAAGCACGTCATCTCCGCGCCAACGAAAGCCAAAAATTAAGATTTTACTCAAAAAAACAATTAATAAATAATAATAATTTATGAGCCTAATCCAACACTCCTTCATTTTTAAGTTTTTGACACAAACAAAATTAAATTCTTTTTTTTAAAAAAAAGACAGATTAGTACAAATTTTTGTTTTAATTTAAAACACGATTGTTGTTTTAATTTAAAAATGCTAATCTGGATGGAATAAAAATGCTAATCAAGGAGGTTAATTTGGAGTTTTGACCTAAACTATCTTCTTCTCTTAGTCCAAATAGTCGAGGTCTTGACCGAAGTCAAGACCAACCTTTAGGATCTAAATTGCAAATTTCATAACATCCATTGTATCCTTAAATCTAAAGAGTGTTGGAGTTACTAATCTTATTCTTGAAAGGAAGTTCTTCGATAGCCGTTCTTTCCATTGTGTTTTGTCATTTGGTATACTAAATTCAAAAATATTTCCTATATTTCAAAGATTTTTTTTCTTTTTTTTTCAACTTTGTTTCCCACAATCAAAACATTTCTCCCACAATACTTGACAATTTGCTCAGTACTCGACAACTTAGTTACCTTTACTTATTTTCTTTTGTTTATTGTTATTAGAATGATGAAGAGCTTTTTATATTTTAAATACCATACTAAATTTTTCTGCGCTGGGTGGGAGTTCAATTTTGAGACGAGAACCCAACCACAAACAAGCTCCAACCAAATTAACCCCATTAATTTCCATTTAATATTGATTTAGTTCTCGGTATTTAGATATTATTTCTTTCAAAAATTTATTCTTTAAATTAAAATTAAAACTGGGTTTATTCCTTTTCTTTTTATTTTTTATTCTAAATAATAAATAAATTTTTTTCACTAGTTCTTCCAACAAAATTTCAAACCTGAGAAGTCCACTTTGGTGCTAGAAAACCAAAACCAAACCATTGGATCAGTTTATATTGGTTCGTATCACCCTTAATATCTAGCATCTGCGTAACCAATGGAAAATATGCTTCAAAAAGATATGAAGGAAAGGAGACTTCAAATTGGGACCTATTGATTATGGGAAGGTTCGATATGCATTGGGATTCTTTGTTCTTGTTTATTTAGGATGATTTACAAAATTTGGCAAGATCACAATATACGACTACTAACTTCGATGTTCATTCGATTGTAATTAATCAACCACTAAATTTTGAGTTTTGTAAATTAATATCCAATCTCTTAAGATCAAAATCTTCCAGTTCTCGATTTCATACAAAGTATTGAGTATTTTAGAGAAAAATGAGAGAACGCCTTGTTTGATTGAAACCACAATTAACTTCAACTTGATAGATGTTCTACTGCTGCTATTTGCTTTATTTGATAGACATCTCTAATTTATGAACAATTCCCGTATATTCTTACTTACCGATCATTGATCAGCCAAACGATCTCAAATAATGAACACTGAAACAGAAATCAAGCAAGAAAACGACCCAAAATCGGTAAAAGAAAAACAAATGTACTTAGGCTTACTAGACCAGCTTCAAAGGAAATCTCAGCAAGTCTGAAGAGCATAAGCAATTCAATCTACGAGCAGTTTAACGCCTCCAATGCCATGAAAATTGCATAGGGGCTGCCTGAATTACTACTCGGAGCAAAATCGAATTTAAATACCGATTCAAAATAAGAAAAAAAAACAATAGAAAGAATAGAGCGAAAGAGATTTGAGTTGAAGAATGATGAATCATGCATGTATCAGCCTCAACAAAGATATTCACAAGGAGAAAATGAACCGTTGCGAATATGGGTGAAGAGGTTGAAGAGATGATTTAGGGAACCGCATTCATCTCTAAGGCATGTAAAATTGGCCAAAGAGCCAAACTCCAGTCCCATAAAATTAGCGATCTCCTTCGAAGTGATCGAGAAGAGGAAGATAGATTAACCCTAAATGAAAGAAAACGTCGTTGCCGCTACAAAGAAACCCTAATTTTGAAGCTCCTGTTCTAATCCACGCTTGCTTTATATAGGCAATTGACAGCTAATGAGATTACGATTTTAGCCCTACATCTCCCGGCTTTCTCTCTTTTAAATTTAAATTGAAAAATATAAGGAAAAAAAATCGAAAATTGAAATTCTAAAAGTACGCGGCCAGGTCATTCATAAACTGCCACGTCAGTTTAGTCTAGTCATTGCACTATTGCCACTTCATTTTTCGGTAAGATTTAAAAGTTTGACATTTTTTTTGGTAAAAACTTTATTTTAAGTTAAAGGTTAGAGTTTAACTCTATGGTTTATAATTAATATGTAGACATTCAAAATTTATACGTAAGGATTATCTACAAGAGTTGGAGTGAACAACAATTTACGAGATTTTGTTCTAACTACGAAATTATAGGGATTAATTTTGTAATTTAACTATTGAGTTTTTGAGATTTCGAAGACTTTAATACTAAGTTGATTTTTGTATTACAATGTGTGACTCAATCGAGAGAATCCAACTCTTACTTCAAAGTGATCGAATCGAGAGTTTACGGTCAAAATTGAAAATAATATTTGCCAATTTATTTCAAAGCCTTATGTTTTTCTTTCAATTTTTTATTGAAAAAGAAAAAGGCACAACAACAGGACTTGAATTGTTCAACATTGAGAACAACTATTAGATATCAATTATCAAGTAATGAGAGGGCTATCACCTCCTTCTTTATGATAGAATGATTCATAAGTTGCCACTCTTGATTTTGGTTCAGGCAATTGCAATTCTTCAACAAATCTACCAGTCATCTGTACAAACTCATCCATACGCGACTGTTTCCATTCCTTGTTTCAATGTGATAGAACATAATGAAAAATAAGAAAGGCATCTAAGAGCTTGGAACCAAAACCATTGATATTATATAAATTCACAACAAATTTTGGAGAGTTAGTATAAGTATCCCCACTTAAGTAAACGCATCCAAAATAGAGAGAAATGAGTCATTTGGTTTAATAGAGAATATAAACAAGATGTATTACCTCGAAATTCCACTCTCCATACAAAAAGCCTGGATATCTGTTGTTGTTCCAAACATAAGTAAGAGCTCTTAATTTGTCAGAACCATCCTGATAAAAAAAAAAGAAACGGAAGTTTGCCAAATTAAGATTAGTAAAATTACTGAAAAAACAATAACAAAACATTAAACTCACCACCCGCCCAAATGACAATCCTACATCGAATCTACTATTTAGACCTATATTCGGTTTTCGCTTTTGGTTTTTTTTATATTATGGTTGTATTTGAATAATTTTCATAATAAATTTGAATTCTTAACCAAATTCTAAGAACAAAAATAAACTTTTAAAAATTGTCGGTTTTTAGTTTTTGAAACTTGACTTGAATTTTTAAAACATTATGAAATAGACGACAAAATAAAGAAACCCGTAGGTAGGGGTAGTGTTTATAAACTTAATTTTTTTAAAAGATACATCGACATTGGACCTATTTGTACGAAAACAATCCTTCCAAGATTTTAAAAGTGAAAAGTCTATTATCAAATCTCAAGCAAGGAGTTCAAAGCACCAAGCAACTCATGTAGAATTATCCTATTTATATCACTATCCATAGCTAAAGTTAAGGTTATTCGTTCATTATAGAATGGTTAAAGACGAGCAGAGCATTTAAGAACTAAGAAGAACAAAATGGTTTCCAATAACTTACCAACAAGGAAGCCTCAACAACACTTTTTTCATATTCAACATCTTCAAACATATCCAAAATATACAGTTCTGGATTTGTGATGCCAAAGAGAACCTGCCAATGAGCATAACTATTCCTTGTGAAAAGGAGAAAAATTTATCATATCCCGTGTCAATATTTATCATACAAATCCAAGTCAGAAAGCATAAAAGTCTTTGGCATCTAACAATCATAAGAATGTTTACTCACAATGGAAAATGAAACCGTTTGCAACATGATTTGTTTTGAAAAATCTATCAATGACTTCAAATTTAGAGAAATTAACGGAAGGGTTGCAGTTTGAAGGAGTGATCATGATCCAGTACTCCATCTCAAAACGAAGTATTGATCATTTTTCAACTAACTACATAAATTGTTAAGCCAAAACAGGAGAAGAAGAAAAATCATCAGAGAATTCAATTAGAACATCTCAGGTATAACTCCAATGGTGGAAAAATCACAACTAAATAGAAGCGAAGAAACAAAACCAAATCCAGAGCTCCAAAAAGAAGAATATAGGTTTTTTGTTCACCTTTCCGGTAACTCTCTCATTCTCGACAGGCAAAATTGCTGGATACACACGTCCTCTAATGCTAAATCTCTGACTGCAGATTCAAAACAACCAATTTTTTTCACACATATGAATACCTAAATGATCAGTAGACGAATAATTATAAACAAATATACAGACCAATTCTCCAAAACAGCTTAGATATCGATTCATTGTCATAAGAAATTATGAAACACAAATTGGAAAAAAAGAAATTCGTTCGGTTCGTTTTCATCTTCAAATTTAGACGGAGAAATTGCGCGAAATGGCGATAAAAAAGGAATTTGTAAGAACAGACTGACTAGCCATGGAGAACAGCAGAAGAGGATTGAGGAATGCGCTTCAGAAGAACACGAAGGATGTCATCGGCTAAGAGGGTGCCATAGACGAAAACGTTGTGAAGACTGTCTGGTTGATCGGAATGAGGAGGAGGAGCAACCACCACCGTCGACGGCGCTATCGAACTCATCGTTCGCAGCGACGATAAGATTCCACGAGAACTATTGGGGGATTTATTTGAACCAAATATTTGAAAATTTGTTGGATCGCTGAAGAAGAATAGGAAGCTTATGTTAAGGGATTTCTTCAAATATATTATCTATCTTATTTAAATAATTTTAAGGGAAATATTTTATTTCTTCAAAGCAAATCCCTTGATGGATTTTTTTTTTTTTTAATTTGAAATTTTGACATTTTTTTAAAAGACTTTTGTTTGTATGAGGTGTAAATATTTATGTAAATGTTCTATTTTGACAATCTCATTTATTTTTTTAATGAATTTAAATTTTTTTGAAAAAGTATTTTCGATTTTATACTTTTATTTTATGATCAAAATATTTCAAAAATATCCATTGAATTTCTAACTAGGCGTATTTTTTAATTTTTTTTTAAAATCAAGAGGTATTTTTGAAACAAAACTTTGATATGTTTGTTGATCAAATTCAACGGAAAGGCTCTTCCTTTAGTCCATTTTGAGAATTAGGTTATTTAAAAAAAAATGGAAGTTTAGGGGTATTGTGGATAACTTACCCATTTCATAATTATAAACAAATTTGTCAAATACCCTATAATTTATAATTTCTTTCATAATATTCTTATATTTTTTAATGTTGCAATATTACATTTAACGGTTCATAAACATTTTACATCTCGATTTTTGTAATATCAAAATTTTGAAATTTCAAACGTAAATCAATACCGAAAACTATATGGGTATGATTTAAATTTTATTCAATTTTATAACTTAGTTTTCGTACAAAATTAAAAAAAAAAAGGTTCATAACATTTTGTGAGAGTGGAAGGATATAAAAGGCTAATGTCTATTTGGATGGGTCTATCATGGTCTACTAAAAAATTTACTGGATTTATAAATAATTTCGACCTTCTTATTATTTAGAATAAATTTTCTTTATTATTGTTGCAAATTATAAACCGATAATAAACACCAACAAAAAATTTAACATTTTTTTAAAAAGAAAAAGAAAGCAACAACAATTCTATAAAACACATCCCACGTGATGTACTTCTCGATTTAAAATATTAGAAGTACGAATCTTTACGATTCACGTTATTTTGATTTTGAAGTAAAAAATAAATAAAGGAGAGAGAGAATGAGTTATTAAAATAAGGATTACTAAACGTGGTATATTGTAAGTCAATGATTTAAGATGAGAGAAATGATAAACAATGGCGAAAAAACACGATGGGTGTTGCGTGTAAACAAAAGGGTTTGGCGAGTGCTTTGTTTATTTGGTAATTATGTTGAGGAAAAAAAAGTATCAGTTATAATTTAAATATAGCAAAATGAACTAAAATATCTATAAAAATAGCAATGTTTTATCTTCTATTAATAATAGATACGTAGTCATAGGCTGCATTTGATTTATAAGAGTTGTCGTGAAATTTCAAACAGACGTCGATTATTTATTTGTTTCACATTATTTTAAAAATTAGGATATTATTATCTGGGAAATATTAAAATACATTGTCTTTTAACGCCCTCCAAACTAGTCGGATTTTTATACCGAGAAATGAATGTAGTTGATTAATTAACAATTAATATCAATTAATCAATATTGTTAATTTTAATTAATTATTGAATATAAATATATTGTTCATACTTAATAATGTATAACAATGCATTTATCATTATCGATATTCTATGTTATTTAACTATTTAATATAAGATGTTATAATTAATTATTAATATTTAAATTAAATTATATTTAATTTTTAATAATTTAGTTAATCATATTCATCTAATTTACGACTCTCCCATTTCATTACACAATTATTTAGTTTTAGATTCTATATACAAATAAGTAAAATAAATACATTCTTTTAACTTTCAGACATTGATTTTGATTATACTGCATATTTAAACACAAACATTAATTATTTCATACATTTAATATATATATATATAAAATAATATCTTAAAGATACCAATAAAAGTTTATAGATTTACCATTTTATTCCCATACACAATTATAATTTATACACAACTTCTGTTTGTTTTTTCTTTTTACTAGGAGAGTAACTTAATTTTTCCCTTAAACACAAAGTACTGAAACCTGCTTTTTTTTCTTTTTAGCAAAGCTATGTAATTAATATTTTTTTATGGACCATGAGATAGTAAGATGACCAACAATTACTTAAATTCTTCAACATAGGATACCACTTATTTGATATCAAGTAATGAGAGTGCTATCACCTCCTTCAATATGGTAGAATGATTCATAAATCGCCAGTGACGACTTCGGCTCAGCCAATTTCAACTCTTCCACAAATCTAGTAGCCATCTCTACAAACTCGTCGTTTCGCAACTTTTTCCATTCCTGGTTCAATTGACTCGCAATGGGAGAGAGAAACAATGAGAGAAAGGGGCCAAAAAAAAGAGAAGAAAAGATCCATGTTCCACAGCCTAATATTGGATTTATAATTCGGGCAAGACTTGCACAACATTAGATCTTAATTTTTAGGTTAATACCCAAGTTAGAATTTCTTAATGTAAAAATTTGTTGAGAAAATGTTAAAATTTATTGTGAAAAATGATTATATTATTAACTGAATCGAACGAATTGAAATCACATAGAAGCCACACATGTTATCCAACTTGTTTCTCATCAAAAATAAAATCTAACTCGTTCTTCAAGAAAAAAAAGACTTTTTTAAATTAGTAGATCCACATTTTCAAATATGCTTATATACTTCGTATCAATTTAATGCAATGACACAAGCTTTTAAATCTCAACGGGTTTCTTTTCTGGAACGGACTTCATAGAAAATAATCAATACATTAAAATTTTAGAACCAAAATGAGCAATTGCCTTATAGATTAGGGATGATTTGATATATTGAGCCTAAAATTTATACCACACCTTGATAAGATCGAACAAAAGGAGCAAAGAAGGAAGTATTACCTCGAAACTCCACTCTCCATACAGGTTTGGATCTACGTTGTTCCTCCAAACACATAAGCAAGGGAAGGTAATTTCTTGGAACCATCCTGAGAAGAAAGAAGCTAGGATTAATGTTAAAAAATGGTTACAAAACATTAAACCAACCTCTCTACTGTTGAATTCCGTTTGATCATAACCCCTTTTTTAGATTGTCCTTGTTTTTTATTTGCTTTCGAGGTTTTGCTTTTCTCTAAAAGTCTGATATGCAATAACAAACAAGGAGTACAAACCACCAGACAATGCTTACCTTTTAAATTAAAAGAATTAAGAACTAAAAGGTTCCAATACTTACCACCAAGGAAATCTCGATAACCCTTCTTTCATATTCATCTGCTTCAAGTCTATCCAAAATATCCAGTTCTGGTTTCGTGATGTCAAAGAGAACCTGCCAATGAGCATGAATGTTTCTTGTGAAAAGGGGATACAAATTTATCATATGTCATATGTTTTCTTTTTCTTATATCTGTGGGTGTGTTTTTTTACCTGTGAGTGTCGGAGCAATTTATGCACATATCGATTAATCTCACAAGACAACCCACCTATGCTACATCATTTGGGATTCTTAAATAGACGGCGACTATAGATTTAGCACCTCCTAATCAGTTGTTTAAACTACGTATCCCTTTTTACTACTAAGTATGCCCTACATTGGGATGCAAAGGCTATGGTCTCCAATACTCGAACTGATCAATTTAGTTCTACTGTTTGCTTCACATTTCACAGTTAAAGGAAGATGTTGAATTATAGTTCTACATTTCACCGTTTGTATTTTTTATTCAGACAATTCAACATGCATGAACAAAGTGATGCTCCTATTGTTTAATATTACTGTTCCAATACGTGTGCATGTTTGGATTGCACCAAGAAAGCGAAAAAAGTCCTCAACATCTCACAAGCATAAGAATGTTCACTTATATAATAGAAACTGAAATGGTTAGCCACATGATTTAGAGAAATTAATGGTATGAATTGTTGAAGATGATCATGACTCCGCCTCAAAACGAAGTATTGATCATTTTTCAACTAACTACATAATTGTTAGGCCAAAACAAGGGAGGAAGATAGAACATCTCATGTATGAATCCAACGGTGAGAAAAATACAATGAAAAAGAAAGAAAACAAATAAAAATTAAATCCATAGCTTCAAAGAGAAGAATGTAAGTTTTGGTTACCTTTCCAGTAACTCTCTTATCCGCAACAGGCAATATAGCCGGATACAAACGTCCTCTAATGCTAAATCTCTGACTGCAAATTCAAAACAATCAACTTTCACAACAAAATTCGTGCATGTGAAACCTTAAATGATGATCAGACGAATAATCAAAAGCAAATAGCCAAATTCATTCTCCAGAGTAGTTTTAGATATTATCCATTTTGTACAATAAACATCACGATTCATTAGACTAAGAAGTTACGAAACAAAATTGGTTGAGAAATTCGTTCCATTCGTTTTCATTTCCAATTTAGACGGAGAAATTTCGCGAAATAGATAGAAAGAGAGTAGGTAAGAGGAGACTGACTAGCCATGGAGAACAGCAGAAGACGATTGAGGAATGCGCTTCAGAAGAACACGAAGGACGTCATCTGATAAGAGGGTTCCATAGACGAAAACATTGTGAAGACTGTTTGATTGATCGGAATCAGGAGCAGGAACCACAACAGGCGACGGCGCGATCGAACCCATCTTTCACAGCGACGATTGTCGAGTACAATTATTGAGCAATGAATTTGAAATTAATTTGAATCGAATATTTAAAGAGAATTTCAGGCCCGCGGTAATTATTTTTGGTTATTTTATACTTCGAAAATTAAACCGTTTTAAAGACAACCTTTTATTTTATCTTCTTATTTATTTCCTATCGATATTCTTTTAAAACAAACCCAAAGTTTTAAAATTAAAATAAATAAATAAATAAAAGAAGTCGTAAAAAATAAAACATTTTATAAAATATTTACTTTTTTTCTTTTGGAAAACTTTCGTAAACATAACCAGAAATATTTACGATCCGTGCATAAAGTTAGTCATTTTTTAAATATTTTAGATTTACTCTTTCATCTTTGCTCAAATCTATTATTTCTATTGTTTTTCTTGTTTTTTCACGTGCATTATTTCTTTCTCTTTTTTTTTTCATATCCTATCGTCTTTCTTCTTTTCTTTTTTACGTTTAAATTACTTAATATTTGATGGTGTATAAGAATCTTAAAAAAAATTGGTTAGGACGAGAACCAGAAAAATATTGAAAAAATCATTTTTACCAAATTTTGAAGAAAAAAAATAGCAAAATCTAAACGATCCAAATGATCCAAATCTAAATGATCTTATATCGAACAAAAAATAAAATCATCAAATCTAAACGATCGTGTATCAAATCTAAACGATCTTGTATTATTGTTGACGAGACATTTTTTGTATTTTATACGGTGGGCCTCTAGACTTTTCTCGTTTTCGAAATTGTTATGTAAATATTTTGTTGCTTTTTTATATTTTTTAAAAAACCTATTTTTCTTTTAGTAGTTTTGTTTTATGAAGTGTAAATAATTTGCCGATTTTTTTATTTTAGAAAAACAAAAACATTGTTTTTATTAATTTTGCTTTTAAATTTTGGCTCGTAATTCAATTATGATATTTGAGAGAAGTACAAATCATCATACGATACTGAAAAGGAAAAAAAGTAAACTCAATTTTTAAAAATAAAAAATGAAATGGGTAATTGTAATGAATAGTAAATTTAAGGATAATGAATGTATTAACAACATTTTAAAAGGGTTCCAAACGCACTAGAGTCTATTAATGATAAACTTATATCGTTTATGGTATATTGTCTATCGATGATAAAACACCAACTATAAAGTCTATCGCTGGTAAATCATGAAGGTCTAATATATGCTAATATTTTGATTCCGATTGTTATATTTGCAATTGTTTTGAAGTTGAGTTTTAAAAAATATATAATTTGTTTAAGTAAAGCTTGATTACGTAAAACATCTAAACATTATGGGATTTCTTTCGGAAAATTTCAACACGTAGATTATATAAAGGGTAGTGATAATGGATAATAGTTTTAAGAATAATAATTAAATATATATCAACATTTTGAAAAAACTACAAGTACAATAAAAATTTATCATTAGTGGACTTCTATCGTTAATATACTATTGTGGTCTATAGTGATCATAGACCAATATTTCTAACATAATCTAATAGTGATATACTACTTTATTTGCAATTTTTTTTAAATATTGTATATCTACTAATATTTTAAATATAAGTGACATATTTGAAACTATCATCGTATAATTTTGAAGTAATAATTGTATGTTTAAATTAAATTTTTATAAAGCAAATTATTGTAAATGACAAAACAGTTGAAAATATTTTTAAAATAATAACAAACTTAGAGATTCTATTAATAATAGATACTATAACACTATTATTAGTGTCTCTCAATAGTCAATCAGCGTCGATCAATGATAGATCTATAATTTTACGATACTTTGTAAACATTTTAGTTTATATTTCTATATTTGAAAAATATCCCTTTTATAAATAATAAATATATCGATTAATCATCTCCATACTTAATTTTTTAAAAAATACCAATTGAAATATAAAATTGTTTGAAAATAAACGTTTAAATTGCCATATTGAATCAATTTAGAAAAACGTATTAAAAATTGTCTATAAATTAAATCCCACATGTGCGAAATGCGAATTTATACTTCTTCAAATATCATATTAATAAAACGAACAATTTTCAACAAATATCTTAATTTATATAAAAACTAATTTCATTACGAAACTCCAAAGTTTAACAACTCCCATAATTTATTCATTAAAAGAAATTGATATTTTCCCATCAATTTTACTTCAAAAATTTCAATCTAACCTAACAAATGAAGCAATAAAATGAATAGAAAAAATTGACAAACTATTTACATAACAAATTCATTAAAAAAACAAAAATAATTTCACTTGTTTTATTTTTGTTTAAAAGTGTAAATATTTTGTAAAGCGTTATATTTTCCACAATTTCCCGTAAAAAAAAAACCCTTAAAACTTTCTATATTACAAACCGACACTCATTCATGATCTTTTATTTTTATTTTCATGTTTCTTCTTCGTTTTGTATTGAAATTTTGTTGTTGTTGAGACGCAAGAAAGGGACCTCGAACCAACATATGTCAACCATTTTCACTGATATAAAGTTTGTGCTGTCCCAACAGAAAGTTCACTTCAAAACAAATAAACTGAAAACGATCAAAACAGTTGTTATGGTAGCAGAGATGAATAGAGGTTTGGTGTGCAGATTTGGAAGCTTTAACTTGAGGGTTTAGGTTATAATTTAAATAACATAAATTTAGAAAAGTTGTGTTTGGAAAAGGGGTTTATGATTTTGAATTTACAAAGCTTATAGGGGTTAAATCTATAATAATGAACTGCAAATTTATAAATATTTAACTGTTAAACATTTGTAAAATATTTAGCAACCATTCAAAATTACATTTAAAATGTATTTTAAAGAATTATTATAAAAAAAAATTAAAACAAAAGATTTCTTTTTTCAAAAAACATTTTTTTTATTAAACTAATCTAAACGAACCATTTTAATCAACTAATAGAGTCTAAACTAGTTTAAATTTGTTATTTTAATTATTTTAACATAATCAAAATGTAAATAAAATACTTTTCGTTTTTGTTTACATATAACAAAACACAAATTCTCAAAAGCAAATTTTTAAATAACAATGGTCATATTACTACCTATAATCCCAAAAGATTAATCACAAAGAACAATGTTACAATCTTTTCATATGCTACCAGGAATAAGCATGTGCCGTTTACCACGAGTAAATTCGAACATTGTATATTGAAAATTCACGCAAAATACGAAGAGGAAAAAAAAAAAAAAACAATAAGTTTTACAAAGGGGTTCTAAGTGGGGCCAACAAATGCAATTAAGCAGTCTTCTTAATTTTTTTTTTTTTTTTTTTTTTTTTTTGTTGTTATTCTCTTGTTTCCAGAAAAGTAGAATAGCCTAACCAGATAACACCTACCAGAAGAACTTTTGGCAAAGATCCTTGAATTAGCTTTTATATGTTCATGGGTTCGGGACTAGAAGCATTCAGCACGTCCAATAACGAATTTTTAGGCTCTAATTCCTCGTGCCAGAGCGGTAGCTGATCGCCAGGATAGAATTTTCTTGTCACTCCCTCGGAATTTATCTGCAAAAATGGCCAAGTTCATGCAACAGTTGTTAACTACGAGAATAGAAGACTGGACATGTTTTGAAGTAGTTTATGTGATTATAAGCGGAGCTTTATCTTACAGTAACAGTACGGACAACACCACCACTAGCACCGTCTCGGGCAATGGCAAGAGAAACGGCCTTAACCACCAATTGCTGCAAATAATAGCATATGATCAGAGAGAAAATCTCATCAACAAAGTACATGCCTCAGAGGTTGCAGTTAGCAAAACCCAACTTAGCAAGTGCTGTTATGTTCAAAATCCACTATGAAACATGTCAATCGCTATTCCAAGCAATCAAGGTCAATATTAAATTATTAAAAACATATTTTGATTTTAACTATTACAAAATTACTCCAATAATAACTCTCAAATGTGCCCAAAGAATTTCACTTTAAAAATACTTCTCTTAGATGTCATCCCAAACTTACTCCAAGACAAAAAATATGCTTCCTACAGCTAAACAAGGAATGCAGAATAGGTAGATGCTCATATTTGTAAATATATATATATATATATATATATATATATTTGTATGTATGTATGTATTTGAGTCAGCATGCACAAAGCCAGAACGCTTAAATTGCACATAAGAGTAATAGAAATACCTCAGCTTCTTCCCTGCTCATTTCTTCTTTCCATGCTTGATCAAAAAATCCATACAAGTAACTGGAGCCAGATCCTATGAAATAATAAGAGGAACCAGGGTGACGGCCATACTTGCTTGCAAGCATCACAAGAAGATAAGAGGGAGGGGGCTATTTTCTTCACATAGATTAAGCATAACGAAAGCTGGATGTAGGATCCATAAAAATCTAATCACAACTAGTTCATTCAAGACTGATAAAGCAGAAGACCTTGTCAGACATAAAAAGTTAGAAAACATGAAGATGCCAGAAAAAAAAATACCAAGCATCATTACTGCATATATTTTTTGGGGTCTAATTAATAGGCCACAAAATACTTTACCTCCAATAGCAAATGGCTGCTCTAGTATTGTTCCACCAAGAGGAATACCATAGATTCGGCCACCATCATACTTATCCCATCCACCAACAATAAGGCCAGTTTGTAACATATCCTGCCCATTCAATGAAATGACATTGATATTAAAGCATGTGTTAGATGGATCAAAAAACAATATATAGCTTCATCTAAACATAGTAGGAACACTCTCATGAAGAAGAAGAAGGAGAAGGAGGAGAAGAAGTAGTAGTAGAAGAAGAAGAAGAAGAAGAACATTCACGTGAAGAATTAAAGAGAAGGGAGGTCTTGGTTTTGGATTGGTCGAATGGATAATAACTAAAATAAGAGTTTGAACAAATATAATAAGCATAAAGGTCGTACATATTCATACTGTTTTACATGTCAAAAGTTGTGTATTGTGAGTGAATATAAGTATGAAAATGTTCATACCTCATTTTTATTTTAACTAATTCATTTCTTTTCCTCTCTTTCTCATTTTATTTTAACATGCAACTCTGACATGTTCATTACACAAGAACCAAGACAACTATTATGATGTTTGAATCACTAGCAGAATTATCTTTTTGTCTACTTTAGCTAGTTGGGATGTTCCCTCCTCCATTTTTTTTAACTCATATTCAGACTTATACACTAACTTTTTATTCCAAAAAGAGGGTAAGAGTTATCAAATTCAATCATTAAGGATAAAATATGTAGATTTTCAACAGGCCGTATGGAGTTTCCCTTTCAGAGGAAAGAGAATGATTATGAGTATCAATATGATTGTGGTTATTTTCTTCGAGCCTGGTTGGAGAAACAAAAGATGATTATCCATGGAAAAGAAGTTTCTCTTGTCCAGCACCTGGCATGATTAGTCATTTCAGTGACTTTGGCCAACAGGAGAGTTTTTATCTATCTCCTTGGCTGGGTTGGGGGCCTTGGGGCATCGGCACTGTTTCAAAGAATTGTTACTGTTTCTTATTGAAAATTGCTTTACATACATATTTAGCATGCATTAATTTCGGACAAACTAATGTGAACTCCTACCTTGTTGTTATATGCTAATAGCCTAACAAGGTTTGCCGCCACTTTAACAGTCGCAGGCTGGCCAAGCTGTATCCTGAGCATCGAAGACAATATACAATCAGCAAGAACTCAACAGGTAAAAACTTGCATATGAATTCAAGGGGCTTCCTTACTTATATCAAAGAAAGTATTATTAACCAAAACTAAAACCAGCAATCAGAATGACTTAGAACTACCTTTAGGTTAACATATCAGCAAAGAGACCATAATGAAAAGTAGATAATAACTGCAATTTAGGATTAAGAAGGACAGTATACAAATTATAATTACCAATAACAGAAAATCTTCAGATCATTCAAAGAGGATGGACAAACAGGTATATTTACCTAGAGAATCTCTAAGCAAAACCATCTTCAATAACTCCTAAGTACACATCACCACCAGACCAAACATATCTAGTGTTATAACAATAATCCCCAGCAAAGCATGTCACCCATACACTGCCATTTTCCTCATCAAGATAGTTAACATAGTGGCTAGCCATCGCAATAAGTGAAAAGAAAATCAAATAACCATGCTTCTTCCCCCAACACCTTAATCGTTGATTCATGGGTCAACTTGTTTCGATAACACGGAAATACAGTAAGTATTTTTCAACTCTATCGTATAGTTTTGAACCCCACTGAAAAACAGATGAAAACAAATGCAGTTGCAGACAGATCCAACCTCCGCAATTCCATCACAATCATTCAGGCAATAAAAGAAATTTTCTCAAAGTGATATAGTTATAATAGAGCCAACAAAATCAAAGTTGCAACATTCTATCGCCAATAACTCAAGCACTTACGTGTGTTGATGAAGGAAGTGGCGCACATAATCAGAAACAATTTGAGAATCAGCAGCCTGCAAGAGGCACAAAATAAATCATGTATGAAACAATAGCAGACACCCCATGAACTGAGAGATTACTTGACAACTTAATTATAGACCAAGAAGTTGAAGGAAACATTTGAGAACAGAAGACTTGAACTAAACACGAAACTCAAGCAAAGAAAACTAGCGAAGTATTTTCACCATCAACATCTGACTCGACAGTTCAATAAGAGAAATAATAGAAATGGAAATACCGAGCCAGATCGACAAACATAGACGTTGTCGGTAAGCTTTGTAATCTTGTCAGATGCACGATTAGCCACATAAACGCCTATCACAAGAAGAATGAAATAAAAATGTCAACATCAATGCAGCAAAAGGTACAAAGGAAAAGGACAGATAAAAACAAACCAACTGAGATTTATTTTTCCATTTAAGATAGCTTGGGAGTTCAGTTTAAAAAACCCCCGATTTTCAAAACAAACTTCTAATTAATATAATGTGGTAGATGTTTTTAGAAGTTACTTTTTCCTCCGGTACATAATTTTTCATGGAATGTAGCTCGTTCATCCCGCCACTACATTACTTAAATTTTCAAAGCCCGTCACTGCAACATACAGTTTGTACATACTAAATCTCGTCACTTTAAGCAGGCTAGGATTCAAAATACCCGCCTTAAATTTCAGTCGTTTAATGTTCTAAAAAATGCTGAAGATTCACATGAAGAGGATCCGACCAACGACGAAATTCACTCAATTACTCATCCTGGTGAACGAAAAATAGTAAGCAACACGAGAAATGAAGTCTTTAAATGACTACGCCTACGTGTAGAGACTCAAAACAACAAACCCAATCTTAATTCCGAACGTGGAGGATACAGAATGATCTACATCCAAGGTCCACATAGAAGCAAATTCTAACTATTTTTACTCCACTTGCATTTAATCATTTCGAACATCTCTTGAAGATAATATTCGTATGAAAAATGATAAGCACACTAAGAAATTAGGGCCAAAAAGAGAATACAAAAAAATTACCAGTGCTGGTACGAGAATCGGCGCCGAGGACAACACCGCCCTTGTATGTGACGCCGATGATGGTGGTACCCATGGAGTGAGGAGCATTAAGATCCATGTTGAGATCCATGGCGTTGAGAATGTATAGCAAAGAAACTAGAGCGATATTCAAATAGAGAAGTGAAAGAGAATGGATTGCCGGATTTTGGTGTTGGAAGGCTTTTGTTCTTCGACCTTACTTCTCCATCAAGTTGTTTTTCACTCTTTCTTTTTCCTCTTTTTTTTCCCCTCGCGTTTTGCTCGTTAAGCTTTGGGCCCGAGCCACAAAATTGGGCCTATATTAAAGCCCAAATCTTGTAGATAAACCCTCAATATATTTTTCTGTTTGAGAAAAAAAAAAAAGTGAAATTACTTTAAATGAAAAAGCTTCTAAAATAATTAGAAATACAACGGATGGTAAGTAGACAAATATGATATTCTATCTTAGTTAATTATAGTTCATGATAAATGGTAATATTTTGATGTATATTTGTAATTATTTTGATTCATTTTACTAAATTAATAATATATTCGTGAGCCACTATTCTATGGAGAATAACACATTTAGAAAAAAGATGAAGGGAATGGATAAGTAGATAGCAAATTTATAATCTGTTTACAAATTTATTATATGACCTATAAGGATTGTAGTTATAGTTAGGAGAAAGGTTACAAGAGCCCATAAATAGAAAACAAAAGGGATGCATGGGTTTAAACTTCATTTGGAATCTTATTGTTTAGGGATAGTTGTAAATGTAGTCATTATATTCAAAATAATTAAGTATATAGCAACATTTTCAAAAATTTGTAAATATAGCAAAATCTGTCAAAATCTATAGTCTATCACCGATAGACCATGTAGTAAATATTACTGATAGACCATAAGATTCTATCAACGATAGAAGTCTATCACCTATGGATTTTGCTATATACTTAATAATTATTCTAAAAATTGCTACCTATTATAATTACCCTATTGTGACCGTAAGCAATTAACAAATTTCACAATTTTAGGGGCGTTTTAATAATAGTAATAATTGCATCTATGATGTAGGGTTTTAACTTTTTACTTTCATCAAAGGTTTGTAACTTTCAAGTGAATATAGATAGTTGGTTGTTTTGGACATTGAATTGAATCCTAAAGCCTAAAATTCGTATGTACATAGAGTTTGCATGTTTTTTATTTTATTTTATGCGACGGGTGCATGAGTTTATTTTAGTTAGAAAATGTGTGTTTGTGTGCTTGGTTGAATTATTAAGTCGGTATATCTTGTTTGATTTGTTCTAACCTAAATAATATGTTTTATCCATACGACTATTTTTTATAAATATTTTTATTCAATAATTGTACATAAATTGTTTAGTAAAAATATTATGTCTACTATTGCCTTTCATTTTATTCTTTTTTTTTTTTTTTCTAAAGGTGAGTTTTGATAAATATAATTTACCCCAAGAGCTGGAGAAATATTTTCATTCACACACATATACACATATTACAATTAAATTACAAGATACTTTCGCAATGGTGGTGGAATACATGTCACACAGAGAGAGAGAGTCAATCAAATAATTTAGGATTTCCAAATTGTAGGTTAGACAACTTGTATGTTCTATTGTTGGTATGGATACGCACAAAGAAAGACAAACAATCACTATGGTATAAGGAACTTTTGTGCAAGATCAAAACTAAAGTCCTAACGTGGATTTATAATTAATAATATATACAATTGTAAAGACGTCAGTACGTCGTTTCTAACAAGTTATACCATAGTAACACCTAATACTAATTTAGTCATGTTAGCAAAATCTTCAATTGTTTGAAAGAAGTGAGAGAGAAATAAGGGGACGAATTAGTTCGACAGTTTGCAAACTTGGAACAAATTCTGATTTAAGTTGAGGCTAAAACCCAACTTAATCACATTTGAAATTAAGTACATTTCTAAATGAATTTTTAAAAACTAAAAAGGGACGCACACCAAAACTATAATTTGTCCGTTGTTTTGTATAACATTATAATCAAAGGTCTTCTCCATAAACTTTTAAATTTCTAGTATCTTTGCCACTTGAGCTATATAGCAATTCAACAAAAAAGGATTCATTCACCAGGAATATCAACAAACAAAAAACTTGAGCAAACAAAAGGTAATTTGATTTTGTATTTAACCGATAAAAGTAAGATCAGATTCATAACATAGAGTGTACATTCAAGTGTTAGTACCTAATGCACCAAGTAATTCCAACGACGAAAGAAAGTTCATTAATGGAAGAAATGGGAAGTGTGAGGAAACCTTTAATCTTAAACCTTTCATCTTTAAAACGGTCAAAACCTAGGTGCTGATACAGCTCTAAGAACGTAAAAGAACAACAAACCTAATTGGGGTCAGATCAGAAACAGCGGTGTTCATATATGAATTAAAGAAGCTTTAATGAGAGAATGCCGAAGAAAGAAGCGTGGCAATCAATAAAAATCCAAATGCCTAGTCTTCTTAGCTCTTGAGTTAGCTTAACTTTCCACCTTTTTCACTAAACCAATCAATTGATAATTGCTAGGAATCCATGGCAACGGTGGCATCTGTCATCGGATGCACCTGAATACCAGAGATGAAGGACATGAAAGGCAGGTGGGTCGTCGTCGTTGGTCCAATCGGCTTCTTCTTCTCCTTCAAAACCACCCCCTTCCCAACCTTCCCAAGGATATTCCTCACTTCGTTTGCCAGCTCAATCACCATATCGTCTTCGTGGCCAATATCAAACAAGGCCTTTTCCAACCGGAATAGATAGTCTCTATTGTTCCCACATGGACCAGATGCAGTTGCAATTTGGCTGAAAAGTCCGCAAACGAGAGATTTAGAACGAACCCATTTTAGAACGAATAAGAACAATGGAAAGCACAGTGTTAAAACCCGTCATTACCTAGCCATTTGCTCCAAGGGAGCAGGTCCTAGATAGTATTTGTTTAGCACTTTATCAAATGTAGATGTGAAACTGCATGCATAAAACATAAATTTATGAGATAAAGAAAACAGAGATGTTTAGGAAGAAAAAAAAAATCCGCTGATAGACGTACACTAAAACTCCTGTCAATGTGGGTTCCATGGAGTCTTCATCCTGAATCAAAGAATGAAACCGATCGAAAAATAAGAAAGCAGTAAACAAAGAGATCAATAGATACACAACAAATAATGTAGCAAATTCTTGCATATAGCCTTAGCTTTACCTTGTAGAACTCTACGATGGTTTTTTGATCGTACTCGCACTCTCTCTTCTCCAGATACTACATTGCAAAAAGATAGAACAAGGTAAAGGAATACATTCCGGTTTTGAGTAAAATAAAATTAAATTTGAAGGATCAAATACCTCCATGGCCTCTCTCTCTCTTTCAGGACCTCCACGGATGCAAAATGCAGCACCCCACTAACAGAAAGAAATAAGGCTAATCAGCTAAGATTATCAGAATTTGTCCAATATAGATGATGGATAAAATGATTAAACTCGAAACTTACGCAAATTGATCCTTCTTTGGGTTCTAGCGTGAGAGTTCTAGCAGGATTTTCAGGTGTACCTCTATGATCAATACAAGCTGTGGAATGACAAATTAGATATTAGAGAACTTTTGCTGCTAATAACAAATTGTAATTTTAAGGAAGGAACTTACCAAGATCAAACACACGTCTATAATCTCTAATGAAACCTATCACTTTCTCATCGAAATCAAATCCTGGATTCCATACGAGAGATCCATAGCCAAAAACCCAAAGAACCATGATTCAATTGATGATGCCCTGCAACAACAAATTTCCCCCCAAATCAATCAATTAGGGCAGAAACAAATCAATAAATTATTAACTCATTCACTTACTATATACTAAATTATTAACTCATCGCTCAATTCAATCAACAAATTCATTCAGCTTAAAACAAAACCTCTTAAAACTACTCAAATTCCTTCTCGCTATAATGAAATCAAAGAGAAAAATGGAATTGAGCACAAAATCCACTCCCGCGATAATAATTACATGATTTGATTCGAAAAACGCCGGAATAGAAAAAAAAAATAGAAACTGGGGAGGAGGGGAATCGATCCTTACAAGAACTCCGACGAATTTAAGCGGAAGAATTCCTGTGATCCGATCGAGAGAGAGAGAAAATCAGAGAGAGAAGAGACGGAAAGTTGGAGAAGCAAGCAAGAGAGAAACGAAAAAAGAGCTAAACGGAATTACGTTTAGCCGAAGAGAAGAAAGGGTATGGCGTTTCTCTCTGCCACTGTGTTATGA
The DNA here is from genome assembly GCF_025177605.1 of Cucumis melo. Taxonomy (NCBI): domain Eukaryota; kingdom Viridiplantae; phylum Streptophyta; class Magnoliopsida; order Cucurbitales; family Cucurbitaceae; genus Cucumis; species Cucumis melo. Next base: position 27,427,241 of record NC_066859.1, on the reverse strand, counting down.
TTCTGCGAGATTGAAGGTTGAAGAAGAGAATGAATTTATAGCCAATGTCTTCTCGAAACGGAAACCTATGGCGCCATGGATGGGTGTGCTCTCTTTCATGCATATCCATCTCATTTTTTCATTGTACATCCAAAAATTAGAAGGGTTAATTTTCAAAATATGTTATTTTAGTCTTCAACGCACCGACTTTCTTTTCTCTCTCTACAGCATCTTTTGAAAAACTTCGTTTTACAAAACTTTATAACTTGTTTAGTCAATGAAAAAAAAATGTCCATTTAATTTCTAAATTTTTTACAAAATGTTCTAGTTTTTTTTTTATTTCATATAATTAAAAGATCTTTTGGTCGTGATAGAATCAACTATAAAAGAAAAAAAAGAGAGAATACAAGAGAGTGATCAAAAATACTTAAATCTAATATATAATTTTAATTGTGAAGATTTATACATGAAAAAATATTTTAAATGACAATATTTCTTGAATTATTTACAAATATAACAAAATATCACAATCATTTATTATATATTAAAATAAATCAACTATAAAATAAATTAAAATATTCTAAAACTTCATAAATAAAAAAGAATAAAAAATTTAAGGGTTAGATTTGTAATAAAAGAAAAATCACAAATGAATGCATTTCATTTGATGATGATGAATGGGCATACACTTCACCCATTACCATGGCATGGCATGGGATCATAATCTCGTAAGGGTGAAATTTTGTTGTTTTTTTCTTCTTCCTAAAGTGAAATTAGTTTTGTCTTTTTAGGTGAAAATTAGTTAAGTTGAAGATTCGTTGAACCTGGCCGGAAATCCGCCATGGAATTGATATCGGGAAAAAAAAATGACTGTTTGTTTCTTCTTCTTTCTTGTGTTGCGTAGAATTTGATTCAATGAATGTGGACATTTTAATTATAAATAGAAACAAAATCTTCATTTAATTCATCTTTTCAAGACTCCTCTTTTTTCCCTTCATTGTTGTTTCCTTAAAGGCTTTCTATTTTAAGATATCAATATATATATGGATAGATATTTACATATAGTCATCGTTGAATTTTTAGGAAAATTTGTCAAAAATAAAATATTAACCATTTATGTAATAAATTTTGTCAATTTTTAACTTAGTTTAAAAGATAAAAATAATTTGAAATACACATACATATATATATATATATTTTTTTTTTTCTAAAATGGTGAATTTGTTAAAAATATTTAATAATATGGCATGGTTAGTAATAATGTAAAATATAAAGTTTTTGTCATTGTGTTACATTTATAGGTCTAGATTTGTTATTTCTTTAAAATGGTAAAAAAGACAAAGTCGACAAAATATTTACTTTATATATAGTAGATTTTTGTCGTCAAAAGAAGCATTTTGACAATCAACGTGTAATTGAATTGAGTGGGGCAAAATTTATAGTACAAACTCAATATGAATTTGAAATTGCTGGTCTTCGACGTGTTGTTTAGAATTTTAAATTATATAATCTGTTAGCTGTTATTTTTCAAAAACAATCAAATGCATGCCATCTTTTTAAAGTCAAATATCTGACTAATTCTACAATAAAGCCATCCAGGTTTTTCAAGCAAACCACTAAAGTTTGAAGGAAAAAAGAAAAACTTTTATTATGGTTTTAAAATCGATCTTAGATTTTTTCTTTTTAAGTTTGAATACTTTAACCATTGTTTTTTCTTTGTCTATTTGTTGTTTATTTATTGACCATATCAAAATAATAAAATCTACTATATTAAAATTTATATATGAATTATTTTAAATGTATAGTATGGAGAACGTAGCTCTCAAATACTCCTAACACGATACAAATGTACGATAATCCACTTGTGGTGTCTCTGGTTGCTTTTGGTTGTATTGAAGGGTCCAAATTTATTTTTGTCAAAAGTAAAGTGTTGTCCCTTTTGAATAATAACAAAATAAGTTTAGACAATGGTGTGATTTTTGTTGGTCTTTTACAATTGGACATTGGAATTTGATCACGTGTTTGGATTGGACTCTTCCCTTTCAGCTCTCTTTAGTTTCCTCTTTTATTTCTCCTTTAGTTTTCTAATACAAACTTTTTAGATATATATATATATGTATGTATATGTGTATGTGTATGTATGGTTTGAGTTTATTACTATAAAATTTAGATATGAAATGAAATTAATAAAATAATTATTTGAGTTTAGATTATCACATTTAGATTACTATAATATAATAATTTCTTACTTTTTATTGAAAATTTTGAAAAGGTTTTACTCAAAGAATGTTTGAAATGTGTATGAAATATTAAGGATAATATTTCAAAATTCGAAACTATTTTAGTGTTTTTTTTAAGCAAATACTAAGTTTAAGGATATTTTAATTATAATTAAACATTCATAAATTTCATTGATAGCTAATTCGAGGTTTATTGTATTTGATTATTGAATTTACTAAATTAAACTCAAGTAAAAAAAAAAAAAATCTTAAACAAGTTTTTAAAATATAGTTGGTTGTATTAAAAAAAAAACATCGAAGTCATTTTTAAAATGAAATAAAATTAAAGTTTGATATAAATACAATTATATAAAATAGTTTTCTTTTTTTATGATGTGAAGTGAAGTAATAAATTTAACCATAATTTTTTAATATTAGAATATTATTTTTATCTCTACACTTTGTCTAATTCTATTTTTTTTTTTTTTTTGTTTAAACTTAGACTAATAAATCTTAGACTGGACATTAATTTTTATTGAAATTTATTAAATAATTTAATATTTTTATGCAAATAAAAACATAATATATGAATATATTTTTAAGATTTACCATGGAAATGCTAAAAAAAATAATAAAAACCTACGATAAATTAGCAATAAGGACCGAACTTAAAATTTATTAAAAGTACATGAACTAAAATTGAACATTTGAAAGTTTATGACTAAAATTGAACAAACTGTAAAGTATAAGAATCAAAGTTAAACAATAATTTAATTTTTCTTTTCTTATTACTGTAGCATGAGAAGTAGTACATATGTTTAATTAAAAAAGATCGGTCGAACAAAATAATACTAACTCACATGAGAAGAAAAAACATAATATAGGAAAACATTATGTCACCTATTGGCTTTAATTTACATTATAATAGGAGAGAAAAATAAAACATCTGATTTCGAAATTAATAGTACAAACATTATGTTACAGTTGAAACAAACTACATTGATTGACGGTTAAAACAACAATATAAGACACAAATATAACAATTAAGGTCTAAGATAATACGACAACCTTGCTCAAAATCCACATGACGAGTGAGAATTCAAATGCAAAGAGTGTATGAAGCAATCCTCGATCTAATGCATATCCAAACAATGTAATTCCTCCATTGTTGTGTTGTAAATATGACACTGCACCAAAGTTTACAATAAAATTTCATTAGATTTTGCAAATCTATATAAATACATACTTTTGCACCAACAAAATCAAGATTATATATATATTAAAATTTATGTCGTCAAATAATGTAATATAATATAATATATATATATATATATCGATTATTTGTGTTGTCGATTTGTTTTCAAATGTAATCCCTTTTTCGTCCGTTTTGATTAGAAGTCTATGAGTGTATTTCGGAAACAAATTCAAGTTTAAAAAGAGTAAAAATAATTTGTTCTCTTTCAAATCGTAGAAATATAATTGAAAATTATTCAAAAGTTTACGAGTGAAAATTTTACTTACCTAAAGCTTGTCTGGTTTGGAAGGAAGAAGATTCTTGTGGCCTCACTGAAATTAAAACGTCCGATGACGAATCCGAATCAGTATCGTCTTCATCCTCGCCGCTACTGCTATTGTTGTTGTTTTTCTTGTGGTTAACGAGCGGCTGTAGTGGGGGAGATTTGGTCGAGTTGGATCCAGAGGCAGCGGAGGTGACTAGCATGTGCCATCGAGTTGCAATAGAAGCGATTCCTTGGGCTCTGTGAGTAATTCTTGCAGCTCCAAACAAACATAAGAAGAATCCACATAATTGAACCGTTGAGCAAACCTGAATATTCCATTTCATTATTGTTTAATCAAAATTTTAATTTATTAATAAATAATAACATTTTAAGTTTTAAGAAAAATAACCTTTTGGTCTTTAGATTTTGAGTCTATTTTTAGTTGGGTTATAAAGTTTTAAAACCCTACATTTTGAATTTAAACCAGATGAAATTTGAATTGTCCCCTTTACTCAACCTACAACATTGATTTTGTAAAAAAATTGTCAAAATTTGATATTGATTTATTTCAACTGTTCAAATACTAAAATAAACATGAAATTAAGGATTTGAAAGAAAAAACAAAGTAAACTAAAATGAGATTAAAAAAGAACATTTCTAAGTATGTCAAGTAGTGAAATTGAATAAAAGTATTTACTTTTCCAATGTCATGGATTTCTTAAATATGAAAAACAGCGTTAAGTAAAATAAATTTTATTTTATCAATGTTGTCAAATATGTACAGCGCATGTAGTTTTAATGGCTTAAATTGGAACTATATGATGATAATAAAAGTTAGAGCATACCACAACATCGCCAGAGTTGAAAAAATTCTTGTCAGCTTTAGAGGCCAAAACCAAGAGCAATGCGACGAATTGGCTAACCGTAATAACGAGCAAGCACACAATTATGAAGAATCGGTAACGATGACTCGTAATTGATAACTGCTTTATGATCCTCAAATGTTCGTTGAAAATCAACACCGAATCTGATTCCGACCCGTTGCTCGTTTCAAATAGCTTATGAACCCCTTGCAGTCTAAGAATCTGTAACTCACACGTGAGCCGAAACAATACACACACAAGCAAAAACACTCCAGTTCTGTACACCCACGATCCCAACACGAATATGAACAAGATCGAATTTATCGGAAACCCTACCCTGTTCATTCCATGATTGTAAGATAAATATGAATAAAAATAATTATGGTTAAATTATAAAAATTAGTTTGTATATTATTAATTTTTCAAAAGTTCATATATCAAAACTTTGTAGGAATATTCAATTATACTTGAAAAAAACCAAATATTGATTTCAAAATTTTAGTAATATAAAAAAAAAAAAAAAAAAAGTATATTGATTAATGTGTTAATTAAGGTTAATTAAGAAGTAAAATAAAACTTACGGAAAAGAAATCTTAACGGTGGAGAAGAATATGATCTTGTGGGCCAACTCAACGAAGAACGACGGAAAAAGAATGTACGCAACGGAACGGAACCATTTCTCCAATTCACGCGCATACCCTTTCTGTACGTACACCGAATCCTCTTGTAATCCTTCCAAGAACAGGAGCTGCCGGAGTCCGTACCGCCGGAAGAATCGACACAGGCTCAAGAATGCCACCGCCGCCAGTCCCGATTCCGGAACCTGAACCAGTTTATTGAACGAGATCGGATCGTCCCCCGGATCTTGGACGGCGAGGACCGTCACGGCAGGGACGACGATGGTCAGGAAAGTAAAGGCGAGGTAGGAGAAGAACTTTCCGAAGGCGGAGGAGTGGTCAAGAGCGCACCATTTTAAGCTGATTCGGAAGTTTCGAAGATCATCGGAGGTTATGGATTTGGACCTGCAGTATGAATGTTGGAGAAGGAGAGGGAGGTTTGATTCGCCGGAGTCCATGGCGGCGGAGAGATTTCGTAATTGAGAAATCAATTAATGGAAAGTGAATAACAATGGCGGTGAGTCGTTTTGTGTTAGGAAGAAATAAAAGAGGGGACGAAGTAGTGGAGAGAGTGACAAAGGAAGGCGCTGAGTTCTGCCTTGTGAATAAGGTTACCGCCAAAAGTTTTCTTTTTATGTTTACATGAAATTAGAATAATCCACGTAACAAATACTTAATATTATAACACAAACTAAACTAATCTAGGTTAAAACACAATCATACTATAAATTTAAATTGGATTAGATCACCTTAAATTATAAAAAAAAAAAATTAACTCAAACCTAAACCCAAACCTAAACAAACGTCAATAACTTTTATTTGTTTGATATTTTTGGAAGTGGTAATGATTGAAAATTGAAAAAAAAAAGAAAGAAAGAAAGAAAGTTGAATATTTAATCGAGCTACCAAGGGCTGCCACGTGGAGAGAGCAAAGTTGATGTCCGGGTGAAGGGTACTCCAACGACTTTCACGGGCAGACAACATCAAGAAAAAACACTCAATTTCGCCACCTGCCGTTTCTCTTGGCCACAAATCCTTCACTTTTTACAACTACACTCACGTTTACACTTTTCTTCCTTCAAACAATCCATAAAACAACACTTCTCTCACCACAAACTAGTTTTTTAGAAATAAATAAAGTACTTTTTATTTTTTCACTTTTTTTTTCTATGTTATTCAAGAGTATTGCATGAACAAATTGCCACGTAATCGCAAACTCATTGCTATAGTTTACATATGATTAAAATTCAAGTGCATGAATTGTAGTGTTTTTTGTTTCAAACAATGGGCCGAGGCCCACCACAACAGACCCAAATTTTAGGGCCAGCGTCCCTTCAAATGGGCCTCGAATGGAGGAATCTTGACGTGGTCGCTTTCATGGTAGAATGAAAATCATAGTTTCCACTCAAGTTGACTACAGGGTTTTGGAAGTTTTATCAAAATATCCATAATGCCTTCTTTATTTTAATTGTTGAAACAAAAAGTTTAAAAAACTAATGTTTAAGTTAATAAAAAATATATTGAATACAGTAGCTATATCCATAGGATGAAGGTGATTTCTTGCACTTTAATGATATGTAATTGGTATTAATCCTATAATTCTAGAGAATTGGTTGAGTCTTTTTTGATAAGTTAATTTGATAGTGATGGAGATTAGTTAGTAGACGATCGATGGAATAACTTGACTTCATTATAATTCTAATGCATGGATTATTCCTTACTACATGGGCATTCTAAGACGTGCTTGGGCTAACTTCGTTTGGATTGAAGGTGAATATTCCCATACATTCCTTTGTTTCATAGCTTGTTGTTTCCCAATCGATTACGAATGCGAAAATTGGTACTCTAGAGTGACTGCATTTTATGTGCAGTTAGAATTTGAGTATACATAATTTATTTTCAAATGTCTCTTTGTTAAGAATATATGGGAGGGCAAAGTTCTGTTTTTTTTTTTTTTTTTTTTTTTTTGGCCGTTTTGGGATTTTGAGAACTAAACCCCATTTTCTTTTGATATGCATAATTATTAAATATTGAACTGAAGAACTATGCAAAAACATGATGAGAAAATAGACATTTTCAAAATTCGATTTCGAAATTAGAGAGAAAAACAAATAACACGTAATATAACAATTAAATAATAAGGTTTAATAATAATAATAATAAGACTACAAACGGCCGGCCTGCACCAGCTCATCGTTAGCGCCAAGAACGTCAATACGACATCGTCAATGCCCTCTTCATCCAACTCCCCCTTTCTTTTATATATAATATATAAATTTCCATTTTCCATATTTTAATTAATTCCCAAATAACACCATGCCCAAACCTCCGCTCTTCTTCTTCTTCTTCTTCTTCTTCCTCCTCTTCAACCTCCCACCGCCCGCCTCCGCCGTCTTCACCCCCACCGAAACCCTCCTCCGATTCAAATCCTCTCTCACCAACACCCTCGCATTATCTAACTGGAACTCCTCCGCTCCTCTCTGTTCCGGCGACCGCCGCTTCTGGACCGGCCTAATCTGCAAAAACGGCCAACTGTACGGCATACGCCTCGAGAACATGAGTCTTGGCGGGACAGTCGACACCGCCGCTCTAGCCGGCCTCCCGACGTTAAGGACTCTGAGTCTGATGAACAATGGATTCGAAGGCCCAATGCCCGATGTGAAGCGAATTGGAGCGCTTAGGGCTTTGTATCTTTCGAATAATAACTTCTCGGGTTCGATTTCGGGAGATGCGTTTGAAGGAATGGGGAATTTGAAGAGATTGTATTTGAGTGGGAATGGATTCTCCGGCGAGATTCCGGGGTCGTTGGTGGAGTTGAAAGCGGTGGTGGAATTGGGATTGGAGGATAATCTGTTCGAAGGAAGAATACCGGATTTCGATGAACGGGTTTGGAAATATTTGAACTTTTCGGGGAATCGTTTGGATGGGCCGATTCCTTATGGATTGAGAAAAAATAGTAATTTCACTTCCTACCTTGGTAAGTTCACTCTTCTACATCCTTTACTTATATATATATATATATATATATATAATATACGCTCTTTGTTTTCAAATATAATCAAAATATATACCAAATATAACAAAAAGAAATTCATATTATATATACACCGATAGATTTCTATTATTTTTTTATATTATCTCTCGATAATAATACAAAAACAAATTCATAATATAATAAAACTTCGATACATCTGGTGCACTTAATCATTGTTCTATGTATTATATAGATTTTTACTTTTCATCTTATGCATTTTTAAATATGAACATCAAAAAATGTTATAGAAAGACTAATTGAAATATATATCCATGAGATTTTAATACATGTTTATTCATCAGTTTTCTAAGCTAAATTTAAAATATTTAGAATGCACTTTCAAATATAACAAAATGAACTAAAATATATACCAAATATAGCAAATTTTCACATTATATCAATAATAGACGATAATTTTATTAGTTTTTTATAGTATTTATTGGTAATCAAATCTAAAACTTTGTTGCATTCGTAAATATTTTCAATAATTTTTATGAAAAGTTATTGTTTAACATTATACTTGTTACTAGAAAATAAAACAAAAGCAAATGCATAATTTAAGTTTGACAAAAACTTTACACAATGTATATTTTTTTCTTCTCAAAAACTATCTTGATTTCATTTGTGTTGTAACTAACTTGGTTGATAAGATTTATTTTATGTGTTTTAAGTGGTAGGATTAAATTAAGTTTGATGTATGGTAACAATTGAAATATTTGGTTGAGGATACCGTTCTATCAAATTCTACGAAACTAATAAAACTTATTGGGAGAAGATAACAATTTTAAATGTTAAAAAAATTTTAACTAAAAAAATATATTTATAAAATATATCAAAATTTCACATTATATATGCGTAGAAATCTATTTAAATCAATAGTTAATAAAATCTAAAATTTTTGTATATTATTTGTTTGAAAATTAGACCATCATATCCTCACAGTCATCCCTCAAATGATAGTTCATGTCATTCACAGGCAAATAATAACCAAAACATAGCTATAAAAAGAAATCAAATAAATTAGTATATAGTAATATTGTTTAATAAACAATGCATGCATTTTAACATAGAATATTACGTGAGTGTCACACACGTTGTAGCATACAAATGGAAAACAGATCATTGCATATTAACTAAAATCTCATTTGTGGATTAAATTACAAGTTTGTTGTAATCTTTATTCTTTAATGTTGATGTTGCTGTCATCTTCGATTTTTATTTAACTTAAAAAGATTATAATATATTGTTTTTTCCCTCTTTTGGCAAGTTAATTTTGTATTATTGTCACATTGATTATGCACCGATCAAACTAAACAAGCACGATATTGAAAATTTCATGTAGGAAAAACCAATTAAAATATATGGACTATTCTTTTAATCGATTTTGAAATATAATTTCATGTTATCAAATACAATAGCATAACTCGTGAAATACAAAATATTTATTTAGTCCAATAAAAAGAATTGAAATTTCATATTGGTGGAAAAAAATAAAGGACAATTTTTTAATTTATTTGATATTGATTTATGTTTAGGTAACAACGGGTTGTGTGGAGAGCCACTAGGACCATGCAAATCATCCACAAAAAAATGGTCCATTATCATCGGAGTACTCTCCGGCGCCGCCGCCTTAACCCTTTTTCTCCTTCTCCTCTACTGTTTTCTTCGCCCATCCAAATCCTCCGCCGCCGTACACGATGACACCAAAGCCAAAACCAAATTATTTCTCTCTCCGAAAATCCTTTTCAAAAGGCCGGAAAGGGCCCACCGATATTCCTCGACCGACTCGGACGAGAACTCGAATTTAAGTGGTCCGGCCGGGTCGGCTCTTTGCTTTGTGAGAAACGACCGGGTCCGGTTCGACTTCCAAGAACTTCTTGGGGCGTCGGCGGAAGTCCTTGGGAGTGGGAGCTTTGGGAAGTCTTACAAAGCGATGCTTTCAAATGGGTCGTCGGTGGTGGTGAAGAGATTCCGACAAATGAACGCTGCCGGAAAAGAGGAGTTTTACGGTCACATGCGGCGGCTTGGACGGCTGTCGCATCCAAATTTACTGCCACTTGTTGCGTTTTATTATGGGAAAGATGACAAGCTTTTGGTGTCTGACTTTGTTCCCAATGGCAGCTTGGCTAGTCACCTCCATGGTAATTTTACTTTTATCAAAAATTTCTTGGATTTTGATTTCATAACGATGAATTTTGAAAATGTGCATTGAATATTCTTTATTGTGTAAAAACAGGGAGAAAATCAGAAGGAAATGCAAGGCTAAATTGGGGAAAAAGGCTAAAAATCATAAAAGGGGTAGCAAGAGGTCTTTCCTATCTCCACAAAGAGCTCCCAAATTTAAGTCTTCCACACGGCAATTTGAAATCCTCCAATGTCCTTCTCGACCATAATTTCTCTCCAATTTTATCCGACTATGCCCTTTTCCCTCTCCTCCAAAAATCCCACGCCCACACCCACATGGCCGCCTTCAAGTCGCCGGAGTTCTCCCCCTCCACCACCGACCGTACCTCCAAATCCACCGACGTCTGGAGCCTCGGAATCCTGATCCTCGAAACCCTTACCGGAAAGTTCCCCACCAACTATCTCCGCCAGGGCAAGGGCGCCGACTCCGATCTCGCCGCCTGGGTTGATGCTGTTGTTAGGGAAGAGTGGACGGCGGAGGTTTTCGACGGCGATCTGGTCGTCAGCGGCGGCGGAGGAAATGAGGAGGAGGGTTGTTGTGATTGGGATTGTAATGAAGATATGTTGAAGCTTTTGAAGATTGGGATGTGTTGTTGTGAGCGGGAGGTTGGGAAGAGATGGGGATTGAAACAAGCTGTTGAGAAAATTGAGGAATTGGATTTGAATGAAGAAGGTGAAGAGTATTATTCTTCTTATGGGAGTGATTATAATGGGAGTTTCGTTTCTAATTCTTCTAATTTCAAGGGAAGAAGAACAAGAAGGATGATTACTAATGAGGATGAGTCTTCCTTTTTGAGTTAGGTAGTAATATTTGGGGCAATCTGACTGACAGTTTGTTCATTATAAAATAGTGGATTTCGAACTTAGGTCGTTAAAAATTTGTATAATATAAGTTTATTAAATTTAATTTTGAATATATATATATATATATATATATATATATATATATATATATATATATATATATATACACTTTTATTTGTATTTGAACTTATTGGTTCTTTTCTTCTAGATGATAAAAGGTGAAGATTTGAATCTTTTATGGTGGATTAATAATAGGTTGATGTGTTATTATTTATGAGTTCTTTAATTTTCAAAGAAAGTTGTATTTATTTTTATATTGTAAATATTTTGTGAAATATTCTATTTTTTATGATTTGTAAAAGAGATATTGGGCCATGGATGCCTTGGGCCTCATTCAGCCCATTTCAAAACGCTTATGCTTCGCGCTTCGATCAGTTCATTATTCTCTCTCTCTGGCGCGCGCGCGGTTTTTCCCGGTTCTCGGTTTCGTTTGGTTCCCGCCGTCGACGTCCACATTTCCGTTATCCGGCGAGTTGTTCACTGCATCTCTTTGTGGCCGCCGGTGCTCTTCTAACCTTCTTTATAGCACTTGTAGTTGAAACTGGAGTATCAAGTACGCATAATCTAAGTCTAGGTTTTGAAAATGAAGCTTAATATTGCAATTTAGTTCTGATTATTTTCAAATCTTTGTTGTGATGTTACTGCTTCGGTTAATGTCAGGGTTGTTCCATGGCTTGGTACGAAGGCGTTGAGGAAAAACGTATCCTCATTGCTCCTGGTAGGTCATGTCTCGCTTAATCGTTGGATTTTCGAAGTGTTTTGTTATCGTTGCTATTTTGATTTACTTGTTATTTCTGCGTTCGATTTACTTTCATGTTCATTATCTCGTTTTTCTCTCTGGAGTCGTTAGATTCTTCACTGTTTTCTTTTAATATCTACTTGCTTGTACTAATATCTGGTCACTAGCAGAAGAGATGTGGATGATAGCCATAGTTACGATCGTTTGTGTTACCGTAGTACGTTTCTTTTCCTAAAAGTTTCCTGACTGACTGTAAACGCTTGATTGATACCATCATATGGTACTTGGAACTAAAAGATCGCAGGTTGAAGTTATTGCTTCTGGTTTTTTTGACACTTTAGAAGAAAATTTGAACTTATTTCATCTTCATTCTCAAAATTTTGACTCGTTTGTTTTTTCTCGCTCCATTGCAGATCATGGGGTCAAAGAAATTGGTACTGGATGCTTTCTTTCACTTCGCCATCCGAAATCAGGTAATTTAAAGGACACACTGTCATCGCATCTCTTCCCGTGGTCATATTGATCCATTAGATATTCCTTACCTACATCCTATTGGATGTTGAATATAAAAAATGAAGAAAAGGAGGAGAAATACTCGTGAAGTTAAAATACCGTGTTGTATGAACCTCCAATCTCCACAACGGTCTTCATCCTTTTTTGTTTGATATACCGTGTTTGCAACTGGAGGGAAAATGATAGTTATCTGAATTACTTTGTTTGGTTAAGTATTCTGTTGATGGGTGGCTTGATTATTAATTGAGACCATCTTTCTGCATAACTTTATCATGGATAACTGTACTGTATGAAAGTGTAAGCTTTAGCCATTGTTCATAATATTCTTGTCAAACCATTCAATTAATTGATTATATTTTATGTACTTTGACAGGAAACCCAACATGTTTCTTATATGTAAATGAGATGTTAGAGGAAATTCACTGGTTCAAGCAGTCATATTCATCGTGGTTTTTGGGAGACTATGTTACTGAAGGTAAACCAGCTACATTGGTCTGGAAATCTTTTTGTGGATGGCTTATTTCTTAAACTTATAGTATACCACTAATGATTAAAATCTTCTGAAAATTTCACAGATTCAAGAATAACGTATTAAAAAATGCAAACTAAATTATGTTAGAATGTCTCCGTTGTATTTTTTTTATTCCCTTCAGTCTAAGGAGAGGCATGGTTATTTTTGGAGTCATTTGTGGTCTAAATGCAAAAAGGATATTAACAATAAGTTTCTGTTATATTATTTTGTATCTACAGATGGCCGTCTGTATTCTGCCACCCCAGTAGATCCTGTATTCATTTTCTTGCCCATTTTTGAGGAAGCTAGAATGAAGGTACTATTACTGTAAAATCTGTATGATACCATAAATGTGAGATGCGACATAATTATATGCTGCATACGCATGCTGTTATTTTGCAGTCTTCAACAATTAGCAGTTTGGATATATGTTTGCAATCTGCTTGGAAATTAGAAATACAGTTTCAAGTTTTTCCTTGTTGGCTTTCTTTTTAATTTAGATGCCTATCTGTTTATCATGAAATGTTTGATCTAATTGTGTCCATTCAAATTCATTATAATATATTTATGGTTGCTGAAACTGGTAATTTTCTTCTTAATTTAATGCTAAATTTTGTGATTTTTCTTCCAAATTTCTTGAAGAAGGGGGATGATCCTGGGAAATTCAGGCAGTTAGATGACATAATGTTCATCAATGGGTATCCTGGATATCTGCATTTACTGTCCCTTGCAGAGAAGTCTATGCAAGTAGTTTGTGAGGTCAAAGGTGGGCATTTAGTTCATAAATTGGAAAAATAGTTCAAGCATGACTACAATCTATTCTCATTTCTGCTAACCTTGTTTCCTGCAGAAGTCGGATCATCTAGGTTTTTTAGGCTCGATGATTCAAAGGTATTGGCATGGTTATATCACAAGGTTTGTATCCGTCCTCTCTGCTAGTACTTTTCGATAAGATGAAAAAAAATTAACAATACACGTCATGACCAGCTTGTTCATATAGACTTAGCATCGGTGATTGACAAATCCTAGTTTTAAGTCAGTTAGTAGGAACTAGATGGTTGACCCATCTTTCATATTAGTTGTCATCCAGCATGTTGCTAACACGGGATTATCTCAAGCCACTTCTTCATGATTTGTTGCTATTTTCCTAATCCCCCTTCTCTAGCTCTTTTTATTTCATTAAACAATTGTTATTTTCCATAATATTTTCTAGAAGGGATTGGCTAGATTCTCTTACTTATTATTTTATTTTATGCCTTTATTGTTGCAGGTATGCCAACTGAAAAAAACTCTATGCACACTGGATAAAAACTATGCTGCAAGGGAAGAAAAAGAAACATGTACACTCCTAGCGAGAGGACAACTTTAAACCCCTTATGTCATCTTTTTTTTTTTTTTTTTTTAAATAATTTCTGCAGCTGGGTTTCTTTTGTTTTTATCTTCATCAGTCTAGTGTCACGTTGTAGGGCATACGTTAATATCACTTTGCACGTCTGAAGGGTATCATCCGTAGTTTTGCATCATACCTTTTGGATTTGAGTAGTCTGAAGCAATTATATTCAGACATGAAAGAGAACCTCCATATTCTGGGACCTCTATGTTGAACTTGATAATCATTATATGGATTAGGCCTCTTCTAATCGATGAAACTTTATGATTCATGGGAAACTTTCTTTTGGGCGTGCATGTTATGGTGCTAATTTTCTTAGTCAAGTGTAGTTGAATTCAGGAAATTGTTATGGATTTAATTTAATATAATATGTAGTATGATAATGTGGCCGTTGATATGGTTAAAAAGAACACAAATGAAAGAACAACTATTGGATAAGGAAAAAGAAACAAAATTAATGGATTTGTGGGGTTGGTGCCCTATGCATGACAATACCCAACATCAGGTGGTATCGTACTGTCATTGCATTCATTTTACATGAAAACTTAAGATTACATTTCCTTGGTTGTAACCATTTGTCTTTGAATGAATCGATAGCTTCTCTGACGAGCTTTCTTTCTTGATACAGTAAGCGACGCCGTTTCGATTTTAGGGGAATACTTGAAGGATCAACCTTGGTTGAAGCTTTTATGTGACCATCTCAAGTATATAGTCCTCAACTCCTTTTAATCTTAGCAATTAGAAGTTGTATATTTGACAGTTCCATAAATGGACACATTTTAAGGGGGCATGGAAGAAGGTGTATTTGATTGTTCTGAGATCGTGCATTGCTGATTTTGTTTGCAGGTTAAATTTTGCTGAAGCAACCAGAAAAGCATCGGATTCGGAAAAGGCTCCTACTAGCATAGAGAACAAATTTGATTCTATCTCACAGGTATAATACCTAATCACTTGTAACTGCATCAATCTTCTATTTCCTTTGCCGTACATGCTACAGACATAATTATGTCGCTCCTATTATTCTTGTCTGATCGATGTGTGTGGCCATGTTGAGATATTCCAAATCATGTTTTATGACTTGGGTCCTCAGATGATTTGATTAGCCTAGGAAGAAATAGTCTGAGTACATAGAAAACGGTTTAGCTTCTATCCTTTTCCTCAACTAATTTTGGGTGGTTGGTGGAAGTTGGCAGGGCATGAATTTTTAAATATTGAAAAATATCTTCTGTTCAATCAAAACCACTTTTCAAATTTATCTTATACGTGGCTAAATGATAAAAAGTACTTAAAAAGGATTTAAAAACGTTTTTAGAAGAAATACCTAGAATGTGCTTGGTTTAACCTCTTAAGTGCTTAAATTTGAAGATAAGCCAGTTTGTAAAAGATTGAAGGGTTTGACAACCATTAAAAATAGCTTATACTTTCATAGTATGTTTCAATTCAAACAGGTATTATCCATTTTTGTAAAATACCTTTTTCTCTAACCAATCCAAATATGCTCGTGGAGTATTTCACATCAAATCATCGGTTTAAATGCATAGAATTATAGGTAAAAATATGTACATATCCTTCTCAAATTGATTGTGCAAATTATGAAACGACAGGATAAGAGTTGGAGTGACGCAAAGAATACGAGAAATGGAAAGCAAGCAAAGAAGCCTAAGGTGGAGACAGAATCACGGAACATCAAGGACATGTTTTCAAAGGCTGCAAAAAGAAAAAGATGAAGCATTTCAGATATGTGATGATTTAAAAGCCAACAAATTAGGTCCTTGCATACTCTCTCATTTGTGCCACAGCAAGTCAATTTGGTAAAAGCATTAACTTACGCCTACACATGCAATGTCTCTCCCTTTTACTTTCTTATCAAATAGAAGAAAAGTGATTCTCACTTTACGTATAGGTAAATGAGGCAATCCATGGATGGAATGGTATATTTATCGAACTTACTAAAGGAAAAACTTTTAGGACTTTTGTCTCTATTTAGCCATTTGAAAATATGTTTTTGATACCATCTTTTACTTGAAAATTGAAATGCTTATATTGATGCAGGCAGAATTGGATTCCAAACCGATTTCACAAAGCATTTTTGAGGAAGGACTTTCAGCTTCTAACTTCCATCTAATCCGAGGTGCTGAAATAGGCACTTAGGATGTGGTTTAAGATTTCTAGATTATTTCAAAGCAATTACAAAGTTTAGGGTGTGTTTGGTTTAGTTTTATGTTTAATTTTGGAAATGTCATTTTGAAAAAGCAAAATTGTATTGTTTGACATCCAACTCGAAATATGTTCTGAGATATTTTTAAAATGATTTTAAACATGTTTTATTAAAATGATTTAAATGAAAATCACTTTTTTGAGGGAAAAAAAATCATTTAGAAGCAGTGAGTCCGTAGATTTTGATATTTTTTTAGTTTGGTTCATGATTTTTAGAAGCAGTCATCTTCTTAAATTTTAATTATGTCTTAAAGTTTTAAAATTTTAGGACTTTTTACTAGGTTTTAAACTTTCAATCTTGGATTCACATAAAGTTTCTAAATTTAATTGATTTATTGAATTTAAATTTGAACATACGAAGTTTTAAACTTTCATTAATTTTTCACACAAAATTAAAAGGAACCCTGTAGTGTAAGTTTGTAGGTTTATTATAGTAAAATCTTATTGATAGAAAAAAATTTGAAACTATTTATAAAGTATAGAAAAAAAAAACTTAAATTAACCAAATATTTTCCTGACTGTTTGGTTATTTTTGAAAATGACTCGTTATTATGCACTCCTGAAAGTCCAAGCGGACACAAAAGCTCAAAGGTAAGGGACTAATTTAATCCAAGTTTTATTTGTTTATTTTTAATTTAAAGTCACTAAATTACTATCATCTATTATTATATTATTTTAAAAGATAAATATCGTTAGTTTGATTTTATTTTAGTTTAAAGAACTGTTTCAATTACAAATTTAGCTCAGTAGTGAAATAAGTTCCAAAATTTGATATTTGAATAAGAAATTGCCTCCTAATTTTAGATCAAGCATTAACACTATTAATATTAAACACAAATTCATAATTTTTCATCGAGGATTTGGCCAATTGATTGTTTATTTTAAAATCTGAAAGTTTCTGTTTGTTTTAGAAAAATATATTTTTTTTTTATCAAATTATAAAAATTATTTTTAAAGTACGATGATAATTATAATTATGTCATCAAACATTTAATAATGAACTCCAATGTATTAAAATTTGCTTTTTCAAACTTGTAAAAATTGAACCTACAAAATGATAGAAAAGAAATATAGACTCAAAATTATATAATCAGCACAATTTATTCAATAACGAGTTATAATTTATACAATTACGAGTTAGGTAAGTTTGATGGTCCAATTTTAAAATTTAGATAAATCTTAATGGTTTTGGTTTTTAATTTTGAAAGTTATGCGAATATAGTTGTATCTATTATATAGATGTTTTTTGTAATTTACTCTTGAATTTATTAATAAATACTAATAAATGCTCATAAAAGTTAGAAAGAAAGCAAATGGTTGAGAGTTGAGACCTCGTTAGGTGATCGTTTAATTTCGCCTTTTACTCTTTTATTTTATTATATATATATATATATATATATAACTTAAATAATTAATTTAGTGTTATTTTTCATGGTTGTACGAAGAGAAAAAATGAATAATCTACGTCTTTGGAAGAAAAACATAAACAATACTAGAGAACAAAAAATTGATCTATAAGACAAAATTAACATTTGGAAAAGGGAATGTTAGACACTCTTTAGCTTCAAGGTTAAACTAAAATTGTCTAATAGATCGGTATGCATTTGAAAATGTTAAAACTAAATTATCATATAGGTTTAAGACGGCCGTAAATATAGCTATTAGATTCGAAGTATTATTATATACAACATCTCTTAGAGTTTATATATTTAATTATTATTACTAGAATTACTATCCATTTGAAAGTAGAGATTTGTATTAGAGTAAATGTCTAATAGGTATTAGGAATTCTAAAAACATATCGGCATATTATATATTTTCTTTAATCTTATATGAAACCAATTTTATTAATGTAATTTGTTACTTTTAATTAATTTTAAATTTTGCTTTTGCAACTAAAAGTGAATAAATTCCTAGATACAGGGACAAAGGGGATTTTTAACTAAAATGTAAATTAACCCATCTAAAAGGTCGTTGATTAATTCAAAGTTTGATTAGAAAAAAAGGGAAAAAATTTTCAAAGATGTATGAAATACTAAGAAGTGGAGTGAGAGGTGGCTTCAGAATTTGAAGGATCTGAAACTTTGGTTCATAGCATATCCCATTTTTCTGAGCATCAAATTCTCTCTGGAAAATTTTGCTTTCTTTCTCAAACTCCAAGTAAGTGGGCCCTTTCTCCTTCACTTTGAATTTGAAAACTCTGTTTTCTTTCTTGTTTCTACTCTTAAACAGAGATCATCAACTGCCTTTTGATTTTGTTTCAAGAATAAATTGGAGCGAAGGAATTTGAATCTTGGACCTCTTCCTCTACTATTTGATTATAAACATAGTTTTAATCATAATTATGATTCTACATTTGTTTTCTTTTATTTGTTGGGCGAGGTGATGATGATTTAAAGTAGGTAGGTTTAAACTCACTTGGGGTTGTTTTTGGTATAATGGAATAGATTTATGGTGTAATGTAATCCAAATATCATGTTGGGATTAAGCATTTACTAAACTCAGTTAGTTTCCACGATTTTCGATCCAACCCTCCTTCCTAACCGAAAATCTAAAGGAGTGTTGGTGTGATATTAAATTCATTCCCCAACACGCGGGCTTGAGCTTTTTGTAATTTAGCATATGATACACATACAGTCCTTTTCAAGAGGAATTTCAACGTACGTATGCTTTGGTGTTTGTATCATTTGCTTTTTATTTTATTCTTTTTCACCTTATCCATTCAATCTCTTGATATGTCATGTCACAGTCTTGAGCTTACTTAGGGACCAAAGAAATATTTTTTCTTTCTTTGTGGGAACATTAAATGTTGTATTTTACTTATCTAAAACAGGATATTCGCAAATCCCAATCCTTAAATTCTCTGTTGCCTTTTTACTTTGAACCTTTAGATCATCGTTCATGTTCCTCATCTTCCTTCACCACCGAAAGAGCATCGGAGAATATTCTTTCCCTTTTAAACTTGAACTGCTATTCTTCACAAAACAGAACATTATGGTACAATATTCTTACATTCCAACACTCTTTCTCTTGTACAAAATAATCCTCAGTGTGTATATATACAAAGAAATCTCTCTTTGATGGGTCTGTAAAAATTCTACTTCTTCTTGCAGTTCTAATGGCAGGGCCTGATTACAAAGCCAATCAAGACAAGGATGATTTTCTGCAGCTTTTGGCAGCTCTTGGAGTTGATTTCCTTCTCTCTGGTGAAGAAAAGGTTTCATTTTCTTTTCTCCCTTTCTTCATTCCAACATCTAGGAAAAGTGGGTTTCAATTAATTGAACTTTACTTTCGCAATCTGGACAAGACCCAACAAGTGGTTATCCGTACTAATTGGAAAACAAATGACAATATAAGAGTTAATCTACCATTTGAGCTCATAAGTTTAAGTCTGATCGATACACAGTTACATTACCTCCAATTGATGTTTCAATTTCTGATGTTCATACTACTATGTTTATCGGAATTCGATACTGAAAATGATCCGCTAATTTTCCTATATGATAGGTATCCCCAATATCATGTGCAGGGAAGATGATTTGCCTATTCTTTTCTGCAAACTGGTGTAGACCTTGTAGGACTTTCACTCCACAGTTGGTTCAACTCTACAACACTTTGCAAAAGAGAGGTGAAAAGCTAGAGATAATCTTCATCTCTTTGGACCATGACAAAAATGAATTTGAACAATACTTCAAGACTATGCCATGGCTTGCTGTGCCGTTGAACACCGAGTTGCAGAAACAGTTGTGCGGCAAGTACCATGTTGATTGCATTCCATCGTTTATTCCGCTTTGCGGAGATCATATTTTGAAAGAAGATGACTTGATTGGCTTCATTGAAGATTATGGTGCTGAAGTATTTCCTTTTACAAGGAAAAGGATGCAGGAACTTAAGGCCATGGATTGTGCCAAACGTGTAGAAGGAAGACTTGAAGAACTCTTTGGGAACAGAGGATATAACTATGTTATTTCTAGTCATGGAGGCAAGGTATAGTTTATATTCATTTCCGTCCTTATACATTTACAATTTTTCCCCGTCGTAGTATATTATATTTAAACATTCAAAAGGTCTCTTATAGGCTATTTAAGGCTTTGAATTGGTTAGTACAGTTAGTGGTTATTATAAACTTTGTTTCTTTTCCAATTAAAAAGAGATAACATGAAACAGTTGCCAAACGTTTTTTAACCAGAAACGAAAACGTTATAAACCTGATTTTGTTTCTTGTTTGAAGGTAAAGTTATAATGTTTTAAGTTGATGTGATCGCAGACACAAATATCTCAGCTAGTTGGAAAGACAATAGGCCTTTATTTTGGAGCATATTGGAGCCCTCCAAGTCGTTCCTTCACAGCCAAACTATCTAAAGTATACAAAGAAATCATGGACAAAACAGAGAATCATCACTCCTTAGAAGTAATCTTCGTCTCCACGGACCGAAACCTCGACGAATTCAAACTCAACATAATGGACATGCCATGGCTCGCTATCCCTTACGAGGATGAGACCCGGGGAGACCTCTACAGGATCTTCGACGTGAAGGCAATCCCAACACTAGTCCTGATCGGGGCAGATGGAAAGACGTCGAGTGAAAACGGAAGAGGCTTGGTTTGCTTGTATGGAGCAGAGGCATTCCCATTTACAGAAGAAAGAATATATGAGTTGGAAACAGCAGTGAAAAAGGAAGGAGAAGAATTGCCTTCAAATGTGGAGGATATAAAACACGAACATGTTCTTAAATTGGAGTTTGCAAAAGCCTATGTTTGTGATTTTTGCAAACTACAAGGAAGGTTTTGGGCATTTTCTTGTCATGTTTGTGATTATGATCTTCATCCAACTTGTGTTCAGCTCACAAATAATGTATAAAAGTAGAGATAAAGTTAGGAAGAGAAATCAAAGTAAACTATGATTTTTGCTTTTCATTATTGGACTACTTGTGAAACCCTAATAATGTAGTCTTTCGTATTCGTTCGGTTAAAAATCACCTTTCGTTCATACTTTTATAAAAATAATAATTTAATTTCTATGTTTTAAGTAGCATCGATTTTATCTTTATACTTCTAAATTGGTAATGACTCGGATCCTATACTTTACAACTTGTATTAAGTTAATTCTCATTGAATAAAATATTTTAGAGATTTATAAAAAAATTCTTATACATGTAGATCAAAAAGATTAGAAATCAAAAGTGTTTTTAATTAAATTTTGTAATTCATACCTTTCGAAGCAAAAAATAGTTACATTTTTTTTTTATCTATACTAAAAGCACGATTGAAATATAATTAGCAGGATAATTCTTTGAGATATTAAATAAATTAAAATATAAGTCGTAATAGACAATAGTTTTATTTTTATAAATTTATCATTGTTTTTTCTCTTAAATTTCATATTCTCAATTTCTTGTCAAGGCATATGAGGATGATTCTTTGAGATATTAAGTAAATTAAAATATAAGTCGTAATAGACAATAATTTTATTTTTAGTTTCTATTTTTTTAAATTTATCATTGTTTTTTCTCTTAAATTTCATATTCTCAATTTCTTGTCAAGGCATATGAGTTTTCAGTCACACCCTAACAATAAACCCAAAATTTTGAAATCTTCTCTTGTAAAGTTAATTTCTAAAAAAAAAAGAGAAAAAGAAAAAAACGAAATAAATTATCTTCATGGAAATTTTAATTTCATAAATTAAACTATGATAAATTAATAACAAGTGATAAGAAAAGCATTTGATTGCACAAAGGAAATATCAAAACCATTCCAACATATTTTTCAAAGTATTATATATTAAAAAATTATTGTAAATTATAAAGAAGAAAATGCTTACAAAATATATTAAAATTGTTATAACATTTGACTATGAACTATTATTAATATAGACACGACGTATTTAAAACTTTACTATATTTTATTTCATTTTATAATATTTAAAAACGACCTTTGTATATTAATTTTTTTTATAAATATAACAAATCAATAGACTATTTATAAAAAAAAAAAAAGAATATTTCGATCTTTCTAGCCAAAATGTAAAAGAAAAAAAATAAACGAAACCAAATCCAAATTACCAAAATTGAAAAGAATTTGTTTAACACAAAATTCAAATCTAAACTAAAAAAGAATCTAAAAAATCAAATCTAAACTAAAAAAAGATCTACTCAAATTTAAACGTAATAATGCGTTTATAATTATTTTGCAAAAGATCGCTCATATATTTATACAATAAATAATATTTAAAGAAAAGGAAAACAAGGAAGAGGATAGATACATAATAAAACATTTTTTTTCATTATTTGTAATTTTTTAAAGTGTTATTTAATATGAAAAATATTTTGAATGTAAATAAAATTATTAAAAATTTGAAGAAGCAAATGCACTTATTATTTGTGTTTTTTAGAAGCAAAAAAAAAAAAAAAAAAAGTCAAAGAAACACAATTTTTCATAACTAAAACTAAGAAAACTATACCTTAAAAGATGAAAAAAGAACAAAATAAAAGAGGAAAGGTAAGATAAATAGGAATTTACTTACCCATTAAAAAAAGAAAAGAAGAAAAAAGTCCCACCTGGATGAACGTCCCTCGAGTTGGCTTCAAAGTTGTCAAAGAAATTCCCAATGAAACAGAACCACCAACGAAAACAGACCCCGTAAATCATGCCTCTCGCTCGATTTCCAGATGGCTTTCCATCTCTTTATTTTTGGAACATCATCCCATCTTGCTTCCCTCAACAATTCAAGATTTTGTTTCCTCCTTAATCAATCCTTCAAACCCTCCCACACCCACCACACAACAAGGAAGAAGCAACCCAGAGAGAAAGACAGAGCTTGGTTGGGTTGCTTCTTGCTTTTGTGGGGGAAAAACACATACATACAACCAAACAAGGGATTAAGATCAAAAGGGGTTCTTCTTCTCTATCTCTCTTCTTTTTTCTTTTTGGTACCCCTTTTCCTTTTTCTCTTGTTTTTTTTTGCAGGGAAATGTGGAATCAGAAGCAATCCATTGGTAAGGAAAGGAAAGAGCTATCCACTGCCAATCAATTGGTGAGTATTGCCGTTGATAAGGATAAAGGAAGTCAACTTGCTCTTAAATGGGCCACTGAGAATCTCCTTGTAAAAGGCCAAACTGCCATCCTCATCCATGTTAAACTCAAATCTTCCACTTATTCTGGCTCTTCCATGGCTTCCCCTAGTAAGTACTGTGTAATGTTGGACAAAACTAATTGTTGTTTAGCATACCCGTTTATTTATCTCAACTTGCATTTTCATTTCTAGATAAATCTCTAACAAATGCTATAAAACAGGGAAGTTGTGATCATGTATTTTTGGAAGTTGGAACATATATGGGTAGAAGGGGGAAAATGTATGATGATTTGAGGGGATGGGGAAAATGGAGTCATGTTAGAATATTTCTCGGTGGATGTGGAAAATGGTATTGGGTTGAACTTGAGGTTGTAGGAATCATTATTTGATTGAGTTGAATTGGGGAAATTAGTGCTTTTTTGTTTTTTGGTTTTTATGCCACGCTCTTCAAATTTAGAATCTTAGTTATCTTCTATGAAATGTGTTTTTTGGGTGCAGAGGTGATGTCGGCATCAGACGCCGGCAATGTCAATGGCAATGTTTTGGTAAGCAAGGATATCGATCCGAGCACAAGGGATTTGTTCCTTCCTTTTCGCTGCTTCTGTACGCGTAAAGATGTAGGTTCTCCTCTTCTTTTTTATGTCTAATGAAGCAATAACTTGCAAGTATAACGAGTTTTGACATAGATATTAGAGAACATGCAAAGTATAATGTGTTTTGGAGTATTCTTATCGTAAATTTATCTTTTTTTGCATTAGATATTTTGCAAAGACATCGTTGTTGAAGATTTAGATGTTGCAAAAGCGTTGATTGAATATGTCACTCAGGCTGGAATTGAGAATTTGGTCGTTGGTTCCACATCTAAAAGTAGCTTCTTGAGGTTTGTAGTTAGTTTTGTAAATTCTTCACCCTCAAAATATCTTAAGCTGGTTTGGTAACGTTCTCATTTCTAATCCATTATTTTCAAACTTTTTTATGCAATTTTGGAAACATTTCTTCAAGGTGATAACCTAGAATGTAAAGACTAAATATTTATGTTTCTCAAAAGCTGGAAATAAGAAGAAAAAGTTACCAAACTACCCCTCAAACACTTTGTTTTATTTGTTTGAGTTCAAATGGAATTCAATTTGCCTTTTTGGGTGGTTTTCTTATTCAATCTTGCCTCAGAAGATTGAAGACAACAGATATTCCAGGCAGTGTTGTCAAAGGAGCACCAGATTTCTGCAATGTTTATGTCATATCAAGATCGAAAATCCAAACAATGCGATCAGCCTCACGTCCTGCTCCAGTTTCATCTCCTCTTCGAAGTTTATTGCTGAGCCAAACTGTTATCAAATCACAATCAGCCGAGTCACTAGTTCCTCAGATTCAAACGAGTTCAGTTTTTTCCTGTCATGTTGTACAGCATTTTCTTCTTTTCTTTTCATTTTTTCCCTCCCCGTTATAGTACATTTCATCTCTACCATAATTTTCCTTAAATAACCAGTCTATTCTTAACTAGGACCTGAAAAGCCTCCCCTTGAAGCAGCACGTAGATCTCAGGACAACATCGAGTTCAGGTCAGCAACATGTTATACTAATTGTTTTATTATGACATCTTAATGAGTTCAATATATTTTTCTTAGTGAGAGTATAACATTGACAGTGATCAAAGGAATGTAAAGGAGAAACTTGGCTATGAATGACGTTATTGAACTCATACTGGCTTCTTTTTAGTTAGTAAACTGTTAAGGGCTAGTAAGCAAACTGTCTTTTGGAGCAGGTCACCGTTCACTAGGAAAGGCTACAATGGAAAAATGCCAGGGGAAGTCACTCTGCCAGATACGGATATTTCTTTCGTTAGCTCGGGAAGGCCGAGTGTTGACCGATTATTCCCTACATTGTTTGACAATGCGGATACTGGAAGGGTTCCCCCACGACTGTCCAGTGGCAATGATGCTGAATTATATAATAGCTTTGAGTCACAGCAACTTGGACGCAAATCATTGGATGGACGCAAATCATTGGATGGACGCAAATCCCTGGATGGACGCAAATCACTGGATGTAAACTATCCACCTGAATTTTTATCGGTTTTCTCAGAAAGTGACAGATTGTCAACTTCGTCACAGAGTATGGTAAGTGTTAAATTATATTCTTGAATTATGTTTATTTGATTATACAATTGAGTTAGATTATCTTGTGTTTCAATTGTTTCTTATAAGAGGTCTTATTATTTTACTTTTACCTCTTTAGTGTAAATAGGTTCTTAATTTGAGTATGTAGGGTTAAACATTTAATCTATCAATGGAATCGATTTTGACAGTTTAATTTGATTCACATCCCCTTTACGAGCTGGGAAACAAAATGAAATTGTTGTAGAAAACTATAGAAGCTATGAGGCTGAGTTTTATATGTTGATGACTGCAGGAAGAAGTAGAGGCTGAAATGAGGAGGCTGAAGTTGGAACTAAAGCAAACCATGGAAATGTATAGCACAGCCTGCAAGGAAGCACTAACAGCCAAACAAAAGGTGAAAGAAATTGTATTTTGTATGGAAATAGTTAAGAAGTTTAAAACAAACTCTTCACATATGCTGCAGGCAATAGAGCTTCAGCGATGGAAATCTGAGGAGGAACGAAGAATAGAGGAGGCAAGATTTGCAGAGGAAGCTGCTTTAGCCATGGTTGAGCAGGAAAAGGCAAAATCTAGAGCCGCTATTGAGGCCGCTGAAGCTGCTAAAAGGATAGCTGAGTTGGAAGCACAGAAGAGAATTAATGCAGAAAAAAAAGCATTCAAGGAAGCAGAAGAGAAGAAGAAGGCATTAGATGCTTTGGCTAACAATGATGTCAGGTATCGGAAGTACTCGATCGAAGAGATTGAAACTGCTACTGAGTTTTTTTCAGAATCTTTAAAGATTGGAGAGGGAGGCTATGGGCCTGTTTATAAAGGTTATTTGGACCACACAGCAGTTGCAATCAAGGTCTTACGTCCGGATGCGGCTCAAGGAAGGTCACAGTTCCAGCAAGAGGTGAGGAACCTAACAATAGCCTACCCAGATTCTTCATATGATTTTCGTTATAACATAATCTATTAAACTTGCTTCTGGCATCCATTTAGGTCGAAGTACTAAGCTGCATACGACATCCTAACATGGTTCTTCTCCTTGGAGCATGCCCTGAATATGGCTGCTTGGTCTATGAGTTCATGGCACATGGGAGCTTGGATGACTGCCTCTTTCGCCGGGGAGAAAATTCAAAACCTCTTTCTTGGCAGCGTAGATTCAAAATTGCAGCTGAAATTGGCACTGCCTTGTTGTTCCTCCATCAGACTAAGCCTGAGCCTCTTGTGCATCGTGATTTGAAACCAGCCAACATCTTGCTCGATTGTAATTACGTTAGCAAGATTAGCGATGTTGGTTTGGCCAGGCTTGTTCCCCCATCTGTAGCAGACAGTGTGACACAATATAGAATGACTTCAACTGCCGGCACGTTCTGTTATATCGATCCTGAGTATCAACAAACCGGCATGCTCGGCGTAAAGTCCGACATATATTCTTTGGGAATAATGTTTTTGCAGTTGATTACAGCAAGGGCACCCATGGGATTGACTCACCATGTGGGAAGAGCTATTGAGAAAGGGACTTTGTCCGAAATTCTTGATCCATCCGTTACCGATTGGCCAGCTGAGGAAACGTTGTGCTTTGCTAAGTTGGCTTTAAAATGTGCAGAGTTGAGAAGAAAAGACCGGCCTGATCTTGGTAAGGTTGTTCTCCCAGAACTCATCAGATTTCAATCGGTAGCCGAAGCCGGCATTGCATTCGTTCTGGGGATGGACAGTGTTAACAGTCCTGAGTTCAGCCGCAGTCAGGCTTCTACGAGAAGAGTAAGCTAAAGAAATTCATGATCTATCAATCGATAATCTTATATTTCATTCCTTCTTGTGATGCTACTTTCCCTTTGCAATTTGGGTTGTTTTCTTTTTCTCTTCATTCTCCTAACTTCTTGTTGATTGTATGGGTACAGGACAGCGATTGTTTTTCCTCTCAATCTAATGATAGCTATGGAGTCTTATTGCGCTCGGGGTAGTAGTAAAATCTCTTCTTTTCCAAAAGCATGCAGATTTATGAGGATCTGTATTGGGGGACAGGAAAGTGATAAATTTTGTAGATAATTTAGTGTCCATAAGTAGCATCTGTAATGCTCAAAGCTGTAAGAAACGTCTCTTCCATGCCTATTATGAAATTTAGATCAGCCTATTCTTCATTTTACTTCTTTGTTCTTCCACCTCCACTTCCCTTAATGTTATGTATTTTGATACTTTTACATTTGTATATAATAGGGTATTAGACAATGTAGAATATATTACATCAATTGTAGCTACAATGTATATTAATTACTTTCAAGATCTTGTGAAAACCCACATTTAAAATATGATTATCAAAGATGCTGCTCGTGGATTCCAATCCAAATTCATCCCATTTATAATCATTTTGTTTTTGAAAATTAAGTTTATATTATAGTATTTTTTAAGGTCCGTAACAACAAAATCAAAATTTGAAAATTGAAAAAAATAGTTTTAAAACTTGTGGCGGCTAACAATTCAAATATTCTAGTTAAGAACAAGTGATTAAACAATGGTAAAAAAGCTATTGTCACAAACTCTACCAATAGGGGAAGAAACACTATCAAATCGAAAATCTATAAAATCTCAAAACCTTGGATAGACTCTTATCGTGTAATTTGATGTGATGAATAAAAATATCTTATAGGACAACTTTACGTTGTTTTAGTAGCATAATGTATACATATATATTAAAATTTTTAGTTTTTATTAATAATAAAAATATTCACAGCGCTAAATCACCATTTCTACGAATTAGAAACCTATCATTTTCGTCACATTTTAAACTTTGGTTTAAAAAAATTTAAAGAAGTCAATATGATAATGAAAAGGGAAAAAAAAAGAGTAAATAATGATTCTCGAGAGGTTGAAAGTTGAACTTGAAACTTCCCTGAAATTTGAAGTTGGAGAAGAAAGAAAGAAAGTAACAAGTGAGAGCAATCCCACGAGTTCCTCGTAAATGTTGAATAAATATGTTGCGACATTTAGCGACAAATTGGGTCTGAATCCAAATCTCATGGCTATGGCTTTTTTTCCTTTCCCATTTTTTCAATTCTACGTTTCCTTTTCTCATCCAGCTGTTTCTTCTTATTGGGTTTCTCCCCATTTTTCTATACTCTTCAAAACCCACTCTCTTTCTCCTTTTACTTTCTTGCTTTCACTTCCAAGTTTCCAACTTCCCACATGTTCCATCCCTCTCAATTCATGGACTGCAATTTCACAGGTACCCGATTTTTATCGCCGTTTCTGAGTTAGATCTTTCATTTCTCTTTTGAGAAAAACTCGCAGGGTGTTGATTTTGATGATGGGTTTGCGTCTGTTTTCATTTAGGTGATTGTTTCTTTTGACCCATTTGTCGGTGGTTGATTTGGGGAAGTTTTTGCCGGTTTATTTTCTGATCTAGCCATCGACAATGGATATTCTCGGTGACCCAGATAAGAATTCTTATCGGAGGTATTTTATACAGATCAGTTGCTGCTGAATCTTGAATCCATTGCTTTTTTTTCTTAATTTACTAACGAGTAA
Source organism: Cucumis melo (assembly GCF_025177605.1). Lineage (NCBI taxonomy): Eukaryota > Viridiplantae > Streptophyta > Magnoliopsida > Cucurbitales > Cucurbitaceae > Cucumis > Cucumis melo. Next base: position 27,397,913 of record NC_066859.1, on the reverse strand, counting down.
TTGAGTGTGGTTGCTCTTTGTTTTAGTCTTGTAGCGGCTGTATCTTATGGAATTGCTTCGATGGCTATGGTTTTTCTTAACAAGGCTGTACTTATGCAGTACTCACATTCAATGACCCTTCTTACTCTGCAGGTACATTTCTGCAATGGGATTATTGTTTTGAGTTTTGATTTGTCTTTTCCTCTTTTAATTGTTTTATATCTATGTTTTTCTTAGCAATTGGCAACCACATTGCTTATTCACTTTGGTAGAAAAATGGGTTACACGAAAGCCAAGGGGCTTGACATGCAAACAGCTAAGAGAATTTTTCCTGTCTCATTGTTCTATAATGCAAATGTGGCGTTTGCTCTTGCTAGCTTGAAAGGGGTTAACATCCCAATGTATATCGCCATTAAAAGACTCACTCCTCTTGCTGTTCTGATTGCGGGGTTCTTTTCAGGGAAGGGAAGGCCCACGGCACAGGTATTCTTAGCCCATTTCATAACCATTTTGTTTTGGTTTGGTTTTCATGTTGTTTGAAGTTATGTTGGTTTCCTCACAATTTTTTTTGGGTAAGCTTTACACCTTTAGCCAAATTTAGAAAACATGAGTAACTTTCTAAAATCTACTTATTTTTGTTTTCAAATTTTAATTTGGTTTTTACTATTTGAAAAAATGTTTTCAAAGGAAGAAAACTACGAGTGATATTAGTATTTTTATGCTTATTTTTTAAAAACAAAAAACCAGAAACAAAATGCCAGTCAAACAAACCTAGTTTTCTGAAATGCATGCCTTGCATAGTTTTGAAAATTAATGTCTCTAAGGTCATTAAGATTTTCGTAATCATGCCTCATTATTGTATTTTTTTCCAACGAGATGACTTGTGTCCAATATTGAAATATCTGGCAATTTTTCGATATATCCGTAAATTAGAAGATTCAATATTGATATTGAGGATTGAAGTTTCATCTACTAATCTGAAAATGAATAAGAATACTAATAACTAGTTCTATCACTTAGTTCGGAAGTAAAACATCTTAACTATTAATTTAAACAATTTTTACAAATGACTTCGTTTATAGAAATATCCATTTACATCTATATTTTATGGATATATCTGTAATTTTTTAGCTTCGATATCTATTTATATTTTAATCCTTGTTTGTGTCTACTTCGTTTAACCAAAACAGTCCTTGTGGAATTCAGGTTATTTGTTCAGTACTCTTAACTGCTGCCGGGGTTCTTGTTGCTGCATTGGGAGATTTTTCATTTGACCTTATTGGTTATAGCATGGCCTTCACTTCTGTTTTCTTCCAGGTATGTTTTGAGTAGTCCGTAGTTTCTCTCACTATACTTTTGCTAAGACTTAAATCAAGGTTTCCTCTTGTGTTTTAACTTATGTGAGCGAGGTCAGTTTATGGGTTCATAGGAAAACGAATAGGTTGGCAGTGTTTTACTCAGGTCTTAGGGAAAAGGGAAAATTATGAATAAAAGGATGGTGAGTGTTCAAGGGTGGCTATTGAATATTCATCTTTTTGTCTTGTTTGTGCTTCTTAGGTTTTATCCTTAGAAATGCTTATTAAATGATTGAACAGTTGAACTCACTTGTTTGCTTTCCATCTTCTTGTCTACTTTTTATTGCAGACTATGTATCTTGTATTGGTGGAGAAGTCAGGTGCAGAGGATGGGCTTTCGTCTATTGAGATCATGTTTTACAACAGCTTTTTGTCTCTTCCTTTTCTGTTATTTCTGATTTTATCCACGGGTGAATTCCCAAATTCTTTATCTTTATTATTTGCAAAGGTCAGTTTCTCTTTAAACCATTCCTTTTTTGTCGAAAACCGTTCATTTTTATTCAAGTACAATAATTCTTAAAGAAGAATTGTTAGACTGCTCGAGGAGTTCTCGTTCAACCTTTCATCCTGTGCTTTCTTTTCTTTAGAGGTGTGAAACTATTCATTTGGTATAACATTCATCGGTGCCTGCCTAAATTAGCTTCTTTTGGCTGAAATGAGCTGTTTTTTCTATTTTTTCATCTCGTCCTGAAAGAGAAGCTGAAAATGAGCTGCAATGCTCAATTCCGATGCTTATATTGACATTGTCTCCTCGTAACTCTGGACACAATTGTACAACCTATAGAACATATCTTTTTCAAGTAAGGTCGTTTTTGGCATTGGCTGCATTTTTCTTGGAGAACTTGGAGAGAATAAGTTCATCCATGGTGGCAACCCACTTAACTATTACTTTGACACTCAAGTGTCCTAGGATCTAGTGGATTGTTTTGCGAGAACAGTCAAGGTGTGTGCAAGTTAGTCCTGGGTACTCACATACATACAATTAGATTCCATACATACAATTGATTTTTTATAGAAAAATGTTTCATTAGATTCCATGGCATAAATGTAACTTGCAGATTAATTAGAATTAGAGAAATGAGATTTTGCTTAAATGTAGTGATTCGATGCTGCTGACTAAAAGTGAGTTTGAGATAATTTTGCACTGTGATTTTTAGGTTAAATTTGTGTGGTCACGATCATTAGGACAAAAGAGATCTCTAACTTTTGTACTTTCAATCTTATAATGTTAACATTGTTGTTTTTCAATATTTTCAGAGTAATTCATTCTCCTTTTTGGTTCTCTTCCTCCTTTCATTGGTGATGGGGATTGTTCTCAACTTCACAATGTTCTTATGTACCATAGTAAACTCCGCCCTAACAACAACAATTGTTGGAGTTCTCAAAGGCGTTGGATCGACTGTAAGCACTCCCTCTTTCTGGACTATCTTTATCTATCTTTATAGTCGGTGGTTCTGTTACCGTAACCGAAGCTCATGTGTTCATTCTTTTGTCGGTCAGACGCTTGGGTTTGTTATATTGGGTGGCGTGGAAGTGCATGCTTTGAACGTGACAGGCTTGGTTATCAACACGGCTGGAGGAGTCTGGTATTCATATGCCAAGTATCAACAGAAGAAAAACAGACCACCGAAATTAACATCGACCTAGAGGCTCGTCTAGGTTGCAATTTTTTGCTTCATATAGTGTGATTCATTTGTTGATGAATAATATAATCAAAAGGTTTTCAATGGGAATAGTTTATACTCAAATTTGCTGTAAGCTTAGAACCTTAGTACAAAAAGTTTGATATCCTCTTTAATTAACATGTGGCTTGATTTTTTTTAATGTTTAGCTAAATTAACTACTAACCTTAACAAATTGAGTATTGAGATTAGACCCATTTTTATCAATCATTGAATATTTGAAACTTAATTTCTCATCCGGATTAAAAATGATATTTAATTTTTTTTTCAAACTTTAAAAAATGCATAGAAATTTAAAGTTTTCTTATTTTAGATAACTTTTTAAGCATATTGTCAACCAATTTTAACACTAATCAAACTAAGTTGAACAATATATAAACAACAAAATTTGATTTTTTAAGTATCGATCGATATCTTTTGTCTACGTAGATAAAATGAAATTATTTTATTCATTTAAAAGATAATGTGTTTGTACAAATTTTGAAAACAATATATTTTTACTCAATCATATTAAAATGTTAAGTTTTATATTAAAATGTTAAATTTTAAAATTTTAAATACAGATTTATATTAATTTGTTAAAAAAAATTTGCATGACTTCTCTTCCCATTCATTTGCATTTACCAACAGCAGCTGCCATCTAGGGCTTATTTGCTTAAATCAATAAGTAATTTTCTATTTTTCTGTAGGCCAGTTCGGTTCAGATTGGACAGGATAGTTCATATTAAGGAGATGAAGATAAAACAATGAGAATTTTAAGATTCATTTTGATTTCAATCAAAGAAAAGTTTTGAAATTGTATATTTTATAACATTTTCATTGGAATCACATTTTAAAGCGTTACGGTTGTTTGAAGGAGAATAAAAGTTAGAAGAAGAATAAAAGTTAGAAGAATCTCAACATAAAAAAGCAACCAATAAAAAAAGAATAAAATATCACAATAATATCAGATAGTAAAACAAAAAAAAATTAGATGAGTCTTTTAATAAATATACACCTTTTCTTAAATAAAAAAAAAGGTCTATCCTTCATTAAAACTTATCAAAGAAAATAATTACTAAATAAAACAATAAACATGAAAGGTTAAAGTTTAAAGTTTGTAAATCGATTCAAACCCTCAATTTAAACTAAAAATTGTTCGAAGAGCAATAAATTGAATCATAAGAACAATTTTAATTTGACGTTACAAAAACAATAATCTATAAGTTGGCCATAAAAAAAAATAAATGGTTTTTTAGAAACCAAATTTATAATCCAAACTATTCTTTTTGGTTGGAAAAAGATAATCTAACTAACTTTAAATCAAAACTTCAAAACCATTAATCCAAACCAAATTTGTAGAACAAAATCATAAATTCATATCCAAAATTTACATAAACATATAATCTCCCAATTTTTTTAAAATCATTATATTCTTGAAACTATTTTAAACCAAACATAAATAAATTATATATTAAAAAAATGGAGGGATTTAAAATAAAATAATAAAAAAAGATTAAACAGAATTAAGCGGTAGATTCAGCACGTAACCATTGTTTTAGCCTTTTAATCACATAGTCAGAGATCTATTTAAATTTCTTAACAAACCATTACGACCCTCAGCCTTTTTTATCGCTCCATTTTCCATGTTTTCCCATAACTTTCCATCAATTTTCTCCTTCTTCAACCTCCATTATTCACCCTCTAAGTAAGTTCTCTTCTCTGTTCTTCTTTCTTCTTTCTTCTTTTTCTTTTCATTGATTTTATGAACTTAGATTAAATGGGCTTTTGTTTGTTTATGATTTAAATTTCAGGATGAATTCTCTCTCAGTTTCTTTTTCTATTTTGTAATTTATGGTTTTCGAATTTTGTGTTCTTAATTCATTTTAATCTTTCGTTTTCCTGCTTGTTTTGATCTGATTCTAAGGATTCAAAGTTTGAAGGAAGTAAAAAATTCCAAGGCTTTTTGTTAGTGGTGATTATCAACAAATGGCATCAGGAACTGAGCCGTATGCTCCTAAGAACATTCTAATCACAGGGGCAGCAGGTTTCATAGCCTCTCATGTCACTAATCGTTTGATTAAAAACTATCCTCATTACAAGATTGTGGCTCTTGACAAGCTAGATTACTGCTCCAATATCAAGAACCTTGGCCCTTCTCAGACCTCTCCCAATTTTCGATTCATTAAGGGTGATATCGTCTCTGCCGATCTCATCAATTACCTTTTGGTTGCTGAAGAAATCGATACAATTATGCATTTTGCTGCACAAACACATGTCGACAATTCGTTTGGGAATTCGTTTGAGTTCACGAACAACAATATTTATGGTACTCATGTTCTTCTTGAGGCCTGCAAAGTTACTCAAAGGATCAAGAGGTTCATTCATGTCAGCACTGACGAAGTTTATGGTGAGACTGATTTAGAGACTGATATTGGGAATCCTGAGGCCTCACAGCTTCTTCCCACTAATCCTTACTCTGCAACTAAGGCAGGGGCGGAAATGCTGGTTATGGCGTATCATCGGTCTTATGGCCTCCCGACGATAACCACTCGAGGCAATAATGTCTATGGACCTAATCAATACCCTGAAAAGCTTATCCCTAAATTCATTCTCCTGGCCATGAAAGGTGAGAAGTTGCCAATTCATGGGAATGGCTCAAATGTGAGAAGCTATCTATACAGTGAAGATGTTGCCGAGGCATTTGAAGTGATTCTTCATAAAGGAGTGATTGGTCATGTTTACAATATTGGGACCAAAAAGGAGAGGAGAGTGTTGGATGTAGCAGAAGATGTTTGTAAGTTGTTTGGATCAACTCCTGAAGAAGCCATAGATTTTGTGCAAGACAGACCCTTCAATGATCAGAGGTATTTCTTGGATGACCAAAAGTTGAAGAAGCTGGGATGGCAAGAGAGCACACCATGGGAAGAAGGGCTGAAAAGGACAATGGACTGGTATACTCAAAACCCCGACTGGTGGGGCGATGTATCCTCTGCTCTTGACCCACACCCTCGAATCTCTGTAGCCACTCATTCCAATGAAGATTCCTGGTTCTTTCAGTATGGATTCTCAAGACTGACAAGAACGTGCAGTGAGCTCAACAAAGACAGTGGTTCTCAGCGAAAGGAGCAAGGACTGAAGTTCTTGATTTATGGAAGAACTGGCTGGATTGGAGGTTTGCTAGGCAAACTGTGCAAAGAGAAGGGAATTGAATTCGCATATGGTAGTGGAAGATTGGAAGATAGAAGATCCTTAATTGAGGATATAAAGCGGACGAGACCAACTCATGTGTTCAATGCTGCGGGGGTCACTGGAAGGCCCAATGTGGACTGGTGTGAATCACATAAGATTGAAACTGTAAGGGCGAATGTAGTTGGGACACTGACTCTTGCTGATGTTTGTAAAGAGCAAAATCTCCTGTTGATGAACTTTGCAACTGGTTGCATTTTTGAATATGACAATAAGCATCAACTAGGATCGGGTGTTGGATTCAAGGAGGAAGATAAGCCAAATTTTATAGGTTCATTTTACTCCAAGACCAAGGCCATGGTAACAGCTATCATCTTTCTCTTGCCTTTTTGAAGTTTTTCTATTGAATATTACTTACCTTGTCAAATACATCGTTGATTGAGTTATGAGATTATCATCATATCATGTGACAACATATAAATCACTGATAATTTGTCCCTATATTATGCTCAGTTCAATCCATAATTATTATGCATATCATTTTTGGTGTCAAGAAGCAGTTCCCTTTGAGAAATGATTGATTTCTAAACTATCAGATGTTTTTAAGATGTATCTTCAATCCTCGAACAGTTAATTGTTCTCACTTTTGAAATTTTGTATAAGTTTCTATATTGTGAAAAAGTTTTGAAAATATGCAAACATACTTCAATGTGATTGTTATCTTAGAAACCAATTGATGACTTGGTTCTGAACTGCTGAGCATAATATTTTGTATTTTTTACTTGATTCTCTCGTTTCAGTATGACATTATTTTGAAAGTAGCTGTTTCAACTAGTTGAATATTTTGTATTCTTCAACACTTCGAATCGAGCGTGGCTTACGAATGAAAATCTTAACTATCCTTTGCAAGGTTTTGAACCATTTTATTGCAATGGCTCGATTTTTTTCAGGTTGAGGAGCTGCTAAGAGAATATCCAAATGTGTGCACACTGAGAGTGAGAATGCCAATATCATCAGATCTAAGCAACCAGAGAAACTTCATCACCAAAATCAGCCGCTACAACAAAGTAGTGAACATTCCGAACAGCATGACGGTGCTGGACGAGTTGCTACCGATCTCCATTGAAATGGCAAAGAGAGACTGCAGAGGGATTTGGAACTTCACAAACCCAGGGGTGGTGAGCCACAATGAGATCTTGGAAATGTATAAGAAATACATAGATCCGAAGTTCACATGGGAGAATTTCAACTTGGAAGAACAAGCAAAGGTGATCGTGGCGCCGAGAAGCAACAATGAGTTGGATGCTTCAAAGCTAAAGAAGGAGTTCCCTGAATTGTTGTCTATCAAAGAGTCCATTCTTAAGTATGTTTTTGAGGCCAACAAGAAAACTTAAAAGAAGACAAAGAAGAAGAAGAAGAAGAGGAAGATAAAAAGAAATTTAAATTGAGTGAGATTGTTATCTTTATTTTTTTTCGTTGAAGAAATTTTATTAGATAGTTTTTGGTTTGGCATTTTGGTTCATATGACTAACTCTTTACTGACATTATATTTATGTATTTGTTAGGGGAAGGGGATTTTTTTTTATATACATATGAACTTCCAAATTATTTATTCAAATAAGATTTAAGGTGTGGTTTTATTTATACTTTACATTCTTCAAAATGACATGTTTGCCCTTATCTCTTTTTTTTTTTCTTTTTCTTTTTGAAAAATACAAATGATTGTTTCTAAATTTTTAAAGATTTTAACAGCCTCTTTTCATATGCTACTCAATTTCAAAATCGTTGTTTTTATATTTACTTATTTAAATTAATCTAATGAATTTTCTTGTTTAGATTTACTTATTTTAACCTTTATTTATTCTTTGCTTTTAATTTCCTAATAATTCAAATATGGTTTATGAAATTGATTTATTAGAAACAAAATTTAATTTCGGGTACAATTGAGTACATAATTATTTTAGCCTTTTTTTTAGAATACTTTATTATTTATTTTATGTTTACATTAATGACATTTTAATGATTATTTTTTTAATGTTTTATAGAATCTTTTTCATTATAATGATTCAATGTAAATATGTAAAATTTAAAATTGATTTTTGAATAACAATTTTTAATCATAAATTTTGGTAACTGTTAGCAATCTTAAACTTAAACTTCAAAAATTCTTGAAATAGTTTCCCATAATATATATATATATATATATATATATATATATATATATATATATATATATATATATATAAATTAGTGTATATATATGTATATATAAATTAGGAGGTGAATTGACATAAACAAAGAGGAAAAGAAAAATAGAAGACTTCCATAAATTTAAAATTCAATGGTGAGGGGTCCCGCCAAAAGCTCGGGCAGGGGATTATCAATTGGGGCAGCGGTCAGTTTTCCCGCCAATATCGCATTCCCAACCGAAGCTTTGTCGAGAAAAAAAAAAAAAAAAAAAAAAAGATTTTTCTCTCTCAGTCATCGATTCCGTTCCGATCACTCCGTCCATTTCCCTTTACTATTTATTCTAATTAATCTTTTTCAATTCATTTTAAATCATTATATTATGTTTAGTATAAAAGTAAAATGAAAAATTTACAACTATTTATCCTCATAAAAAATAGTGTAAATATTTGAAAAATCGTCAATAAAGTATTTACATTTAGTAGAAAAATAATTAATTGTGTTGGTTTTGTTAGGTGGGAAGTAAATATTTTGTTAATTTTTTTATTTTTGAAAAAACTTCTAAATATTTTGTCAAATTTTCTATTTTTACATTTCTTCATATAAATATTTATTACTGTTTTGTTAATTAATAATAAGCTAAATAATGCTAGATTTAATTTAAGAGAAATTACCGTAAATAATAAAAATATTGAAAATATTTATAAAATATAATAAAATTTTAGATTATATCCAACTATTGATGTTATAGATTTCTATTGATATTATTTTATATGTAATAATTTGAAATTTTATTAATATTCGTGATAAAAGTCTATCACTGATAGACCAATATTTGCAAAGTGATCTATCAGTGATAGACTTTTATCATTAACGAATTTTGATAGATGATTTTGTCATATTTGTAAATTTTTAAAATGTTGTCATATATGTTAATATTTTGAATATAGTAATTTTTTTTTTTTAACTATCCCTTCAAATTATTTGATATTATTTTCGTTTGTTCGAAGGGTTCCTAATTTCAAAACTATCTAATTATCATTTTTTTTTTTCTGTTAACGAAGTCGAAATTCAATCTTCCCATCTCTTCAGCTAATATATAAAGTTTTAGAAAACATATCAGTTTTAAAGGTAAGTATGAAGAACACACAACACAAAAAAGTAAAACCCTAAAATAAAAGGCATGAATGTAACAAACAATGGTCATTTTTTGAGTTGGCATTTTTGTCCCCTTATGTTGAAAAACAAAAATTAAAGGGTAAAATGTGAATGACTCATTATTACTTTCCACAATAAACTTATGTCCCATTGGCTTAAAGAGTATTCCCTTTACCAATAAATTTGCCCTTATTACCTCATTCGTACTTTTTTATTTCTTTTTCTGTCTTCTCAAAAATAAAGGATTTGAATGGTAGATCCAAATAGGTGTCATCATTAATACCCTAACCTTTCATCACTTTAACCTACAATATCAAAAGCCCCACATAAAAGAAACTAACTTAAATCCATCAAATAACCAACTTTTTGCTTTCTAAAGTATCTTTGAAATAACCGTTCGCCTCTTCTTTTAAACATATTTAAAAAGTTATTTATTAAAAATCTTTATATGACATAAACAAGAGATTCAAACCACAAACCTCTTAATCGATAATACATTAGTATGTCAGTTGAGTTACGCTTACATTAACATTAAATTTTTAGATTATCAATTATAAAAGAAATTATTATTTGAAAAGGGTGGGATAAAGAGTGAATATATTAATGATTTGAGATTATTAATTATTATATTATAATTTTGTACCAAATGACATGACAATGATATCTATTAACTTTTCCATGATATTATATATAGTTTTTGTGGATCCTCCCATTTGGTTATGTCAATTGTTGTTTGACAAAAGCCAAAAACTCTTTAATTATTTTATTGTGTGTTGGCACTATTGTTCATGTGAAGCACTTCATACTTGATAACCTTTTCTCTCTCTCTTTTTTTTTCTTTAGTTTAAACATATTGGTAGCATCATTTCATGTCTATACTTTGAATATCTATTTATAATTTTGATTACATCTAAACTTCCTAAAAATCAAATGGTGATGATCATAATGTATCTAGGCCTAGCCTTATTCAATTCCAAGCATTTCCCTATTCAATTCGAATATTTTCAAATCTTTACTTTGCTAGTGTGCTTTTTAATCATTTCGTTACTTTTCATTAAAAAAAATGTACTTTTTTAAACACACAACGTATAGAAGTTATGAGTTATAAGTATCATCTATGGAACCTCCGACACAAAAAAAAAAAGAATGAGTTTATATCTATTGTTGATGCTTACATATATCGATTGCAATTATGTATGTTTGGATTCACTTAAGACAAAAAATTGTTTTTTGAATGCTCGTTTTTATTAGATTCTTTTGATTAAAAAATATTTAAAATATACTACAAAAGTTATTGATCTTTTTTTTCCAAAACGACTTATTTTTTCAATTAAACAATATTTTAAACCATCATGAGAAATATTTCAAAATGACTTGTTTTTTTAAAATGTCATTTTTTATTTAATTAAACAATTTTTTTTTTTCAAGAAAATAGTTTTCTGCTCAGATGATCATAAGTAATATTTTGAACTTAAACCTGCATTTATTTAGAGAAGTTTTTTTCTTTCTTCTTTTTTCCTTTCTAAAAATAAATCTAGTTACATGTAAAACTAAAAAATTAAAAAAAAAAAAAAAAGTTTTATAAAATGGTAATATTATGGAATATTGTTGATAGTAAAAAGAAGGTTAGGTTGGGGGCATGGTGGTGAAAATGACATAATGAGTGGGAGAATAAAGAAATATGGTTTCCCATGTGGCCTAAGAATAAATTCTCTCCTCCTCTTTTCTCTTTTTATTTCTATGGACCCCACTCCCCTCTTTCTCATTTCAATTCCCTAAATTAATCATTTTCTTAATCTCATTTCTATTTTCTTAAACATATTTTAGTTAAATAAATAAAAATATTTATAAATCTCCAATCAATCATTAAATTTTTAAAAAAAAAAAAGAAGAGAGATTTATTTAGAGCTATTTTTAATCTAAAAATTGTTTAAAAGTAAAATAAATGATTAGATACAAATTTAGAAATGGAAGAACCTACTAAAGACTTAAACACAACATTAAAGTAGAGGGTAACATTTCAACGTTAATATATTTAAAATATACCTTATTTTATTTTATTTTTACCTAAATTATAAACAAATATCTCTAAACATTGCCATTTATTTTCAAAATATCCTATACCTTTTAAAAAGAATGATAATATGATTATTGGGGTAGAAATTAAATTAGGATTAACAAATAGAACATTTTTTTATCCCAATTTTTATTCAAAATTGTCCCTAGATCTTAATTTTCACATAAATTAAAATAAAACAAAATGATTCAAATATGCAGTAACAAACATTTATCGATATTTATTACCTTATAATAATAAATAGAAATAAAAAAAAGTGAGATTTTGTTATGTTTTAAAATATTTATCAATAACGTGTGATTTAAAACAATTATACTATTTTTTTTTTAATCTAAAACATTTGTTTAGTAAAAGACATGTATTTATGGGTGAACATAATGGACCTAAAACCCGAGCTGACCGACCAAGTCGAACCTCAATAAAACAAGAGGGAGCAATCGAGGTCGGTTTTGAAAAGTTCCAAATTGAGAATTTTTAAAAAGTATTTTTCGTTAAACTGACCCGACCAATCCAACAAAAAACGATTGATCGACCGACCATCACTCATCAATGTTAAGATCGATTTAAGTATTTATTAAACCGACTATAGTTTATTTGGATTTTATAAAAAAAAACCAACCTCAACGGACGGATGATTAGGCATACATGATAGTGAAGAATTGAGTTATTAACTCATTTGGCAAAAACGAACCGTTTTGAAAGAAATATCTTTTTCCAATAATAATAATGTAAGAATATATATAAAACAAAATAATAGTGCTAAAAAAAGGAAAATATAGAAAGGAAAGAAATGGGTATTTGTTTTTTTGCTTCACTGTCATGCACTTTACCATTTTGCTTCTTCGTTGAAAGTCTCAAAAAGTGTGCCTTTCAATCTTCACTCTCTCTCTCTCTCTCTCATTGAATCCTCAAACTCCGATTCCGAATCTCAGACCTCCATAGCTCAATTACCCTTCTTCCGATTCATCTCATTGAGTCAACTCATCTCCCCATTTCCCCAATTTTCTCTCTTTCTCCATCTGACTCTTTTCTTCGCTTTTTGTTCTGTTCTTCCTTATCTCTCTGTTTTCCTCTTTGTCTATCACCGTGTTTCCCTTTTTTACCATTTGGGTTTTCTTCATTTTGGGCCAACCAGCTTTTCTTCTTGTACTTATTCTATTTGATTTTGGATTTTCTCCCACTTCGATGATTCCCAGGGAGATTTCCCTTCTAATTCCCCGAAAATTACGAAAATTCTTCGTTTCATTTGCTGTTTCTTGTTTCCCACCATATTTTACAGCTCTTGATTTTGTGTTTTGATTCTTCAAATCTTGATTGTTTGGGGGTCTCTGGGTGTTTAGGGTTTGTGTCGAAAATGACGGCACCGGTGTCGGTTGATGGGAAAGGGAAGAAGAATATTGAGAATTTGGTGTCTGCTACTAGGTCATTGAAGGCTAGCTTAGAGAAATCTAGGACTCTAGGGTTTTCTTTGCAGAAAGCTGGGCCGAGATTGGAGGAGATTAGGCAAAGATTGCCGACTTTAGAAGCGGCGGTTCGGCCTATTCGTGCTGATAAGGAAGCCCTTGTTGCCGTCGGTGGCCATATAAATCGGGCTGTTGGCCCGGCCGCGGCGGTGCTCAAGGTTTTCGATGCAGTTCATGGCCTTGAAAAATCTCTATTATCGGACCCGCGGAATGATCTTCATGGGTATTTGTCTGTGTTGAAACGTATGGAAGAGGCATTGAGGTTTTTGGGAGATAACTGTGGACTGGCAATCCAGTGGTTGGAGGACATTGTTGAGTATTTGGAAGATAATACTGTGGCGGATGAGAAATATCTAGCGAGTTTGAAGAGTTCATTGAAAAATCTTAGGGATTTGCAGAGTGATGAAGGGAGGACTCGGCTTGATGGGGGACTTCTGAATGCTGCTTTAGATAAACTCGAGAACGAGTTTAGGCGGCTTTTAACGGAGCACAGTGTACCTCTTCCAATGTCTTCTTCGGCGTCTCCAGGTGAACAAGCTTGCATTGCTCCATCTCCGTTGCCTGTAACTATCATTCCAAAATTGCAAGCCATTCTTGGGAGATTGATTGCTAATAAACGACTTGAGAGTTGCATATCGATTTATGTTGAAGTTCGTAGTTCTAATGTTAGGGCTAGTTTGCAGGCTCTTGATTTGGATTACTTGGAGATATCTGTTTCTGAGTTCAATGATGTGCTGAGCATCGAAGGGTACATTGCAAAATGGGGAAAGCATTTGGAGTTTGCAGTGAAACACTTGTTTGAGGCCGAGTTCAAGCTTTGTAATGACGTTTTCGAGAGGATTGGATTGGATGTTTGGATGGGGTGTTTTGCAAAGATAGCAACTCAAGCAGGTATTCTTGCATTTCTTCAATTTGGGAAAACTGTAACAGAAAGCAAGAATGATCCTATCAAGCTACTGAAGTTGTTAGATATATTTGCATCCTTGAACAAACTGAGACTAGACTTCAATAGGCTTTTTGGTGGGGCGGCCTGTTTGGAAATTCAAAACTTGACTAGGGATCTCATTAAGCGGGTTATTGATGGTGCGGCCGAGATTTTCTGGGAACTTCTAGTTCAGGTGGAGCTCCAGAGGCAAAATCCTCCGCCTTTAGATGGGGGAGTTCCACGATCGGTTAGCTTCATTATTGATTACAGTAACAAACTACTCTCTGACGATTATCGGCCGATCCTGACCCAGGCCCTCGTCATTCACCGGAGTTGGAAGAAAGAAAAGTTCCAAGAGGGTCTACTTGTCAGTGAGGTAACGAACCTTGTTAAAGCTATTGAGCATAATCTGGAAACTTGGATAAAGGCTTATGAAGATTCTACCTTGTCAAACTTTTTCGCTATGAACAATCATTGGCATCTATACAAGCACCTCAAAGGAACAAAAGTCGGAGAACTAATGGGAGATAAACTGAAGGAACATGAACAATACAAGGATTACTATGCTGCAGTTTTCTTGAGGGAGAGCTGGAGTAAACTTCCTAGCCATTTAAGCAGAGAGGGTTTGATTATGTTCTCGGGTGGCCGAGCTACTGCTCGTGATCTCGTCAAGAAACGTCTAAAGACATTCAACGAAGCTTTTGAAGACATGTATAAGAAGCAGTCAAACTGGGTTATGACTGACAAAGAGTTGAGGGAGAAGACATGTCAACTTATAGTTCAAACCATCGTGCCCGTTTATCGCAGTTACATGCAGAATTACGGCCCCTTGGTCGAGCAAGATCCGAGTTCCAGTAAGTATGTCAAGTACACCGTGCAGAATCTGGAGAAAATGTTATTGTCCCTATTTCAGCCAAAGCCACTTAGGTACAGTAGTCTTAAAGTTAGGCAGACCAGTGGGAAATTCAGCAATGGCGCAGCAGATCATCGTCGTTCCAACTCCATGGTTATGTAACCATCAAACCATCACCATTTTTATGCTGTCTATAACTCTGAAAGAATGCTGCATCCTCTTCGATGGATGACCAAGTTCGACCTCATCCTGAATTTCCCAACACCTCGAACAGGTTCGGACAATCTCTCACTTCATTTATTGAAAAGGAGAAAACTTTTTCTAAATGGCATCATTTCTGTTACTCTTCTCTGAAGAATTACCGAAGGGGGTCGGAATTTTCTCTATAGCCTGCAATGAGAGGAATAATGAGGAATGAAAATGTTGGCTCTGTAGCACATGAATGAAATGCGGATATTCTGCCAAAGGCTTCGTGGGCTCAGTGATGAACAACTCAAGAGAAATGATAGATGATGATCAGGTTTGTAGATGATACTTATAAGATATAGCTATTTGTATTCCATTTCTCTTCACTCATTGATTAAGCATAGGCATATGGGGATTAGAAATAGTGCAATTTGTTAGTTTTTTTTTTTTGTTGTGTAATTCTTTAATATTAAACACATCTATGTAATCCAACTTCTTGCTCATCATAATTTAGGGAGGAAGAAGAAATTTGATTATAAAGTAAAAATGGCATCTACCCCATTCATGAAATCCTGTTTGTGATCCCTAATGACTTTTTCTTTGTCTATTTACTTGAGTTTGATGCTTTTAAGTTCGTACTATATCATGATTTTTTTGGTTGAGTTCCGATGATGTCTGGGTGGAAGATTATTGCATTGTATCGTATCATGGATGAATTTTGATGCTTTGAAGTTCTTTGTTATCTCATTTTCTACGTCGTGATTTCTTCTGTGCCATGCTAACTCCGCAGTTTTCTGCATTTGTGACATTGATATTAAAAACCCCAACTAATCGTGAATTAAAGTTAAACCCCTTTGCGATCTTTATTTTAGAATTGTTAATGAATAATTCTTTTCAAGTTTTTAGAAGTGTTTGGTGGACTTTTTTTATTTTAAAATGAACTATCCTCACACCCACATCCAAATAACTCGAATCCAGTTACCAACCCGATCACTAAAATTGGGTTAAGTTGTCGAATTGTATTTTTTTTTTTCTCTTTTTTTTCGTTTCTAAATTCCAATGTTTTCGAAGTTCAAAATTGTTTCTTAAACAAGTTCAAAATTATTGTATATTCAAAGTTTCAAATCTCCATCAATTTAAAAATTCAAATATACATAAAATTATAATATATATATATATATATATATATATATATATATATAATATTAATTCAGTTGGGTTGATATGAATTTATCAAGCCTCCAGCCTAAGATTCGACTTAACTTGAAAAAAATCAAAATTTTAATCAAACTTACATGTGATTAGATAGTCTAAGTTGTTAGGTTATTCGGTTATTTTTACACCCATATTCAAAAGAAAGAAATTTGTATTTTATTTTTAAAATTTAAAATGTAACATTAGCAAATCTTTTTTAGAAAAGAAAAAACTACAGTTTTAGTTATGGGTTTTATAAATAAGTTGGTGAGTTCTAATCTTGTATTTTAGTTGCTTGCTTGATCTCTCCTCCTATTAATCAAAACCTAGCAATTTTACGAATAATACGGAAGGAAGTATGTAGAACATTTTAAAAAAGTTATAATTATGATAAAGTCTATCCATTATAGACTTTTATCGTCAAGAGATTTTGATGGATTTTATTATATTTGTATTTTTTAAAAAATTTATCTATATATATGCTAATAATTTGAATCCGATTGCAATATTTGAAAATGTCTCAATTTCTATATTATTAGTAAAGTAGTTTTATAAAATTAAATTAAAAAAAATTATTTTTCATTTTCAACTTACCTCTCTCAAAATCCTCATTCATAGGTCATTCTCCTCGTTATCTTCATCTTCTCTAAAGAATTTCGATGCTATCTCATGACAATTCATTCAAAAATTGCTACCCAACGCCACAACCGATCAAACTTGCCACCGTAAATTGTCCGAGTTAGTGAAAATCCATGTCCGAGTACTTACCGGTCGTCGGTCCATATTGTCACCTGAAGCAAGAAAAGAAGAAGAAGAAGAAGAAGAAGAAGAAGAAGAAGAAGAAGAAGAAGAAGAAGAAGAGGAGGAGGAGAAAATTGACCAAAAATGGACCCACCAATTCACATTCTCATCCAAAGAGAAGACAAAAGAAAAAAGAGAGAAGATTGATAGTCATTTGAAAAATGAAGGCAATTTGGGGAAGGACAAGTCGTACATTTCTTCACGGGGAGAGATAATAATACATATTTTGATCATTTGTGGGAAAATATATTTTCTGATTCCTACATATTAGTTTCAAAGTGTTACATCCTTCTTTTAAGTTTTGTTTTCTTTTCTTTTTCGATTTAGTCTCTCAATATCAAAAAACGTTACAATTTTATTTTTTAGATTTAAATTTTGTTAATTTGATCCATAGATTTGAAAATGTTTTTAATATCAATTTTTTGTTAAATTAATTTAAAGTAATTACAAAATAAAATTTTAAAATGGATGAAGATCAGTTAATTTTAATTAGTTATAATTCATTTAATTATTTTTAATTATTACCATACATTAACAATAAGAATGGAAAATAAGTATTTAGTGAAAATTTGAAATAAAAAATGTAAATATCGAAATCAAATGATCAAATTAAAACAAAATTCAAATGTTCAATAGTAAAATTGCATCATTTTGAAACTTAAGACTAAATTGAAATCAAGCTTAAAACTTAAGAACAAATATATGTAACATTTTAAAATCTAATGACCAAATAAAAAATATACTAAAAAACCAAAAAGATATTTTTCTCTTAATTTAAGTATGAACTAAAAGTATAATTCTTTAATTCAACTTTAAACTTTTCTTCTTTAGTACTGAACTCGAGATCTTTCATCTTAGGTACAAGTCAATATATAATTCTTAAAAAGATTTTTAAAATAATAATAATAAAAATATGATATAATTTAAATTTTCATCCTACTAATCTTAGTATTTTTGTTTTTTATTCTTAGTATTTTTATTTTCATTCTCAATCAATTTTATATTTAGTCTACGTTGTTAATCAATTGATTTCTTTTTTTCTTTTTTCTAAAAAAAAAAGTTTATATTGATATTCACTTTATAAAATCTAAAATATATTAGAATAGTATATTTTCTTAAAGAAGTTAACTTTAAATTTTGTACAAAAATTATATTTAAGTACTTTATACATTAAAATATAAGATTTTTTTAATAAAAAAAATATAAACTATTTACCTTCTATAAAATAAAACCACTAAAAACAAAAATCATTACACCTGATTTCTTTGTGACTGTGAAATATTATACTTTTAACAATTTCCCAAAATAAATATAGCATCGGATTGGAACTAAATAACTAATATTTTTAACTCGATAATAAAATTTAAGAAAAATAGTGTAAACTGTATTTGCTAAAAATATTTAACAAATATAGCAAAATTTCGACTTCATCGATGATAGATACTGATCATTAAATGAAGTTCGAAATTTTGCTATATTTTATAATAATTTAAGTATTATATTTAAAATAACTATAACATATATAAAGAAAATAATAATAAAATGAAAAGAAAAAACAGTGGGCCAAAGTGGATTTGATTCATTATACCCATAGAATTTAAAATAAGAAAGAAGAGACAAAGATTAGAGGATAAGCACTCTTGTAGTTTAATTTAATTGAGACCTAATTAGCAATGGACCAATTCTTTAATAACACCAATTACTTTTCATTTAATTATAGCTATGTTCTAAATATTTTAAGCAATGGAGTCTATGAAAATGTACAATGGTCCTAATTTCTCTTAAAATGTAAAAACAAATATTAGGATAAGCTTTTGATTTATATTGAAGTTATGTTTAATAATATTTAATATATATATATATATATATATATATATATCAAAGTTTTTTTCCTTGAGCACACTCAAATTATTAAATTAAAAATCGATAAACTTTAGAATGATAATATGGATAAACGTCTTTTTTATTTAGCTTTATTCGATGTGACACACTTATTTTGTTGTTTTAAGTATTTATTGATTAATTTGTCAAAATATTAGTGACTTTTTTATAATTATTAAAAGGTTTTGCTGATGAGATTTATAAAATTAAAAAAATAATTAAACATAAGTAATTTTATAATGATCCATAGAGATAGATGAATTTTGTCATACGTTATAAATAATTTAAATATACTTTTTTTTTTCTGTTGAGTTATTATATTTATACTTTAATTAAACATTTTTGAATGGATGTTCCATAGCATTATTGTCGAGGAATAAAAATCCAACATGACTAATCATTAATTGATCATGTGGTTAATAAATTATTCGAAGATATCTTATTTAAATATCATAGTGTGAATTGATATGTTATATATATATTTCTTTATATATATATAAACATATCTTTGGATACGATTTCAAAGCACACTTTTAGTTGATAAATCGAAAGAAAATGCTGAAACTAAATTTGTTAGATGTAACTTATAATATCTCTAAAAATATGTCTTTTTGTTCTTTTTACAAAACTGGTATATGATGCCGTAAAAAAGCGTATTAAGTCAAATCCATGATCAAACGAAGAAATTTCATCTATAAAATTGAAAGCTAAAACAAGCAGTTATATTTAATAAATGATCAAAAGTGTTTCTTTTAGTATAAGAGATTCGAATAGAGGTGGAATATCACGTTAATTAACGTTGAGCTAAACTTGCTTTATCACCACAATTTTTTTAATTACAATCCTAAAGTACTTTTATGATTTCCAAAATGATTACCAAATTGAACTATATTTCTTTAAATACTTTTATGGTTGAAGGGTCTATTAATGTTATCTCCTCTCTAATTAAATACAACAAAAATATCGATGGTTTTTTTTTTTAATTGTGTATTCAATCTCACTTTTTAAGCACCGACGTTTAGAAAAGATAACAATACTTGAAAATGAAGAAAAAACTATTATAAAATAAAAAAGCACGAGATTCAAATTTACTATAGTTGAATATTTTTAAAAATATATTGTCAAAAATAGAATACTTACGAAATTTTTACATTTCATATAAAAATCGTATAATTTATTTTTATTTTGAGTAGTTTTGTTTGATAGATGGTAAATAATTTACTATTTTTCTAAAAAAATTTGTAAAAGATTCCAATTTATAATGTATTAATTATTGAGTAGGGTGGGACTATAATTATATGCATATTTAAAACCGGATATGGATATCAATTCGGATTTCCTTTTGGATTAAAATAAAAAAGGCTAAGAAAAGATGAGTACCTAAATTATATCAACAAAGTGGGGTCCTTTTTTATTTTTTTTTATTTATTTTATCCAATTAAATTAAACACCATAAGTTTTATCATGGAAAATTAAAACAATATACTCATAATTCATATTTATTTTTATTTAATTTTCAAAAGAGGAAAGTGGTTCTTTTTTATTTTTATTATTATTATTAAAGAAATTAAGGGTTAAAATAAAAAGGAAATATAAAGTATTTAAACGAAAAAATTGTAAACTATATATTTTCTGTCCCGTATTTTCCACGTCATTTGAACAAGTCAATAATTATATCGAGGTAATACGGCATCGTTTCATGCATTTGCGTATTGAAAATGTTATCATTAGTAGAATTTCCTCTTCTCTATTAAAAAAACAAAATTATCCACATAAAAGAAATGCCATAAAGTAAGATTTTGATCACCAGAGATTTTTTTCTTTATTTTTTAATAATTCAAAGTTAAATTACTTGGCCGACTTGTGGACTGAATGTAGCTTAAGAGTTAAGATATTGTAAGGATTGGATACAAATTAAAATTTTGATTTCTTATACTATTATATAATTTTTTACTAAAAAAATAATGGTTAAATTCAACCTTTGGATAAAGTCATATTTTGGTAACTATTTATTTATTTAATAAAAAACAAATCATATTCTTATAATTTGTTTACCTTCTTTTTATTTTTTGGTTTTCTAGTCGAACTCTTTTATTAATTTATTCAATTGAACAACAAAAATACAAAAATATTTACGACAATGTCACAAAATTAAAAAGTCGTGAAACCGATCTTTTAGATTTGTCCTCTCTTGCTATTGTCTTTCTTTCCTTCTTCTTCGATTTTTCTTTTATGTATATATTTTTTAAATCATGAGGTTTGATTTTAATTAATATTATTTGGTTAACTATTTGGGTTGAAAAAAAAATGAGATAGTTTGGATTTGTATAAAACGATCGACAACATTTAAATTGTTTTTTGAGTTTTCGAAATTGTTTGTAGGCTTTTTATGTTTTTGAAAAAAAATTTAGTTAATCTTTAAAAATAAAAAAGAAAGAAAAAGTGACTACAAAAATCAACAAATAAATTTGGAAAATAGAATCAAAATTTATTATTCAGTATCAAATTTCTGCCATATTAATGTTATATGACAAAAAATGAGATCATAAATTTAAAATAAATAATAATAAAAAAAAAAGCATCACAATTTATTTGATTAATAAACATCAACCTATTTAAAATAAGATTAAGTAAGATTTTCACATTTAAAGTTAATTATGTGAGGATAAGTTTTTTTTTATATATATTTTTTTAAAAGAAATTAATGAGTCTATAGGCTCTATTAAAATATTGTGAAACTCTTGTATGATAAGATGACAAATCAATGGGTTTTAGAACTTCTCACAAGTCACAACTACAATACAAAAAGAAAATTATTCATGGTTAATCAAATTTAGATATTCATTTGAGATTATTTATAAAATGGTTAATTTTGGAGGGTTTTTTTTTTTTTTTTTTGTTTCTTAAGAATAATAATAAAAATAAAAATATTACACCCTACGACAAAAATATAAAGACAAAAAAACTATTAGTATAAATATTTTTGTTATATTTTCTATTTTAAAAATTTTTAATTTTATTTATTTATTTTGATTTTCGAAGTAAATTTAAAATATATTCATTAAAAAAATATTTTTAAGTACTTATTTATCGAGTGTATCGCAAACTAAAATTTTAATTATTTTGTAAATAGGCTAAAAAAAGATATGGATTAATAAATTCAAAATCAATTTAATAACATAAATTGCCTTTTACTTTTGCTATTAAATATCCATTTCCAAAATGTGGATAAAAGTAATCCAAAATTTTCCGTATTTGTTTAGTTTAAAAAACGAAATAATTAATTAAAAACAAAAAATCAGTTGGTTCCTTATTTTTGCAGCTATTTCTTGAATGGATGGGATTTTGCTCTTCCACTCTGTTCGTCTCTTCCTCTTCGTTAAGGCCATCACTATCTCTTTCTACCCACCCTTTCATTTCATGACAACCAATCTTCTACCGGCGCTCCCTTCAATAACCCCTCCTCGCCGCCGCTTTCACTTCCATTTCCCTCCCTTTTATCTCCTTGTTCCTCTTCCCCTTCCCCTTCATGGAGATTCTCTTCCCTCCTCCCTCTTTCTCCATCCAGCTCGCTTCTTCTTCCTCTTTCCTCTCCGATCGGACCTCCGCTTCTCCTCCTCCTCCTCCTCCCCCGCCGGAGCATCGCCTTGATTCCCCTTGGAACTCTTTCGCCGATGATGAAATTGATTACTCTTCTGATTCCTCTTCTTCGATCGGTGTTCCTGATGATAGCGACGACGAGAGCGTTTCATCCACTGGTCGAGATTCTGAGGAAGTTCAAAGTAAATTATCTATTCGATCGTTGGAGGAGTCTCTTCCGATTAAGTAAGTTGGTTTTTTTTTTTTTTTAATGTGTTTCTGTGTGTTGTTTAATCGATTAATCGATTCAGATCAAGAAACGTACGTTTGGAGAGATTGTGTTATATACATGTGTGTGTGTGTGTGTGTGTGTGTGTGTGTGTGTGTATCTTCTTCAATCAATTTGCTGGTCCAATTAATTTTAAGTTTGGTGAAATTTTGAATCAGGAGAGGGTTATCAAGTCATTTCTCTGGAAAATCGAAATCGTTTGCGAATTTAGCTGAGGCGAAATCGGTAAAAGATATTGAGAAACCTGAAAATTCATTGAATAAGAGAAGACGAATTCTGATAGCGTCGAAATTGGCTAAGAAATCGTCCTTTTACGCTTGGCCAAACCCTAAGTCGATGCCTCTGTTAACGCTGAGAGAAGAAGAAGACGATGACAATAATGATGACGAAGATGGAGAAGAATCAGGTACTGCTCCATCTTCTTCTGAAGATAACGAAGATGAAGGTCGTCATGAAGAACGGAAAGGAAAAAGAGTTAGGGATTTTCATCAGAGAAGGTTGATGAGCTTCAACTCACGAAGCTTTTCTATGGCGGATCTGCAACAACAACATCATGGTATTGATCGACAACAAGAACAATAATTCATAGCCTTTACTCTTTTGTTTCTTTTTTTTTTTTTTTTTTCATTTTTTTGGTTATTTGTTTCTTCTCCCTCTCTTTTTTTTTTTTTTTTTTTCACTTTTACTTTTATTTTCTCTTAAATTTGTTTTGTATAAACACCTATCCATTATAAATAAATAAAAAAAAAACTTTCTTTCCCTTTTTATTTGTTTATTTTTAACTATTTTATTTTAGGTTTTTTATTAAAAATAATTTTTATTTTTAGAATTAATCTAAGAAATATTATTCAACCATACAAAATAACTACAAGACATGAAATAGAAAATAAACAAAAAGATGAAATATCTGCCGAATCCAATTTTGGTTTTTTACTTAAGTGTTGAATAGTTCATTTTAGTTAGAATATCATTTTGATAGAGTTTGTTAAATTTTAGTGATTCTCTTTTCAATTGTTTGATTTTAGTAATAATTTATTTTTTATTTTTTCAATCCTTTTCTTCTTTTGTTATTTACAACTTCTTTTTATATATTTGTATATTATATTTTATTGTCGTTGTTAATCAATTTCCATGAAAACTATACTTAATTGGATAATTGAAAATATAATAATTAAAGCTGAATAAATTTCGTAATATAAAAAGATAGTATCAATATGCTCGACTTTGATTTTCTTAATTTTAAATGTCAAATAATGGTTTGTTTATTATTTTAATTTTATTTTTCTTTTTCGTTAATTATCATCGTCTCATTCACAATATAGTCAATATTATATATATATATATGTATATATATAAAAGTTAACTATAAAAAAAATTAAATTTAAAATTTATTAAAAATAAAAAAATTAGTCTTTATACTTCTAATATATTTTCTTTTATAAAGATTGTTTAAATAATAGCAATAATTTCAATCCAAGAAAAGAGAGAATATAAATATGTTTCAAAATTTATAAAGCGGTACCTAATTAGAGACTATTTATTTATTCTCACTTTTAGAAATTTACATTAAACTAACACTAATGAACACATAGAAAACAAAGTTAATATGTAAGTTTTGTTTAGATATTTGAAAAATATAGCAATTTTTTTTTTAAAAAAAATAGATTGATATATGTATAAGTATGTATTTGATTGTTTTAAACACTTATTTAAACATTTTTTACCCATAAATATTATATCTTCTAGAAAAGAAAAAAAAGAAAGAAAAAATTTGGTACCTAATTTTAAAAATTGGGATAAGAAGATAATTAAGTCAAGGATTGATGTGGGTGTTTTAACAAATATTGATGTTGGAAAAAATGTGGGAGATTTGCAATTATGTTTGTTAGTTGGGGTGAGAAAAATAATAAATCCAAATTCATATGTCCAAATTAAAATAGTTTGGCAAATGACTTTATGGATAATCTTTTAGCTTCTTTTTTCTCCCTTTGAAATGTTTGTCAACAATTATCAAAGATTAGTCAACCAAATGATGTAGATTGTTGATTATATTTGGTCTAACTAAACTGATTCAAGAAAGAAAATTGTTTTTTAATTATTATTTTTTTTAAAATCATATGATTCAATAAACAAATGGTTTAATTACTAGAATTTTGAGTCTAAATAAATTAAATTAAATTAAAAATATAGATTTCCTATCAATAATCCATAATTTAGAACAAATTGAAAAAGAGGCACAATTATTTCTCATTATTATATATGTGTGTGTGTGTATAGATATCTTGAATATTTTGTATTAGGTCAAGAACATTTTGCTTAAAAATGTATTAAGTATGGTCAATCATGCAAGAGATTAAGGTAATTAGTTTATTAATCAAAGAGAATGATAGAGCTAGAGAATTTGCTTTTACTTACTATATTTAATGGAAATGAAAAGTCATTCAATGGACTATATGAATTAATCTATCATATAACAATATTCTTTCAAAAATTAATATACATATCTAATTTAAAATTTAAAATTTATAAGAAATTTCCATTTGTGAAGGTTTTGAAAAGTTTGAAATAAATTATTCAAGGCACGTGCTTTTCATATACTTTTTTTTTTCTTTCCATATTTGTGTATTATATATTATTATTATTATCATTATTATTTTAATAAAAACAATAAATTAATAGGGTATTATGAACTTTTAAGTTTTGGGTATGATTTTTATGGTATTAACCAAAAAATTATGGTATTTCAACCAAATAGCGGGCCCATTTTTGGGCCTTTTGGGCCTGATGAATGTGCTTACTATTATTGGGCCCGTTGTCAGGTTGTTTCACCTCGAAATCGTCGGTGTGAAAATGGAGGACTAAAAAGAAAATATACTTAAAATTAGAGACCATTTAGCAATTAACAGAATAGCTAAATAAATAAAAAAAAAAAAAAAAAAAAATAGAAAAGCCTTAAAAGTCAATAGCCATCTCATGAAGTAATTCATAGTTTAGGGCAATTTACACTAACCCCCACGCTATTATATTTCTTTATTGTTATTCCATTTGGTCGTTTATCGATTTAATATCAATTGGGTTATGTTTGCTTTGGTGCGTATATAAAAGTTTGTTTTTTATGATTATTATATTATTATAAATTTAGATTTTCTTCCAAACACATATCCGTAAATCTTACTAAACTTGAAATCTTAAAACAAAATGTGAATTGTTTAATTGACTAGTTCTTACTTGTCGTATATGATGCTATATACTTACAGGTATAGATGACTTATTTGAGGGGGTCTTTTTGTGTTAAAGTAGAAAATTTCTTAATATAAATCTATATTCTGTATTATTTAATAACGAGTTAAATTATATGTAAAAATAGTAGATCTATTGCGTTAGCATGCACTAGAGAAGTTTTCCACCGACAAACTCTGCCTTATTGCTTATTTTCTACTCAAATTCTCCATTTGGTTTGGATTGCAAGTTGAATAAGATAACCACAAAAAGAACAAATAAGATAATAATATGAGGTTTGTCAAATGTTTTTGTGGTGCAAAATTGTTGTTTATTAGTTGGTGAATATCTTATGGGAAAAGTGACCCAAATGGTAAGTTGCTTTAAATGTTTGGTTTGACTATGAGATATTTCCTGTCATGAACATAACTATGGTAGAGAGGTAATTAATTTCGTTGTACAACAATTTAAAATTACAGATATTAAATTTAGGTGAAATGATTATTATTATTGTAAAAATTAAATGAGATGTCAAATGGAATAAAAGTCATTGATTTATAAATAAACTAATTAGTGACTATGATCAAATCTATCGTTTGAATAATCTCGTTACTTCATCTATATTATATTAAAAATTTATGAGAAATTTGAGATTCTTACCCAACAAAATGTCACATGGATTCTATCATAAGAAAAAAAAAATCAATTGAAAAAGATTTTACACCTTAACTTTGCTTCCAATTCAAATGTAAAAAATCAATTAATTAAATGCGTGGATGACTCTTATTCTTTTAACACAAATTATCAGTTCAACAATAAGTAGTATGCCCACGACGTTGTCATTTTATATTTGTAGTATCATATACTAATAAGTAGCATCATGACAAATGTCACACATACAATATTCTATTCACATCACTCTATAAAGCTATACAACAATTAAAATTCTAAATTTTCTAAAAATAATTACTGATTTAGAAACATTCATAGAACTTCCGGTATAATTCTCACACGTATGGAAAAACATGACACCGTAGGTAAATGTTTGAATCAAATAGAGAAACAAATTTAAACCAATTAATTTTAAATTGATAATATACAAGTAAATTTGTGCTCGTTGAAGTTTGATAATAATTTTACTATTTTTTAGTATAATAATTGTAGAGATAGATGATCGTACCTTTCATCATTCTAATTATGGATGTAATAGTAATTTTAATATAAATAGTTACACATATGTAAATATTCAATCAATAGTTCATAAGTTTTTTTTTTTTATTTCCATTACTTTCATACGTTATTTTCCAAATAATAATTCATTGGTTTTAACATTTAATTAATTTTTTTTGGTAACCTCAAAAGGGAATCTCCCAAAATTTTGGAGTAATTATCGTACAGCAATAATATAAATATTTTTGTAAATCGTAAAATTGTTAAAAGAATTTATAAAATACAATAAAAATTAAGATTTTATCGATGATTGTTTTTAAAATTTTACTATATTTTATAAATATTAATTTATTTTACTATTTTTGAAAATCTATTAATTCTCTCGACGACTTTACATTTGTATAAACGTAAGATAAAACATCCAAACTTCTTAAAATATGTACAAATACAGACGATCGTAAACCAAACGATAAATACAAAAAATATTTATTATATTTTATAACTGTTTTGTTTAATTTGTTATATTTGAAAATAGGTCATGTCAACCCGAGAGAATAAAATTAAAAGAAAATACTTAATTAAATAGAATTAACGTTATGAGAATATATAAAACGTATTAACCTTCAACAGTTTCTTCGCACTTTCTTTTCAAACTCACTGAGGTTTGTACACATTCTCTTCTTCTTCTTCTTCTTCTTCTTCTTCTTCTTTTTTTTAATTAGTTTTTCCCTCTTCACAACGCCGCCGATCGTCGGTTTGACCGCCGTCGCCGGCGACGATAAGTAATGGGAGAAAGAAACAGATTTTCTTTTTCAATTCTTTTATACATATTTTCGTAAGTTTTCTCTTTTCACATTCCTTTCGTTCTCTTCATTTACCTTTTCCCTCTTCCATTTTGTTTTGGTTTAATTTTTCTTTCATCTTCTACATTTTTTTTGGCACAATCATAAAAAATAGCAAAATATTTACCTTTCACGAGAAAATCAAATAAAATGGATTTTGTTGTATATAGTTTTTTTTTTTTAATTTCTAAAAAAACATATGGGTTTGTTCTCTAAATTGATATTATTCTTCTTTTTATTTTAGGTAATTTGTTTTTTCTGGTTCAAGTTTAACATCACTCTTCAAAACCACCAATCTTTGTATTACAAACGTAAGTTTTGGAATCTTTTTTTTCAACCATGACAACCACTTGATAAAAATACACATCTTCCTTTATTATTTTAGACAATCTAGCTATCAATTATGTTTTTTTTAGGTTGTCTAAGATTAAGAACATAGGTTTGTATTTAGAAACACTTTTGCAGTTCTAAATTGGAGTAGTTGAAGTGAGAATCTCAATCTGCCATATATAATTTCATAATATTATTGTTGCTACCAAAATTGATAATTCAAATAAGGCAAAGTTTTTAATGAGTAATTTAATTAGGAGAATTAGATCTTCCTTGGCCAAGAGGGTTATGTCCAAATATATCTATTTTTTTTTACCATTTTTAATAATTTACATGGCTGTCTTAATAATAATTAAATAATTATTATTTTAATTTATTTATTATTTTGAGAGGCTGTCATTTTCTTTAATAATAATATATATTACTATATGCATGGCAATTGGAAATATTTTTTTCTTGAAAAGTAAACTCTTATTAATGAATCATGACTTCATTTTGGACGTTAATTGGATGCATTGAGACAGAATCAAGAGTTCTTTAGGAATCAACTTTATATTTTTCTCTCGAAGTCCAAATTCATTTAGTGTCTTTTTATTCTACAGACTAGAGTTGTTGTAGAGAGCTTTACTCTACAACACAACACAACACAGCAATCTCTGATTACCATGACGACTACCGTATCAGAGACACAGAGTGGAGACCTTCCAATGACGACGGTCGACGACGAGTGCCCGATCAAGCAGGTCGATATTACGGTACCGAAAACCGATGACCCCAACTTGCCAGTTCTCACATTCAGAATGTGGATTTTGGGGATTGCGGCTTGTGTCATACTCTCGTTTGTGAACCAGTTCTTTTGGTACAGAACGAACCCGCTGTCGGTATCTTCGATTGCGGCGCAAATCGCTGTTGTGCCTCTTGGTCATTTGATGGCCAAGACGCTTCCAACTCAACCATTTTTCAAAGACACACGGTTTGAGTTTACTATGAATCCTGGACCCTTCAATATAAAGGAACATGTACTGATTACCATTTTTGCCAATTCTGGTGCTGGCTCTGTTTATGCTACACATATTTTGACCGCTGTTAAGCTTCTTTACAAGAGACAACTCCATTTCTTTCCTGCTTTGCTCGTTATGCTCACTACTCAGGTGATATGAACGTTTTTTCATTGTGAAAAATATTGAAATGGTTGTTATGATCTATTTGTAGTGTCATGTTGATAACATTTACATGTTCCTTGTTTTTGTAGGTTCTTGGATTCGGCTGGGCTGGAATTTTTAGGAAATATTTGGTTGAGCCAGGGGAGATGTGGTGGCCATCTACTTTGGTTCAAGTCTCATTGTTTAGGTGATCATGCTCTTTATTTGACTAATTTTGGGACTTTTATAATTCTATGCATTCATATAAGTTTTCTGATTTAAGTGAACTTTTGTGATTTGTAGAGCTCTGCATGAGAAGGAAAAGAGACCAAAACAAAGCACAACACTTATACAATTCTTCCTCTTGGCCCTGATTTGCAGCTTCGCTTACTATGTTTTTCCTGGCTATCTTTTCATGATGCTTACCTCTTTCTCTTGGCTATGTTGGTTTAATTCCAAGTCTCTTTTGCTTCATCAAATGGGATCTGGTATGAAAGGCCTTGGAATTGGCGCATTTGGTATAGATTGGTCCACAATTTCATCTTACCTTGGAAGTCCCTTGGCTAGTCCTTGGTTTGCCACTGTCAACATTGCAGTGGGGTTTGTTCTTGTGATGTATGTCATGACACCTCTCTGTTATTGGTTAAATGTCTATGAGGCCAAAAAGTTTCCTATATATTCAAGCAGCCTTTTCATGGCAAATGGTCACAAGTACAATATTTCAAGCATAGTCAATTCAGATTTCCATCTTGATCGAGGTGTTTATAGCACAACTGGACGTGTGAATCTTAGTACCTTCTTTGCAATGACATATGGTCTTGGATTTGCCACACTCTCTGCTACAGTTGTGCATGTTCTTCTCTTCAATGGAAGGTAAATTTCTCGATAAAAACTTTAGATTCCAAAGCGTAAGAAACCATGTTAACATGCCTAATGAATTGATGTTCTATATTACATTTAGTGAAATATTGAACCAGAGCAAAAGTGCCTTTGGTGGGAAAAGAAAAATTGACATACATACAAAGCTTATGAGAGCTTATAAACAAGTACCAACATGGTGGTTCGTGGTCATCCTTGTTTTGAACATTGGCCTCTCTCTTTTTGCTTGTCAATATTACAACATCTCACTTCAATTGCCTTGGTGGGGTCTGCTCTTAGCTTGTTTTATTGCCTTCTTCTTCACACTTCCCATTGGCATCATTTATGCTACCACAAATCAGGTGAACCATGGAACACCAATCCAAACTACAAATGCCTTGTAATTGTATGAAACCTTGTCTAAGTGATTAATGTTTTTCTTGTTTGCAGGCACCTGGTTTGAACATTATTACAGAATACATTATTGGTTATGCATATCCCGAACGCCCGGTGGCCAACATGTGTTTCAAGGTGTATGGATATATTAGCATGACACAAGCTCTAACATTTGTGTCTGACTTTAAGCTTGGTCATTACATGAAGATTCCACCCAGAACAATGTTCATGGCTCAGGTGAATTATGTTTTGTATAACCTTGATTCAGAGAAGTACAGACAGTATATAAACTCTAGTGGTGCCGTTATAGTTTTTTATTGCTTAGTTGTGGAATAAACTTAATTGCAGGTGGTAGGGACAATCATAGCAGTGTTTGTATACACTGGAACAGCTTGGTGGTTGATGGGCTCAATTCAAGATCTATGTGACACCAACCTACTACCAGATAATAGCCCATGGACATGCCCAATGGATCGAGTGTTCTTCGACGCATCTGTAATATGGGGACTCGTTGGGCCTCGTAGAATCTTTGGAGACCTTGGAGAATATGGAGCTGTGAATTGGTTCTTCCTTGGTGGAGCAATTGCCCCTTTGCTTGTATGGATTGCACACAAGATGTTTCCTAACAAAACATGGATTCGCTTAATCCACATGCCAGTTCTGTTGGGCGCTACGTCGATGATGCCACCGGCTGCAGCGGTGAACTTCACGAGTTGGTTAATCTGTGGTTTCGTGTTCGGATATTATCTTTTTAGATACAAAACAGAGTGGTGGAAGCGATACAATTACATATTGTCAGGTGGGTTGGATGCTGGAACTGCGTTCATGACTATACTCATATTTCTTTCATTGGGATCAATTAGTATTGATTGGTGGGGAAACAATACTGATGGATGTCCATTGGCCTCTTGCCCTTCTGCTAAAGGAGTTGTTGCTCATGGCTGCCCTGTTTTCTAATCTCTCATTACTTACCATCAAGTTCTTATTTTTAACTCTTTTTGTTTTTTTTTTTTTCATTAATGACTCTCACATCCTCTCTCTCTCTATTGTAAATTAGATGATTTATATTTGGTAAATAATGTTGTTCTTTCTTGTGTGAGTTAATATGTAATTGATTTTTATATTTGTAATTAGTTTGGATTATGTATTTTTTATTTGTACAAATAATTCAAGTAACGAATATTTAAATTTAAAAGAAATCGAAAATTTTATGGGATTTGAAAAGTATTTAAAAATTGTATTAGACAAAAAATAAATTAAATCATATCTATATATATAAAAAATCCAAATCCTATCCCAATTTTCAGTTATAAAGATGGAAATTAAAGTGAATTTAAATAAATAAAAAAAAATCCCCCAACTAAATAGGATTAACATTCTAAATATAAAAGGTGTTAGTGTTAAGTGTTAACCCTTCAACTTTTTCTTCACACTTTTTCTTGAAGCTCCACGGATTGAGGTTTGTTTACCAATGCTTCTCTTATTTTTCCTTATTTTTTTTTTCTTTTCGCCTCTGGCTGACTGAAAACCGCCGAGAACGCCGCCCGGTCATACTGACGTCATACGGTGGTTCGCCGGTTCCTGCATTCTCCGGCGAGAATGAGTAGGGGAGGCGGTGGTCTCTCCAAGAATCACCGTAGAGAGAAAGGGAGGATGATAATATATATACTCACATAGATAGAGGGTTTTACTTCTTCAATCTTT
This sequence comes from Cucumis melo, assembly GCF_025177605.1. Classification (NCBI taxonomy): domain Eukaryota; kingdom Viridiplantae; phylum Streptophyta; class Magnoliopsida; order Cucurbitales; family Cucurbitaceae; genus Cucumis; species Cucumis melo. The sequence goes on along the minus strand of NC_066859.1, from coordinate 27,365,475 downwards.
TTCTTTCTTTTCTCTTTCCCAAACTATTTGTTTTCACATTCCTTCCAATTTTTTATGCTTTTCAATTGGAGTTTGTCACCAATGTTGTAAAATATAAATCAACATCTAGCAATGTAGCAATGTCTATCTTTTTTAATGTGTTTTGTGTTTGGATTGTACTTTTTTATATATTTTGATGATATATTAATATATTGCATTTCAATTACTATGTTTTCTTTTTTGTTATATATTTTTTTAATTTCAGAAATTTTGTCAAGTTCAAACTAATCTCATTTTTAGAAGTCAATCTCTTTGGTACAATCTCTATAAGATAAATTTATCCTCATCTATCAACATAAGCTTTTAAATTGAATCAATGAATTGATGATGTATGATATATAATAAATAACTTAATTTATATCATATATGTTCTAAGTTGTTTCTACAATGACGATATGATAGGTTCATGATCAAATTGAAGGGTATATATATTTAGTAATAAAAGAATGAATAGAAGTTTTTTTTTTCTAAAGAAAACTAAGCTAAATTTGTAATATTGCTTCTAAGTGGATTTAAAGTACCATCAACTTCCATCTCTGTCGATTTGCTTTTATTGGCAAGTGAGTTTGGAGTGAAAACTTTAGTTTATGAAATTATGTTTCCATCAGAATCTTGACTTATTCAGGAATCAATTTCTATATTCCTTTTATAATATATTATGAAAGTTTAACTCAAAAGTCCCAATTTCATGTATAGAAAGGGAAATTGTGGTGGCCAACCTCACCTATCACACTGATGACCATGTCGACTAGTGTTGTATCTGAGATTCCAACTGCAGAGCCTGCCGATGTGACAGTTGACGATGCATGTCCGATCAAGCAGGTTGATATTACGGTACCCAAAACCGATGACCCCAACTTGCCAGTTCTCACATTCAGAATGTGGGTTTTGGGGATTGCGGCTTGCGTCATACTCTCGTTTGTGAACCAGTTCTTTTGGTACAGATCGAACCCGCTGTCGGTATCTTCGATTGCTGCGCAAATCGCTGTTGTGCCTCTTGGTCATTTGATGGCCAAGACGCTTCCAACTCAACCATTTTTCAGAGGCACACGGTTTGAGTTTTCAATGAATCCCGGACCCTTCAATATAAAGGAGCATGTTCTGATTACTATTTTTGCCAATTCTGGTGCTGGCTCTGTTTATGCTACACATATTTTAACTGCTGTTAAGCTTCTTTACAAGAGACAACTCACTTTTGTTCCTGCTTTGCTCATTATGTTCACTACTCAGGTGATATGAACGTTTTTTCATTGTGGGAAATATTGAAATGGTTGTTATGATCTATTTGTGTTGTGATGTTCGTACCATTATATGTTCCTTGTTTTTGTAGATTCTCGGATTCGGTTGGGCTGGAATTTTTAGGAAATATTTAGTTGAACCAGGAGAGATGTGGTGGCCATCTAATTTGGTTCAAGTCTCATTGTTTAGGTGATGTTTTAATTATCATCATTCTCTATTTGACTAATTTTGTTGAATGAAGCTTCTATTATTTGCTTTCATAATAAGATTTCTCATCAGTTAAGTGAACTTTTGAGATTTGTAGAGCTCTGCACGAGAAGGAAAAAAGACCAAAACGAAGCACAACTCGCACACAATTCTTCCTCTTGGCCATGATTTGCAGCTTTGCTTACTATGTTTTTCCTGGCTATCTTTTCATGATGCTTACCTCTTTCTCATGGCTTTGTTGGTTTAATTCCAACTCTCTCTTGCTTCATCAAGTGGGTTCTGGCATGAATGGCCTTGGACTTGGTGCATTCGGAATAGATTGGTCTACAATTTCATCATACCTTGGAAGTCCTTTAGCTAGTCCTTGGTTTGCCACTGCCAATGTTGCTGTTGGTTTTGTTATTGTGATGTATGTCATGACACCCCTTAGTTATTGGTTAAATGTGTATGGGGCCAAAAGGTTTCCTATTTATTCAAGCAGCCTTTTCATGGCGAATGGTCATGAGTACAATATTTCAAGCATAGTCAATTCAGATTTCCATCTTGATCGAAGTGTTTACAGCACAACTGGGCCTGTAAATCTCAGTACCTTCTTTGCTATGACTTATGGTCTTGGATTTGCTACACTTTCTGCTACTGTTATGCATGTCTTCCTCTTCAATGGAAGGTAGGTAACCTCCCAACAAAACTTGGACAAATTATTTGTATATTGAACCTTTTCTAATTGGTACATATTATGTGTAGGGACTTGTTGAACCAGAGTATGAGTGCATTTGGTGGGAAGAGAAAAATTGACATACACACAAAACTTATGCAAGCTTATAAACAAGTACCAACATGGTGGTTCATCATCATCCTTGTATTGAACATTGCTCTCTCCATTTTTGCTTGTCAATATTACAATGCCTCACTTCAATTGCCTTGGTGGGGTGTACTCTTAGCTTGTTTTATTGCCTTCTTTTTCACACTTCCCATTGGCATCATTAATGCTACCACAAACCAGGTGAACCATGGAACACCAATCCAAACTACAAATGCCTTGTAATTGTATGAAACCTTATCTAAGTGATTGATGTTTTTCTTGTTTGCAGGCACCTGGTTTGAACATTATTACAGAATACATTATTGGTTATGCATACCCCGAACGCCCAGTGGCCAACATGTGTTTCAAGGTGTATGGATATATTAGCATGACACAAGCTCTAACATTTGTGTCTGACTTTAAGCTTGGTCATTACATGAAGATTCCACCCAGAACAATGTTCATGGCTCAGGTGAATTTTCTATAACATTGGCTAATTAAAATATCAAATATAGTAACTAAGTGTGTGAAGTTGCTCATAGCCAATAATCTTTATTGTAGGTTGTAGGGACAATCATAGCAGTGTTTGTTTACATTGGAACTGCTTGGTGGTTGATGGGATCAATTCAAGATCTGTGTGACACCAACCTATTACCAGAAAACAGCCCATGGACTTGTCCAATGGATCGAGTGTTCTTCGATGCATCTGTAATATGGGGACTTGTTGGGCCTCGTAGAATCTTTGGAGACCTTGGAGAATATGGAGCTGTGAATTGGTTCTTCCTTGGTGGAGCCATTGCCCCTTTGCTTGTATGGATTGCACATAAGATGTTTCCTAACAAAACATGGATTCGACTCATCCACATGCCAGTTCTTTTGGGCGCTACGTCGATGATGCCACCGGCTAGCGCGGTGAACTTCACGAGTTGGTTAACATGTGGTTTCCTGTTCGGATATTTTCTTTTCAGATACAAGACAGAGTGGTGGAAACGCTACAATTACATCTTGTCTGGTGGGTTGGATGCTGGAACTGCCTTCATCACAATACTCGTTTTTCTTACATTGGGATCAAAGGGTATTGATTGGTGGGGGAATAATACTGATGGATGTCCATTGGCCTCTTGCCCTTCTGCTAGAGGAGTTGTTGTTGATGGCTGTCCAGTTTTCTAGTTCTGTAAATTAAACTATTCTTATTTTTCTTTGGTTTATAAATAACATGCACAGTTTTTTTTATAAAATGTTTTGATCTATGATATAATTATGATCTGCTTCATTTGCTAAAGTTCAACACCAAGCTTCTCCATTTCCCCCTTTTTTGGATCAGGAGAAATATTAGCAGGAAAAATCAGAAAAAATATCTATTTTACACAAATGTCTTTAAAATTTCATTTATTTTCGTTAATAAAATTTTGATATTTTATGGATAGATTTGTCCATCACAGTAATTTTAAATATTATATAATTTTAAAAAATATATAATCTATTGTCATAAATATTTATTATTTATATTAAAACTATTTAATCTATTAATTATTTAATATATTTATGGTATGATTCTAAACAATTTTTTTCCAATTATTTTTTATTTAAAATTTCTCTTACTTTTCAATCTCTTTCAACTTTTTTGGTCGGTGCATATTTGTTTTAAAATTTAAAATTGTGAACGAAAGTATGAGTGTAGCCTACTTTCTTTCGTTTTTGCATTACTTTAGTAATTTATTATTTATAATTAATATATAACATCCATTTCGCTTGAAAGTTATTTGATAAATTCTTACGGTATCAGAAATTGATTTCAATTTAAATAGTATACATCCATTTAAATAAAATCGTATATATTATTAATAATATAGTAATATAGTTATATTGCATCCATTTTCGATAGATTGCATATGTATGTTTTAAATAATACTCATATATATATATTTTAAAATAACTCAAATTTTGATTTTTTTCCCTTTTTAAATAATGAAAAATATTAACATAAATAATTATTGGTGTAAGTCCAACTCGAATAACCTGACAACCCAGACTATCCAATCCATATAGGATTGAAAATTTTGATTTTTTTTCGAATTAGGTTGGGTCTCGAGTTGGGTCGAAAAATTCGGATCCACCCAACCTAACCTAAATTAATAATATATATTATTTATTTAATAAAAAATTAGAAAATTAGGTCTTCTTTCTTCTCAGACTCTTTATCCTTCGTACATCGTCTCCTTCTTCACATTCTCAGTCTCCTTCGTACGTCATCTCTCTCTTCACACACTCAATCTCTTTCGCTCGTCGTCTCCCTCTTCACACCCCTAGTTGTCTTCTTCATCGTGCCACCGCCATTTCCCTTTTCATCTCATTGTCGTCTTCTTCATCGTGTCGTCTCTCACTTCAGTTCAGTCTCTGACCCATCCTTCTCTGATTTCAGTCTCCCTCCGATAGTCATCCCTCACGACTGACGGTTGGTACCTTAAACTTTAATTACTAACTTTTGGTATCTTAACTTGTTGCTTATGTACATATATCTTTTTCCAATAAATACAATCCATTGCGGATTTAGAGATCCATTGTTGAGGTAGATTTTGTGGTGTGTTTTCTATCATGTGATGGCTATTGTCACTCTTTTTCTTTACAAATGTTAGAAATTAAAATAAATAACCCAAACCATATTTTGTTATTCAAGTTGTCAACTCAACCAACTGAAAAATATGAGTTGAGTTGAAAATTAGGATAGTTGCAAATATAGTAATTATATTCAAAATAATAAATTATATAACAACATTTTAGGAAAATTACAAATATAACAAAATCTAGATCAGGTAGCAAATGTTGGTCTATTGTTGATAAACCATAAGAATTATTGTCAAAATCTATCAATGGTAAAAATATATTACTGATAGACCATGTAGAAAATTTTCATCTATCATTGATAAATATAAGAGTCTATCAATGATAGAAGTCTATCACCGATAGATTTTGCTATATTTACAATTTTTTAAAAATATTACTACATAATTGTTCTTAAAGTTGTGTAATTACCCAACCCAACTAGTCTCCTTTTTGTAAAATAGATCATTAATCATAAATTTTCAGGCCCATTAATAAAGGCCTGAACGCCAAGAATATGGGCCTATGAATAGAATAAGCCCATTATACAGGCCCAGTGTCCATATAAAATTCCCGTACAGCGAGTTTTACTTGAAATCTTTAGTTGGGTAGCACGGTTTGTTGTGCTACTTTGTGTGAAGATATCATGACTTGTGTAATTTCATCTTCTCGATTCACACTCTCCATCTCCAAATCCATTGGCCTCTGCCCATGTCCAAGGTCTAGGGTTTTTCCATCTTCTTCTCCTCTTTCTCTCCACTCTTCGATTCGGAAATCCCATCCATTTTGCTCCGCCTCCATGAGTCAATCCGCTGAAACTAATTCCGTTTCTACACCGGACGACGCCGGAGTACAGGCGGAGGAGACACCCGACGTTTTGATTCAGTACGTGGTGCTTCGGAGAGATCTGATTGATTCCTGGCCGCTTGGTAGCGTCGTAACTCAGGGATGCCATGCTTCTGTCTCTGCCATTTGGTTGACTAAAGATGATCCCCACACTTCCGACTACTGTAATCCAGATAATATCGATTCTATGCATAAGGTTAGTCGAATTCTTAATCTCTTAATCTCAACTCCATTACTAAATTTATCTTTTTCCAGTAGTGTAGTATGCATCTATAGACTTGATCATTTTATATTGACACGCTGAAAATTGGCTTTGTTGGTGCTCTGTTAAGTTTGTCTAATAATTGATGGATGAGTCGTCATTAGCAATTTGGAATTTTTGAGTTGTGGTTCTGGTCGTTGCCTTCTTTATTTAGTTTGGAAAGAATGTTATGTATCTGTCAAGCAATTTAGAAGAACAATTATTCATTGGAAGATATATGTTGTACTTGCTCGTATTGGGCTGAACGCTTTGGTTTTTCCTCCTAAAATTCATGTGGTACTCGTAGTTCAAACAGAGATCATTACTTTCTTATCTCTACTTGTACAGTTTCTTTTTGAAATTACAGGTCTTCTACATTCCACAGCTTCCTGAAGCTGTTCTGGACTTTTTGATCAGTCCTGACTTTATTTCACTTTATGTAGGTTACTCTTGAAGTGAAGGGAGAAACTCAAATGGTTAACTTATCAGAGAAGCTCAAAGCAAACTCAATCGTTCATAAATTATGGATAGAACAACCAGAGAACATTCCAACATGTCTTGCTACAAAACCCTACCCCAAATCTGTTGTATCACCATTTTTTAAAAAGCTAAAACTCTGTAAGTGATGGAATATTGAATTGCAATGAATTGATGAATAATTCTGCCTTTACAACGTCCCACCCCCACCCAAAAAAGAATCTCTCCTGAACTCAACTTTAAAAGGGTTGCTAATTCTTTTACGTTCCTCTTCTAGTTCATGTTAAATACGCATGATCATACTTTTATGAGGACACCCAGAATTACAAACGATTTCTGCAGATAAAGAGATCGTGGGGCAAACACTAAGTAGCTTATAATCATAAAAGAGAAACGTGGGAGAAGAAAGGCAAAAGATTTCATGCAATCAAGGTAAGTATATGAATATCTCTATTTCTCATACAGTATATATTTTACATCAAATTCACAGAACAAAGATAAAATTAGGTCAACCCTCCTCTCAAAACTTCACAGATCATGGGAAAAAAACAACAATTATATAAAGTAACGGTGTTTTTTCTACTGCATAACGAGTTGCCTAGTGCACATAGTGCAATAGAACTTGCGTTTGGTTTTCCAGTAAAGAGGAACGAAACAGAACCTCCATTGGCTTTCAACGTCAGTGGCTTGGATCATACCTCCACAGAAGGGGCATGCCCCTGGAGCTGGTTGCCTAGACAAAACCCTTTGATCCTCATCGCACACGAACACCAAACACATCTTCTTCTTCTCCTTCTTTAGGTTCTTGCTTTTCTTCTTAAATTCTCTGGCTGAGGGATTCTTTTTGCTAATTCGTTTGTCTGTTTTGTAATGGGTTTGAATGAATGAAAAGTCTGGTTTTGGGAAAGTTGTGCGCTTTGAAGATTTTATAGGGAAAGATAAGGAAGTTTCATGGAATTTGTGGTTAAACCGCGTATCTAGAAGATTCTGACCCACTCCCGAAACAAGGAGAAGAAAAGTATTGGATCCTGAAGAAAATTTCGGCCTCTTATTGACAATAATAATAACAATAGATTATTATAACACGTGGACTTTTGACTTTTGACTTTGACCAATCCTTTTGGCTTCTTTGTCAATTCTCAATCGAATTTATCCTTCTAATCCTTCCCACTTGCTTTTGGAGTATTTAATTTGGGATATTAGGTAGTCATGAGAATAATCTTAGTGTGCGTGCTTTGGTTGCTGTTCAGAATCAGGTGAGCTTTAAATATCGTTTTGCTTTTAGTTGTCGGCTTGGATTTTATTTTGGTATTTGTTTTTCTAAAATGTTTGTTACGGTCTCGTCCTCTTAATTTTATTTATTTTAGTTTCTATACTTTCTAAAATTCGGCCGTGGTCTTTTAGTACTTCAAATTTTGAAAATTTTGTTATGCAAAATTAACTCTTTAATATGGGATTATAGTCAAGTTTTAAGAATTTAGTGAATGAAATGTCATACAACTCAATTTTGATCTCAACTCAATATTATAATATGAAAATATAGGAACAGTAATGGTCAAATTTTTTATTTTTTTTAAAAAGTAAAGGAACTAAAACAAACATTGTGAAAGTTATGAGGCTTACAATAAACAATAATAGTTTCCGGTAATATCAGTTATTGATTATATGCTTTATTTATTACTATATTAGTTTGAGCCAATCCAAATTGATTGACAAATTCAATTGGTTGGATTTTATTAAAAATATATAGTTATAAAAATCAAATTGATTAACTAATGGTGGGCATGAGCATAATTTAACGTCAGTTGTAAATTGTAATGTGACATGTTCTTGAAAAAAAAAACCATATCTATTATCAATCAGGCATGATTTTGAGTAGTTTTGAAATTATTAACCTCTAATTTCAAGATTACTCCCAAATATAACTTTAATCACTTGAAATTTATTTAATATTTAATTTTAGGGTTTTTTAAAATAAAAAAAAAATTGATAAACTATTTAACAAAATTTGACATTTGATTTTTTAGGAAGGGTAAATATTTCGATAAATATTCTAATTTTTATGATACTTGTAAATATAAATTTTATATTATCAAAATTGGTTTTGAATCATAAAATCTATGGTCATAGTGACTTAGTTACTGTTTAGTTTTTAAACTTTTTTTTATTATGTTTTCAAGATTTCTTCGCATTTATTCCTTTATCTTCCCCTCTGTGCACAGACAAAATGGTTTCTATAGTCTTGGCATCGTTGCACTTAGAATGCTGTGCTAATTTAAGATTTAATGCTAAAACAAAAAGAGAGCGAGAAAAAGAAAAAAAAAAGTTTGAAGATAAGTTTGTTTAGTAACTTTTGTTTTTAAAAATAAAGTAAAAAATGTCTTTGTTTAAAAGAATATATCTACTTTTGTTTTCCCTTAAAACAATGTTCAAATGTTAGTTAGATATAAAAAAAAATGCAAAATGAGTCCGTGGTATAGGGTACAATTATTTATTTATTTGTTGTTGAAGACATTCTTGTCCTAGAACTAAGAGCTTGGATTTAGCCATTAAATTTTTTATATGATAATTGGTGTTTTTATTAAATAAACCTAACATTTCAATTTAAAGTGACAAATCTGTATATTTACGAGGATCGAAAGATTTCCCTATATCTAATTAATGTGAAATCTTCGATAGTCGTATCTATGGGAAAATTCATACTATCCCCATATTTAGGTTAAAGAAAAACACTAAATTAAACTATAATTAGTATTCTAGACTTTTGAATTATTCATCTGACCTTTGAAATTTGGAATTTTTTTACCAAATCATCTCTTGAATCTAAACACATACTAAAAGTAAATTGGGGATTGGAGTTGGCCAAATAAAATTCATAAATGAAAGAGTGGAAAATGAACTTAGGCTTCGTGTTTTTAATTTTTTACGTATGTGTTTAAATTTATTCACATAGAAAGATATAGTGTTGTTAGTACGATAATTTTCAAAAACTAAATTGTTTATTTTTTATAATTTAACATCACAACTCAAACTTTTAGTAGAATGAAAATAAAAATTTGAACCAAATACCTCTTAATTGATAGAATACATTATTTGTCAATTGAATTATGTTCGTTTTGGTAATTCAAGGTGACATCAAATATTTAATTAAGTATCCATTATCGAAGAAAAATGAAACAAACAATCAACAACAAACTTATACAATCTTCTCTCCCAAATTGTGTCATTTTATTATACATGTAAGACAAGAAATTCAGAAAAAGAAAGAAGGATTAAGAAAAACCCCACCACCAAGAAGAACAAAAACCTCAACCCTACATATTTTTGTGTATAAATGAACTTATACCGTTAAAAATTCCAGAATGAGTTTCCTTTCTGTTCTTATTTTTTTTCTTTTTTTGGGTAAGTTAAATTAATCAATGGAGAATGTGAAATCAATTGGGGGCATTTTATGAATCATTCATTTAGATGAAGATTCATAATCAATGACTGTCTGAAATGCCCCAGCCAATGCTCTTACCTTGTTCTTCCTCTTTTCCAAAAGCTTACTTGCTGTCTCCTCTATTACATGATTGTACACTGCTGGTGATTCTTTTCTTCCTGGTGCTCCTTGTCGTGGTTTCGCCGTTTTCTCAGTCGATTCGGCTTCTTTCTCTGTTGTCTCTGCTGCTTTTGGTGTACTGTTTTGATCATTTTCTTCCTTGCAACTCTCCCCATCTAAAACAGAATCTGTCTCACTCTTCTCTTGATCATTCTTGTTGTTTATGCTTTCCTCTAATGCAAGAACCTCCTCTTTTTCCACTCCAATTCTCTTTGGTTTGTCCTCTTCTTTTGGTTCTTCTTCTTCCCCTTCGTTTTGTTCTCGATTCGCTAATGAAATTTCAGTCTCAGCTGTCCCTGGAGTTTCTTTTTCTTCCACCTCTTTATTAGTAACTACTACTTTCAAGATCTCTGTGTCAGTCTCATCTTTATCCAAAGCTGCCTTCTTTTCCACCTGATCAATTCTAACTTGTTTGTCCAATTCAGGCATTGGATCAGGAAGATACGGATCGAGTTCGCACTCGATCTTTTTCAAATCCTCCTCATTAACACCGAGAACGAAAGAAGGACTCTGATCTACATGTTCAACAGCATTCTTAGTCTTCGGAACTATTTCAGCTGAAGCAGAAGCAGAAGCAGAAGCAGCAACATTGCTAGATTCTCTCCTCAAGCTTTTCTTTACATGACTACTACTAGTTTTTAAACTCTGAATTGGTGGTTGTGGTTTCCCTCCCACCTTAGAAATTTTAGAAGATGATCTCTCCAAAAAACCAGGCTTTGTAGAATGGCCAATTATAGTGGTGCTGGTGGAAGGTTTAGCCCCAAAAGAGGAAGACCGGACAGGAACATGCGTAGCCCTATTCCTCGGTCCAGGCGAACGAAACGGCTTCTCCAAACGTGGTGCGGTCGGGGGAGGTTTGTCAAAAGATCTTCTTCTATTCAAACTAGGTTTGCCCTCAGGTATAGGTGCAGGGCCAGACTTACTCCTGGTTATTGGCTTGAAGTTATGGTCATTGCGGGAGCTGGCTGTTGATTTGAGATAATTTGGGACGGGTTTTTCGGGAAGAATAGAAAGAGAAGTAGGAGCAGAGGAAGGAGAAGGAGAAGAAGAAGAAAAAGAAGGAACTTTTGGATCAGTGGAAGAGATAAAACCTCTAGGAGATGATTTTGGAGTTCTTTTAGTTGGAGTATTGTTAGGAATGGTGACAGAACTTGGAGGTGTGATCCTTCTCTCCTTCCCCAAACCACCGCTTTCTTTTGATCTAGTTGTTGCCATTCAGCTCAACTACTTCTTGGGGTTCGATAGTTTTAGCATCTACCTGCATTTTCAAACATCATTGCACGATGTTATGTGCTTAAAATAGTTGAAATCACTTTTTTCACGTCTCAAATTCCTTCGAAACACACTTTGGCTTCAAGATCAGAGATTAGAAGTTCAGAAAAAAAAAATTCAAATGCATTCTCCAAACATTCTATTTTCTTCCAACAAAGCCTATTCTTCACAAAAACAACTGCCATAATCTCAATCTATACACTTATTCATGAGGAAAAAGAATAGAAAAAAGTGGACTAACACAAAAATTGAAGCCTTCCATCTCATGGGACAATTTAGATGGGTATTTTGGTTCATGGATTTGGGTTATGTAATCAAAGATTTATAAGCTAAATTTAAATTTGATATGTTAGATTTGATTTCCTTTTTTGTTCCTTTCTATCTGCCTTTTTGAATGAGCAAAATGGGTATCTTATCTATTAATCTCTCCCTCAGATTGACAAATACAAGAGAGTTTCAAGCACTAATTCTTTTACACCTTACACATTCACCACAAAAATTCAAATTTCTCTCAATCCTACATTTACTTATAAAGCTCATAATCCAAACACTCTTTTCATCATGAATGAAACATAAAGAACATCTTAATGAGAAAACAAAGATTGATCAAAACAAACCCAAATTAAGGAACTAAGCAAATGGATCATATACATAATACATGACATCCTATTTACCTTTCTTGAAGCCGAAAGTTCGATCATGAGAATTATTGAAAGTGTAGAGATAAAAAGAGGAAGCAAGAAACATACATACCTTGGGAAAGGAAAGAAAGAAACCATGGAGTGAAGAAATGGAAAATGATGATAAAAAGAGAAAAAGGGGAAAGGTTTCAGTTTGAAAGAAATTGAGAATTTTGTTATTTCTTCTCTTTATCTTTTTTATTTTTTATTTTTTATTTTTTATTTTTAAATTTTGTTATCAATAAAAACAGACCCATTAAAGTCGACCATTACAATGGTTGACTTTTTCAATGATTTGACCAGATTCTGTTGTTCTTCGTTTGGTTTCTCCTCTTTTTTAGGAAAGATGGGAAAAAAAACATCCCAACCCATGTCTTAATATTCTTCTTCTAATTAAACCTCCTTCTTCGTTATTATGAATTTAATACAATTTGCACAACCCAACCAACCAATGGATTGGTTTGGTTCTGTTTGATTTCTATTAAAACTGAATTTCGAATAGTTATATCAATTTCGTTTTTTAGATGGCGAAATTGAGCTTGGAATCGATGTGTATACTCTCATCGATGGTCAAATGTTTAATCTTTCATTCCGACAGGTGTTGTACTAAAAAAATAGTCTTTTAATGTTTACTTGAATAGATGTTCGTATTCTTTTGTCAACTTTAGAAACATTGTTGCGAAATGACCCAATCTTAAAGAAGATAAAAATGAAAACTTAACGTTATGATAATGTCATAAAGCAATGTCGCATTAGAGATGTTTCTCTTGTCGCAAAATACTTTGATATTTGGCACAATATTCATTACAATCGTGATAATGGGTGGTGGAGTGCTCCATAACATAAGCATACTGCTCGTTTTCGTTAATCTTTTTAGAATAGGATCATTCCACACTAATTTCATTGGGATTGAGTCATTCATTAGAAAAAGAAAAAAAACTCATGATATAATGTCGAAATCAATTGTTTAAACTATTTTTTTTGCAAATTTAGTAAAATAGGTTTTAAAAATTGAACTCATCCTCCAAACTTATTACTTTTGCAAAATGTTAATAAAAGAAAAAAGAAGAATAAACGAACCCCACATATGAATTTTTTATAAAAAATACGGATGTACTTGACACACACGACACACTTGATTTAGGTAAACTAAAATTTATTTTGTGCTTATTTTACCTCTTCAACCTAGGAAATTTTAAAACCTAAAATATAATTGGTGTAAAACTCAAATAATATTTTTGAAATGTAGATATAATAAATCAACAAACTCTCAAAGTGAAATTTAGAAATATGTTTAAAAATTAGTTTAATTTTCTTCCTAAACTTGTTGATTAATACCAATTCACCCTTAATTTTTAGTTTTATGGACTCTAAATTCATGTAAATGTTGTAATTTTTATTTCCGATTAACTTTATAGTAATAACATATAATAAAATAATTGTTAACAGATTATGAATTATATATAATACACTCAACTTTGACATTGGTGTAAATACCATATAATTAAAATTAACGTCAAATAATAAATTAATTTTGTTTTTATAAAGAACTAATTATGTTTTCTTATAGTATTCTTTCGTTGAAAATTTCATCAATGGAAATTGATATTAATTAATCAATATTATCATAGCATGTTTGAAAGAAGTTGACATTTAATTAATTTTCTAAATCAACATCAAATATCACTGATCGAAGAGAGCTTGACATCGATATCGACATATCTCTAACATCTCATGTAATATAATGATTCGAAGTACATAAAATTTTTATAATACAAAACAATAAATCGAACGTGTTTTATCATGTTCGAATTAGGGTTGGTAACCAATTGAAATATTCTTACCTCGACTACTAAGTTCTAACTAAATTAGGAGTAATTTTGTTTTTTCAACAATTACAAGAATGAAGATCAAACCATATTGGAGTTTCAGATAACAATTGAAATTTTATCTTCCACGAAAAATTGACATAACAGTTAGTAGGATGTAAGCATTAACTTTTTACTTAACGTGTCATTTCATCGTGATTTAAACAACTTAATCGAAATCCAAAAGTCTAAAAGAACTAAATTGAAAAGGAAAACATCCTGCCATCAAACCTTGACCTAAAATTGAAATTTTGGGTTCAATATATAACAACTTTGTTAAAAAGCTTTAACTAATGGTTTTTTTTTTTTTTAATTTTTTTTTCCTTTAAAATCCTTTTTTAAAAAACTTCTATTTAATTCCTAGGAATGTTTTTTTTTATATATATAATCTTAATATAAATATCTAAAAACCAACGAAATAATCAATCTTTGTCCATATGGCATTGCCCTCCACAAAGTAATTAGTAGCCATCACGTATGAGAGAGAAAATAAATTTTTAAAAAATAATTTGAATATGATAATATATATATATATATATATATATATATATATATATATATATATATATAATATCACTCTTTTAAATTAAAAAATTTATTTTGTAGTCTATTATTTATTTGACCTTTTGCCATATGCCACCATTTAGCAACTTTCTTAATCTTCTTTCCTTTTCATGAGCCTTTAGAAAAATTAAAAAAAAAAAAAAACATAATATTTTTCCAACTTTTTAAATTCAGCTTCGCAGCACTTATTCTCACGTCCTCTTTTGCAAGTAAAAATCAATTATTAGTATAGGCATGAAAATATGATAAAATAATCGATTTTTTAAAAAAGAAAAAACTCTTTCATGTAAATTAGTAATAGAAATTAATGGTGTGGAGATTCTTTATCAATTGTTTTTTTTTTCAATGGACGTTTCTTATTGCTTGTACGTATGAAGAAACGAACAAGCAAAGTATTTCTTCAAAAAAAAAAAAAAAATTCATTTACCTTTACGGTGAATATAGTAATTTTAAAATCAATTACATGCATATCGATAAACAAACGAACATAATTTATTTATTGAGTTTAATTTATTCAACTGTAAGCGAGATGGTCTCTTCTCTTAAAACCAAAGGTTCAATCCTTCATACCATACTTAAAATGTATTAAACATGCGAAAAAAATTAACATGATATTTCAATCAAAAACGGTATTTTCTGAATGGTAAAATTATAAATTAAAATTTCATCTGTTTAATGATCATATATATTTTGTGATATTGAAATTTAAAGAGTGTTGAATAACATTTGTTTTCATTAGGATGCTCAATAACTATTTTCCTTAAATAAAAAATTACATAATTAGAATTACTCCCTTAAACATAAAGAAGTGAGTTAACTCATAGTTAGGTTCTAATAATGTTTGTTTTAGATATATATTATCTTAATTTGAGTTATAATAATATGTGTTTGAAATATAAGCTATTTAATTTAAGAATAAAATAGTAAACACAGTAACAAAAAGAAAATACGAAGGTAAAACAATAAAAATTATAACAAATAGTAAATAAAACTTTTAAATAATTTTTACTGTAACAAAATGTTGGTTATTATTGTCTTGCATAGTTCTCGTTTCAAATGCTATGTAGTTTTTTTTTAATATAATTGTATTTTGTTTACATTTTCAAACATGTAAATAAATTGAAATTATTTAAAAGCAGAATAGGTTTTTTTATATATATTTTACGAATAATTTCATATATATATATATATATTTTTTTTTTTTGCTATTTATGACAAATTGTCAATTCCTCAAAGGAAAAAAAAAAAAAAGAAATCAAATAATAAAATTGAGTGTATATGTTAACGACAAGTCGTTAGGGTTTGTTTGATATGGGGGGTGAGGCTTTGCTGAAACGACAAGTGACCTGGCAACGGATTAATTGGCTTTGCCCCATGTTATGTTATATTTGTTATGTTTGGTGACTTCCAATTGGAACTAATCTCTCTTTTTCTTCTTCTTTTTTCTTTTTTCTTTTTTCCTCTCTCTATATATAATATCATGTGAATATATATTTTAATATCTTAATTAGTTAAACTATTGTGGTTTCCTTTTTTTTATTTAAAGATTAAATCACAAGTTTAGAAGCGTTTTTTACTTTTTAAGTTTAAGTTTGTGTCAAACTTTATGAAGTTTTAAACTCTTTTTTTTTTTTTCTAATTAATTTAGGATCTTTTAAAAATATTTAATTGACTCTCAAAATTTTAATTTCATATTTAACAAGTCATTCAATACTTCAATCGCTTTTTTTAAGTTCACTGATTTATGGGATAGTAAATCAGAAGTTTATTATACTCTATTTTGTTGGCTATTATATTTATTTCATTTTTTTTATTAGAAAATTAAATTTATAAAAATTTACAATTTTAGAAAATTATCAAAAATAGAATATTTGACAAAATATTTACACTTCATATCAAGATTGTAACGAGGTAAATAATTTATCAATTCTTTTTATTTAAAAAAACCCTATCATTTTCACCAATAATTTTTTTATGGTTTGCTATCTTTTTTTTTCCCTACAAACCAATTATTGTTGAAAACTTAAGAACAAGTAATTCTAAAAAACTTGTTTTAATAACATACTATTATAATTTAAACGTTACGTTAACAAATTTAATGGGAAAAGCTATAATAGAAAAAATGGGATGAAAAGAAAATGTAGATTTCAAAAATTAAAAAAAAAAAAACTAAAATTGAAATAGTTGACACAAGACTTTCTTTATTATACACAAAATTTCATTTTCTATATATTATGATTTATTGTATAAATTTATTAAACACCAAAATATCAATTCCACCGATGTTTTTGATTTTGATGTTCGATTAGATACTAAAATAAAGAAAAATCTTTATAGTTAAATTGTCTATGTTTGTATTTAATGAAAACATTGTGACATTATGGTGAACATAAGTACTAAATTACGTAAAGAGAGTCCATTATCAAATTTAGCAACAAGTAATGGATTTAATGGCGGACTTAAAACAAATGTGTTTGTAAATATCTCAATGACAAATTACATTAATTAGCATCAAAAACTAAAGATTAACCTTACAAAATAGTCTAATATTGTTTTAGAGGGTCTTTTAGATAATTCTCTATTTTACACATAACAAAGTAATTTAGCTTTTAGTATAAAGTCAAAATTGGTTGATATTAATCAAATGATAATATTATGTATTAAATAATGTTGTAATATAATTTCGACCTTATCCTTTCCCTAAACTTTTTATGTTTTTGTTTTGTTTTGTTTTGGTTCGAGAGAGTTTGATTCAGCTACGCCACTCAGTCATATCAAGTCCCAATCCTATAATCAATTCGCAAATTAAATTATATTTATACTTTTACAATATTATATATTTTGATTCAATTTATCAACTAATTTAAGTCTCATCCATATATATATTTGAAAAATCTCATCCATGTATATTTTGTATTTGTTATATATTATTCATATTCGATTTACTATCTCAAAAAAAGAAATAAAAAAATAAATAATAATTGAGTCTCTTATTTATAACTTTAACCTTGAAACATAGATTATTTGGTTGAGTATTTTAATTTTAAGAATTACTTTTTTAAGGTTAAAAATATTTTTTATCCGTGAATTTTTATGAAAATAACTAATTAGAATCTTTAATGATTTAGTTTGTATACTTTCAAATTTTGTTACAATTTAGTTTTTATATTTTAATATTCAATGATTTGGTCATTGCAAATCTAATTTGTAATGTTAATAACAAAATCCACACAAATTATTATATGTTGAAGATTAAATTATTATTTTTTAAAAGAAAAAACTATAAACTAAAAGTAATTTTTCATTAACTTCTAATTTGTTCAAGCACTCCCTATTATATTAGATAATAATAATAATAATAATAAATACTATGATCTAAAGTTATTGAATGGAATTTGATAAGTTATCACAATTACGGAACTTAGCACGTGTGTTTATCTCACCTCACGTGTGATTTTTTGTTTAATTAATTAAAAATGATCATCAGTTAATAATTTTTATATATATTGTAAAGTTGGAAGGATGTTAATAAAAATTTGAAAGTGTGTGAAATTAAATAATAAAGCATGATATTCCTAATATTTAATATTTTTATAAATTTTTTTATTAACTAATATAGGTTGTTTGGTGAAATCTAATCGAAGAACAATACGAACGTTAATACTTTAAACAAAATTTTGTTTAAAGTGTTGTTAGGGAATTAAAACAATGAAGTGAAGGGATAAGGATTGTTATATTAATGTGTGTTAGTTTAGAGCAAATGGCAATGATAGGTGACAAGTACTTAAGGACTAATATATATATATATAAGAAGACCAAATTAAAGTGGGAAACAACTTTGGTCATCTTAATAATAATTCATTCCCACTTTCCAGCCAACATAGACCATTTCATCAAAATTTTCTTCTCATTATTATTCTTATTCACACATCTTATTATATTATATTACACTATATTATATGTACTTATTAATCATGCTACCTAGCTTAATCTATGTCCCACATATATGCCTTTTACCTAGCTAAATAATATCCTCTCCCACATAATTAGTCCCTTTAATTCCCTTCTCTTTCTTAAAAGAAAATAAAAAACCTATATAGAAGGGAAACTAATATTGTTCACTTTAGACTATGTAGGTATTACTCGTGTGTATATATATATAAGAAAAAAACTTGAATGCACCCTTAAATGAACTTATCTTGATGTATTTCTAAGATAGTGCAATAAAATATTGTCGTGTATAATATATATTTTAAAATAATTGTTGTCGAGTGAGAAGTACAAGAGATATGTGTATTTTATCATGCACCTAAATCATTTATGTACCATAAACCAAAATAATATGATGTCTTACTTAAACGTATCCTAACCACCCAAATTGACAATATGCACCTAGAAAAGTTTTGATTAGGAGGGTTGAGTGTTGAATCTCATTTAAATTTAAAAACGAAAACTATACAAAAGTTTTATCCTCTACTTATAAATCTTTTTCACTTCCACCTAACTTAATTAAGACTATACCTCTCTATTTTAATGTATTTTCGAGTCTAAATACGACAATGGGTCTCTATCTCTCTATAAAAATTTGAAAAAATAACAAAATTCTTAAGTGGTAGATTTTTATCGTCAATAAAATCTTATGGTCGAGGGATTGTAAATTATAAAAGAACAATGAAAATTGTATTTTAACATTTTGTTATTATATGTATGGTTGGTAAATTATAGTACAAGCGTTTTGCATGTGAAATTACACCAAATTTTGACAAACATGCATTAACTTCCATCCAACATTTATAGGCTTTGCAAGGTTTCTTTTTTCCTTTTGTGTCTTCCTCCACACACACACACACATATTTAAATGTCCAAATTGAGCTCATTTGCTTACTAAACCATAAAATTAATTGTTTGAATTGTCCTTTCAAATAAAATTTAAAAAAAAAAACCATATTTCAAAATGCTATTTTTTCCGTATATTCTAACCCATTTTGAAAATTTAAAGACTACGTTTAAAATTTTTATAGAAAAATACGAGTATTTTAAAGAAATCAATGACTAAATACATACATTATTAAAGCTATCGGATCCAAACCTAATTATCCTTCACATTTCGAATATTAAAAAGATCAAATAGATTTTATTTTTAAATTTATAGGAAGGAATATACAAATGCAAATTGGATTTCTAATGGAAAATTTCAACAATATAAAACTAATAATAGAAGACTAACTAGCTTTAAGATGTATGTCAAGTAATAATTAATACTAAAATAAAAATGAAATTAAGAGTTGGAGATCAACCAAATACCCTACTTAATTTCTTTAATTAGATGTTCCATTTAAGTAAAGAAATTTCAATGTACATTACATTTATTATTCACAATATATATATGTATGTATGTATGTATATATATATAAAACTTCAACAATAATCATGCTAGAGAAGGAAATTATGATTGAAAATTAATTAGTTTCCTCAATGTAAAGCAAAGATCAACGGCCCATTTAATCAGTAATTATGAGATATATTTTAATTTCATAAACTAAATTAAATTATTCAAAAAATAAAAACATTTCTTTCAAATGTAATACAAATCAAAATAAAATATATTTAAAATTTTGCTATATTTATAAATATTTTAATAATTTTATCGGTAGAAATAGTAAAAAAAACTACAAAATTATAAATCAATATAGTTATGTAAAGCCTCATTCGATAGCTACCACCTGTTGAGTGATATAAGATGACACGACTAAATAATTTAAGATGTGTCTATTCACCTAAAAACAAACAAATATTCATAATAATAACAATAATAAATGTAAATAAATATATAAATAAAAGCTATGCACACCTCTTCGAACCAAATGTCATGCAAATTCGGATAAAAGATCGAAACTAAGCAATGTAAACCACGAACTTCTTAGATGGATTTTAGATGACTCGACTTTAATAGTATTGAACAAAAATTTGTATTTTTATTGAATGATTTTTGTTTTTTTATTTTTTATATTTTTCCAGAAACTCTATCGGATCAAAATCTTACCTTTCAAACAATATATGCTTTTTAACTCCAAACTTATTACAATTTCACCCAAAAGGCTAAACAACTCCGATATCTTTAAATGACCATTGTGTTATGTCCTTTTTTTTATATATATTTGGAAGAAAAAAAATCAAAACTCGGTAGACGTAGCAAATTTAATTTATGGTTCATTTTTATTTTAAAAAATCGACTCGAAAATTGAGGTTTGATTATATAGTATATGACAAAATGAACATTTATTCTCTTGAGATGGAGGACAAATATATTCATTTTTTCTTGTGATTTCTTTTAAGCCTTTAATTTAGATGACAACAACACCATCAATAGCTTTCACTCTCTCAAACACACACATCTTCTAAGGATAAAAATATGTTGAAAGCAATGAGAGAGATAAAAGATAAAGGATTAGAGGTTATGCAAATGAAGAAACAACGTGACAAGGATATTTTTGTCTTTCTATTTCCTAAATTAAATAACGTATTCCAAGTGTCGACTTAAGTGAGTTTAATTTATTTCAAATATAATGTATTAACGTATATTATAATCTTAATAATAATTAAAATGTTCTCTATTATACATAGATAATATCAGCAATATAATTTGAATATTTATTAATGTGTATTAAATTTATTCTAAATCTAACTTATTGATATATAATTATCGGATGATAAAGTATTTTGGACAATAAACTTATACGCTTAATTTTAATGTTATAGGTTAAAATCTCTCGTCCTACATATATTACGATTAGGAATGAAATTAAATGTTGTATTTTAAGGATATAATGTGTCAGTATATATCATCTCACGATAAAAAAGTAATGGTAAACTCATACGATATTAGGATTCAAATTTGAGTATTCAACCCCTAACCCATTTATTAGCTATTTTATTTTCTGTTTTTGATCATTTTCTAATCGTGATCCTATTTTCTCTACATTTTTTACGATATTTTACACTTAGATTAAAAAAAAAAAGCAGATAAAATAATATTGGATTTGAATTTTTTTTTCTTTTAAAGTTTGAACCATGAGTATCTCACAAGCTTGGATTATTGTGTGCGTAAATATTTATATACAAATCATGTGCAAAAATTTTATTTTACTTACCAATTACGAAGTCTATATTATTAATTTTATTTTTTATATTCCTTAAATGACAAAGAAAAATATTATGCCTCAATATTACAATGACACAAAAATACTAGAAAAAATAAAAAACTCTTTGCAAAATATTGAAGAAAAAACTAAAATTATTTAGAATAAAACTTTGAGACAGATAATTAAACCTTGATCTATTAGTATTGGTTAATACTTTGGTGTTTATTTTAAAAGATATTTTCAAATATGAAAAAATTAAAATTATTTAATAAATATAGTAAAATTGATCATACTATCTATAGTTTATTATTTAAGTATTTCTTCTATAACAAATTTTGTTTATGTTTTCAAGTTTTTATCTTTAATTTTGATATTTTTACCTCCAAATAATAAGAGTAAGAAAATATAATATCGGAATGCTCCCAAATAAATTCAAAATTTATTAAAATTACTGAGATGAAGCTTAGATGATAAAATACAGAAACTAAAATTGAATAGGTATTTAAATGCAAATACCCAAATGATATTTTAATAAAAAGAAAATTACCAAATGAGCACAGTAAATATGACAAAAGTAAGAGAAAACATATAATAATAATAATAAGAAGAAGAAGAATAATGATAAAACCCAAAAAAGGAAAGGGGAGGAGGGGAAAAAAACCCTAAGAATAAAACATTAAAAAGAAAAAAAGAAAAAAAAGTGGATTAGATAAGAGGCTAAAAGCCACCCAAAAGGAAAAAAATTAAAATAAAAGAGAGAAAGAGAGAGAGAGAGAGAGAAAAGAAGAAAGAAGAAGGGGTAGGCGGGTCAGCTGGTGAGGTGGGGCAGAGCTTCTCTGTTCCTTCCAGTCCACAAAAATGGAGCCTTTATGAAGATGACGTTGCAGCCATTTACAGCCATTGATCCTTGACTTTCAATCCAACGCTCTATATTTCTCCAAATTCCCACTCTCTCTCTCCTCCTCTCTCTCTCTCTACTTTTTTTTATTTTTTTTTTTATTTTTATTGCTATTTGGACGGCACCACTATAGAGTTTTTCGGTCCGCCCCCGTTTTCTTTTCCTAAACCTCTCTCCTCTCTCCTCTTTTTCCGTTTCCTTCTTTTTCTCCCAATGAAGTTTAGTTGATATAATTATATTGGGATTACAAATCGACAAAGCCTTTCCTCCTCGGATCATTCATACACGTTTTTGCCCCTTTCTAATTTTCCCCCCTTTTCATCTCTTTTCTCTCTCACAGATTATACCCTCCCTCTCTCGTTTTCTCAATATACTTCCTTCATTAAGTTTCTCTACTTCTTCATTTCTTTGATTGTTCTTAACCACTACCAAGAGGATACCAGGTAGATTATATATTGATTGATTGATTGATTGATTGATTATATGTTTTACTCCTTTTAGTTTTTAACTTTTCTGAATCATGGGTTCTGTTTCTTGTTTCGATTGATACGTGGGATTTTCTTATGGTGGATGGTGTTTAGATAGGTTGATTGATTCTGTGTTTTTGTTTTTGTTGAATTTATGGTGTTTTGGGATATGGGTATTGTTCTTTGACCTCTCTTTTTGGTCTTATGATACGATACCACTTTCTGGGAATTCTGACATGAATTTGATTCTCTGTTTTCGTAATATCTATTGGGTTTCTTCTTCCCCTTTGTTGGAATATTGGGAATTTGGGTTGGTTGTTATTCAGCTGTTTTTAGGCCCCCTTGTTCAAGAAAATTCTATTGGGTGTAAACCGAAGCTGGTGACTGATCTTGGTTTTTTCTATTTCTTGTTTTGATAGTTTTTCTCCTGTTTATTGAGCTTTTTTTAATCCCTTCAATCACGGAGCTATTTTGTTATATAACTACGGAGGAGTGAGCTTTTTGTGTATAGAACAATGAAGAATCACTTTATCCTGAGAGAAAAAATGATAGGCTTCGCTTTTTGTGGGGATGGATTTTGAGCACCTGACACATAAGACTCCTTTTCCTTTTTACTTCTTTTGGTTTTCTTTTTATTTTGACTTTAACCAAATTGGCCCTGTTTTTTGTTCCTTTATTTTGGATTAATTTGATCAACTTCTTATTAAAATAGACCTTAACGTAATTAGTTTTATTGGAAGCGGTAAGTTATTTATTTATGTTTTGTACCCAAATAAGTGTTTCTGTATTATGGGTGACTCTCTTAGTCTTAACGATGTTTTTGCTTTCATCCTTGTTGAAGCTTAGTTTGTTTCGTTGCAATGAATGTTAGGTGATGAAGGAGAGCGAAGAGTCCTTAGATTGCTATATTTCTTAGGATAGTTTACTTTTTTTTAATTCGTTATGTTTAATTACTTATATAGCGAGCAAATTATGCTAACTCCCTCCCTAACTAATACCCTTTTACGAATGTCATCTTAATATCCCTAATTAACTACCTTATAGATGTTTAGGTTCAGTTTTGACCCTGGCTTAGAGCAACTAAGGAGCTAAGCAGTATACATTAGGATATGTGAAACAATACTTGTGGAGGGCCTATTTTTTGTTTTGAGTTCAATACTTGTTAGCTATAGATAGACTTTGTTTTTCATCAAAATTCTTAAACATAGCGATCATCCCTCGTTGATTTTATGATCTTATCTTATACTTATTCATCAAACAACTTCGTTTGATGAAGTACAGTAGCGTTAATCTTTTGGTTTATAATTTCAATTAATAAACATATGCAATTTAATTATTTCATGATTTGGGTCTTCTGTTTCAGCTATCCAGTTGGTATATATCTATTATGTCAATCATAAACCTGGAGTGGAGTAACTTGATAGTTGTTATCCTTTTCTTGAATTACTATTTTTGGATTTCCATTCTTAATATCATGGATATCTAAGAATGAAATTTTCAGCCTCGATGGCTGTTAACAAATTATTATTATTGATTGTATTCAAATTAGATGCTACTACTTGAAAATTGGACTGCAGCTTGCCCTGCTCTGTAAAAACCATCCACTTTGTTTCCTCAGTTACCTGCATTTGCATGACTTTGTAATGTCTTTTTTTCTTTTCAAATTTTCACCTTGGAGATGGTTGTTGTAGAGTTGGAGCATCTACAATTTATTGTACATGGATGATTATCCTAGTAAAAGAGTTGCTGATGGATATACATCCAGAAGGGGACCCAGTGCAATTTTGAGAGATACTGCAAATAGCAGAGACCAAGATGGTAAATATTGTAGCCGAATTGGTTGCAGTGGTAGGCTAAACTCTCCTAAGAGCACACGGGTTAGCTATTCAGAGAAACATAAATCTCCATTGCAGTCTTTTCGTACCTCCTCTAGTGGCAAAGAAACAGCCGGAAGTTCCTCTAAGACTTACTATGCTGTTCGAGGTTCCAAGAAATCTGTAGCTGAAACGCAGAGAAAACTATCCACCCAGTTAGAAACAGACTCTTCAGAAACTAGTAGCACTCAGGATGATCCAGAGATTTCTCAGGTCATCCCATCAGATGAACGGATACGAACTGGTCTTCGTGTTGGTCTTAAAAGTTCCAACTCCACTGATGACACAATAATGGAACCAGGTAGCTCCAGTGTCGCACCAAACACAAGAGGGCGAAGGGATTTCAATCAAAGATCTGGAACACGCAATAAAGACACTCCAGAAACTTCTTCTGTGTTGACAGATTCTAAAAGTACTCGCCCGACAGCACGTGGTGGTGCAGGTAGGCAAACATTGAGAAGTTTCAGATGTAATTCAGTATCTGATGTCATCTCATCTGGTTGTTCTTCATCAGATCCAAATTCTAGTAAACGGAAGGATACAGCAAAAAAAAGGAATCCTGAAGCAGAAAGTAGCTCTACAAAAGGAAAGAAAATGAACGGTTCATCCTTGGAAAGAAGGGTTACTAGCTCTGGTTATGGCGTTTCTATAGCCGATTCAAGAGGAGCCAAAAAAGGAACTTCTAACAGAGAAAATGGCATCACATCAGGTCGGTCCAGGACGTTGAATAATGGGACATCAAGAGCAAGATCACATGGCAACAGACCTGACAGAAACAGTACATCTTTGCATGAGTCCCGGTCCATGATCTCTCAGGTGTCGCAAGACCATCAACCCGACAGCTCTGTAGATAATATTACTCATGAAGTATCTACCGAGTTGATTCCAGACCACCCAATTTCTTACAGAAGGTCAGATAGTATGAATGAGAATATACTTAGTCATAGACCTGCTAGTCCCGCAGACATTGGATTGGCTCGCTCTTTAACAACTCGAGATAGCTTTCGACACTATGGTATTGCTGAGGTACATTTTCATACATTGCATTTATTTTGGCAAAGATCTATGAAAAAGAGTACTTCGCTTTCTCAGTCTAGTCAATGTCTCTAATTTAAAATGTTGCATCTGGCTTTAAGGTATTGCTGGCGCTTGAAAGGATTGAACATGAAGAAGAGCTAACATATGAGGTAGGCATTTCTTGATATTTTTGTCTTGTTACTTTATTCATTCCCTACATTTTGAGCTAACATTTAATTTACCTTGCAGCAAGTAATTCTTTTAGAGACCAACCTTTTCCTCAGTGGCTTAAACTTCTATGATCAGCATAGAGACATGAGGCTGGATATTGATAACATGTCATATGAGGTTTGCTATTCGCTTTCAGATCCTGTTGTATCCAAATCTATCTCCTCTGTCCTGCCTTTTTTAGTTGCATTTTGGCCTATAGTTCCTCTTGTGTTGGTTGTTCTTGTATTTGTATTTATCGACTCTTTTGTGATGCTTGATAGGAATTACTCGCTCTAGAAGAGAGAATGGGAACTGTGAGTACAGCAGTTACTGAAGAAGCATTATCACAATGCTTGAACAGAAGCACGTATCAATCTAGACATGCAGAGGATACATCGGCTGGTGGCAGCGAGTATGAGGATGGCGTCAAATGTTGTATCTGCCAGGTCTGTTTACACCAGCTGCTTGTTCTTAACATTTGGTTATAGTATAAAGTTAGAAACCAAAAGGGAAATTAAGCCATATTTAAGCTTAGCTTTGAGAATTTTGGAACTGAGGATAAAAAATACCTGAACTGTGACAAGGTACTGATTTGTTCTCCAGGTATATTATAGGTTACCATAATGTCAGGATTTGCATGCGTATTGATATCTGACATTATGGTAAGCTGTAATATATGGAGGTGACAATATGGCAACCAGGAATTAATGTTCCTAAGTTCAACTGTTCTCTATTATAGTATCCGAAGTTTGAACGTAAATTTTCGTAACACCTTCCAATTATTTTTTGTCTTAAGTTTTATAATGTGAAATTTGATGCTTTTTTAATTTATAAATATAGGTAAAAAAAAACCACCAACATAAAATACCGATTTCGGCTCTGTGTTTTGGTCCTTTACCATAAAACTTCTATGGAGTTTAATGTATATAAAATTTACAACAAATATATCTTTTATAATAGGAAAGGCACGTAAATTAGGAGGAGATGAAGGAATATGAACCTAAATAACAGGGCAAGCCAAAGATTCAAGAACTAAAACCATATTTAAACTGCCCAAGTTTCTTGATCATTCACATTTTTCAAACTGAAATCCACACTATGACCAGTTAAGTAACGTGTTTCGAATTTTTCTTTCATTGCAGGAGGAGTACTTGAATGGAGATGAAGTCGGGACGCTGCAGTGTGAGCATACCTACCATGAAGGGTGCATACATCAGTGGCTGCGGCTGAAGAACTGGTGCCCCATTTGCAAAGCATCTGTGGAGGAACCTGCTTCGGCTTTACCTTCGTAATTCGTTTGATTATGTCCAAAAAAAAGAAAAAAGGAGGATCAATCTTCTCCTCCCCCCCCACCCCCCAAGATTTATTGTACATAGCATATCTGTTCTATTTAAACCAAGTTAATAAGCACAGGCCAACCTTTGGCTTTGAAGTCCAAACTCAGTCTAATCGGTGAATGAAATATCTCCCCACTTGTACAAACCGTCCTTTTAAATTTTCAGTATTTCCATTTACTGAATTTTCTAAATTGGACTGAAAGCAGCCAGATTTATATCTGTTTTTTGTTACTGGATTTCTATACTAGTTTCATTTTCTTTGTTTTTTAAAATATTCCACGTTGGCGTGTTTGGATCCTCTGGAATGGACCTCTGTTAAGATTGGTTATGCACTTCGTCAAGGTTTCGTTTGATGCCATAATAAATCAAGAAAAATCATTTTGATGCTATAATACTTCAAGAGAAATCATTCAGGGAAACCGTCACAATATGCTTAACCATTCATTAGTGGACGTTGGGAGAAAAATAACTTGTTGAATATAAGAAAAAAAAAATTAAAAACATGGAAGTTCAAGGATCTAAACCTGAATCTTTGAGTCAAAACAGTTGATCACTGTGAACTAGAAATATGGATATATGCTTAAGAAGTTCTACAGGAAAACAAAGGAAAAACAAATATCATCCGTCAGTATCCTGTTACTTTAGCTGAATCAGATGATCAAACAAAAGAATCAGAATCCAAATGTGGCTGACTATTGCATTATAGATGTGGAACGTTTTGAACATAGATGTTTAGAGAATGAAAATGCTACATCATTTTGTAGCATATGCATCTTTCTATCTAACAACCCCCCCCCCCCCCCCCCCCCAAAAAAAAAAAAAAAAAAAAAAAAAAAAAACAAAAAACAAAAAACAAAAAAAAGGTAAGCATGAAATACAGAGGATACTATCTGCAGATTGTGGTCTGTTGATGAGTTATTCATATGAAATTCAAATCAATTCTCAGATTTAAATACACAAATAGCAACACTAAGTTCTTGCACCAGTGGTTACCTCTCACCAAGCTACAAACTGTATCTCTGCAAAATTTTGTATAATTCCTCAGTGATCTAAATTTACACGAAAAGCTTGAGACCCTTAAATCATGGCTAAAGATGAAACGTAGATCAATCGCTGATGGGCATTCTGGCTGACAGTGCCCGAGCTTAGTCACAGTTAAATGATTCCCAAGAATGAACATCGATATTGATGTTTGATCTGCTTGTATTCTTGCAAGCCAGGGCTTTTATCAAGATTAGGGCCATCTTTGTTTACTCACAAATGAGCAGAGCTGAGAAGTCTTTGAGATCAATTCTCAACCCCTTTGAACTGTGACAGGTGGTCAGCTACACTGTGGAATGGGATAAACAGAAATATCAGAGTGGTTTCATTCCCCGAAGGCACGCATACAAATTTTCTCCAGTAACAAAGGCCAGTCTTCCCCTAGTTGTGTTGGATTAAGCTCCATTGCTACCTTGAAGTCGAGCAACGATATTGAACACTGTAACCTGTGCTCATGCACAACTTCTTCATTTCCATTGCTATGTCGTCCGTGTAATTGATTATTTGGCAACATGCCATTGATAACCTTCCCCTGAATCTGCTGCTTATGAGCAAGAGGTTTCTCAGGCTCATATGCAGGCCACGCTCCGACCAAGTCAACACAAGACCTAATTAACTGCTTCAAATATACATCCAACACCTTATTCAAAATATTAGCACAATCTGCAGAAACACTGCCTAGGCCCTGTACAGCAGCAATTTGTTCCATGCGTCGTCTCAACGACTCAGTATCCAACAAATGACCAACATCACCAAAGCTAAAATCACCCCCACAATCCACCGGCCTTGTTTTGTGGGGCCCGCCAGTACTAGCTGAGCAAAAAGGAATCCCAAGAGGTGCAAGTAATCGGCTCCGAAGTAAACTCGAGTGATTTGACTGTCCTGCTTCTTCTCTGTCTTCAACCTTGGTTGCTTCAACTTGGATCTTATTATGTAGGACTTGCTTTCCTGACGGTTGTGGAACTCTAACCTCAATATTGTTTTCAGGTAGTTCAGCAACTCCTTGCAGATGCTGCACTGGTCTCTTATAGTCACATAGTGTTGCATCACCATTATCCATGTTTGCGGATAGATGTGAGATACATTCAACCTTCCCATTTGGCCCCAGTACACTCGGCCTGTCTTTGAGTTTGCGGTCGCGTATCCCAGACCTGCACTTTCTTGGTGAAACTCCATTGGACCAACCGGGAATATTTTGCGTGGAAGTAGGAAAAACAGCTCCACCATCTTCATTCCCATCTTCTACGAGAGGGGAAATTTTTGCAGATTGCGTAGATGTTTTCGGATAGCCTGCTACAGGTATTGGTGGTGCAGCCTTAGCTTGACAAGCATTCTTCAAAATTGACTGTATCAATTGATTATGCAGCCAGAGATTCTCCCTCCCAAGTACACGACAACATGACTTATCAAACTCATTCTTACTCAGCTTTTGACTCAGGAACCTGTTCAAGTAAAAGAAGTACCGTTTCGACCGATCGGCTCCGAGTTTCTTCACTATCTGAGATTTCAATTCACCCAAGTCAATTCTCAAGCTCTGCTGAGGTTGCATTTCTCAGCAGACAGATTCACACACCCTTTACAAAATCACTCAATTACAGACACAAAACCTTGCCAACAAACGAAGAAAAAGAAAAAAGAAACACAAATTTTTCACCCCCACATATCAATCAATGCAGATTAATTTTTCAAGGTCGGCATCATTCGAGCCAGTTCCCAAAATTCAACCACAACAGATCAAGGAAATCCCAGAACGGATTTCATCAGAATTGCAGCAACCATATTTCCAACTGATCCTTTTCTTTCCCCAACTACAAAGCACAAAATGCAACTCGAAATCGCAACTTCTCAAAAACCACAACCCTAGAAGTTAAACCCACTACATGGCTCACTAAATCCCGCCAAAATTTCAAAAACCAAATCAAACCTATTGCAAAACATTAGCAAATAAAAACCCTAACTTCGAAAAATAACGAAACCCAAGTTCAGAACACGAGAACAAACAAAGAAATCAACAACTACCGAAAAACGCGAATTGGGTCGAAGAACCAATACAAACCCATCATTCTTTGAACAGAATTCGCAAGCTCCGAAGTTCGAAACACGAAATTTCGAAGCCAAATAAAGAGATCAGTAAGTTGAGCGAAGTTGAGTAGAGTGAACAGAGCACAAATTGCAGAGATATGAAGCACATTGAATCTCGCCGACTAAGCTCAATAGCATTTGAACAACAAAGACATAGCGATTGCTTCAGCTCTGACCTTTGACAAACTTGACAAATTGAAGAGAAAATTGAAGCTAAGTGGCTCGGTCCGAATCTTCGGAGCTTCGAACTTTCGTTTGCTTTCTCTCTGTCCTTCAACCTCTGTCTCTCTCTCTCTCTCTCTCTTATTTCTCTCTCTCTCTCTCTCTCTCTTATAATTTAGTTTTATTTTTTATTTTAACGATCGCCCTTTTTTTTCTTCTTTTTATAATTTATTATTCGAGTTTTGCTTCTTCGTAGCTATCTATAATCTGCATTCAATCTCCTCTTCTCCTTCTTCTTCCTCCGTAGCTCTTCAAATCAAATCTCTCTTTTAATGTGCAATTAAAAAGTGTCTTATTTCTTAATTTTAAGTTTTTCATAATTTTATTATTCACCCTCTTCCCTTTATTTCGAATATTATTTACTTACTTTGATTGTTAATTTCCCCATTTTTATCACGTTTTTTAATTTCACTTATGTACAAACACCATCATTTTTAGACATTACATTTTCTTAGGATTATCAATTTCACGATTTAAGATTCAACCTCTCCGCTCATAAATTGTCGAAAAAGAAGCATCATAAAATTCTTCGTAATTATTTCACAATATTAATATACTTTACAGACTAAATTTTGTTTAATTAATCGAAAAATTACATCAGATAACAAGAAAATTAAAAAAAAAAAAAACGAGTACGTAGCATCTATTTTTTATAAATTAACTGTCTACTCTTAAATTTACTATAGTGACATGGACTTTAATTATAAATTTTTTTTACTATTTTTACGAATATTCTTAATTAATCGGTATATTATTATAAAATTTTTAAACGTAATTCGGTCGCATGTGTCTATGGGCAAAGTATATATATATATTTGAATTTTCGTTTTCATGTTGAGATTGGAATTAAAAGAGGAAAAATAAAAAGAAAAGAGCGGGTATCCCGAAAAAAACAGCGGGCATATTTCAAAGCCCTAATTTACGTGCCGGGAAAACCCGCCTAAATTTGGCTGCACTTCACTGGGCGCCAAACTCCGAAGCTTTTTCTTTCTTTTTTCTTCTCAATTTCATTGCGATTTTGTTGAGATATGGAGAGCGACATCGATGAATCAATCAGGAAGAAAGTGAGAAAGAATCCACACCCTGGCGAATCTTCTCGCAAGGTATGTTTACGGTCTCACTGTTGTTAATTGTTTTTGTTCATTCCATAACGATTTGACTCCATAGTTACGTATATGATGCGGACATTGTATTGAGAGTTTAGGTTTCTGGATGAAATATGGCGTCTCGAGTGTTTAATTCTTGTGAATTGTGATTTCTTCATGTGGCGGTAGGAATTAGGATTAAGACGTTTCGTGATTCTTGTGGTTATTTATATGAATTGGATGGAGTCTTGATGGTGAATATCGAACAATGCTCAATGTTTGAAGTTTTATTTACCTCTGAGAATTGATCATGTAATTATTTTAACGATCTGAAGGCTTGAATTAGGGGATCGTGCTGCGATTTTTCAGGGGACAATGGTAATAAGTAATGTGCGAAAATGTAGTCATGTTACTTCTAGGAGTTAATTGGCGAAAGTTTTATTGGTTTGTTAATTATTGATCTTCAATTCAAGACTCGGTAAATGTTCTTTTATGACTTGGTGTTAAGACACTGTTGTTTGAGACGGTTGAGTGGCACTGGAATGAAAGTATTTGATGAGATGTATATGGATTAGCTTTCTGTTTTCCCAAGAACAATCTATAGTTGAACCATTAAAATTACATTAAGTATTGTGGAAAATTACCAATGGAAATGGACATGGTTAAATGAGTTGATCTAACTACACTATGTTTGCAGTGCTTTTTGTTGAGTTGTGATTATTTGATCCGACAGTTGCTGACGTTCTTAAGAATTTAAGAAATTAAATAAAATACAAAGCCTATTAGACTGGAATTGAAGATTTTCACTCAGAACTACCTTCATGTTGTAAGTGCTTGGAAATATCTTTTTTTTTTTTTTTTGCACACCTCACCATCTTCAGGAGTACCATTTAAAACTACATTTTCCTGGTACTCATTTATTGTCAAGGTACAAGCCATACTGTAACATGGTTCACTTGCGTTACACATAGTATGAAAGTTTTTGGCCAATATCTATATTGTGATCCTTTCATAACTCACTGTTGTAGGCTGTGTTGTTCAATTTTGTTATGAAAATGTGCCCCCTACTATGTATGTTTTAAATTTATATGGATAGGGGTAGGGTAATTGTTTATTTATGCTATCTTTATGAAGTTATTGTTTAATTCTTGATTGTCTTTGTGTGTGTCTGTTTATTGGGTTCAAGTGCAACTGGAATTGTGTTTTAGTTCTTCTTTCTATGATGTTTGGTTCTGAGTTTTGTTAATCTTCAATGTAACTTTTCCTTTTTATTTTTAGCCGGGTAAAAATTGTCATTGGTTGAATATTCCATAAAATTACTTTTATGTCTCTTTCTCTGTGACAGAGTGGACTGCTGGATGAAGATATTAGAATGGAGACTACACGAGCAAGATGTATTTTTTGTCTTCTGTTCGTTTCAAATTTTAATTTATGTAATTTTATGGTTTAATGAAATAGGCGAAGTTTTAGTTTCTTAGTACAATACTTAGCAGTAGCTTTTTTGCAGTTTCAAATGTCCTAAAAAGGCACAGTGAATTAACAGAGCGTCTCTCTAGGTGAGCTATTTCTGAAGTAGTTATGTTTCTCTCATCTTAATTGTGAACAGAGGTTTATTTATTTATGATCATTTACCTTTATAATTCTTGGAGTTTGGTTGGAAATAACATGACTAGATGAGTAGATGTTGATATCTTGTTCCTTTTAATAAAGATGTAGCGCTTCTTTTCACATGCTATCAATCAATGCTCATCGTATATTAATTTCTAACTCGCACATCCTATGACTTATAAATTGA
The DNA here is from genome assembly GCF_025177605.1 of Cucumis melo. NCBI lineage: Eukaryota > Viridiplantae > Streptophyta > Magnoliopsida > Cucurbitales > Cucurbitaceae > Cucumis > Cucumis melo. Next base: position 27,331,868 of record NC_066859.1, on the reverse strand, counting down.
TGCATATGCTGCTTTTTATGCTAGGTTCAAATTTATTTTGTAAATATCCAATTTTTTTATTATGAAAGAGAGGGCTTCAGCCTCTGAGTTCCTGTTCTCCCTGTTTATGGTGAAGTCTCTCTTTTTTTTTTTTTTTTTTTATAGGCTTCCCTCTATTCCATGTTTTTTCACTCCAGTAAGTTGATTTTTGTTAAAAGAAGAATCTTATGACTTGTAAATAGGTCAATTAGGGAATTTATATCTGACTAAATAAATGATTGTTGACATTTTTTGTTATAGTCCTGGTGCCGAGAAAATAATAGCTGCAAGTGACTCATGTGATACTATTTTTCTGCTAAAATTTGTAGCTTATGTGCTTGCTATCTAGAACTCCTAGTGTTTTTCTGTTATATGCATGATGCATCTGTATAAACTATGTTAGTTGATGCCCATGATGTTGATAATACTTGGTATGTGAAAAGAAGCGTAGGTTGTTGATAGGCTAATCCAACGAGATTAATATGTTTATCTGCGTACATTAGCAAGAGATCAATATTTCTATGAAGTTGGCCTTATTATGTTTAATAAGCTTTCTTTTCTCATTGGGCAATTATTTTGTGCATAAGTAGTGGTTTATTAAATATTAATAATGAATACTTAACAATAGGGACTCTGACAAGATGGTATTTGAGCGCTTACAAAAAGAATTTGAAGCTGCTAGAGCATCCCAGACTCAAGGTAACTTTGCCGTGGACATTTTCTACTATCTTTTCCCTTGTTAGTTTGACATGGTACCAATTGTATAAATGAGTCGGTTGGCATCAGGAAGTTAAGTGGCATTCCCCCCTATTTTTTGTTTGTGCAGAAATATATTTGGATGGTGAACAGTGGAATGATGGACTTTTAGCAACAATAAGAGAGCGGGTATGGCATTAAATCATGAAATTTTAGTTCATTTATTTTTTCCAAATCTCACTTTCCTTCTAAAAAATTAGTTAATTCAGATAAGGACTATTGATGCCCAATGGTAGTCTATGCCTATCCGATCCATTGATTCATGTTGTGGATAAAATGCTTATGGTTATCAGGTTCATATGGAAGCAGAAAGAAAGGCCATGCCTGAGGATGCAGATATTTTGCCACTGGAAAAAATAACCTATAAAGTTGGAACTAAGGTAAATTTTCCGTGACTGTGCATTTTGATGGTTCCTTGGAATTCCTAGGTGCGTGTGGATCTTGGGAATGTGAGAGGCCATTGAATTTAAAGCTTCTCTTTGGAGTTCATTTTCCAACTTTAGGCCTTTCTTTATTTGTTTTTTATTAATGCCTGTGGGAGAACTTTTTAAAATCTTTGTGATTTCGTGTGTGATACCTTGTCTCCGTTTGTGTTTTGCTCCTTTGAGTAATTAGTGGAAGTGTTCCTTTGCCAAACAGTTATTTACTAAACGTCAGTAGCTGTTGATGATAACCTTTAATGAAGAGTGACAATTCCGTTGTAGGCCATTGATATATGGAGGAAAATATTTTCAGACAGGGCATTTAAAGTTGAACATGAGCATGGTTTTGGTTTAACAGGTTATTTGCTGCTTGGAAGGAGCAAGGATTGGCATACAATATGAGACATCTTTTGCAGGTAACTTGATTCTTTCACGTTCTATAATATTTAGCTCGTGAAGCAAAAGAAATTGAATATTGTGATTCTTTCAATAAAAGGAAGTGTATGTTGTATGAGTCTGATAATTGTATTCATTGTTTCAATAAAAGCAGTTGTAGTTGAGAGCTTTTATAGGCCTCCGGGCCTTTTAAAATATTTCAACATAAGTATTATTTCATTTTTGTTTGTTGTTTAGAAACGTGAACCTAATGCTGTAAAAATTGTGGTTGATATATTGCATGAACTCCTCTAATTTCATGTTTCACGTAGCTAAAAAACTTGGATTTATGCCAGAAAGTATATGTATCGTTTAGTGCAAGCAGACAAATTTCTCAGAACTTCTATTATATTATTTTCCCTTGTTGCAGCAATACATGAATTTTATGTGGTAAATATTTCGGCCATTAAACTACTTAATGCTCTTGGTTTTTATCTTGGCTGCATGATCATTCATTATGTTATTCTCTGGTAAAATATTTTGATCGAACCATTTATTGCTCTTAATTTTTATTTTGATGGTATGACAGTTCATTTTGTCATGCCTTGGAAGTTGAGTGATCTGGTTGAATAATTTGCAGGTGAGCCCTGTGAACTTTACCATTGCGTGCTTGAAAGCAAGTCATTCCTTGAAAAGATGACTGTCCTAGAACATACAATTCCATTCTTTCTGCCAGTTAGAGAAGCAGAAAACGATCTTCTCTCCTCTAATGCGATGGTAGGGTTGGTTGCCTGAATTTGCATTTATGATTTGAGATTAGTGCAAATAAATTGATTTTGACGTGTTGACTTTCATCTTTCGATCCTGCAGAAATTTATAGATTATATTGGAGAACTTTTGCAGGCCTATGTGGATAGAAGGGAACAGGTAAGATATCAAAAAATTATCTTCCCACAATAACTTTTGGGCTATTAAACTTAGCATGCTTGTTTCTATCATTCTGTTATTTTCACAACACAGACTCTTGTGCACATTCGAAGATGGTGTTGGAGTAGCATTATTTTATGCCTTTGGTTTGGCACGTGTTATGTGGGGCGGAGAGTAATTTGATTGTGCATCTTGGTAGTTGCTTTAGTACCGCCATTTAGTATGAGAAGCCTAAAATCATTCCACTGATGAATTTTATAGAAAATTTAGAATTTTTAAGGAGGAAATTATTTTAAATGATTAAATTTCTGAAAAATATTTATAAATATATTAAAATATCACAATCTATTTATAAATATAATAGACCTAGATGGACATAGATAGACCTATATGTGTGTATTTAGATACATATAGTAGTCTATCTGGATCTATCACGGATAGATTGTGATATTTCGTAAATATTTTGGTTCACTTTGCTATATTTGAAAATAACCATTTTTATGGTTGTTTTTGCCTTATTGGCAAATAAAAATTTTAGAATTGCCAAGCATGTTGGTCGTACTACCTTCCTTGAGGTTTATTTTGGAGGCAATTTAGGGTAAAAAAATCATGAATGGGAGCTAGCTACCCATAACATCAGCCAATAGGTCGTTACAAGCTTTCTAGATGCCAGTAATTGGAAGAAAAAAAATCTAAATCTTGAGCCTATTATTTGATCCAGAGCATTTTTTTTAATTAATTAAAAAGAAAAAAAGAGGAACAAAAATACTCCCCACCTGTGAATTTACGTAAGAAAGCCAACAATGATTTTTAAACCACTATCAAACATTTTGCTAGATTCACTCTTACGTAGTACTGTTACATCGTTCATCTCAATTTATTTTGAAAGTTCTCACATCTTTATTTTTATTTAAGCATGAAACTTGGCAAGAAAGGTATTGGAAAAGACGATGAACTTGTAGAATGGTGAACTCTCCTTGTTTGTTCTTGCTTGAAATTACGGTTTGTATGGTGCATCTTCTGTGCGCACATATAAGATTTATATTTTGTGTTCATAAATCATTCAGGTTCGGCTTATCAAGGAGTTATATGGAAACCAAATCAGGGAGTTGTATCATAGCCTTCCATTCCATATGATTGAGTTTGTGGTCGATGATTCTGACTGGTTAGTTCACTGAAACTCACTTGTAGATATATTGTTTAATTCTCAGCTATACACCTTAAACCGTTTTCCTATGAACGTTGATAGAGATTATGAAAATGGAATTCTGACTACATTTAGTTGGAAGAAACCTTTGAATTCTTAGTCAAATTCCACAAATATAAACCCAGTTTTAGTTACAAAATTTGTCATAGATTTTGAAAATGTTGTTAAAACTGAAATTTTGAGATATTGATCTCTGCATTATATTTCTCCGTCCTGTTTTTCTAAAATCAATTAACCATCTTTTCAGACAACTTTTATCGAATTTAACTTTAAACATGACTTTTTTCCAGCACGGTGACTGTCAGTCTGAGATATGCTGATCTCATCTACGTGCTGCCAACGAAAATCAGCGTGCTTGCATGGCCAATGCCTCAGATGAAGAAAAATACTGCAAATTCATCAATCTCGAGCATCAAAAAGGAAAATGGAGGAACTGTAAGTCATCCTATTCCAGCTCGTTTATCATACGCAGAGGATGCTTTACGAACCATGAGCTTACCAGAAGGTTGGCAGATTCTTCCTTACCGGATTATTTTCAATTTAACATATTATTAAACTGTAATGACTTCCTCTTTCTCACCGTTGATATTCACTTCTTTTTTTCTTTTAATGCTTCTCCCATATCAGCTTATGCAGAGATTGTGTTGAATTTACCCCAAGCTATACAACAGTTGTTTCCGCCGAAACCACACTCCTAGTAGCATTTCAACAACTCGTGCAGCTATGCGAATTTGTACAAAGTTATAGCAGAGGTATGATCGTAGATTAGTGGCTATTATGTTGTGATGTGACTAACTAGGATTTTATCAGTAGAAGCCAACTCAGGTCTACAAGATTTTTCATGAAGTTGGAAAAGTAAGAACATGAAAAATCATAGTTTGAAGTAGGTTCATTTATAGGATAGTTAGTTCATAACTAAAGGATCTTTTCTCGTTAACATGGCAGATGTATAGATCAAAGAATATATCAAGGTTGGCATTATTATATGCAGTTGTTTTACTTTTAAATAGCCTTTATACCTGTGAGTGGAGTGTTTTCAAAATCTAAGAAAACCGTTTTTAAAATTTTGGAGAGGGCACCGAGTATTTCTGTTTAGGTTTCTTTATTTGGTTGAGAGTATTTTTGTAGTATTCTCTCTTAAATTTGGAAGATGTGATAAAGCTTTTGTATTAGTACCTTACACCATTTGATGTATAAATAAAATTATTGGACTCATATTTGTGCATAACCACAGCATGATAAATAAAATGAATATAATATATATATATTGGTGCATTCGATTAACCGACTTGGTTGAGAGAGATGCAGGCAATTTAATTTAATTTTAATTTTAATTTTAATTAATGTAAGAGATAACGAAGAATATGACAAGGAAATAGAAAATGCAATAATGGTTAGAAATGAAGGTAGTGGGGTGTTGCTGCAACCGCACAACAATAATTTACTACATGGAAAAAGAAAAACAGTATATGTGAGAGTTTACGTTTTGTTGGAAGAGGCATACCATTTTTATGTTGCGTTTTGCATATTGAAAAATAAACAAAGGTAAAGGAAAAGAAAAGTAGTAGAGTAGTAGTAGTCGTCCTGAGGGAGAGAGATTAATTGTGTTATTTAAAGGGAAGGTGGGACTAAGTGAGTGAGTCTCTCATGAGATGAAAGTGGTAAAGGAAGTGTGTCGTGTTGTTAAACTGTATAGTGTTGTTGGATTGTATCAATGTCCAGTCCCTTCAGCTTCACCACCGACTCAACATGTCCCTTCAGTGTATGCAATTCTCGCAGCCTGCACTCACCACTCTTACTCTTAGTCTTGTGAGGACAATACTTTGATTTATATTTCTTATACTTTTACTTGAAAACATTTATAGAATATATTTTATACCTTTCTTTTTTATTATAGAAATTATAAGAAAATATAACATTTTGACAAAATATTTACTTTTATTAAAACTTATTCTATGGATTGTAAATACTTCGTTAATTTTTTCTATTTTTATTTATTTATTTATTTTTTTTTTTTTTTTTTTTTTTTTTGCTTCTTTCTTAGCTGAATAATTTGAAAACTTACAACCATTTGATTTAAAAAAAAAAAAACAATATTAAAATAAAGCTTATGTATAAGTACTATTTTCACTTAATATTTTATACTTCACATTTTAAAATAGGCAACCATAAATTTTGAAAACAAAAGACAAAAAAGCGTTAAAAAAGAGAATAAAAAGACTGCCGAGAAAGCGTTATAAAAGAGAAGTGTGGGGGGGGGGGGGGGGGGGACACAAACCTTGCAACCTCAGCACGACGTTTGGCTTGCTCGGCAATCTCAGAAAGCTCTCTATAACTACTTTTCTCCGGGAAGAGATTAGAGTTTTCAGGTGGTTGTAGTCCATGTAATGTCCTCTGTGCTGCCGCCCACTGTGCTTCTCTCTCTTCTTTTCCATAATCCTTTTTCGTTGTGAATGCAGTCTGTATATTTTCCATTCATCATCATATTCAAACAATCAAACAACACTCTTCTTATTAATATTAATATTTTTTAATATAATATCAACCCCTACCTTGTTCTCCAGAAGTGTGTCCCAAGCCTTCCCACTATGAGCATATCTGATTCCAAATTTCAAGATGTCCAAAGGAATGTATGTTACCAAGCTGTAGAGCCATATGACTCCAGCCCATCCCCATCCCATTCCCTTTATCCTTGCAAATCCCCAATTTGCATATACAGCTATCACGGTTGCCACCTGTCAGTTTTTAATGTTTTTTATTAGTTATTTTCGTTATAAACCATCCTTGACCATTACTCATCTTCATCTTTCCACGGTGGGACTTTGCTAGAGCTTACCAGCTGAGCTATTATGAATGCACCCACTAGGAGAAGTCCTGGACGTTCCATGTATGACCAGCTGCGTGACCTTGTCACAAAGATTAGTGCTTGGCTTATTATGCTTACTTGTAGATACAATGCTGCCATCAATTCTTCCGGACTATCTTTCAATGATTTCACATTGAATTTTTCCTTCGTTCAACCCAAAAGTATGTATTATTGTGAGGAAAATAGTAGTAATGAAAATGATAATAGGCTAGATATGATTGGGCTTTTAAGGTTTACTTACTGAGAAGAAGTTTGTATCTTTCACAGCCCAAAAGAATAACACTGTCATAAGTGCTAAGTATCCTCCAAGCACAATTCCAGTTCCAAAAATCTCCTTCAGTTTCCAACTATCAGGCTGTGGAGATGGCTTTACTCGATCCTTTGAAATTGTCATAATTGTTCCTACATGTAAAACAAATCATATAAAATCAGATCAGAAGCCTCGAGTATAATAAGCGGGTTGTTTAAATGAGATGAAGTTGTATTTGAGTGAATTTACCATCATTCAGAATGGCTATTATTAAAACCATGAAGGGAGCAAAGTCAAATTTCCAAATCAAGGCAATGAACATGAAGCCAAACTGCAATGTCCAAAGATTGGAGGAAGGGGAAGTGTTAGAGATTAGTAGCATATGGGCATTTGTAATTAACATCACTTCTTTTACTATCACTTACCACTATACGAATGGTAATTGAAACCGCATAAATCTGCAGAAGATAGACAAATAAATAAACCACTTTTGTGATGATTATTTAAAATGAACTTGGAAAAAGGAAAAAATGAACTAACCGTGTAGTTCTTCATCCTCTGAAAAATAGCCCTACTAGTTAGCACCGCACTAATAATCACGCTCAATCCTGGTTCTGTAAGGACAATATCTGAAGCACTTCTAGCAGCATCAGTAGCATCCGCAACAGCAATTCCGATATCTGCCTTCTTTAAAGCAGGAGCATCATTAACACCATCTCCGGTCATTCCACATATATGTTTTCTTTCCTGCAGCCTTTTCACAATTTCGTATTTGTGTTCTGCACACCATGCGAAAGAGAGCATCAAGAAAACAAAACATTTCCGCTTCAACAAATTTAAAAAAGCAAATGGGATCAGTCTCTGTGTATACTTGTATTGGTCAGATATGATTGCGGCAAAAAAATCATCAAATCATCATGTCAATAATGCATTTTGTTAAAGAAAGAAAGAAATAAGAATGGGAACACAATTCCCACCTGGGAATACTCCAGCAAACCCATCTGCCTTCTCAATCAACTCATCCACAGGAAGTGAAGCAATAGATTCATCCTTGTCTTGACCTAGTAATGATGAAGAAGGGTACATATTTGTTCCCATACCAAGTCTACGCCCAGTTTCCTTGGCAATGGCAAGTTGATCCCCTACGTGTTTCGAACAACTTACTTGTCAATTAAAGAGTGCATTCCAAGTATAGGCCAAAGCATTCTTTTTATATATGTACCAGTAATCATCTTCACATTTACTCCAAGGTTCAGTGCTCTTCTTATGGTTTCTGCACTATCATGTCTAGGAGGATCAAATAGAGGCAACAAACCGACAAGCTGCCACGGTCCTCCAGGGCTATCTTTTGTTTTTTCAGGTACTTCCTGCAAACATGTTGAAAGTGTAACATAAGCATTCAATTCTTTAGGAATGGAAAAACTATATAAACTTGGGTTCTAAAAAAGACCTGTCTTGCAACACCCAGCGAACGAAGTCCACGCTCTGCAAACTTGTCAATCACTGCATGAACCTTCCTTCTAACGTCTTCTCTAGAGTTGCAAAGATTTAGGATCTGCTTGGAAGAAAGTTGCAAGATCATCAGTTACTTAAGTAATCTTGCAAGAATTGTCATCAGTATTAATTATTAAAAGGGTTAAAAACAATTTTGATCCTATTGTTTGAAGAAAGTTGGTGTTTCATATCTTCTTCCTGCTTTGATAAATTTCATAAATAACGTGGTTCAAAATTGTCATTTAACCACTAATTAAAAGTCAGTTACCTGCTCAGGGGCACCTTTGCTTACTCGGTGCCAAGTTCCATTAGAGTCGATGTAAGTAAGGGCAGTTCTTTTGTCAACGGGATTGAATGGAAGGAAATGAACCTCTCTAATTCCTGCTCGTGCCTGAAAAGTTACAACTATACAAGTAATATGAATCCAACTTTCCAAATCAGTGTTTAAGAAAGAAGGATCAAATGCAGCCAAATTTCACCTCTTTAGGATCCGCAAGCATTCCTACTATAGCTGCATCAATAGCATCTTGGTTCTCTGTTCTAGAAGCCCTGGCCGCAAGAAGAATAACATACTCTTTCTCAACACCCTTGACAAACACTTCGATCAAGCTTCTATCCACAGTTAGTTTGTTCAAGGTCAGAGTTCCTGTCTTATCGCTGCATAGAACATCCATGCCAGCCATTTCCTCAATGGCTGTCATTCTCTTGGTAATGGCACCCTGTTGAGAAAGCCTATGAGAACCAATGGCCATGGTAACGGATAAAACGGTTGGCATGGCAATAGGGATTCCACCAATCAAAAGCACCAACAAGTTGTCAATCCCATCTCTATACTTGCGCCGTTGTATCGGGTACATAACTATAAGCTCGATTAGTATTCCAACAGCGATAGAGCAAATGCAGAAATTACCAATAGCAGTAAGAACTTTCTGAAAATGTCCAACTTGATTGGTGCTATCTACCAAATGAGCTGCTTTGCCAAAAAATGTGTGCACACCAGTGGCAATCACAACGGCTTCAATTTCACCTTGTTTACATGTAGACCCAGAAAATACTTCATCTGAGGGGTTCTTGGTGACTGGGAGTGATTCTCCAGTTAAGGCAGACTGATCAATTTTTAAAGGATCACCTTCCAGAAGACGGGCATCTGCTGGTATTATGTCTCCAAGTTTAATGCTTATGATATCTCCCGGAACAAGAATAGCAGCCTCTTGCTCACTCCAACGACCATCCCTTAGAACCTATAGACATTAAAACAAACAAAAAATAACCAAGAAAACAATGAGCAGATGAAGGAAAGGCTAAACAGACATGAATAATGTGTTCTGTTTCATGCCTTGGTTTTGGGAGCAAGACCAGCCATGAGAGCGGCAGCCGCGTTACCAGCATTGTTCTCTTCAATAAAACTTATGGTAGAGTTGATAAAAAGTAAAGCAATGATCCCCACAAAGTCTTGCCAATCTGGTGGTCTTCCACCGCCATTTGCTAGGACAATAGCCATTAAGGCAGCAGCTTCCATTACCCAAGATAAAGGATTCCACATAAAACCCAAAAACTTGAGAATTTTGCTTTCCTATGTGCATTCAAAGAGACCAAATTTTAAAATTAACAACGACATTCAACTGTAAGCATTAACAAAAATATGGTTACTGTTGCACCGAGTAAATTGAATCATGTATACCTTCTTCTCTTCTAGTTTGTTGGGTCCAAAAACTTGAAGCCGGTGGGCTCCTTCCTCTGATGTAAGACCTTCTCGAGTACATTTCAACTGTTCAAACACTTCCTCTATTGGAATATGCTCCTGCAGATGACAACATACGACACTTAGCACTTACCATATTGAGCCACAGTAATGGATTCAAGCGAACAAGAAACTGATAGCTAGACAGTTAATAATGAGGCTGAATAAGGTTATTGTACTAGTATTGTATTCTTTATAATATGAGTCTTAGATATATTTTCAACATATTAGTCCTCGTCGCTCGTGTTTTGTTTGCATATCATTTGACAGGCTTCAACCATTTCCCTTCTGCTAGCCCATATTATCATTCGTTTCGTTGAAAAACCCCTGAAGAAAGCAACCAGCGTTACTAACCCCACTACTTTGCGGAGAAATATTTCCAGTAATACGGGAGCATGAGAAAAAAATCATGCTCCCTCCATCAGCTTTCCATGTCCAGGATCCACATGTTTTTACAAATAGGGTGTGATATACTTACATCAACGTGAGATCATTTATTATTTATTTATAAATAAAATAATTGTTTACGAAGATAAATTTATAGGGTACACAAAATAAATATGACCTAGTACTATAAAATTTATCCAAATTAAAGAAAACTATTTGAAATGCCAAGTTGGTTCTATCTAGCAAAGTAAATTATGACACAAAAGAAGTAGGTTAAGTCAAAAAAATAAAATACACCAAAAGTACGCCGTAGATAATTTGTTTGGATATTAGATGAAAGTTGAGACTTAAAACAAAATGATATTTTGAACATCCGACAATTTTCTATATTTTAAAAGATATGATATCTTGTTTTTCTTTTTCTTTTTTCATTTTTTACATAATTTAGCCAAGGAGATGAGAGAAGTAGAAGATTAGTTCATCATCATGAAACAGACTCACGTGACAATGAAGGCCACCGCTGACATGTGAAAAGATAAGATCAACCTTTTTATAAGAAGTGGCACGTGAACTTTAGTATGCGTCAACAAAAAAACCGTTTCTATTATATGAATATCACAACTGCAATTGTACCACAATGAATGAAATTGTGTTCCCTCACTCAACGAATGTCGACAATATTCATACATCAGCTTAAAACGCCACACAAAATCTGTATATGCCCTCAGCCTTTCGAACTTCAAGAAAAATATAATTTATACCCTAAGTTAATTATTGTATCCATTTCCAACTTTTGATCTTTCAGAAAAAAAAAATGTACTTTATACCATAATAATTATATCAACTTTAAAAAAATGTAAATATATTAGTTTCCATCTTTCATTACTTTTGTTTAGAATAGTGTGAATCTTATAATTACGGTAATTAAACATCTAAATTCTATAAATAGATTAATTTAGGCTTTGAGACAATTATCTCATTTGAAAATCGTTCTTAATTTTCTTAACTCTAAATTGACTAACTAATGAAAATTTTTAAAGTTTAATTCACTCTAATTGTGTAGCTTAGAATTTATTTTTTCCTTTCTAATTTTTGAAGTGATGTCATGAATTTATCTAACAAGGAAACATTAAATACACAGATCAAAGATAAATTAACTCTTTTCAAATTTTTTTACCGGTCAAATGCAGTCTACATGTATGTATGTATGCAGAAATTCAAATATTTAAAAAAAGAAGCTAAATATCTTTTTTTATAATTGGAAAAGCTAAACATCAAATTTTTAAAATAAAAAAGCTAAACAAAAATTTTAATAGGCAAAGCTAGAAGTCTCCTTGATTATTAAGAATTGAATAGAACATACATAATAAGGGGAATAAAAAAAAATTCTCTCTCAAATAGTCTATTTTTATGTTTCATATAAAAATAAATTATGATAAAAGAGTAATAGCTTAACAATTTAAGTCACATGTTACTCCAGGTTGGAATTAAAATTGTTGAACTGAGAAAGTAATAACAAGAAATTATAAAATAGTAAAACAATAAAAAAATCATGGAAGATAAAACAATTTAGAAAACATCCTCAGAATTATAAAAGACCCATCTTCCCCATTGTAACTCCAATATTAAAAACGTCTAAATTAAAATAATTTTAAGAAAATGAAAGAAGCACAATAACCCATAAAAATCCCAATCTTTATACTTATCTATTTTAATTCTCATCCTTTCAATAAATCCCCTATTAATTCAAAACTGATTAAACTATTATTACTATTATCAGGAAAGAAAATACAATTGATACATATGTTTTCAAAATTTATGGTAGAAATGTTATAGGTAAAAAAAAAAAGGTAAGTTTGATGATTATATCAGACCAAAATTGAATAAATTCTAAAGAAAAAATAAGTAAGTTTCTAACTGAATTAAATTAATCAATCCAGATTCGTACGTGGATTCCCAATTCCACGTTCAAAATTATGAAAACAATAACAACCATAAAAGGTAAAGCATCTTATTCGGTTTTTGTTCGGCGCGCAATTTCGGCAATTGGCCTTGCAGAAACGTAGCCACATGACTGCCACGCGTCTACATTAAACTGGGCCCCACGTTCAAAAACTTTCTTCAAAATTCTGAACTGCTATTACGTCCGCCAGACCGCCGGCGAAAAAGATCACGGCGTAAGAAGAGCCGACGCGGCCATGTTGGAATTCCTATTTCTATGTTCTTTTTTTCCTTCTAAAAATCAAACTCCGGAAATTCGACCTCAATTGAGGTATATATTCTTCAACAAAAACAGAAATTACGTGCTTAATTTTATACGAAAATAAATCCTAATACTGAATAATACAATTATACGATATGATTTTTAGAAAACAATATATTTTTTCTACTTCAAAATATGTATTATTTCTTCCGTAGCTTAATTGACACTTTGAAAGTATGTATTATTTTTTCTAAATTCAAATCTTTCCACCTCTAATTTGTATTAAAAGTAATATATAATATATTTTTCCTTGTTGTTTTAAAAAGTAATTTTACATGTTAATAAGGAGGAATATGAAACTAGGACATGAAAATAAATAATAATTTTTAGAAAAATGGTTTAATATTTTATTTATCTTTTTGCTAAGCTAAGCTAAAATGAGCATTGGTTTGATTCCTCCACTTCTTTCTTGCAAGAAAACAGTTATACAGATAAGTTATAGAATAATTTAGTCATCGAATCAATCTTTTCTTGGTAAAAATTTCAAGTCTTAGACAATTTTTTTAAAAGAAAAAAATCAATAGATAAACAGTAATTAAACCGGATCGTGGCCTTAATTAGCTAAATAGAAGTGAAGAAAATAATTAAAATCCGTAAAATTATTGCTCAAGAAATTAAAATTAATCACAGACTACACTACACCCTACTATGTGAAAAATGTCGTTCCGCCTAATGTTTAGCGCCAAATTTTCAGTCGTGTAAAGAAGCAAGCAACCGATCCAGTAAAAATAGTAACTATAAAGAAACATCCGAATCGATGATTCTCTCCGCAGTGACGAGAGCACGATAATCCATCGAATCAAAGAAAACACATCACCGCACAGAAAATCGCAAACAACGTACAAACCATCTCCGCCAGTAAAAAAACAACATGCAAACACAGAGAGAATAATCCGGCCAAATTCGTCCGTCCGATATTCTCGTTAATTTTCTCGGCAACAAAACACAAATCGCAGAAAAATAGCAGAGAAATCGAAATGAGCAGGATAAAAGAAATACTGTAGCGTACCAGATCAACGGCTTCGTTTTTAATCTCCTCGAGAGTGATGGCTTTATGATCACCACCCATTTTCGATGGCCGAAGCAAGATGTAGAGTTAGAGAAAAGAAAGAAGATGAAGAAAAATATATTTAGAAATACAAAAAGTGGATGAGAATCATGGAAGAATCGCAACGACAGCCACTAGAGAAGAAGAAGAAGAAGGAAGAAGGAAGAAGAAAAAGGAAGAGGAAGGACGATACGGAAGAGAAAAAAAATGGAGGGTTTGACGTAGGAGTGATTGTGGGAAATCGGTTAATTAGGGCAGTGAAGAAAGTCTGTTGAATTCTGTACCCACTTTTATAGTAAGCCTTCGGCGCTTGAAATCACGCTACTCTATTGGGTCCCACTTACCCTTCGCCTTTTATTGCCTTTAGGCCGATCTCCCTCAATACACGCCCCTCTTATTCAATTCACATACACGCGCCTATATTTTTTTTGTCTTTTTTTATTTCTTATTTTCCTTGAGACCTTAAAATAAAGACAAAAACCCACCCTGGGTCAAAACGCACAGTTTTAACGGAAAATGTTGATGTCCCAGTTTCATTTATAATAAAATAAATATTTTTATATTTTATTAGGACAAATTATCAAAAAAAAAAGATATTTGACAAAATATTGTAATGAAAAATCCTTTGTATCTATGGCTTTAAATTAAAAAAATGTATAAAAAGTCTAAGCTAGTTGTATTCTTTTTTAAGAAGAGAAAAACACTTTTAACATGTTTTTAAAAAAATTTGAATTCCTCGTCTTATTAAAAAGATATTTTTAAATATAACGAAATTTTATATTATATTATCTATCCATTGACCGAGATTTTTATTTTAATTAACTTTGTCATTTACAATAGTTTTTCTTATTAAAATGTCTCCAAATTAATATAAAAATGGATAAATTAAACTTAATTACTCAAATAAAGGAGCCAACCACTTAAAATAACATTCTTCAATTTCGGCCGTTTTAACTAATTTGTTAGCCAAATAGTTGAAGGTATTAGACAAATTTTAAAGAAGGGAGAATCAAAAATCCAATTGTCTCTCTAATTTTTTTGATCTAACAAAGTTTTTTGTTCAATGCAATGGTTTTTTAATTAATATAATTTAAGATAATTATATTAATTTTTATATAAGAAAAGATGGTGTAAAAAAAGATTTTCTTACAAATTTTAAATATAAAGTTTTTAAAATTAAAATTTCACTAATAATTTGTTAATCGATTAAATTTAAGATTTATTAAAAATATAAAAGGATTAAAATTTCACCCCAAGCTAACAAATCAAAATCCAAAATACAAAATTGCATAAATTTGAACAATGGGGGCGTGAAATGCACGCTCCTGAAGGTGAAGGGATGGGTGAAACGATCGGAAAACGAAGCAAATGAGAGAAACAAAACACTGAAGCAAAAGCAGGAAGTCGCTCCACTCCATTACGCTTAAAACGGTGTCGTTTCCCAAAGCAGACAACATTAACTTTAACCCTAATTAAAATAAATATTATATTGGTATGACTTGGACGGGACGGGGTTACGCCTCGCTAACTCCAACAAAGTACATTGCTTATTTACCGTACAAATGGCTGATGGAATTTAATTTTTTGTTCAAAGTCAACCTTTCATTTATACATTTTATTATTTCTACCTTCAAAATTAACCATTTTTATTTTCTTCTAGTTTCTTTGATCATTAATTCAATTTCCTCTCGTAGAATATGTGAGGTGGGGAATCATTAATTCCATTTGGTTCTGTGTGGTTTCAAAACAATTTGGTCTTTGTTTCTTAAATTCTAACTTGTTGGTGTTTTGTATCGTTCTCTCGTAGTCATGTCAAACTTCTGACTTAACGTGTTAGTAATGTGATGGTAGTTTTTATTTAGTCGGACTACTTTTGTCTTTTATTAGATATTGCATCGAAGAAAATTTTATTTGAAAAGAAAAATTTGTTAAAAAGATAAAGAATTTAAAGTACATAATATATTCGAATAAAAATAGAGTCTATAGTTAATATGAACTAATTAGACTCAATTGGTTAAAATATATATATTTACTCAAAATATATAAAAAGTATGGCTCAACTACTATCACTATGATACAAAGTTGGGTAAAATATATACAAGAATAAGGACACATTTTGTAGCTCTCGTAGTTGAAATGACACGGTTGTGTTGGAATCTCTAAAACCCTTTTCTTTTATCGTTAATGATGATATATAACTAGTCTAGGATGCATTAGTTGGGAATTTTCTCTATCATTTTGTGTTTCTTTCATGCTCATCATTGTCAGCATTTTTTATTGGATAAAATATAGCAAAATTTCATATTAACATATCTAAAAAAAAATATCATTCTCATTCTTTTCTCTTTTTCTTTCCACATTAATGTCTTTGTTTGCTGTTTCCTCTGATCTTAACCTCTACTTTTTTTTTCTCTCTTGGGAAAGAAACTTTCACCATAATTTTGGTTGGATTCTTATTCCAATCAATAATAAACAATATTCTCATATTATTCGAATTCCAAAATAAATTTTTACAATAAAAATGTTATATTTTAGATCCGATTCTCAATACTACTTTTATTTTTTAAAAAAAAATCTCAATTATATTGTTCATTTCAATCCTCCCATGTTTCTGGTAGCAAAATCTCATCATTTGCCTAAGACTTCGGTTATTATTTGATATTTATAAATCTTTTTAAATAAAATAAAAATTAGTTTCATTAATTTTAATCTTTGAATTTGTGGAAGCAACAAGTGATAATTTCAACTTTGCTATAAAACTATTTTAGTTGTCTACCGTCTCAGCGTAAAGACCGGATGGTCCATCCTCAACTCAATGAACAAGGGCTTGATCTTTTTCATCCCTATCTAAACAAGAACGAAAGAAAGAGCTGATCAAGTGAGTGGGACAGCTTGACGCATACACATGTTTAATTTTGTAAACATTTTGTCTTTGTCAAGAAAATTATTAGTAAGATCTAATAAAATTTTTAAGTACGTAAGATCGATAAAATTATTAATAATTAAACATGTTCTTGGGTTTAATTTTATTTAATTTTTAAAGTGTTAGATTTTACAAAATAAGTCATTTCGTAATTAAATAATAAATTATTTGATAACTACTCAAAATTGATTTCGAAACAATTTCAAATTTTATTTTTAAACAATTTTTCTAAGGAGTTTAGATAAAAATGTTTTAAAAAATATTTTTTTAGTCAATTCAAACATATCCTTAAACTATAAAAGTGATTTTAGAATGACTTTCTATACATTAAGGAGATTTTTTAAAAACTTATAAATACTTTTGTAAACACTTAGAAAATTGTTACATCTAAAAACTTTTACGTATAATAATTTGATGAGATTTTTCTTGATGCATAATAAATCGTTAGAAATTTTAAAGTAATTAATGAGACTATGTATCATTATATATATTAAAGTTCATACAAACACCAACGAAAAGAAAAACATCATAAAAAAAATGTGTGGATATAGTAATAATAAAAAACAATAGACTAAGTTTGATTAAACTTTAAGAACCAAATCAGAATGATAATTGATACAATTTCCAAATTGTTGACCAAAAATTGAACTTATCGTTCGTGAAGAGATTTCCGATCACTTGGGCCCAATTAGAAAATAAAAAAGTCACATCAATATGAATGGTTGTAAGACCAACAGCTAGGTGTAAAAAATGGTCCATATGATTCTAATTCCTTTTTATCTTTTAAAACTTATATATTAACCATTTAATTTCACACTCATACCCTTTCAACATGTGATAGCAATAAGCATAGAAAGTGTAGCAAACCAAACAAAAAAAATAAAAAGGTAGGAGAGAAGAGATGCCCGTGTGCTTAAGAAAAGAAGATGAAAATTATTTGATGCCTTTCTATTTGTATCTTCATTTTTTCTTTACCAACTATTAATTGCTTTTGTTTCTGTTAATGTTGGATTATTTTATAACACACACACATACATATACATATATATATTAAAAAAACGTTAAATTATAACAATCCATATTTAAACTAGATTCAGTTTTTCATGGATGTGATTTATAATGTTGAGGTATCATTGTAGTTTCGTCTTTATTAAATATCATCGTAAGTGTCGTGGCACATGAACTCGCTTCTCATGCCGGGACGATATCATTCCTCATTATTGATTTGACTTAAAAGATAATCTTTTATGGATGGATTCTTTGTTAGCTAAACTTTCTTTTTAGCTTATTTAAAAAAAAAAAAAAAAGTTGAAATTGTAAGATTTCATGTTCTAATTAATTTAGTATAATAATCCTTTTGGTTATTGGATAATCATTTTAACTATAATTGATAATTATTAATTTAAAGTGTATTTTATTTCTGGTAGATATGCTATTGAAAATCACATATATCCATATTTATCTAAGTCATTGTTAGTTTTCAACTAAAGTTAGCTACAGAGAAGTTAGTGTTTTGAGATCCCCCAACAAGGAGTGAGCACGGGTTGGTTGGAGTCAGTATTTTTTTACCATACCGATTACAGTCAATTTTGTAAATGTTTAAACCGACTCTAATTGTGAAAGTCCAACCATTTGTTAGTCGATCAATTGATTTAAGTCTTTGAAATTCTCTATAAATATTGTCGGTTTGGATTTTTCGACCCGACACCGACCAAATCTTTGAATCGATTTTGGTTCCAATTAGTTCGATTTTTCGATTTATCATACTCACTCCTACTTGCCGTATAAAAACTAAAAGCATCCATCTTTCATTGACCTAAAAAAAGGAAGAAGAAAAGCAAAGAAAGTAAAAGAATTTTGAAAAGCATCTAAGAATTGGTAAGAATTTCAACTGGCTTGCAACTTTGTAATTATTCTTTGATTGGCCTAAATTCTTGGGATAGGAACAATTATTTAGACAGATCACTCCCTTCATTGAGGATGACACATCAATTTGGCAGTAGCATATTATATATAACTATTCTAGAATAGAATTAAATTAATCACTTTAATTTGAATATAATTGAAAAGGCAACCATGGAGAATTAATTGAGATCAAACAACCAAAAAAAGGAAAATCCAAATGATTTCAAACTTTATCAAGTGGTTATTTAGTGGCCATTACAAATACTTATGCTTCAAAGCTTTTGACCAAATAAGAGAAAAGAAATTACAAATTAAATTATTCATTTTTTCAAAGTAAAATTTTAATTTATATCCTTCCTTTAGTTGAAAGATTTCTTTTTATTCTCACTTAATTTTGAATTAAACTACATGTATATTTATATTTAATATGGTATACATATATATATATATATATATATATATATATATATATATATTTCTTAAATTTTAAAAAAAAAAGTTGAAGAAAATAAATTAGAACATTGAAAGAAAGATACATAAAATATCCCCATTTGGTTTGTTTAGTTTTATGTTTTTCAAAATCAATCTTACAAAGAACTTTATTTTGCCAAAATTTGAAATTAAACAAGAGAAAATGTTTCTAAAAATTTGTTTTTACTTCAAAATTTAGTTGGGTCGTCAAAAACAGTGATAATTTAATTAGAATAAAAATAAAATAAAAAAGCTTTGAATAATTTTATCAAAGTTGTTAGATTCTATATTAATCATCTTAATCTCAACTATCACGTATTTAATATTTATTAATGTAGCAAATTAATATCGCTATGACAATAACGTTATTTTTTTATATTTTAAAATATTTATATAAAGTAAAAACAACATTAGTTTAAAATCTAAATAAAATTAATTAGAGAGAACCATTGAATAATTCCCCTTTAATTTCATATTTGCTCTTCACGAGAGTTTCAATATGTTTGTAACATTTTTCCATTTTTGGGAAGAAAAGAAACAAAAGCGTTTTAAATTCAGATTAATCATGAGAGAAGACAAAGAGAGCATGTGAATAATTTTTTAAAAAGCATTTCCAAAGTAAACTCCCATCCCAAAAGCCATTTTCCAAAACATGATTCCTCGTGAATAATAATAACAATATTACTTTCTCTTTTACAAAATTACATATATACACTACTTTTTGTTTACATACTTCACGATTTAGTCCTTCGTCGATCTTAATTTGTAATGAAATTCGCTTAATAATAGTAATTTTTTAACAAGAAAATTCAATTTAATTTGTGAATATGTTTTCAAAATTCATAGTAAAAAAGATAATGGATAACAAAAAGTTAAAAAAAAAATCAACAGCGAACAACTATAGGGACTAAATTATTTCTGAGTGTTTCTTAAGTATAAAGACTATAAAATGTTATTCATCTATCACAAAAGCAGAGATAGAGAAGAGAAGAGAAGAAAATAGAAAAAAGGTATCATGAAAGCCATGACGAGTAAAGAAAGAATCTCCACAAATGAAACTTATAAATGAAGTTTGGGGTTTAGGGGAAAGGATAACGTTAACATTTGCCCTTTCCCTTCTTGGTTACTCACTTGACTTGTAGGGTAATTTTATTCATCAAATTGAAAACGAAAAGAATCTATGAATGGTCGAGATCACTTAGTTTGATTTGTGCATATTTTTATTTTATTTTTACTAAAAAAAACTAAACTATATAATAATTGATGTACGAACCTTTTAATTTTGTATCTAATAATGATTTCATATATTTGTATTTAAAGGAAAAAGAAAAGTAATAAATGTGTGGGATTTTTAAAAGCTTAAGCCATATTTGATTCGTGACACAAAAAATTATTTTAAAAACAAAAAACTTAATTGAAAACAAAAACAAATGGTTCCTTGTTTGGTTCCTATTTAAAGTTCAAATCTTTTGTTTAATTGTGAATTGGAAAACGAACAATTTCTCTAAAGGATAATTTATTGTTTTTGAAAAATATGCTAGTTCAAGTGTTTGTTATTGAAAACCGTTTCTAAAAAAAGTATACTTAACACATTTTATTTTATTTTATTTTTGTATTTTTTGTTTTAGAAAACAAAAATAAACCACGAATAAAACCGTGTCTCAGATTATGTGTTTAAAGATTTACTTTAATAGAGTTTTACATTAAAATTAAAATGGCAGAGTAAAAATTAGAATGCTTAACATGTGTGAAGTAACTAACAAAAAAATTGATTTTAATGTTAAAGACTTAGATGAAATAAATGGGTAACAAAGATCATAATAATCTTATATATATAGTTGAAAGTAATATAACATATGGTTTCTCCTAAAGAAAATTTATTTAAAACTATATGGTCGCATTATTATGTTACGTTGCTATAGGAATTGCAATCATCAGTGTGATCCAAATATTTCTCCTAAAAAAAGTTATTTATTTATATTTTATTTTGGTAAAAGATCAAAAAATTCTAATTAACAAAATAATCTTCTATTCATTTTGCCAATTGAGTTTGATAATAAAAAAAATCCCATTTCATCCTTTTCGTCTCATCAGTAAGAAGAATGAATGGCAGAGGATCCATTGTTTCTCCTCAGAAGCAGCTTCCAAATTCTCGCGAGCTTCCCTCAACTTTTTGAGAAATTTCCTTCTCTGTATAGCCTTGGTCATTGAGCTTGTCCTCAAGTATGAGGAGTTTGAGTTCAACCCGACGCTTGCGGTCATGCTCCAGAATGTCTTTATTAGGTTTCTTAGTGCCTTGATCTTCTTCAAATCTTGTAGTGCTTTTCAGCAACCTTTTCCAGTCTTTGGCCTCATGAAAAACTTGTTCCTCTGCATATAACTATTGGTGCCAGACCCTCTAGTAGTCTGTAATCCAATACCGTTATACATATATAGCCTCTGCAGCTTCACCAACCACACCTAGAAATAATCAACCATTCAATGCAGCGAAGAAAAAGACACTAATCCCAAACAAAATAAACCACATTCAACTTAAAACCCAAATTACGGAGAAAGCGAAAAGAAAAATAGATCTCAAGAACCAAAATAACTAAAGAGAAAACGAAGATATAGGAACGACTGCGAGCAAAAAAAAAAAAGAAAAAAAGATAATAGCTTCAAATCTACACACCTCAAACTTGAAGAACAACCGAGAGTGAGTGAGAGTACGTAAACAACGAAATCAAAGAGAGCACCAGCACCAGAGACGGAGAAGCTTGAGATAAATTGATAGTGTTGAGAGATGAAGAAATTGAGCGTTTCGGTGTGATGAAGAAGATAACTTAGGTATTTACGTGAAATTAAGGGTTGCACTTGGTTGTATAATTAATTAAAAAAAAAAAAAAAACCTTATTTTTTTATTAGGTATTCCATTTAAAGAACCTTTTTTTTTATTAGGAATATAAAGTAGATTTGATTAGATAAGATAATGAGAGGCTCAGGTAAATTTTTTGTTTATAAGGAAAAAAAAAAAGACCGATTATCATGTAGTGTTTTTAATTTAGAAAACTGTCAAAAAGAATTTTTTAAAAAATCAAATTTCAATTTATTAAGAAGAAAATAGACACAATTTCAATTTAAAGTTAACAAACGACCATTCAAAACAAAGTATAGATTAAGATCAAAAATTTGGAAGAAAAAAAAATGCCAAAAATCAAAACCGATCCAAAAGAAAAATCAATTCGATGGTTTTATTCTTTATTGTACTTTAGTTTTGATTTTTTATGGGTAAAACCAATTGGTTTGATTTGGTCTTCACTTGGCTCCAAAACCAACAAAATCAAACCAACTATAGGAAATAGTTATTAGACACACCTAACTAAACTAAATCTTTACCTCCTTAAATAGATCAAAGTACCAAAAAAAAATCAAACCAATCAAATAAAACAAATTTCACATCTAGTTCCAAACAAATAATATACGACCAAATGAGAAGAAAATATACCAAAAATAATATTGCATAAGGGTGAAAATAAAAAGTTTCATGGAAAGGAGACAACATTCGGAAAAATAAACAACATTAGACTAAATTGTAACAAGAATAACATATACAAACACCAAGGGTGGAAAATAATTAAATCATCCAAACCATGCCAAAAGAAAAAAAGAAGAAGAAGAAGAAGAAAAACTACCATGATCCCAAAGAAAAATTGAACTCCAAAAAAAGTAACAAAGGAGAAAATTAATGAGAAATGAACCAAGAAAAGCAAAACACAAGAGAAAAAAAAAAGGTAAAAATAATTTTTAAAAAAACTCTCTAAAAGCAATAATAAAACAAGAAGAAATATGTGTTAAATATTTGGTAGAAAACGAACAAAGTAATACATTTAATTAACGATAGAACCAAAGAAAATAATGATATAAAAAAAAAAAGTGAAACAAAATAATAGAAGAGCCAAACAAAATATATATAACTAGAAGAATAAGAAATGTCACAATGAAAGAGACAATAACACATCGAGAAAGGGTGAAAATAATTTGAACCATCAAATCCAATCTAATGCCAAAGAAATGATATGTGTGTGTGACCAAATGAGTAAGAGATTACAGTATTACTATAAGGAACGCATAAAAGTGAAAGAAATTCATTAAAGACAAAGCGTATTCAAAGATATTCAACGAGAAGATGTTCCATTTTCAAATACTAAATTTATTATATTAGCAAAAGTATGTTAATATTAAAAAAGGTAATGATTTACTTTCATTTAAAAAACAAAAGATATAAAGAAAATAATTAAAACATGTTTAGTATATGTAACATTTTCAAATTCATAATCGAATATAAAATATAAATTTTGATTTTAGATTTCAAAATTTTTAAAAAATATGCATTTTCAAATATAGTAATAAGAAAATTTTATTTTTGTTTCCTACTAAATTCTTGGTTTTTTGTTTTAGTATAATTGTTGGATCAGCCATTGGATGGTGGTTGTAAGCGAAGTCATCGGAAGGGGGAGATGCCAAGGTTCAAAGACTCTCATTCACCTTTTAAAATTTGATCCCGCTTTCACTTTTCTACTTTTAACCTTTTACAAATAAAAATCAATTGTGCATTTTTGTGATATTCCATCCAAAATTTCACAACATTTATTAAAAATAATACAATGTTTTAAGAATTTACCAAAGAAATTAATTTTACCGAAGCAAAAACAAAGTAGAGGCAATATCTTGGAACTATGATTAAATTTCAATAAGAGAGGGACCAGAGGCAGAGAAGTGAATTGCCTGCCCGGTCTATGGTGTTATCAAATGAACAAAAAGAAGTGCACTAAAAAGTATTCCCTTAAATTTAAAAGCTCTTAAAAGCTAAAGCCAAACCCAAAGAAGGAGATTCCCAGTAGTACTCTTAAATTGCTGCTGCACAAAGGGCGCAACTTCAGTAAAGAACACAACCATCTGCACCTTTCTTTTACCGAATTCCCTGCCGTAGGAAGGGAACACATCAAGCCCTAGGGTTTATGATTTCATCATCAGCTCCTGGATTCGCAATATCGTGCTAACATCAGCTTTCCACCATTGGTTCTGGACTCGATGACTCAGGTCGAGATTTGTTGGACTGTCGCACTGAGTTGAACAGGATGTCCTTGATAACCTAAGCATGAAAATGTAACAAAACTGTGGTTAGGGAATAATGTGGTGCATCTTTGAGGTGCTCTTTTGTGAAATGAGCACGACATTTAAAAGCAAAGGGTAACGTGAGTCTCACCTGTGACATCAAACCATGAACTTGCTCCACCGTTATCTTTGCACTGTCGCGAGTGATCTTAGCAAGTTGGGAGTCTTCCTGCAAATGGAAGATGAAATTACAAAAAATACTTTGCTTATATATGAAGCAGAGTTCATCTGGTCGTCGAAATTAATATTGCTAGAGCAACTAGCTCACTTAGAGAGAGTGTGCGCTGTGTTGCATATATTGCCCTTCACAAATTTAAAAAATGCAATTTTTTTCTTTTGAGAAATCTTATGAGAGTTGGTCATCAAAGGAGAGAATTCTTGTTAACCACATAACAGATGGACATATCAAGGTGAATTTGACACTTGTCGAAACAGGACATAATTTTAGTACCAACAAAAAACATAATATAAACATAACTCAGTGAAGTACCCAAGCACATGCTTAGCATCACCAATACAAACTAGTAACACAACAATTTGCTTTGCTTAATTTCCAACGGGAAGGTTAAAAAATGGAAGGACCTACTTCTAACTGGTGAATGGAGTAATACGTGTCCAACCAAGAAAATTTTGGTTAATCCAAATCTTTTGTATCAGCCCTAAAAAGAAACAGACCAGCAATTTTCTCTCTTGGTGGCTTCTTTTCATTGGTTCCTTTTTTTTTTGCGCCTTTTATGTTCATGGCCTCCCGTTTTGTATTTTTATTCTTAATGGAGGTCGATTTCTAGTACGTGTGTCTGTATCTGTGTATATAAAGAATAAATAAATGATTCTTGCAACAGTTAGTTATGATATCAATGGGTTGTCTACTTGGCCAACCGGCAACCTCAACATATTTGAACTGGTTGGGGTAATAAATTATTTCATTCAAATCCTCACCCACATGTAGTTGAACTAAAAAGAATAGGTCATGCAAACCTATTTGGGCATGAGTTAAATATTTCAAATTCAAAGCAAAACTTCTGCAAAAGTGAAATTAAACTTTATAATATCCAGTATGAACACTCAGAATCTGTATGGAAAGGTCTCAAATTGTTTCTTTCCAGATTCCATTTCTGTAATATCTGGTTTATGGCCTAATATTTTGGACAAAAAGTATGCATATCTATCTACAGTACAAATTATAACAGATCGTTTTTTGTAGCTTATGAAATAGATAGATGCATGTACCAGATAGAGCTGTATATGCTCCGAAAAATATATATAAAAGAAGAAGAAATAAGAGAAACGACTTAACACACCTCCTTCTTCCTCTGAGAAGGAGCTATCAATGGCCCAAAGCGGGAGTGAGCTAACTGATTCTCCACCTGCTCAAGTTTTTCAGCTGCAAATAACAAAATAAACAACTAAAAAGAATCATATAAAATTCAGATCAAATCTAATAATTCAAGTAGGGATAATGAATAGAGTGCGTTGTAATGAAGACAAGGATACCTAAATCTGAAATTTGCCCAGCAACATAATCTCCATTACCCAAGAGAGGAGAAGAAGAAAGTGTATTAACCCAGTACTTGTTCCAAAGTAAATCCAAGAGGTGGCAGTCAAGTGAAGACTTGAAATAAGTGATATCAAGCGCATAATACTGCAATAACGTGTAAAAGTTAAGAAAATCCCATACCCAATGGAAAATAAACTGAGGAAATCTAACAAGGTGAAAGATCAAGGGAGGAAACCTGTTTACAATGCACACCGAAGTCTTCGATCTTATTCAGTGGGATGGTTTGATACTCAGAAACAGGCTCATCTGGTGGCTTATATCCTTCCGGGTAGGTCCTGAAAGCCCCAATCTCAACCTTTCCAGCAGAAACAGTTCTTGTAGGATCTATCACAACAGCCAAAAATGGCTCCTGAAATTGTTGGTTTAACATCTGTGTGGAAACGTCAATACCCGAAAGCCAGCATCCGTAACCTGGATGAGAATGGTACCATCCTACAACGTTCTCCAACCTCCCCGCCTATATCATAAGAGAGCCATAATATAAAAACTACGAAGGTTGTCAAGAATTCAAAGATAAGACGGCATCACTTCACTACAACATATGTAGAAAATTCATCAATTCTCAAGAAAATCGATAAATTCAAAAAAAAAAAAAAAAATCAGCATTGGTTCTACGAAATGAGATATTGATGAACTTAGAAACCTACACATCAACAACAAACATAGGGATAAACAGAAAAATACATTCAACGTCAGTATATACTCCTTCAATGCAACGCTCAACGGGGCAAAATAAACCAAAACTCCATGCATAACAGAAGCACATAGATGAAACTTGTCGAATCAAACAACAGAAATATATTTTCAATTGATAGGAAAAAGAAAGCAATCAGAATGGCAAGTTCGAAAAGAATATAAGAAAAACCTGCTTGTTCGTCTGGGAATAATCAACCATATACTCATACGCATCAGCCTGAGCATTAACCCTAGTCTCGGTACCTTCAACAGGCAAAGCAAAGGCATCCATGACGATAATAGCGTCTCCATCGGTCTTCCCCTGCATAAGTCCCATGACCTCTATAGTTCCACCGGAGCGTGCATGAACCACCATTTTAAGAAGCGCGAGGGCAGAGATCTTCACACGCTTGAAGTAATGAGGATCATTCTGCCACGGCTTTTCCTGCTGAAACTTTGCTTGTGCAGCCTCATCGTAATAGAATATCGCATCGGAAGCAGAATCTGAAGCTTTGGAAGTGGTCGGAGGAGTATCGACGGAGATGATATTGTTCTCAAGCTCCCAGGTTTTCTGAGCTATTTGTGAGGATGATGGAAACGGCTCCATTCGTCTTGAAATGGAAGACGAACGAGAAGAATATGAAGAAAAATGCTACCAATTCTCGTCTGATTTCAAATTTTTCGATACCTTTTTACTGATTTCTGTTGATGAAATTGGGGTTTCTTCAATGGCAGTTCTGAAAGAGAAGCGAGTGGAATTCCCCCGATCGATCCACAGTAACTGAGGAAACTAGATTTTCTCCTCACACCGCCAAAAGCATGAACTTGAATGGACATAGCCCATTAGGTTTCTGCCGGGCCCATATAGTTATTAGGCCAATGTACGCTCACCCAATTTTTCTCTAGTAAGCCCATGTTTGAAATAAAACTTTTTTGGGAACGATAAAAAAGAAAGAAAAAAGAGAGATTTACAAAAATATTTATAAAATACAGTAAAATTTTAAATTTTATCGATAATAGACGTTGATATAAGTTTTTATAGTGATACAATTCAAAATTTTCCTATAGATGATAAATATTTTAATTTATTTTACTATATTTAAAAATTCCTTTTTATTATTATTATTATCAAATATTACTATTTTGAAATGGTTACTTTTGTTTCTATGTTTTTTATTTTTTAATTTTAGACTAACTATCGAATATACTTTGATCGATTGAGCTGTTGTCAATTTGACACAAATTACTAAATATAAATTAAATTATTTAATTTCATCGCTGTAATATTCCATGTAAAAGAAAATTTGTCAAAAATAGAAAAATTGATAAAATACTTATATTTAGTAATGAATTTTGTGATTTTTTTTTTGTCATGGAGTGTAAAATATTTTGTTTTTTATTTCTATTTTTGAAAAAAAAAACCCTAAATTCAAACCCATACCGCAATTTTTTTCTTAAAATATTTTAAATTTTGGTTTTAGTAAAAGCAAGAATGTGTATAGTACATCAGAAAGAAGAGCACTTAGTTCTTGCCTTTATAATGAAGCATGCTTGTTTAATTTGGTGGTGAAAAGAAAAGATATTAAAGAATTAAAGAAGAGCATGTTTCATCCTTTTTAATTATCCATTGTTTTTTTTATCTAAAAGTAAAAGTAATAATATTTTATTTAAAAATAAAATTGAATTATGTGCAAAAAAAAGAAAAAAAAGGAAAAAAAAAAAAAACAATAAATAAAATAGATATGGTAAGCACTCATAGTTGAGTTTTTGTGGTTGACATGCTTTTATTTCCTTATATTTTATTTTATTATATTTTGTCCTAACTACCACAATAACCTTTTAATTTTTCAATTCAATTTTCCCAATTTATTATCAGTTCTTTTGAGTAATGTTTGGAAGTTTAATATGTCCCACAATATGTTTTCTTTTGTCTTTTATGTTCTTTTTTTTTTTTTTTTTTTCATTTCATTGTGTCTCTATTGTCTTCTATGTGAAGGTGTGGATGAAAAAATACCTTAAATTCATCGTCAAAAATTTATAAAATATAACAAAATTTTCAGTTTCGTTAATGATACACACTGAAAGATATTAATAGACTTCTATTAGTGTTTAACGTTGATAGAATCTGAAATTTTGTTATATTTTTATCTATTTTATTGGTTTTTAAAAAATTTCCAATTATCTTTATGAGAGCATGTGAAAATTTTGGTACTATGCCCTATTTATTTTATGGGAGTTGATTTATGTGTTGACATATATAAAAAAATTTATCCATGTGTAGTTACGTGAATTTTTTAAATTTTCTTTGCACAAAAAAAGAAGGTTCAACTAAGTATTAGAATAACACGTGATACGGTGATTATATGGACTAAAACGGAGTGCTAATTTAATTTTTGTTTCCTTTTGTTACATATTTACGTGTTTATTTAGTTATTGAATAGAATATATATAAAAAAAAAAGAGTTATAGTTGTATAAGAGGTCAGTAGACTCAACTATTTATACTATTTCACTTATTTATTTATTATTTTTTAGTATAAGCCTATAGGGCTCTAAATTTATTGTCGGTAACGACTCTATAAATTTATTTGTTACTAATTAAAACCTATTATTATTTTTTTGTTTAAAATTCCATCCTATTGATGCTTTCTCAATAAACACAAACTTTTTATCTTTTATTAAAAAAACATGATTCCATTTTATTGCAATTTATCCCCTTTAACACTTAAAACACCAACAAATAATATCTTATATCTAAATTTCGATATTTCAAAAACATCAACGTTTCCATCCATAGATCAATCTAAACTCCCTACTAAAATTAAATTCACGTATGTATAAAACTCATTCAAAATTTCAAGTCAATAATCTTATAAGTTAAAACGCATTGTTTTGTAATTGAAACGTTTTAGAACCTCGATTAATGTATATTTTCTAAAATAAGTAATGCACATATATGTCAAGCATGTGTATATAAAGATAACATTTAATGGATAATCAATTTGATTTCCTATCTTTTTTTATAATATATTTCCTCCACATGTCTAGCTGCAGGTTTGTCACGTGACAGTTTCTTTTATTATTTAAACAGTTAACTATATCTTTTAGACCTTCTCTTATTTTGTGATAGAGGATTATGAACATAAATAAACCATCCTCAAACTATCTCACTACTCCCTTTACCGCTGCTTCAACTCATAAAGTTTGTTAGTGACCTTTACGTAAGTCTTTGTTTCCAATCCAAAAAATCGTGCATTATGAGAAGTTATATATGTTTCAGTTATTCGTGAACCTTCGTTTCGACACGATATATTTCACATGCTCAAGTTGTTTTCACCATCTTAAACAGTGGAGCAATTTGAGAGTGTTTTGTTTGTTCAAAAAATGATACATAAAAACTATTGGATCCACACTCGTTACTAGAATTGACGAGAAAAAATTTATTTAAGGATTTTAAAATAAATTAAATGAAAACTAACAGTAAACTTCATGTGAAAGGTAAAGGATAAATGAAATTAGGATTTGGGTATATGATGCAAAGCTTTTAATTAAAAATAAACACATAGACAAATAGTTAAAAGAAATAATATAATTATTTATTTTTAGCAAAATAATGAAACGTCATATTTTATTTAATAATAAAGGGTTATGAATGTGTCGCTTTATTCTTTGATTATTTTATATAAAAAATTAATTTGAGTCCACAAGAAATTATGAAATAAGAAAAAAAAAAATATATATATATATATATATATATATATATAAAGAAATAAATAAAGAAAAGAAACTGTGTACAATAATGACAGCCATCCACGTCGGCTCGCAATAGCGATTGTTTGAAAGCAATACGGACCTCTGCAACGGAACGGCAAATTTAATTTCTCTCTCAAATAGTATTATCTAAATTAAAAATAACTTCTTTTTATTTTTTTTTCTTTTTAAAGTTTACATTAATCCTACCGTAACAATCAATTGTGATCATCAGTAGAACAGAGTTGGGTTTTTGACCAAATCAACCTCAATCGAATCGACTAGTTTAGTAAATATTCAAATCGACATCAAAATCGTTAAATAAAGATCTATTGGTCCATCGAGCAGTTTTTTGTCAAGTTGATTTAACATTTAGAAATATCTTCTAGAAATTATCGATTTTAAACCTTTCGAAACAGATCTCGATCTATTCCTCTCGTTTTCTAGTCGATCGATTTCGATTTAGTCGATTGGCTCGGTTTTTTGATGTATCATGCTTGCCTATAATAAAAATTATCATATTAATATTTTTGAAATTTACAACGGAAAAATGTTAATAGGTAACCCTTCTTAAAAAATAGACAATAACACTTCTTAAAAAATTGACAATGTGTTTATAAAGTAAGTGTTTATTTGAATTGGCTATATAAAAAAAGAGACCATTGTTTCAAAAAACGTGATTTCTATTTAAATTATTTTTATAAAATATTTTTCAAATAAACTTTTGAATATATTTGAAAAGGTAGATTTTGGGTGATTGGTAAAATATTTTTATTTATTATTTTTTTATATATGGAGGAAGTTATATGGAATTTTTGCAATTTACTTCTTAATTTCGACCTTTAGAAATAAACAATACAAAAAAAAGTATGAGGAAAAAATCGTTATTTTAATTAATTTATTATTAATAAAATTAATTTGTAAAAAGAAGAAATATATATAGATATATAAACATAAAGAGGAACATGCTTCCCCACCCTTCTGACGACTCTCTCACCCTTTTTGCAGGCTCAAGTTGCAGATACTCTCTTCTCTTGCGTGAAAAGTCTCCGCCTTTCTTTTCTCAGGTCTCATCTCCATCTGGGTTTTCAATTTTTCTCTGAATTCATTATTTTTTTTCAGGTGATTTTGATTGGATTTGTGTTGTTCTTGCTGTATCTGAACTTAATTGTTCTTTTGATTAATTGTTCTTATATTTTTGTTTAGCGATTTGGGGGTGCTTTTTTTATTTTCCTCTGATTTCGTCGCCAAATTTGTGGTACTTGATCGTCAGAAACCCGTTTTACTTTTAGTTGTTGAGTTTTCGAAACTATTGTTATGTTGGTGATTGGGTAATCGCATTGAACAACGTTTTTTTACCGGGTTTTTTGTTTTTTGCTTGTTTGTTCTGAGCCATTGACTATGATTTTGTTGCGATGGCCTTTTCAAACTCGGTAGGCGGCTGTGATTTTATAGAGTTTTGACTTTTAGATTCTTTTCACTCTCTTCCTCGGGTTCTCTGTTGAGATCATGTATAATTGTCATTTTGATATTATTCTTTTTAGAAGATGGGTATGCGATAAAATCGGTGGTTTGTGTCTGCTAAAGAATTGGACTGAATGGAATGATTGGAAATTTGGAATCTGATTGCTGGTTGGGTTTTTACTCTTATAACAGTGGTGTGGAGCATGAGAACTTGAAGGGAAGATAAAAGATCTTGTTTATTGAGAAATTTAAAAAGAAAGTTGTATTACTAGTAAGAAGTTATGTTCCGTGTTATTTTGGATATGGAGTTTTGAGGAATATAAAGGATCACGTTTTTTGGGAAATCAAAGTAGAAAGTCGTGTTGCTATTTGTAAAAATTTATGTTCCGTATTTATTTTGGAAAGTTTGGTTCCTTTGGAGTCTTCGTCCAGAAAGTGTAGAATTAAAACTGTTGATTGCATTGTTCTTATCGGGAATATCTATTTAGTGATTGTTACCTAATTCAAGTTTTGTTGTTATGTCCAGATGTGCAGATAATTATGGTGGTTCAAGGATTGGACTTCTAAATGTGTTCGGTGTATTATTTTGTCCTCGCACAGAATCATTTTGGGCCTGGTTGATCAATGATTAGATTCTGGTTCTTTGATTAATATTTTAGATTCAACTTAGGTTCTCATAGTTCCTTCTTCTTCACTGATTTTTTCTATGAAAGTGAGCTAAACTTTCTATCTCTTTCATGGATAGTAATCAGTTTGGTTCTAACTGGGATGATGTGATTTGTTCGATTTGCTTGGATTTTCCTCATAATGCTGTACTTCTGCAATGCTCATCATATGACAAAGGATGTCGTCCCTTTGTATGCGACACGGATCATTTACACTCAAATTGTCTTGATCGTTTTAAAAATGCACATAACACAATTCCTCCATCAACATCTGATGTAGTTCCTCCAATGAACACAGAACCAGTGGCACCAGAAGATGATTGCAAATTATGTTGTCCTTTGTGTAGAGGAGATGTTAGTGGATGGAAGGTGGTTGATGAGGCTCGCATACAGTTGGATGAAAAGAAACGTTATTGTGAGGAAGAACAATGTAGATTTATGGGCACGTATTTGGAATTACAACAACATGCTCAGTCAGAGCATCCTCATGCTCGTCCTTCAAAAATCGACCCTGCTCGACAACTTGATTGGGAAAATTTTCAGCAGTCCTCTGAAATCATCGATGTCTTAAGTACCATCCACTCAGAAGTTCCCCGTGGGGTGGTGTTTGGAGACTACGTGATTGAATATGGAAATGATGAAAGTGGAGATGAGTTTGAGGATTTCCCTGGGGACGATGGCAATTGGTGGACCTCTTGTATCTTGTACCAAGTATTCGATAATTTTAGGAACTCAAGAAATCGAAGGAGGTCAAGAGTTGGTGACACAAGAAGGGGAAATCGTCGTTCAAGTAATGATTTGTCGAACTCAGATGATAGTTCTGTGGCCTCGGTAGAATTTGCAGACTATGGAGTAGAAGAAATCGATGACGAACTTGTGACTACAAATGTCTCTTCGAGGGGTAGTTCCAACCACAGGAGGTGAGAAAATGCATTCCCCTTCAAATCCCCATTGAGCTCTATTCAAGTATTCCTGTCTAACTAGTTATTTTAACATGCTTTTGGCTGAAATTAACCTTAAAAACTAAAGAAAATGAACCGTTATAACATTTATGAATTAGATGAGACTTCCTTTTGTTGTATCTAGTTCCTAGCTCTACAAGCTGAATGGTTTAGCTTAGATGCCATTATACCGATATATTTGAGTTGTTCTAACTTGATTGATTTATCTTCCTAACTGATCCCTAGTTCCCGAAGACGTCGCTCCCGCTTTTACGACAACTAGCCACTAGGTATGCATTTCCCATGATCTGCATTGTCTTGTATTGTCTTTGTTTTAACATTCAACATAACATCGTCAGGATGTTCTATTTTCTTCTCCTTCCTATCTCACAAATATTTCCCTTGTTCTCTCATGATTTTGTGGCAGTGTCGGAAAATGAGGCGGAGTTAAGGAAATAGATGAACCATTTAGACGTAGAAAAGTACTAAAATTCATGTTACATTCTGTCATGTTTAAACGTTTAGTTCTTACATTATGTTGGCTTCTTTCTTTCTTCTATTTTTGTTTGGTTTCTTTTATGGGGTTGTTCTAAGATGTATTCTGCTTACTCATTATATTGTCAAAATGGATTGAAAGGCGCCAAACAGATGATAACTGATGCTTTAGTTAGTGTATAGCTGATCTAAATTTTGTTCCCTTGTCATTTATAACTTTCTTATTCTTGCAACCTCACTACTTACGGTTGTCGACATGCTCAACTATTGTTGAGTCCGTGCTTATCATGTGCGATATTCTAAAACGCCAAGTTCTTGCTTTGACACTGTTTTGTTCTCTTTTGTTGTCGAACCCAAAACCGTTTTTCTTTCTTTCCCAACTTCAATCTATGATTGATGTTTAGCTTTAAAGTTGTAGTTCACAGTGATATGGGATTGGTCTGAGGTCAGTGTCATAGGATATGCTTAGATGGGAATCAAGTTAAAATTATAATTATGAAGGAAATATTATATTACCCTTTAAACACAAGTCAACTTCTAAAGAAGTACATTCTTGCTAAAATGGGTGCAATTGATGCTATTTTTGTGCGTTGGCAAAAATGCAGTGCAATGATTTTGAGCATTTGCTATTTTCTCCATTAAGATAGTCAGGTGGAAGTTGATTTGATACTAAAATAAAATTTGACAGAGAGAGAGAGAAAGAGGAAAAGAAAAACTGATTGGTAGTTCTTATATTTAATTTAAGAACTTGTCTTTTCACCTGTAAAAGTCTAACAGTAGACAAATTATAGTTTATGTTTTAAATAAACTAACGTAGATTACTAGGTTTTGATAAGCTTTGTTCTGTTTGTTTTTTCCCAAACATATATGAGATTGAGTCTAGTTGTTGAAAACCAAAAAATAACAAATTACGCTTAATTTGGTCTTCACCTTTTAATTTTTTAAATTTGTGCTTATTTTCTCCTTAATTTCATTTGTGAAAGAAAATTTTGAATTATTAGTCGATTTATTTTTATGTGTTTGTTATTATTTTTGAAAAAATAATATTTTTTTACTTAATTAAATGTTTAGGGTGGTCTAAGGTAAGACCTAGAGATCATGAGAGGGTCCAAGTATGTAGGGTATCAATAAGGACAAAAATGTGTATGCAACTCAAATGGGAATTGTTACGAAGTTTTGATTGATTGGCCAAGTAGGATTTGAATTAACACATTGCAACTTTGAGCACTAGAAATATCTCAAACATTGGTATCGTTACATTAACAATAGATATGTGTCAAAAAAAATTAACAAATTAATAATCTCATCATCTGACCTTTGATCAAAGAATAAAATAAATATAATCTCTAAAGGAAAGACTATGTTATATCTTTTAGTGCATTACTCATAACTTAAGTAATGAAGTGCAGTAGGTTTCGCTTTAGGAAATTAAAAAAAAACATGTGAATTTATAGGTGGAGATGACTTCTATAACCTTGATTTTTTAAAATAAGAAATAAAAATTCAAATGTTTTGCAAACAAATCTTAAGTACTACCAGCAAACAAGTTTCACTTTTATTCTATTGTCCTTTCAATTTTATCCCGTAATAGATTCCTTTTCGACAAAACAACTAAACAATTATATATGAATTTGAATCTAATTGGTCTAATGAAAATATAAACTTCTATTTTTCAAGGACTGTATTCATGATTAATTCAACCTAGAAAGACAAATTGGGTAAATCGCACGAAAATGACTATTTCCATCATTTTGTCCTGAGATTTTTCTCCCTATAAATGATGCTGTCGGCCTTAGTTTCGAAAAATATAAGGCTTCAACTGTGCTCTTGCATAAGCAAACTGACAATCATTTGCCTAGTTATTTTGGCTTGGCATACTCATGAGCTCGAAGTCATAACTACAACATTAATCTTTTCTTTGTTGTTTTTCTCCTGAAAAATATGTCGAGTACAAGAAACAAACATCGAACTCAATAATACATAACTAGAAATACAACTTTTTCTACTCAAAACAGTTTTCGATTCATATGATATGCCTATAAAGATATAATGCCTTCCTTTGATTTACAAATGCTCTTTTTCAAAGATTTTAATGTAAAACGGAAGAAAGCTACATGTAACATGATCAGTACTCGCTTTCTAAATGAATCTAAATTGTATTTCTATATGTCTCTAAACAGGTCTATGTATATACTTTATCTGTCTGATAGAACGGATTCGGTCCATGCCAACATTAGGTCCCGAACAACTGATGGAAAATCTGCAACAACAATCCCAGTTGTGGGGGAAAGAACGTTATGTTGGATTTCGACCATGTAGAAGTTAGATTGTCTAAATGTGAATATTTGGAATGATTAATGAGTGTAAAGATCTACCTCGGGCTACTTCCAAGGCCATTGATGGTATGTCTATCTGATCTTCAAGTAATCTGTAGACGTCGACAAGCTAAGAAAGAAAACATGGCATTTTAGCAATCTTATTGCAGTAGAATCAAATGAAGAAGGGAAGGGAAGGAAATTACTGACCTCTTGCACGTGAAGCTGTGAGTCTTCAGTCAAAGCAAGAAGCAGCTGTCGGCGGATTCCTTCGTCAATGAGAAATAGGCGAGCGCCATCTTTGATTGTATCTTTGAGGTCAAGTTTATTCACGACTTGTCTTGAACCTTGCCTGAAAAGGGTTGTCCAAGAAAAAACAAGTTAATGGTATATAGCCGGAATTAACATTATACAAGACTGGCTATCTAATGTCACAAACAGGTCTTTCTTCTGCAATGCTGGGTTACTGCTCATCTTAACAACGTTCTCTTTAGCAAGCACTATAAGATTTTCAAGACGCTTCCATTGAAACATTCCATCTTTGAATAAAACCTGAAGAGCAAGGAAAAAATTGACATATTAAGGAACTTTTGGTGCAGTACTCGATAGCTCCACCAGAGAGAAAATGTGGAAAGAGTATCCAAGAACAATTTTAACCCAAACGTGTAAAAATAATTTAGGTAGCAGCAGTGTTAATCGAACCTGAATGAGGCGTTCACGTAAAGCAGGGTTTGGATCTGTCAAAAGGCGCTTTGCAACGTATGGATATGCAACCTGTTGAGAAACAAATAGAGAAGAATGTATGGAAAACATGAGGATGGAGATCAGATTCTTAACAAAAGAAATGGGTATATCCATAGGGCAATGCAAGCAAAGGTAGTGCTTAGAAGTCCATTATTGCTTTCAATTTAATATACCCGTTTACTTATAGAAACAACAAACTAAAATTTGTGAAGTGGGAGAGTAACTGATTTTGATATATGTCCAGGCTCAAGGAATTTATAGAAAGACACCGACAAACTTGATCAGTAGCTTAGGGATATTAAAGTATTTTGATAAAGGCCCCCGACCCCCCACATAAGACAAATTCAATTCCATCCATCAATCAATAGCCTTTCGCCACTCAAATGTTCTCAAACATAAAACAACTAAGAAGAGCATTGAAACGTTTTTCACAAAACCTACTGCACAGTTAAGTTAACCAAGCAGGTGACGAAATCAATTACTTCAGAGTTCCCCCCACCTACTAAAAGAAAAGGGAAGAGCACACTTCATTCACTCGTTGGAACCATTCTAGACGTGAGACAATGATAAACTCATTTATTTACAATCTCATTTCCTGTAAAATGAATTGCAGGTATTAGTACTCAACCTAGGAAAATCTGCTATCCACTTGATACCTAAGCATATTTAATCCTCACGATTTACTCCAAATTTTATTCATTATATAACAATTAGTTTTTCTTTAGCTGGTTGAAGATATTTGGAAGAGAAAAAGTTGGAAGAATAAAAAACTGCCCAGCCAGAAAAACCAACATAGACACTCAATTACTGTAGTATATACAGCTAAGAGTTCGCTACTGAGATAAGATGTTTGCCAATCAACTAGCCCTAGCCTTTTCAATTTAATATGTGATAGAAGTAGAATTTTTCATCCTTTTACTAGCAAAGAAAAATACCACAAGAATTTAAAAGCATGTGCACCTTAAGTAGAACTAATAAATATATAACCTCACCTCAAGAAATTTGAAGTTGGGCTTGAGAGTAAAACAAATTCCCTCTTGAGTCAGGAGAGATCGGATAACAAGAGAAAACCTCTCAGGTATTCGGATGGGATAATTATAGACCAACTGATTGAACTTTCCTGGAGCACATGAAGCAGATATCACATCAATTCTACATTATGGTTCTCCAACTTAATCGGTACTCTGTTGAACTTAAAAGTCATATGCTAAATTGAAACTTCACACAATCACATAAAGTACTAGTGATGTTACCAGTGACACTTCGGAAATTAAAATCAGATAACCCTTTCCCGGCAGAATTTTGCCAAATTGCTTCTAATGCCGGAATGATAGGAGCAACATCTGTCCCAGGGGCCAGAAACCCGAGCCTAGTGAAGTCATTTGCCATTTCAGCGTAATCCTCATTTACAGCATGTACAACAGCATCAATCAGGATCTGTTTATTTAGCTGATGGATGGAAAAAGCAATACCACAAAAAAGATGAGAGAAAGGGAGATCAATATTTTTCATTCAATTTTCCAAAGGATGAAAACTTACCTGACTGAGCACGGCAACATTTCCAAAATCCACATATGCTATACGTCCATCACGCATTGCAAAAATGTTTCCAGGATGGGGATCACCATGAAATAACCCAAATTCTAGCAATTGCCGCAATGCTGCACTTACTCCAACAGTTAAAAATCCATCGACATCAATGCCAGCATCCTTGATAGCCTGGTTTTGTATGAGTAAATGTTAATACTTCAAGAAGTACCTAAAAGGATCCTGAACCAAAATAATTAACAACCAAACCTGGGGGTCAGTGCAGCGGATACCATCAATCCATTCCATCACCAAAACCCGTGAACCAGAAAGTTGTTTGTAAACACGAGGAATTTTTACAGTGGGATCATTTTTGAAGTTTTCAATAAAATCCTCAAGGTTACGGGCTTCCTGCATTGGAAAAGCAAAATTAGCATAAATATTAAACAGTGAGACAAAGATTTTGCTTTCCAACATGCTTTCAGTTTATGGTTGCTTCAATGCAATGTGGCCCAGAATGACTTTGCTACAGAGGACAGTTCAGATACATACCAAAGTATAGTCAAGCTCCTCTAACAGCTTCTCACCAAATTCATCAACTATGAGCTCCGCATTACACCCAAGTTTTTGTAGACTGATGCCATTTAAAAAAGAAGCCAGTGTACGAAAGAGAAAAAGATCCTGGTAAATTATTGGCTCGATCTTAGGCCTTTGAACCTGCAGACAAATTATATTACTAATACCGAGGCTAAGATTTTCCAAACGGGAATGAAAACTCTAATGTAAACTTTCAGAAAATGTGAGGAAAATAATAATGTTAATGTAATTAATCAGAACCTTGATAGCAACATCCTCGCCAGAGTCTCTTAGAGTAGCTCGGTAAACTTGACCCAAACTTGCTGCTGCTATTGTCTGTGACGAAATTTTGCTAAAAACAGCTTCAAGAGGACGACCCAGTTCTTCTTCTATGATACTGAAAGCAACCTACGCAATGCCAAACCACATGAAATTATCAGAAAAGTACAAGATCCTGTGCAAGGACGTTTCAAATTTATTAACTGCTAATAACATTCAACCTCGTTAGGAAACGGCGGAACATCGTCTTGAAGAATGCAAAGTTCATTCATATAATCTTCTCTAATAATATCAGGTCTGTTGGCAAGAACCTGTCAAATGGAAGAAAGATCAAGACAGCCCTGACATGTTGAAAAGGTATGTATGCTTCACAGAGCGCATATCTTTTCTACAACAAATGACAAATAGAGCTTCCACTACCTGAAACATAGGCTACTCAAAATAAGCTTTTAATTCTTTTTAAACATCGATACTCTGAGGTAAATTTTGATTGTGGTATGGGCCGTGGTATACTTGAGCTTTTTTTGGTAAATATCATGAATTAGAAAATGTAAGAAAGATCCGATTCAAGCTGCAATCAAGCTTAGAATATTGGCTTGAGTGGACAGAGATCAGGGCATCCAGGACACTTTCTTGAACTTATGGAAGGTTCAAAAGTTGTAAATGGAGGAAGCAGATAGACGACAGTAGCAGAAAAGTACACAATAAAAACAGATTTAGACCTCATTCAACAAAACCATTTATTGTGATCATCAAACAATTATGGGTCGATGAGAGGTAGGGTATAATTTAAAACCAGTATACCTGCCCAGCTTTAATGAACGAAGGCCCCAGATCACACAAGAGTTTTCGAAGCTGCCGTGCACGAAATGGAACGACCTCTTCATCCCTTCCGACAAAGCAGTCATACATCAATATAGACCAGTATAATCCGAGATTCCAAACAATCTCCACACCGCGAGAAATGAGAGACAAGACAGCTCCTCTGGATTCCAATACCTTATTCCTCACCTAATATAAGATTCAAACAATTACACATGACAAAGCTTAACTTGGTACTATTTTTCAACACCGTCATATGCTAAATATTCAATGTCAGTGAATTTCAACCTAATTTTGCAAAAGAATACTAACAAATTGTTATCATCATATCACACCACGAAATTTTCAGAGAGATAAAAATGGCGCGAAATAACATCAGTCACACACAGTAAAGAATAAGATCCTGAAAACCGGCAAAATTCACAAGAAAGACACGAATACGCAAAAGTGAAGTACACATTCAGTTCTTACAAAGTACTGTTAAAAAATCCGTACTGTCTCGGGAGAATACTTGCGAAATGGTATGCAAACACCACGCTCGATATCTAGCAACTCCAAGGCAGTACTAGATTTCGCCACCTGCCAATCCTTTTTATCACCGGAACTTGCAACTTTGCTACCGGAAAATTCAGCTGCAGAATTAGAAACTCGAATCACAGAAAACCTATGCTTCCTTCCCCGCACAGTCTTAGTCCTACCTTTCAAACTGCGATGTTTAGCAGAAAACGAAACGGCATGCGTGCAATTCGCAAGTACAAAATCCATATCTGAAGAACGAAAAATCAAAACCCTAAAATCTGGAGAATGAAAGGAAAAAAATGGGGTTACTGGGCTTGACGCCGGAGAGGAACAGCAAACGATCAACTTCAAAAATCAGTTAAAGTCGATGGCTGATGTTTGAGATTCGTGCGAATCGATGTGGGCAAGCTGGAACCTCATAATTAGGAGAGCTTGATGATTGATTGATCCCCTCCACAGAAATAGTTTAGCCATTGATATATAGGTTGAAGCTTACGTGTACGGTACATTTGAAAAGTTCAAAGGAACAAAAAGGGTGGATGGAGGAGAGAGAGAGGATAGAACTGAACGGATAATTTTCCCAATATAAAAAAGGTCATTATCATTCTTTAAAATAATTTTTTAAAATACCTTTTATATATATATATATATATATATATATATATATTAATGTAGACAGTAAAATGATATTTTTTTCATCAAATTTGTTTTTAAATATGGTAAAATAAATATAATAAATTTTCAAATGTCTATCCTTGATACAATTTGAAATTATGTTTTATTTGTATATATTTTTAGAAATTTTGTCATTTAAGATATTTTTCTTAAGTTTTTTTGAATTTGGTACTGCAATTTCTACCTCTAATCCAATTTATCTTGATTTACTGTATTGAAGTTTTACACGAAGAGAAAACTAATTCATAAATTAGTCATTTGATATCTTTTCTTTTTTTATTGAAATTTAAAAGGTCATGACATATGTTTTTGGGTTTTTAACAATCAAGAGAGTCTTGCAATTAGCTCATATGGCACGGGAATGGATAAGAGCCAAAAAGAAAGAAAAAAAGCTCCATTTCAAACGATATTGAGATCCTTTTCTATTTAGTGAATGGACCATAAATTGACAAAAACAAACACAGGTTCAATTACTGTATTTTTTTCTTTAAAAAAACTAATAATTTTTAGAATTTACTAAAATTGAGAAGTTGGAGTTAAGATTAATAATTCACAAAATTAGGAGAAAGCACGAAATGGAGTTGAAGCTTACGTGTACGTTACTTTTTATTTTGGATAAAGTAGAGAAAATTCGCGGGTGAAGTGGCATTTGTCTTTTGTTGCGACAGTTGGTGGTCGACGGTCGTGGCTTTAAGAGGTCCACGTCCCCAACGGGGGCAATTGTGATAAATGCAAATGAGATAGTTAAAAATAGAGGCCTTTTAAGAAATAAAACAAAATATTTACATTCTATTTAATAATTTCCAAAACTAAAACAACTCGGATACCTTCGATAAAAAAAAATACCAACAATTTTGAGAAATTTGGTTAGTCTAGATTTGGCTACTAGATCAAGTCCTTTTCGAGATATTTTATTTTTATATTCGGTACAAAATAAAAATACGAATATTTTATCTTTGGTACAGAACCAATTTTAAAAAAAATTGAAAAGAAGAAGAAGAGGGAGGGAAGAGAGATGTTGGAAAGAAAAATAAATAAATAAGATAGACGATGAAAATAAAGGGTAAAACTAGAATATTTAAGAAAATGACCGTGACTTTTTTAATCTTATTACGGCCATAATTATTTTGGTTATATTTATGAAATTTTTTCTAAAAATATATCAAATAAGTTTAAAATAATTAAATAAATAGTAATATTTTTTAAAAAAATTATAAATATATCAAAATATGTAAAATTGTATTAATGATAGATAAATCATTAGAGTCTATCATTGATAAATCATAAGAATCTATCAGCGGTAGGAATCTATTTGTAATTTTGTTAAAGTGTCGTTATATATTTAATTATTATTCATAAAGCTGCTACTCATTATAATTATCATTTGAGGGGAACTTTATAAAATTTAAGCTCTCTAAAAAC
This sequence comes from Cucumis melo, assembly GCF_025177605.1. Taxonomy (NCBI): domain Eukaryota; kingdom Viridiplantae; phylum Streptophyta; class Magnoliopsida; order Cucurbitales; family Cucurbitaceae; genus Cucumis; species Cucumis melo. The sequence continues at coordinate 27,289,235 of NC_066859.1, read as the reverse complement.
TTTGTGTTACATGTAAATTTTTAGCAGTTAGATTTAAACTATTTGCATAAGTAACATTTGAAAAAAATGAAAATATAGCAAATTCAGCTAAAGTCTATCGATGATAGTAATGGATTGCTTTGAACATTGGTAAGAGTTTATCAACAATAAAAGCTCATCACTAGTAAATTTTGCTACATTTGTAATTTTTTTAAAATATTGTTAATACACCTTACTATTATTCATAAAATTAGCTCATATTATAGCTATTCAATTTTTTAGGTGCTAAATTAGTACATTGAATAGATTTTAAGATTCAAGATAAATATCTAGGGATTAAAGTTTAATTTGGTGTTTATATATTTATTTTAAAAATCTTTAAAGTTTTGATGGTGTAATTAAGAAGACGATGAAGTTAATTTTTGTCTAATTATACCTCTTTCACATTTTCAATATTTAAATTCCCTTTAAACACACACGAGTTTTTATGTATAATTGATGATTCTTTTAAAATATTAAATATTATGCGACGAACATTCTCAATGGTTTTAAGAATTTTTTCGATACAACATGAAGTAAGTGGATTTGAACCATAAAACTCTTGATCAGTATAACCACATTTATATTTTCAACATAGTTATGCTTATTTTTACAATAAATTCAAAATTCAAAGAAAAATATATATATTTAAAAAATTTATTTTATAACTACATAAACCTAATAGCTACAAACATGGAAGCGAGTGGCAATCTAATTTAGTAATGTAAACATTGTTTTAAAACAACATTATAATTATTTTACATTGGTTTGTTAGTCCATCAATATGGGTTAATCTTATTTGTCATACCCCATCATTAATAATTCAACAAGTTTGGTAGGGATTTGTTAATCCCAACCTCAAAATCTTCGTGAAGCTGAGATAATTGATGACTACGCATCAAATACAATAACATTTTGAATTATTTTACTATATCTTGGTGTAACTATATTTTTTTTCATTAATTTCCATTAAGACAAAGGGCTTGTTTGGAATGAATTAAGAAAAAAAATGTTTTCTAAAATATGTATTTTCATTTAAATATTTTTTTCTAAAAACTATTTGAAAGAAAAACACATGTATGTTTGACAATTTTGTTTTTCAAATGTGTTCTTAGGCAAAAATTTGTTTGATATGTATAGAATTTGTTTGTGGAGATTTTGATAGAAGTTCGACAACGATCATCGAAGATGGTGATTTGATGTGTGGTCGGAGACATTCATCGTAAAATGATAATCAGAAGTTGACGACAATAGTCGTTGGAAGTCAAACAACGACAATTACAAAAAAAGTAGTCGTTGGCAGTTGGTCGATAACAAACATAAAAAAACAATTGACAAAAGTTGACCAGTAACGATTACTATAAAACAATTGACAAAAGTAAGTTAACAACGGTCACAAAAAATGACCAACTTAGGAACATTAACCATTAAACACACAAAATTTATTTTTCTAAAAGTTGGTTTTAGGTGTTTGTCTTAAACCACGTTATTCTATAAATTCATTATTTAAAAAATTATTTTAGGTGGTTTGTCAAATACATAATATTTTTTTCAAAACAACTTATTTCTTAATTTAATCACCTAATAATACAATCCAAACACACCCAAAATTCTAGAAATCTCGAATTGAAAAATATGAAAAAAATTAGAGTTATTCTCAAATATAGAAAAATAAATTAAACCAATCACAAATATATCGATGCATTACAGATAGACCATAAAAATTTTCTACAATTATAAATACTTTTACTAGTTTTATAATTTGAAACAATTTCCAAAAATTAAAGTTTAGAATTTATAATTTATTTTAGTAGTATACGTGGAATCTTATTTTTAAATAATGTGTTTTTTAAAACTAATATAAAAAATAGGGTATGAGGAAAATATTGACAAAAAAACAAAGTACTTTGGATGGAGTCGTGAGTCTGGGTGTGTACACGTGGGAAGTAATGTGTTGGCATGTGGACCTCACACATTTTTTTTTCATTATTTAATATATATATATATATATATATATATATATATATTCAAATATCCAAATTTCAATTTTCAAATTCAAAATCTCTATTTTTCTATAAAAGATATATATTAACAAAATATATTATTAAAAATTATATTGAACAAATATTTGCAATCCACGTATTAATAAAATGATTTGATGTCAATAACTCTTTTCATTTTGATTTAAAAAAAAAACTAGATATTCTAATTTCTATAGAGTAAAATTATTCTAGTCATAATTTTATTTTATTTTGATTCTTAAAAAAGTAGATATTTTGTTAATATGGGTGGATTGCAAATATTTATTTAATATATTTTTCAATAACATAGCTTGTTAATATATATTTCTTAAAAAAATAATTAAAGATTATAATTTGAAAATTGAAAAAATATTTAATAACGAAAGATATTTTTGAAAATTAAAATTTAGAAATTTAAATATTTAAACATTCAAGTAGTGAACCTCGTTTATGACTTCCCACTTTGTCCAAACTCTCCTACCCTATTTTTCGACATTAACTTTAAACAATACATTATTAAAAAAAAATCGTATATGTGTTCACATTTAACTTTAGAAAAAATTCCAAAAATCAATCTTTAAAGTAACTAGTGCAATTATACCTTTAAATTTTCAGTTTTAAAAATTAAGTTCTCGAACGAAATTTTGTATAATTTAGAATGTTCAATTTTATAACCGTAGATCCAATTTATAGAATAATTGGGAGCTTGAGTGTTCAAAGGGGTTTAAGAGTTCAAACAACTAAAGAAATAAAATCTAAATCGAGAGGGAAAAGAAATGGCCATACTGGCGGGAAGCGAATTGCTCTTTCACAAACTGCCTCCACAGAATATCTTCGTCTTCCTTCTTCTCTACTTTCGCAGCGACGCTCTCTTCTGCGATCGGGGAGTTAGATCGGCTCTGGAAGTAACTACAATTTCACTAACACGATTTTGTTCTGATAAAAGTAAGCATTATCTGTTGAGTTCTACATCCACATCAAAACTGTATCATTGTTGTATGTGTCGTATTGTTTTTGTTTGCTGATAAAACAGAAGGAAAGAAAATTAGTTTTCTGTAATTTTGAAGTTCCGAATGAATTTGAATTTTACAGAGACGTTCTTTTTCTGCGGCAATAATGGAGTTAAATCGGCGACGGAAGTAACTGCACTATCACAAACATGCTTCTGATCCGGTACAAGTAAGCTTTGTTTGTTCTACATCTATCTCGCCGTACTGTATTGTTATATTTGTCGATGTTTTTGTTTCCTGATAAAATTTTAGGAAAATAAGTTAGTGATCTATAATTTCGGAGTTTAGAATGAATTTGACAAGCTCGATTTAGTTTCCTCATTTCTCTTAGTCTGAGATTGAATCGATTAAACTTAAGCGGAATCGCTTCTCATTGTTCTCTGCTTCGATCTTAGACTGCTTACGCGTGGGGAGTAGTTTCTGATTGCTTGGAATGTATTACGAGACAGAGAATTTTGAGAAATTTTTAGAATATAGGTATAATTAGATCTTTTGTTTTCGTTCGAAAATTAGATGATTCCCTGATTGGAATAGCCAAACTTCTTTTTCGAGTGCTTTAACTCACATTCCTTGCATTAACGTAGCATAGATATTCTGGAGATGATGAATTTGACTGCCAATTCTTTCACCAGTGAAAAATCGAGCTTATAACACGACCATACTCTGTTACTGTGATAATTAGACCATGATCGTTCAGTGAATTGACTGCAATGGGTGGTCAATTTGGATTTTGGAACCCTAGGACGATTAAGGATTACAACACAGAATGGCCAACGGCCAAGATAGTTTCTCCTATTAGAGACATAGTTTTTGATACTTAATTGTCCAACAGCCACTTAACTCTATAATATTGATACGTAAAAAAGTTCGTAGGAAATTAATTTTTAAAAAGATGATCATCATGAATTAAATAATTGATCTCTTAGTTATTTTATTGACAACCAAATAAAATGGAAATTAAACTACTAAAAGTAACTTTTTTTTCTGGATATTAGTGTTGGTGATGGAGCCTCACATAATTTTTTTTATCTAATGACAAGATCCTTAGATTTTTTTTGGTTTAATTTTGCAAATGATGATTGTGGTCTGAATTCCAACGATAATTTTTTTAAAAAATATTGTGGGGTGGAGTGAAATAAACTGCAATGCACTTAAATATTACTCTTATGGGTGAGTATGAAAAGATCGAAAAATTGAATCGATTGATTGAATTGAAGCTGGTCGGAAAAGGGAAGGGATTGGTTGGTGTCGATTTGGAAAAAATTCTAAATTAACAAATTTAAATCATTTCTAAAGAATTGAACTGACCAATGTCAATGACGTTTACTACTCGATAGTCAATGTTGGTGTGAACATTTATTAGACCGACTATAATCAATTCAATGGCAGTTTGGTTAAAAAATTAACTCCGACCAACTAATGCTCAATCCTAATTATCTAATTGAAAAATACTAAACTTAAATGGAGAAAATAAATACTATTTAACCTAAGATTTATATTGACTTTCTAAATATTTAATACAATTAGGTAAACACACTTCATATACAACCTTTCAAAAAGATACCTAGACGCCCAACCTAAAAAAAATATTCTTGACACTAGGAATAAGGCAAATAAGGCACACCTTGTTTTTCTTGTGGGTTGGGGGAGTGATTTGCACGTGCATATAAGGCCAACAAAAAAATTTCATATAATTCCTCACAGATCACGTCATATTTTGACGCGTAGGCACCTCGCACTTGTTTGTCACGTGAAAACCCATTTCCCTTTCGCTATTCCTTGGGGACCTCATATATGTTATAGTATTATTCCCAATCAAAATCCTACTCCGTAGGGCCTTTTGTATATGATTGAAAGTTGATTCTATTTAACACTGCAGCCCCTTTCTCTCCAGTTTTCCCTTTTTTGATTGGATAATTTATTTGTCTTTATCTGTGGTAATGATATCGTTTTGGAAAAAATAATTTAATGATCACGATTTGATTGTGCTTTTACGAGTCTGTTCTTGTAATTAATGTAATCTAGAGTTGAGTTTCAATTACATTAAACCCACTATGCTCAGTTTAAATAAGTTAGATAAATAGCTGATGAGAAATGGTCGTGTTTTTTAGTGTTTAACTCATTTATTGTGTTACTTTAGTTTAGGTATAGGGAGATGATGAAGTTGTGATCCACTGTTAATGAGTTTAATATTATAAATTAGACTTAAAACTTCATATTACTACGAGCCTAATTTATTTTTCTTCCGTCAATCTAACTAATTTTTTTTACATGTCTCTTACGATTCTATTTTCATTTTATTCTCAATCAATTCAACTCTCATTTCAACACCGGCCTCTTAAATTTCTAAAAATCACAATTTACATTTCAAACTTCTCAAACAACCTCGTATATTTCACACAAGAAAACAGGATTCATTCAATTTTGCAAATGAAATATGAAGAGGAAAGGAGCCCAAACTGGTGGATTAGGTGGATGTTTTAAGACACAAATAATTATTTTTGAACAAAAAAACTCAAATATTTCTGAATCGGTAATTTGTTTTCCTTCCGGCTGTTTGATGAACGCATCAAGAATTTCTCTTTCCTCTTAAACCGGATTCTAGATCCAAACAAAGTTAATTTGGAAGCCATTTCTTTGGGTTATGGATATATGGTTTTGCGGACAAGCATGAGACATGTCCTCTTCGTCACTCTTACATATGATAAAACCCTCGTACTTCCGACAAAAATTTCCTTATATTTCACTATCATCAAAATTCCTCTATATTGTCTCATTAATTGTAAATTTTGTTACCGTCTCAAATGTTAGGTGTTAATATACTAAATTATTCATAACTCATCAGCTTCCCTTTTGAGTTAATCGGTACTTTAAAATAGAATTAGAGCAAAAGAAACTCTTTATCATTGCAATAGTGCATCCAAATATTTCAATTAGATAAACCCATAACAGACATTCACCTTCTCCTATTTAATACTATTTTATTTATTGGGTCTACATGTCGTAATTAAATCTATTGTAATCCATTGTTAAGTTTTTGGTCAAGTTTAACCAAGAATTTAATAAAATGTTTTTATTGAAGTACAGTATTATGTAGCAATATAAACCCTCTCCCCCATATTTTTCAAACTATTTTCTCCGCCTTAGATATAAAGAAACGCCCGCTAAAATGAGCATACCGTATAATCATCCATCTTAGAGGTGAGATGTTCGATCTTCAAAAGAAAGAAGATAGAGCAACATCCACATAACACCCACATAAGTCATGTCATGGGTAGAATCTCCTCTTTTCTCTCAATTTTTACACATTATTTTATGTAATTTGAAGCCAAAAAAAGAAACATACCATTCTTTTTATTGATATATATGATACAAACACATTAATCCGATGAAGTTATTACAATAACACACATGTTCACACGGAAACTCTAATAACCTAGCCTAGTGGAGCAGCCATTTTGTTACAAAGATCGATGGTAATAAAATGCACAACAAAGACTTGAATTAATGAGACAAATATTATAAGACATGAAGGCAGAGTGAAACTCACATATCTCGGACATGGAAGAGATTTGGATTTTTAATGACTATGTCATACATATGAATGGAGTTGAACTTGGCAAAATCTCTAGGGAGAGAAATTAGGTCAATAGAAGAACGTTTATGAAACTGGAAAAGCTCTGGGTCACCTCCATAGTACCTTTCCCATCCCAATGATGTTAGGATATTCTCTAGCGAAGAGTAAGATGTCACGGGCTGACCTGTCGGTAAGTGTATTAAAACCTTCGATCGCCTTGAGTTCCCTAGCCTTCCATCGGAATCCGCTTGAGGGTTTTCGATCAATCGAATTACGCCGTTCTTGAAAACCCAAACCCCAGACATGTTTCTTTCTTGATGCTTTTGTGTGTGTTTAGTTTTATAGCTTTTCTTGGTGAAGTGAAGGAGGAGAGGGGGGTTTATATATATAAGCAATCGAGCAAATAAAACAAGAAGAAAATACTCTTGGGAGTGCGGTTTGTTAATTTAAATTTAATTTAATGATAGGATTGTTTGGCTTTTGGCATAGAATCTAGATATTGTGGGACCTAATGGGGATTTAAATATGAGGGTACAGGGATTCTCTTGAGGGTGCTATTTTAGGGTACAAGAACCATTCGTGTGGTTTGGTTTGATTTTTTAGAGAGAATCTCTCTAATATGTTATTTTCACTTTTCTATATATAGTGAAGAATCTTTGTAAAATAGTAGACACTACACTACTCTAGAGAAATATAGTTCTTTATTTAAAAACAAGTCAATGAATAAAAAGGAAGGGGCACTTACATTTCACGAGCTATCCATGTGAAGGGGGTTGGTTTATTTGGAGATACGCTGGCCCGGTTAAAGGATTGATGTGAATTGTTTGTGTATTTATCCTTAGTGAAAAGTTAAAGGATATTGTGAAGAAAAAGCTCTTGCATAAAACATTAATCGACTCTTAAGGGATGAAGTCATTTGGCCACTTTTGGTCAAATTTTGTTGTTATACTTTTAGACCAAATTTTCCAAAATGTTTGTTGTTAATGTGGTATTACCTTGAGCACAAGTCTTATATTTTTGTGGTGTTGAGACCAATGTTGAAAAAATTAATGTACCTCATAATAATCCTCCTATAAAATGACACGAGAAATGTTTTCAATTATCAATTGATTTTGAGATGAAATTCATGTCATATTGTATAGTAGGATATTGTAGAGTAGATAAAATATGCATGAGTAAGCCACATAGTGAGAAAGAAAGAATGTCCCCTAGCATCATTAATAATATATACCTTTTAGACAGATTAATAGTCATTTGTATCAATTTATGGCTCGATTTTTTATTGGATCAAGCTTCCTAATGAATATTGTTGGGGACAACATATACCATTATATTTTTTTATAGCATAATAATTGTCCAATTTCGAAATAAATGTAACATTCGCGATTTGTTTTCACTACGTCACATCGAGAAGATATCATTATATCTTTCCCATGGATGTTGGTAGTCTTGGTTTGTTATATGATATTAAATTTAATTTTACCTTATTAGCTTAAAATCTTAAACTTTTAGACTAATCGGTAGTTTAACATGATATTTCGACAAGTTATTTAGAAGATTCTGTATTGGAAGTACTCTTACCAATTTTAAACTCATGAATCTTTCCTCTTTTAGCTAATGCGAGATTTTAGTTTATCATCCAAAATTTCATATCCAACGAAGATATTCTCCTCTTGTTCACCTCTTTATCCACAACCTTCCTATGTTCTAGGCAATACCAGACTTTACCATAGTGAGCTGGAATTTTCATTTTTGATAATTAATTTACCTTTTATTCATTAGGACCACATATTAGATGCACATCGTATGAATATACCTTTTCTCTTTTACAGCTTCTCTCAATACTTAATATATTGAGAGTAGAGAATTAGATCGAGCATTCACCCACCTGCAATCACGTGGGCTGCATGGTCCTCCACCTAGGACATCTCCACGTGTGCAGGTGTCTACACATCAATTCCAGCATTTTGCATGATTTAAGTATGTGTTGGAATTAAATTTGTTAGTCCGTTATATAAACTTTTTAACCTTATACATATTTTTAGTAAACCATGTAAGTCTATATACATAGGTTACATTTTCATTACTTTACTTTTAATTTCATTCCAAAAAAGTTCATACTGTTGAAGATATTATCGTTCTTCATATTCAAAATCATCACCTTTATTTAAGGACTGTGAAATTTCCATTGCGTTTCCAACATAAGCTCTACTTGAATCATATTACCGAGGACAAACTTTCACGTATTGTATATTTAAATACACTAACTTTATTAATTTATCAAATCTACGTCTCTACTTTTACGTTTTATATATAGTTGAAATGATTTGAATTTATTATTTAATGCTAGCTACCAAGCACGAAAGATGTTTAGTTGCTTGTGGTTATTCATGATTAAGATTTAGAGATGTGGATTATATAAACTCTTAACTCTAGTCTAACACCATTTTTATTATGAAAAAAACATTATCTCTAGTTATTTTATTTCTCTGTAATTAGAATAGAGTGTTATCACAAATCATTGTAATATCTGTATGTGTATTGATCTTCTTTTATGTTTGTTGTATTCTTTATCTGTCGATTTTGTATAATTGTTTTTGTAAATATTATTTTTTGTAAATATTATGTCGACTAAAATTGTAAATCACTTTTTTTTCCTTTCTAATGAAAGCAAGAAAGGAGATCCGAAGAGATGGTGATGATATATTGTGGTCCTGATATTGTCGAGATTAGATAAAAAGGGTGTCCCCTACAAAGAGCTGAAGTCCAAAAAAGGAGCAAGTGTATGCATGCCTTTAACCATCCAACCTTCAAACTACGAACCCTTTTTGTTGCTTCGTGTTCCTCTTTACCCCTGCCGTCTGAGGTAATATCCCACATATTCCATTTTATTACTACCATTTCCTTTTTATCTCATTATCCACTCCCAAATCTTCACCTTCAAAATTAAATACAAATATACTTAAATACATATAAGTAACCCTTATTTTCATGCATCTCACTAAATTGTTCAATCATAACATGTACAACAATAATTTAGGATTTAGAGTTTTGATGTAAATGGTGAAGAGGTAAAAAATGAGTGCATACTATTGAGATATTGTTGTAATATTGTAGATGCATATGTTACTCAATTAGGTAGGCTTACATTCTTGATCCTATGCCAAATATAGATATAAAATATTATTACTATTATTATCATCATAATGAAAGGTGAGGATGAGAATATTTTGAAGTGAAATCAAAAGTACTTGGCTTAAATATTTTTGCCAAGGTATAGAAGTTTTATATCCAACTTTTGAAAAAAGTTGTTTTTCTTTGTTTATTTATTTGTTTTTAAATGTAAGATCGACTTTTGTGAACAATTTTTGGGGTGTTGTGGTCGGTCATTTGTTTTTAACGTTACAGAAAAATGTTTCCAGCAGCCCCTAGGATAGTTGGTTATTAACATAAACAAGCTGTTAGAATATATAGGATGTGTATATCGATATTTTATAAAAGGGATGTTGACTGTACAAGTCATATATATATGAAACATATGATAAGATTCAATTACTTGTTGGAACAAACAAAGAAGTGGAATTAATAAAATTAAAGGATGATACCAAAAGCAGAATGCATGTATATACAAAGTGAACAATAACATACTATCATCGTATAGATATCTGGAGGATCCGTTGTTCTAACAAATGGTATCAGAACCACGCTTCTAACTTAACTATGTTAACCAAAGATTGTTAGAATTCGAAAATGAATCCGAAGTGATTGTCAATGGATTTACAAGTGATTGATAACTATATCTATTGGTATGAAGTTTCTTAGAATGGTATCGAAAAGAAAACTAATATTAATTACTATTCAAGGGTTTGTTTTCCTAAAAAAACACACCTAAAATTATTATAATCAAAGGAAATAGTGGAATAGAGATTAGAATTTAGCGTTTAAAAATGTAAGGATCAAAACCAACTATTAACATCTTTCCGTAAATTTGGAAAGAAGAATAAAGTTGGGCTTCCAAATATATGTAAGATAAAAGTTAGATTTTCGTTGACATCAAAATTTTTATTTATCAAAACTTCATAGGTAAACATAGTAGGAATTAGGCCAAGGCCTAGGATTTACTTTCCCATTTCACAAGGGTGTTCGAATTTTAGAGGACAAAAAAGCCACAAACCATTATTATTTATTTAATTATAAAAATCCTTCTAGCTCACCAGAATCTATTACATTGGCATTTCATCTTAATATATAAATCTAGATAACACATTACAAGTATTTAATAGGCAAAATTTAATTGAATAATACACCACAAACTTTATAGAGCCAACTTGGGTATAACCTAACTTTTACCCTTTCAATTATATTTTTTATATAAACAGAAGAATAATTGTTCATCCTGAAATTGTTGAAATTAAACAAAAGTAGTTTGGTAATTGGTAGCCTCCACTACCTGGAAAGTGTCACACTCTCATATACGTATGCAGTGATGGTATTGCTAGAAAAGCTCAGGATAAATGAAAAATATGGCCCGATTACGAAACATTACAAAGGTAACGGGAAAAAAAATCTCTTTATGTTTGTAGACCTATTGTTTCCTTGTGGGGTGAACCCTAATTGCTTTATAGTAAAGGCTCATTGGCCACTTTGACTATGCTTGCCGACGTATCGTTTTAAGATGTACCTATATTTATAAATCTTTGTGTTTGTTTATGAGTACCAAAAAGGTTAAAATATGACTGTAATAAAATATGGTTGGATAATTAGGTGAGATAAGTAAAGATAGATAAATGCTTATTTTCTAGTTAGACTATAACCATTCTTGATAGTCGATCTAGTTATTTATAATAAAAAAAAATCATTAAAATATGGTTTTGGTTCTTGTATTTGTGATGTTTGTTTAATTTTAGCGTTTGCTTACAATAAATTATTAATTTATTGGTGATTTTTTTAGAAAACTGTTATCTATATAACATTTTTTACTGTAAATTCCAAAAATATATTTACATATTTTATTTTTGTTGGAATGGAAAAACTTTATTGCATGTATATACAGATTAAAGTGACAAATTGTACAATTCAACTGATTAGCTGAAAAAAAAAAACGTGGACCTCAGCTAACAAGGATAATGTATATTTAATATTTCTTTCTTTACACTTATCGTTTTCAACAAAATTTAATCCTCTTTACATTTATTATTACATCCAATACTTTTTGAAGCCACACGTTAAGTTCATAAAGTTTAGTTATTATTGCTAACTTACTTTAATTAATTTTTGTGTTAGATAATGTTTCGTAGTTAATATGGCAATTGGCAAAGGTCGTGCTATTTCATCTGGGATGAAAATGGAATCTTCTAAGGTACTTTCTTTTATGTATATATATATATATACACACACACACACATTTTAATTATACATCTTATCGACTAATATTTTAATTTGATAAACGTATATAGGTTTAGAAAAAGAAATGATAGGGTTAAGATAAACTCATTAATTTTGTCGATTGAATTGAATAATTTTCGGTGTGAGATTAATATAATTGTGCTTAATTGATTAGTATGGATAATATATATCACCTCCTTTTTTATATAACATGATAAGAATTTACACTTTTTTTTTCCATTTTTTTGTTGATCTACTCTGGCCCTCTTGGAGTATATGTGATTTTTCTATATGATCTTTTCTATTTAAATGTGATCAAATGATATAATTGATCAAGGTTTAAAAAATCTGAGGGGACTTTTTATACCACTCATGAAATAAAAATCCTATATAACTGATAGTGTTTAATCAGAAAGGTTTATCGAAAATAATTATATTTTTTAGTTTTTTTAAGATTTCTTTTTAAAATAAAAAAATTGACAAACTATTTACACGACATAAAATACATTATACTTTGTGTTTTTCTATAAATTGTAAATATTTGACAACTGTGAATATTTTGTCAAGTATTTTATTTTTGACATATTTTTTTTTCAATGTAAGATAATATTTTATTGTCAAATTTTTGTTAGTTATCACTTTAGATTTGAGTAAGAAATTAATTAAGCATGAATTACATTTAAACTAATTAAGACTATGTTATCTACAGGTTTATAATCAAAAAAAAATTTCTTTAGAAATAAATAATTGGAAAAACGTTGGGTCGAGAGGTGTCTCAAACACATCTCACCCTTCTTTACATGTCTTACCCTTGATATAATCACAAGTCTAGTGGTCTTTTATTATTCAATCTACTTTTTTTCAGGTATTATCAATTTCCCTTTTATTTTAAAAATTTTGGCCTTGCTTGATACATGTTAAGATTAAGATAATAGGCACTTGAAACAATTCCTTAATAATATTTAAGATACTATAGCTATAAATTCACTATATTTTCTCTATTTTAGACTTCTTAAACTACTTAACGGCCAAATCTCAAAAGAAAATTATTCTATTAAGACTTTTACTTATTTTCCTCTAAAAGTACACCATGTATTTAATAGAGGCTGAATATCATGATTTAAGATGATTGAAGTTCACTTTTTTATTGCATCTTCAGCCATAAATAATTTAAAATTCTTGTCATATGAGATAAAGATGATTAACCCTAGCCCTAGCCAAGGATTATTCACTATTATATTATCTATATACTTTTTTTAAAAAAAAAATTTCCACTCCAAACTTCGGCTTCATCTCTCTCTTTATTTATATACATATACATATAATATATATAACGAATCAAATAGGATTCTCATTTACTAAATAGATCGATAGAGTATTTTATGAAAATGCATGACAACCATAATGTATGGTTTTCTCTAGCATTATCGCTATATAAACTCATAAACTATTTATAATGCAAAAAGAATCCAAAAATGTCGTGAGCATTTTTGAAAAGGAGAAAGAACCAAAAATATTAATCTCTACGTAGGTTGCGGCCAGGCAAGTGGAGGTTTCATTGATTCGTCCTTTTAGCCATGGGATATGTACTCCATAGGGAAAAAGATCAATTAGTTTAAATATATACATGAATTAAGGGATATGTTCGCCATTTTCATTAGTTAATTAATAGCATTGATTAAGCAACCTTAAGGAAGTGATTCCTAAAGGCTAAAAGGAAAGAATTCAAATATGAGAGTTGGCAAGGTATATGTACTCCCATATGCATCTTTTTAATTTTATAATGTACTTAGTTTTAGCCTAGTAGAGAATATTTAATACCTTAGTTTTTCATATTAATTCTTTGCATTATTTTAGTTTTCACATTTAACTAAAGTATTATATCTAATTACTACCAAACATACATATTTCTAATTATTTATAATAAGAGTTCATGAGTGCATTATACCATATCCTCCTTTTTAAACGAATAAAACATCAAAACCCAAATATACAACTTTTTCTTTGTTTTTTCATTATTTAATTAACGTCATATTCTCTCAATTCTTTTGTCAATCTTAAATACTTATTTGATAAAAAAGAAAAAAATTCACATTTAGAATGTCTTTGTGATTGAGATATTATTCAATATTACCTAGCTTAATTTAAATGTGATTCATGTACCTTCTACGTATACATACATATATATTTTTATTTTTTGTCACTGTCAATTTTAATTGATAATCTTTTTAATACTCTTGATATCCTTGCATGCTTCTATAATTTATATATATTAAAGAAAAGTTAAAACCTATCGTTATTCTATAGATTCTTCATTAATGATTTATCAAACGATGATGCAATTAATATACCTATTTATTTCTGGGTGATAGTTTGTTGTTACTATGTTCATATAATAAACCAACACTTAGTTGGTTGAAATGGTCAAATGGGTTGATAGTTGAGTATTTATATCTTACTCGTTTACTTTTAAGTTCTACTCGTCGTTAAAGTAAACTTAGTTCAATAATAATTATCATAATCTTTATTTTTAAAAATTGGAGGTTCAATCCACATTTCTCAATTGTTGTATTAAAGAAGTTATATATTATATCTAATTAGGTAAAAGCCAAGGAATTAAAATTAATATTAGTTCTAAGTATTTATTTTCTATAGTAGTAGTACGTATACATATATTGTTTCGTTAGTTCAACATATGTGGTGAAAATTAACCGTTTGTTTTGGATTGACTTACAAGTGTTTATAAATACTGTTTTTACCCCTACTTAAACATTTTAGAAAGTTTTGAGTCGTCGTCGGTACTTACATTTGAAAATCATTATTTGTTAGAGATTATTATAAGTTATTCCTTAGAGTTGAGGTTTTCTTTATTTTATTTATTTCAAAAGAATAATTGTTTATAAAATATTCGAAAATTTTGGGGTTAATAGATATTAATTCCTTTAATTTATGAAGCATGCATGATGACATTTTTACTCTAGATTGGAGATATAAATATGTATCCTGAATGGATAATATAAATTGTAAAAACGTTGAAATTTGATAGTGTTTGTAAATAGTAAAAATTATCATAAAAGTATGTGTTAGTGTGAATCATTCTTTGTTCAATATTTACCTTTACAGGATTCGATGATTCGAAGTCGAAGAAGCCCGCACTAATCTTTCTATTGGGTAAATCGCATCATTCTAAGCCCATACATTTGTCTATGGGCCTTTCACGGTACGCCTAAAAAGCTAACTATAAAACAACCTCAAATTAGGTCCATTTTTTTCATTTGGGAAATTATAACAAATTCCCAAAATTTTCTTTTAGTGCACGTGTTTCCATTAGTTATAACGATGACAATTGATAGGACATTTTAGAAGTTGAAAAACTGATAGTCGTTATCGTGAATAGCAAATGATTAGATAACTTTCAATTCAATAAAACCAAGAAGAAGAGTGTGCAAAATGGAGGATTGGGTATATGAGTTTTTCTAGTCTAACCAATTTTAGTGCTATATGCTTTTACTTTGGATTTTTTCCTCTCTTTTTTTCCTGGTCATTAATGCAACCATCTATTTTCATTTTAACTATCTAAGTTGAGGAAGGGATATTATTACTTGGCTTACTGTTTTGAAAGAAAAGAAAAAAATCTTTATGTTTTTTAATGCCTTTTCTAAGGATTTCAATCACTCATAAAAACTAGATTAATAGAGTGGATTAGGGTTTATTATGTGTTCTAATTTTGTGTTAGATTAGGAAATAATTAATTTATGCACACAGTAAATAATGATATTATAATAAATAAATTATTGGATTTCATTTTTTTCCTCATTCCATTTTCATGTAGAAACTTTATGTTTATTCGATAGGTTTCTCAACATTTCATATCTTAATAAAACAATCCTACCGAATTCTTCAGATCCCTAATATCTTAATCTTCTCATCTTTTCTATTCGTTACACTTTTTTTTTTATATAATTTAGAATTTAACCAACCAAAGACACACCAATCCCGCCACCATAGCTCCGGCGCCGCCGATCTTCCCCCGTGTACCCTCCGAAGTCGAATCGTCGGAGGCATCATCGGACGGTCCCGGTGCATCTGCATCCTCCAAATCAGATTCCTTTGGAGGAGAACTCACCGGAGCATCAGGCGCATCCGCAGACGGAGCCGGTGCCTTTGAAGCCGGTGAAGGAGCATCAGACGGAGAATCCGCTTCATCCTCCGCCGGTCCAGGAGCATCAGCCTCAGGAGCCGGAGCCTCAACCGGCGCCACCAACGGGGCTTCAGGAGCCGGTGGGGGCAGATTGTAAACACCAATGCCGGGAATCACAATGGGAGCACTAATTTGCAAGACAGAGATATTGTAAGGCTGAGAAGCAACAGGTTTCACAAGTTTAGCACTAAGCGGAGCCTTTTTAGAAGCAGATCCGAATTCGACTTCACCTCTTTTATTAAGCACAACTTTCAAAAAGCCTTGTTGATTCTCAGCGTCGCCGGTGGATTGAAACATAGTGGTAAGAACAGTAGCTTTATCAGCTGAAAGTTTCCTCATCTTTGCAACATCGTAATAATCAAGAATAACATGAGCACTGAGAATCTGTTTAATGACATCGAGAGAATTTCCGGAAATGGCACCGACGGTGGCGTTGTTAAGAGCGAGAACGGTGATGGTTTGACGAGTGTTGATTTGTTCAAAGAGACGGGTTTTAGTGAGTAAATCATTGAAAGCTCCAAACTCAGGGAATCGATTGAGGAGTCTGGTGATGTTGAAGGCTGAAACAGAGGAGGTGGAGAAGAAGAAGAAGAATAGAAGAAATATGGTGAAAGAGAGGACAGAAGAAGAGGGGTTAGGGGTTTTGTTCTTCATAATTATTTATTGGTGACTTTAATTAAATTCTCTTTTTTCTTTATTTTTTTTCTTCTTTTTTTTCTTTTTTTGGGTTTTAACCAAAAAAGAAAAGAAAAAGGAAAACTCTAATGAAACCTCTTCTTTTGCCTTTTTTTCTTGTAGATGGAAGGGAAGGAATTTATAGGAAGAAAATCAAAAGAAGTATCGGTCGGGAGTGAATTTCTCAAGATAACAAATACCAATTCAAAAGGAGTTGTTGTATGGAAAAAGGTATGTGTTTAATTTTCACTATTTTCAGTGTTTTTTTTTTTTTTTTTTGGTTTGAATCACTTTTTCATGGAACCCATCTGGAAAGAAAATGAGAATTACAACACTGTTTTCCTATTGCATTTTGCCGTCTTAATCGTTTGGTGGGTTTCATAGTTCTTTTTCTTCTTCTCTTTTTACCGGAAAACCAACCTAATGGTAGCTATATTTAACAGAAAGAAAACTATCCATCCACGATGTTCTAAAAGACGTTTATAAATATAACAAAATATTACCATTTATGGTAAATTATAATAAACACGGTTAAAATTAGGAAAATTGTTGAAAATAAAATATTTGAAAAAATACTTACACTTCAAAAAACCAAAATTTTATAAAACGTAGATAGTTTATCAATATTTTTTATATTAAAAAAAAAAACCTTAAAAATATATAAACTAAAACAAAGTCGAATGTTATTTGGATCATTGATTGATTTTGATCCTTTAGAACAGTGATCATGATAGTGTTTTTATGATAAATCCTATATATTTCACTTAGATTGAACCTTCACCATATTGAATCATAATTTTATTTTAAAGAAAAGACAAGTTATGCACAAAGTCAATATATTATATAGTTACAAATTATAAAATATAAATATTAAATTTATAACTTATAATCTATCGTTACAAATTTGAAGGTTCAAAATTCAATACAAACTAAAGTTTAAGAATTAGGAAGGTATTTAGGACACCAAATCTAAATGGGTTGAGCAAATTGTAATAGCCCACTCAACATTTTGGGGCATGTGTTAAGATGTAGTGAGGTAAGATTAAGAACAATAAATTGTAATAGCCCACTCAATCTTTGAAACGTGTGTTAAGGTAATGTATGGTTTGTTTAACTACAATAATATTATTTAAACTTAGTGATTTGTGTTTAAATAACTAACTTATAGTTTCTCCAATATTTCTAATGGCTTCATTCCTTGATAATCTACTCTAACGATTACTTCCGTTAACCAACTCTATTACATCTTTAACGACTATCTTCAATGAACAACTCACACGAGTATCAGGATAACTTAACCCTAACAATCACTCTACAAATCATTCATTGCATTTAAAAGTTTTTTTTATACTAATTTGATATTTTAATAGAAACGCTTTGAGTATATAGCAAATCAAATAAATTTGTCGAGAAAACATGAGTACATGGTTGCTTTTATCTAAAATAATTTTCATAAAAAGTATTCAATTTAGAATGTTTTTTTAAATACTTTTTTATAGTCGATCCGAAAATGTCTTTAACATTAAATAAGTTTCACAGGCCTCACTAAAGTTTAAAGCAAGAAAATTAATCATAAAATTGAACTAGAGAAAAAGATAAAACATATATAATCTATAATTTTTACAGCAATTTATAGATTTGGATTTTTAATTGAATTCATATATATAATAACTTATTTCCATATTACGAGCTCTTTCTTAAAAGTAATGTTTAATCCTCTTCTTGAACTGCTTTTGAATGATGAAAGCCTATCCACTACCCTATACTTGCCAACTACCACCAAGTAGTATCATTTGGTGCAAAATTATATTGTTAAGGAATTTAGTTGTTTTTGTACTCTTTCAATTATAGAATTTATTTTACTTGACATATAATTATGGTATGATTTCTTTTTTTCTTTTTCTTTTTTTTTTTTTTTGCCAAATCTCATATGAATTTTGCTTTGGTACATCCCATATGACCAAGCTTACGAAGTACAACTAAAAAACGAAAGCTTAAAAATTCATATTTTGTATGTTTCAACAACATTGGTACATCTCAAAAAGACCAAACTTATGAGGAATAACAACTTAAAATCCATTGCACTTGTGAAATGGATATCAAAGTCGTAGAATTCGAACTTCCATAGACCTTTGTAACAACCTCAAGTGGGCGATACAATTGCCTGCTTGATGCGTTCAAAAAAGTTGCATTTTGAAAAGTCTCTAATACTTACTAGGGGTGATCAACTCAAGTCATAAAATCGACATCAGACAATTGATTTAATGCCCTCGACAGCCAGTGAACTAAAACAAAGATTCAATCAACCAACCAATTGTAAAAATAAAAACAAAAATTATGCATAGCTCAAAAACAAGATTTTGATAGGTAATAAATACCTATTTGAATTAATTAATTGATTAAATTTTTTCTTCAAGTGCCCCAATCATCTCCTTATTGGAGGCCAACACCACCATTTTCTTCTCAGCTCCGACAAAGTTTCGTTCCATAAACAACTAACTAAAACCAACTGACCAACCATCCATGTAGTCGACCAGTCGGTTCAATAGATTCTCTCAAAATCAACAACCACGACTTACAAAATCAACAAATTGACGTTCAGCAACAATTTGAGCATAGAACGAATGCTGACTGACCAATGCTCATCTCTAATCCTTATCTTGCCTAGGGACATAGTTGGGCCAAAGGAATCTCCCCTAGTTTTCTGGCTTAGAACTCTTGTAAGAAAAAGAAAGGTGCAAATAAAACTCCATTGATTCACACAAAAATACACAATTCAAGGATGCAATATAGAGCCACCCTCCTATTAGGTAAGGGTAGGTTTCTACTACTACTAATACAAAGGACAAGCCTTCTTCAAAGATAGACTCGTTCATTATGAAGCTTAAACCAAAAAAATATTTCACCATGTTTGTTCAAACCTGATGGCTTTACCATTGCAGTTATCTCAAGTGAGGAGACAATATTGACATTGGCAAATGATCATTAGCGAGTTTTCCACCATCAAAGCTACTCTAGTTGGTTAGCTTCAAACCACCACAAAAAAAAACCATTGCATCCTTAGAAAAGCAAATTTTTCATCAAAGCCTTTCATCATCCTTTTATCTTCTCAATGATATCTGAAATGACTTCATCCATGTCCAGTTCCTTCATGCGGGTAAATGGACGCTTCATGTCCTATAAATGAAATGTAAAATGTTATATGAAAGCTTTATCAATCATTTTAAGCGCATAGTTGCAAAAAAGTTATGAGTCACCTTATGATTAAATAGCAAAACTAGATGGCTTGACAGATTACAAACTCATAATCAAAAGATGTACAAAGGTCGAGGAATCTCTTTGGTGTAAAAAGTAGCATATAATCATAGGCACATTAAACAAATAATAATAAAAAAAGAGGAATACAAAAAACGGAATTCAGATATGGACCTCTAGGTGCCACTAGTGCAAGACAATTGTTCTTGATCTAAAACAAAGAAAAGAGATCATTGTCTTAAAGAGGGAAGAGGGCTAACTCAAAGAAGAGTTTAGAACGAATGACAAGAATCAACCTAAGGGCATCAAATCGAGGAAGCCTTACACCTATACATCTATCCAATTCTGCAATTGGTATGGTAAAGTTTTAAAATCCAAATTTCAGGCCAATATCCAGTTGAAGGACATCAACTATTTGTGTCGAAGTTGAAGGTTCAGATCATCACTCTCACTTGTTAATGTAATACTAAAAAAAATAAATTATCAGTATTAATTTAGTTGTTATTCCAAAAATAAATGTAATAGTACTAAGTATTTATACTACTTGGAATATCAAACAAAAATCTAAGCATTGCATGATCTAGCAAGTATAGATCAGTTTTTAGTAGCCAACAATTTCATATTTCACCAAGAAATAACATATGTAAAATACTTGGTAAACTCATTTAATCATGTAACTTCGTTGAACTAGAAATAGAAATTTATTAACACTGGTCAACAAAATGAATCGAGGGAAATTTTATGGGGAACACAAGTATAACTAAATTGAAGGATTAACGTAAAGAAGAAAGCTTGGATATAACTCAAAAGGACCTATGAGTTAGGAAAAACTACTCCAATTGGCTAGTAAAAAACAGAGCAAGCCTAGATAAAAAATATAATAATTAGGAAAAATAATACAGACCAAGATGAACAAAAAAAGAACAGCTATATAAATCATTAAAAACAACTAAATTTTAACACCAAAAAGGAGAACATTTTTCTTTTAACTCTTTTATTGTACGAAACAGTTCCATTGATGTACGAGCAAAAGAAGAAGGGAAAACCCTAAACCAAAGGAGTTACAAAAGACATCTATAATTAGTCAAAAGAGAATCAAAACTACAAGAATGGAATAATTTTGACAATTTACAACAAGATATAGCAGTGAAGATTACATGGTCTAAAAACCGATCAAAATTTAACTAAAGAGTAAAGATGTGCTTGCCTATCAGTAAATAGATCCTAAATCGTTGAACTTGAATACTCGACAAATGTCTTATAACCGGAAATAATTTTTTTATAATTGAAGTTAAAGGTAATAATTACCAGAAGACTGATAAATTTCTTGCCATCTTCGCTTCGGATCTCAAAGCAACCCCTTCTTGGCTGCATAGTAAGAAAAATAAAATAATATTTAAAACTCAAGGACATAGTTGTACAACCTATAGAAGAGATCTTGCTCAAGTAAGGTAGTTAAAATTGTGGAAAAATGATTTCATCAAATAGACATATCAACTATTTAGTTTTCAGTAATCAATTTTCTGAATAAAATTTTCACTGATATGTAGCAGTTTCTTAAAATAAAATAGAAAAATACCAAAATCCAATCAGGTAATAAAATATAAATATAAGAAGCGATTATCTCAAGAAACTCCCAGGATCAAAATATCCCACCGACATATCCCCACAGTAGGATATTGTTCACTATGGACATAAGCTCTCGCAGTTTTGTTTTCAGGATCACCCAAAAGATTTCATACAGTGGTGGAGACCAGAGATCCTGTCACTCACTCATGTACCCATGATCTCCTCCTTTTCTAGTTAGTGTAAGACTTTGGTCACATGCCCGACAGTTCACCGCTCGAAAGAACCACCAAGCCTCCTTTCAAATATTCGTTCGTTTGGGTTTACTCTCTAACAATCACCTTTAATCATGTTTACTCTCTAACAATCACCTTTAATCAAGTTAACTCCTCTTCAGCAAAGCAACAAAACCAATACTGCCAAAAAGCCTCTTACTAATGGAGATGTCACCTAGTTATTTACCCATAATCAATGTGATACTTTGGTTGCATTCTCAAACTACATAGAGAGATAAATGGTCAACAAGGAGTTCGAACTAGTCCCTGACATATTATACTTCGGATGGAATATGGAGATTAGCTTTGATGCTTACCAACAAAAAAAAAACAGAACTAAAAGATCTTCCTTGACTATCAAATGAGAATTCTAACTGCTTCACTGCTCATGACACAAAATCTATCTATAAGTTAACTTGTGAATCAACTGAAGACCCAATTCTCAATAATTCAAACTCAAGCTTTCCTTCTTTTGGACATCAAAACACCATAAAAACAAAGACAAACAACTCTTTGACAGCAAAAATTGAATTGTAAGTAATAAAAAAATAATACTAGGATCATGTCTAGGCTTATAAATAAGACCCATAAGGCGTTTCCAAGTCCCACTGTGACTCCAGCCCAGCAGCGAACTTATAGGCTTAAAATGAACAAATAATGCATTTTCTGGTTGTTCAAAGTAGAAATGCTTGGTAACCAAAACCTCCACATTCCACAAAATGGAAGAAAAATGAAGAACAAATTCAAAGGACGATCAAATCAACAGACCAGTATCATGTGTATTAAATTAAAATTTTGCTAGGATAACAAAATGAACTCAAATTGATCCTTTTTATGAAGAATAGGACGTAAAAGTTGACGATGTCAGAAAAATACCTTATCGGGGTTAAGCAGCACAGTAATTCCAGGAACACCATTCTCTAGACCAGTTTGCACCTGAATGGCCCTTTTCTTGAATGATTGACACTGTTTGCTACAAGGGAACAAAAATATGGGGAAAAGTGTCATAAGACAAACGCCGCACATGACATGAGATAGGCAGAAGCATCCATATTATAGGGATTTTCACAACCATGAAACGCCCCGATTGTATTATCCTTTTTCCTTTTCCATTCATTAGATGATACATTGCAAAAAGCAAAGGCGAAGCCAAGAATAAAAAAGAAATGGTCCCTTACTCTGACTTAGGTTTTCATAGAACAAAAGAAAATAATGTTTTTCCCCCCTAATTCGCCTCTGATTATTAAAGTTCAAAGATTATTTATATTGAAAGTTGGCTTTCTTCAAACCAAAATCTCTAGCAATGCCCTGAATTAGAAAGTACGCATGTTTCGGATATACGGTGTCCAATAAGCTAACAAAAATTAAATTCCCAAAATTGTGAGCAATTAAAAATTCCGCCAACAGAATGCATCAAAAGCGGCAGGTAAACTCGATGTTAATATGTAAAATTTCATGGAGAAAGCTGAAAAGATGGGCGAACCCCGAGATGAGGAGAGAAAATGGCAGTGGTAGAAGAAGGAAGGAGAAGAAGCCATGAGAGGCGCAGGCTAGAAATGAATCCACGTTTCAAGAAAGAAAGTCAAAACTTTTATTCTACGAAACCCTAGAAATGAACCCACGTTTCAAGCGAAAAAAGTTTAACCTAACAAAAAAGCTCACAAAAGGAACCAACAAATTCGACGAAGACAAAACTAGAAAGCAAGCAAGCAAGCATCCCAAACCCTCGAAAGTTCATCTTCAAATTAACCAACATATTCTCAATTACAAACAACAAACGGAAAAGGAAAAACTCACCAATGTTCAATCACAACCGTTCTACTCTTCGCATCCTTGTCAGGTTTCTCCAAACCAACATCAACTTTCACTTCCTTATTTTCAACCTCCTCGACTTTCCCATTCTCCTTCGGAGCACGTTTCGCCTTCTTACTCTTCGGCAACTCCGTGACAGTCAAATCGGCCTTGGAGTTCGCCGCCAGCCGAGCGGAACTCCGAGTCACCCTGGACGTCGCCGGGGCCGGCTTCTCCATCGCCGACTCTTCTTCTTGGTTCTTGCTTCGCTTCCTAGGCGCCATAATAGGAGAAATGAAACCCTAGAAAGGAAAAGAAAAGGAGGTCGTATGAGGAAGAAGGTAAAGTTATGGGTGGTTTCGAAGGTGTGACCGTTGGTTTGTAGTGATTTACAGAAGCGGAGTTGGGGGGGTTTTCCCGCGCTATGGGACGGCGGTGGGAATTTGAAGAAACGGTGGAGATGGATTTTGAGTGTGGGAATGGATCGAGGCCGTTGACTGGGTGGTCGTACGACGCCCACGCAGTTCCACTTGGTTTCTTCTTTGGAAGAAAGTGGCGGCACGAAGTCCCAGAAATGGCGCCAGTCTCCACTATCATTTATTGTCACGTCGTCTCTTTTTATTTTTCTTCTCTATAGTAAATACCATTAACCTAATTTACATCCACGTGTCCATTTTTTCTGATTTTCCTAACATCTCCATCCTACAAAATTCATTATTGCCATTGAAATTGCACTTTCTACCGAATTAAAAATGAGATATTTTTGTTCGATGGATCGACACTTTTTAACGTATGAAGTGTATCGAATATATAATTATATCAAATATATATTTAGATGTATTTCCATTCTTGTCATATTTCTTTTTCTTTTGTCATTTTGGTCAGAGTAATAAGTTTGGTAACGAGTTGACAGCCCACATATAATTTAGTTTAACGGATAAAAAAATGTATTGTTTGAATACATCAACAATTGAAGAGGTTTACTATCCAATTATTTGTGTTGATTCACATTTATTACGTTATTTATGCTATCTTATATTTATCATATTTTTATTAGTGTTAATTCTTCTAATTACTCTATTTCATAATAATTATTGATTCAACTCTGAAGATATAACTCTGATCAAACACCTTATGTGCCAACGTTCCAACCACGAGTCTAAGTTTACTATTAGCTACAAAATAACTCTAATATTTTTTTATATACTTGATTGGTTTGCGGGTAGTTACTAAAGATTAAAATAATGTAATATTTCATTGAATGATACGTTAAATGTCAAATGAAACTTGATTGTAGTATTTGCACAAAGATATGCACATATTTTGTTGGAAAGATAATATAAAATATTAATTTGTATTGTTCAATTACGTTGTCAAACTGTATAGTCTATTGAATAAGATATGAACTATCATTCTATAAATCGATGATCATATTTTCACTTCAACAAGTATTGAACTAAAATAAATAAAATAAACGATGTTACATTTTGTAGGTTATACGTTCAAACTTTAAAATCTTTTCATTTTAAGCATTGAAATTTGAAGTTTGTTTAACACATTAATTGAATAATTTTGTCGAGATAGAAAATGTATTCTGTTTATGCATGTAACTTTGGAGGTTATAGGAAAAAAGAACAAAATAACATAAAATTGGTACATGAGGTTGGAAGAGGAAGACTGTTTATATATGTATGTACGTGTGTGTGTGTATATATATGTCTACATGAACAAAGATAAACATTATCGAAATATAAGGGCAAAAACAGACCATGGCTGTCTTAAAACAAAATTCAAGTTCTAAGAGTAAAAATAAAACTTTTAAAATTCAACGTTTAAAGTAAAACTTATAAAATGTCAACCTATAATTGAACCAATTTCCTACTTGAGGGACAATTTTGATAGTGTAATATTCACATTCATAGATGTTAGAATGTCTCAACGTTAATATTAATAATTTGACTTTTATGGGCAAGGATATAGCATTAATATAAAATTATATTTAGAATCAAATAACAATTTAAGGGATGTAAAAGTTATCAATTAAATGTTTAATTCAAAAACTTGAAAAGTAGATCAAAGCCAATTCATTCCTACCTTCTAACTCCACATTTAACTGATCACCGTCTCACCATGGTGATATACTCCAACACCACTTACCTTGGACAACCAATTTCATCAATTATCTCCAACAACTATCTTAAACAACCAACACATCAATCATATATTAAAAGAAAAACAGATGGTGTGTTCTTAAATATAATTTTTAAATTATTAGATCATGATGTTTGATAGCAATCTTTTATAGTACTTTAATGTTAATATAAATACTTTTAAGTATCTATAAAATCAAACACACTAGCGTTGTAAAAAATAATTTTTAAAGAATGTAAAAAACATTACAAAATGACATTGTCTACAAGTTATTCATATAAATTGACTTTTGAAGTTGGTGTGTAACATCGTTTTAACTTTCAGAGTCACATTAAAATTCATGTAGACTGAACCTATTAAAATTCGGTCCTCATAAACATGTAATATGACAATGGCCATAAATATTC
Organism: Cucumis melo; assembly: GCF_025177605.1. NCBI lineage: Eukaryota > Viridiplantae > Streptophyta > Magnoliopsida > Cucurbitales > Cucurbitaceae > Cucumis > Cucumis melo. Next base: position 27,262,903 of record NC_066859.1, on the reverse strand, counting down.
AATTATTCCATCTCAAGAATACTCAAATAACTTTTCTTTTCTAAGAAAGAACCAATGAAAAGCTGAGAAGATGGGCCAAAAGCACCGAAAAGCTGCCAACCCTGGCAGGCACAGGATCGTAGGCTTCGACTCTACACAAAAATGGATCAGCTAAAGGCTCTAGGAAGAAGTTTTAACCAAAGGATGAATAGTGAAAAACACAACTTCTAATTTCTATATCATATATTAGCAACGATGTGAAATTATCAACCTCGTTGTTCTAACCTCTCGAACGATCTCTCGATTCAGGGCGACGAGAATGGCCTAAACAACTGTGTAGTTAGAGAAAATGTGCAACAATCTTCCCAGAGTTTCTGGATAAAATTTCCTCGCAAATAGATGGCATGGTCTTTTCACTCCGTTCCACAAGCAGGGCCTTAACATCGCCCTCTTCTGTAGGATCAAAGCAAAAACCATTTTCACACACTTCAACAGTTTATGATATATATATATATATATATATATTTGCCTATTCTCATAGATCAAGTTATAAGAGGTGATTTATTACTTTTTTTTCAAGTTTTGGAGAAATTAAAGTAATTTTAAGCTTTATTTGTTTAATAAGTTGAAAGTACAACCGCTTTCCCAATTTCCAGTTTTTAACAATACATCATGCTTTTGGAAAAAAGAAACCCTAACCCGGTGACCCAACCTGAAAATATTTGGCGGTTGGCCCCTTATACAGAACCGATAGGGTTTGAAGTTTGACCACCCAATTTCGGGTTGGTCCAAAAAGACCCCTAACCCAGCCCAAACCGACCCATGAAGCAAAAAGCTAACATCTGAACCTAAACATTAACTCATATACAATCATCTTCCTAGTATTAAGCATAAAGCTACTATCTATCTTCCCTTTTTTCTTTTGGACTCTTCTACATGTGAAAATTGTCACGTCCAAACAAGCAGAGATGAGGCTACCAATTTTTTATTAAGAGGCTAACTTTAATATGGTAACTTTGTATAAGTATAACATTCCAAATTATAGATTGAGACTTTGAGATCTTAGTATGTTGTTTATGGTGGGCCAACGACTGGAAAAACTAACTGCAGAATCCAGAAGAAAAAAAGAACAATTACATACCGGGACAGTAGTTGTAACGTGAATGATCTCGTCTAGTGACTGCAAACACAATAAAATTATCAAAACCAATGCTTTCATATACTAGAAGCATTAGTATCAAAAAGAAGTAAAATTATCGGTCACGTACGGTAATGTTCTTCAGAAGCTCATAGGTGACATCTTGGGTCCTATACGCTTTTGGATGCCACTTTCCCTCAGACCAATCAACATGCGTTACTGACCAATTTGCAATTCCACCAGGGTCGATCATCTGATGTCAAACAATAGATTATACAAAGTAGACAGAGCTAACAAAGCTATAATTGTCAAGAAAATGATCGTGTACTGACATGGAAAAGGGTTGAAAAATAGTGCTCATCCGCATAGCAGTTGGGCCCGTCCTTAGTTCGCTAAGAAAGTCGAGCAAGAGAAAAACAAGTTAATGAATAGAATTTCTGATGAGTGATGACTTGCGAAAGAAAAGCACAGAATACTTATGTATTAAATCTAAAGTAATCAAATCAAACAAACTAGTAAACAAAAACAAGAAACAAAGACGAGGAAGAACTCATTAAATAGTGTAGACTGCATAAGACAACCAAGATAATATATTCCTTCAAAACGAAGCTGCAATGTTAATATATGACAATCAAGCACGAACTTCGACACTCAATTATCCATTCTTAAGGAAAATATTTGGCCGACCTGCCTTCATAAAGCAAAAGATGGAAATGGAATGGACAAAAACGTCAGCATACAAGATAGATGAGTGCAACAAGAATTAACTAGATCGCTTCAATATCGATAAGCTAGAGTGCTAAATAACATGAATAAAGCCGGAAGCACCATGTATTCGAGTTCAAAATATAGAATTAAGATTCTAAATCCCTACTGGTGTTGACCGACGAGAAAGCAAGAATAAGACATATGCAAGCATGAGCATGAGCATAACACAGAAGCAATCTGATAATCGGTCTATAATCAACACAAAAGATAAGGTCACTACGGACAACAGATTACCTTGCAGTAACGCTTGAATTTTGTATAGTAAAGACTGTCAGCCATTATAATAATAGCATGTTGACGCTTCATAGAAAACCACTGAAATTTACAAGGTTAAAAATATGTGGAGTCAGTATTCCTACTAAACGCCATCTTGAGAAAATAAAAATTTCATCCGAATTGACAGCTGTGATGGAAGTGTTCATGTAGTAGAAGTAAGTAGTAACCAATATATGACCACATCTACCTGAGAACCTTTACGGAAATCTTTCCTTTCAATTTCAGGTAACATGTGCTCTGAGTACCTACCAGTTCCATGAGGACCAGGGTCTTCAAAACTGTAATTAGAAACTTCTAATATCAGATTGGTGGGAGATCATTTAGATTGGTCAAGGAGTTCGAATAAATTAAACAACCAAAGGTGTCCAATGTTAAAAAATAAAGTTTCCTTACCAATCGATATAGCTGACGTTTGTAAATATCAAATAGTTGTAAATATACTCAAAGTCGTGAAGAGGTATGCAACTGAAACAGAAGTACAGATAGTAATCAGATAAGAACCCATTGCACACAAATGTTGCAAAATCTTCAATCAACAAAAAACAAATAAAAAAGATATAACCACCTCTCAGATAATAAAACAAAGTGCTGATTATCGGGGTCTAAAAGTGCATTTGCCAAAAGTCTCTTCTCTGCATCAACCATAGAAATTTCTCCCCAGGCTACCTGAATATTGTGTGCTAATAGTTTCACATCAGCAACTATTTCATATGGTAAAGCTATAAATATTTGAAGCTAAACAGGATCAACATTACCACCGATTACCAAGTACAAGGATTAATATAAGATATTGCAATTACAAATGATGATAGAAGAAACTTCCATAGAGTCAATTCAATGTTCTCACACCTATTGCCAATCTCAAGAAACCCATTTCCAGGAAATCTATCACATTCAAGTACTTTATCAAATTTTAGAAGCCCAGAAAAGAAGTTTGTCTAAAAATAGGTATCAAATAATATAATGTATATAAACCAATAACAAGACAGAACAAATGACTATTGGTTAGTCATTTGTTAACATTTTGTCTGTCTTTTGAAGACAGTTTAACAATTCGAGAAGGCTAGAAGAGCCAACGTCATTCTGGAATTAAGCAAGAGAAATAAATATGCGTTTTAACTTATCGTGTACTATGGTTTGAGACCCTTTTTTCTATTCATTTTCAAGTCGCATCAAATATCTAATAAGGCTGCTTTACTACAATAACTGCATTGAGAAGCAGATAACCGTAAATGTTCTTCATGACCCACCTTTTCACTGCGAATGTCACGATCAACAAAATGGGGGCTCACATGTTCCACTTTCACTCTAGATGCATGCACATATATAGAAAATCTGTCATCGTGGCCCTGAAAGACAACAACTGGGTTAAGCACCTAACTCAATAAAGTCTACCGACCAAAGGTGCGGTAGAAATTTTACATGGCATTCATGCCCTTCAAACTTCTCCACTGAAAGATAAGTTTCCCTAAATGTGAGATTCACAGTTAGAGCCAATATGGTCTCAAACCCTCCATGAATCAAACTTCCAAGTTCTAATTGACTAATGATTTCATTCGGGGGAGGAAATCTTTATCCTAAAAAGCTGTAAATATTTCACTGAAAATATCTCAAATGCAGATAAACTAAAGAAAATAATCTCTAATACAAATTGAACAAAAGAAATCAAAGCTCCAAAGTTGAACATTAACCCTTACATCAAAAAATTTATGCCATAGCTTCTCAAGAGGTAGTGGACCTGGAGTCAAAAACATAAAGGCAATTTTCGGATTCTTAGATTGAGCTAGAGGTTTCTTCAAAATTTCCTTCATTATAACCTGAGCTGCAGTCTCTTCATCAGTTAATTCTCGATAAGCAACTGGCAGTGGCTGTTCAAAGGCACCATTGACACAGCCACTGGAAAAGATATAACAAAGCAGAGTGGCTCTAGATGGATAAACATAGGCACTAAATAGAAATAAGCTGACCAACGAAACCAATATAACAGTGTCTAAAGATGGCTTTAAATATGGCCTTTGACGTGATCCTGGCATACTGAGTGTCTAGTGTACAAGCTGCCATGAACGGTCAATTTTTGATAAAGGCGTTGTGGCCATGTTTCTCATGTATCCAGAAAAAGTCACATCGCCATCAATGCCTTGTCTTATACACTACAACAAATATCAAACTAACACTCGTCGTTTACCGGCGAAAACCTGAAAAACATTAAAATTCTTAGCGATATTCAAAGATATAATCCATTAAACTAATGGTACAATTAAATTTACTATAATCTATGTGCTTAAACTTTTAGATCAATCACTGATTTAACATGTCTTGTGTTCAAATTCATTTCTCTCATTCAATCAATATTATTTTCCACTAGCTCTTTTTAAATACATTAAACAAATAATAAACTAAATACAGAGAAGGTCCCTATGTAAAGCAGTGGAAACTCTATCCCTAAACCAGACACCTAAAAAAAATAATCTTCAAGTCCCGGAAGAGGAACTACAAAATAAGTCATGGAAAAGACAGGCCTTCGTTGAAAAAAGGCACGAGCAACCTTATTGCGAAAAAACCTTCTGACATTAACCTAACAAGCAAGGGAAATAATATCCTCACCAACATTCCACGTCTCAAATAAGCACACACAACCTTTGTTAAGGATTTTATTGACCTCCAAAGAATTTGAATCAATCCTTATTTTCCACTTGTTGAGTGTCATCATATAATCAAATTTAACTAATTCGTAAGCTATTGGATCAATTGATAATTTAATATAATCTAAAAACCCAAGTGACAAAAAACCTAAAAAAATCTATGGATGGCCGTCCATAAGAAAGGCGCTTAAACAGATATATTAAATTAATGAACGATAATATAAGCAAACAAATAAATAAACCAAATGCATAATTCAGGAAGCGGAAAAATAAAGAAAGCGAAGTGGAATCGGGGATCAATCAAAAGTATAAACAAGAAATGCATAAATCAGGATGCGGAGCACCATCAGAAGGGATCAATCAAACAACGAAGAGCAGTGAAATAGATGAAATGCAGAAATGAAATGACGATACGAATGAAGAGAAGAACCTGTGATCAAAGGAAAAAGAGAGAGTAAAGTAGGGTGAGGGTGGCAGACATCTGAGTGAAGAGTGAGGAGAATAATTATTGTAGGGATCCCTGGACATGGTTGATGTTGATGTGGAAGGTGAAGAAGAGTGGGTTTACAGATTCCAACCCAAAGCGAACACAGCGCCTCGGTCCCCTAACTTCCAATGTTCCTTTTCCACGTCATTTTTTGTCCCTTTTTGCCACGTGTCTATCATGCTCCGTTCGCCGGAAAATATTCTAACAGCACAGAAGGAGGGAATTTTTGTTACATAAAATAAGTTATTTTAAAAAAATTATATTATTTGGAAGGTAATTCAAAATGAATTTTTAAGTATGTTTTAAAATTATTTTTTTAAAAATAGTTCAAACAAAAATAAGTTTTTTTTGAAAAATATTTGTTTTTTTTTTCTATCAAAACCGACCCTAAATTATAAAAAATGTACATAAACTTTGGGTAATTAACAAAAATAGGTCCATTTTGAAGGAGTGATAGATTTTTTGAATTGCTTTTTAAAAGAATTTGTTTTAACACAAATATGGAATGCAAAGTAAAAAATACCCTTTAAAATTTTTCTTTATTATTCCTTTTCCTCCAAAATCAATTTTTAAGAAAAATTATGTAAGGGCATTTTTAGTTTTTATACCTCATTTGTTAAAACTCAACTTTTTAATTTTATTTATTTTTGGTAATTCCTCCAGGTTGTGTAAAAAATATTCTTAAATTTTTTAAAATTTTAAAAATACCTTTAAACTTAAAAAAGTGTTTGAAAATACTCTTTATGGTTAATTTGAGTAAAAAAATGTTAGTGTTTTGTTTCGTAAATACCTTACCTATTAAAAAGTTTTATAAATACTTGAAATTTAAAAAAAAAAACTCTAATTGATCCAACTTTTACAACAAAATTTGAAGTTAACATGTAAAATCTCACAAAAGTTGAAAATAAATATTCATCTTTACTAAAATAACAATTAGTCGTATAAAAAATCATTTGACTATTAACACACACTAAACTTTTGTTTTAAGTTGGTGATAAAATTCGTTAAATTTTGAATAAATAAGAGTATTTTTTTTATTCCAGAGCATTTATGAAACTTTTCAATAATATATGATACTTTTGAAACAAATATTTAACGATTTTCTTCTAAAACTAATATATATTTTTTAACTACTTTTTAAAATCTTTTAAACTTTTAAAAGTTCATCATCATTTTTTACGTAAACTACAAAGTTTATAATCGTTATTTTTTATAATTTAACGTTCTTTTTGTTGTTAACATGCTATTTTAGTCTCCAACTTTTAAATTTGTTCGATTATTGTATATGGAAATGTGTTTTGTAGTAAAAGTGACAATAGTTAAAAAAAAAAAAGGTATTATGAGAAATTATCATAAGTGAGAAAATTGTTAAAGGGTATTTGTAAATAAAGTGAAATTTTAGAATATAAATTTAATATCATAGAAATAATGAAGATTGAAATTGAATAATTGAAAATATAAAAATTGAAATTAAACAAACCTCATAATCTAGTTATTGATAGACTATTTTGCTATGTTTTATTGTTTTGCGTGTCACTGGAAAAGTTTTGTATTTATGGATAAGTACAATATTGTAAGCGTTTAGTTGTTTATTAGTAAAAGTATCTCTACTTGGGCACATTGTTTCCAAAATGCATGTCGTGTTGCTTCATATTAGGTTAGAAAATATTGTGCCATGTTCTATCATTTCACTACACGTGTCTAAACTTAATGTTATTCGGGTTGTGGTAATTAACATTGTATGTAACATGTCGCATTATGCGTAAAATGACCTTTATTTCATTATTTGTATTGACTAATTTTAATCAATACGAGGAACTATTTTTTCTTTTTTTCTTCGTGTATTAATCTATCTATGGACGTGATTGGATAAAATATCAAACAACCACCATATATAGAACACAAAGGCAAATAAGAAACTTGGTCAAAACTCCGTCCAATATGTTACTAGATTTCAATTTATGTTTTTTAGGCTAACGAGTACGTAGATATTGATTTAAAAATGGTATATATCAACTTACATTTAAACCAAGTTTTTAATAAAAACATAGGTAATAATCTGGAATCACAAACATCGTAATTATTTTAATACTCGCATGTTAACTGATAGTCGATTTGATTACATCCAGTAGGTGTTAACAGACAGAACAATGAAATTACAGACTTGCAACTCAAACTCAATGGATACTTCGATTGTAATGATCATTGTTGTTGCCAACCTCTAGCTATTGTTTTATCGTGATTGTTGCCAACCAAAATCGTCCATGATCATTAGTCAACTTCTATCAAAATTTCAAAAGACAAATTATTTAGAATTATAATAACACTTTTATTAGGTATCAAATCAAATAAAATTTTACCTAAAAACACTATTTGAAAAAAACGAAAATGTATTTTTAAAAAACATTTATTTTCTTTCCAAACAACCGATATTCAACAATTAACCGAAAAAACAAAGAATAAATTTGCTTAATTTTCAATTCGCGAAAATCAAAAAGCTGGAATCTGAAAGATAAGGCTGCAATAAACTTTGCTCACTTGGCGTAAACACAACCCCGCAATCCATCTCGTCGTGGGTCCGACCTCCGATTTTCCCCACGCAAATTTCAGCGGCGAGCCAAATGCCATCCCAGCGTTCATCTTCTGATCCTGTATGACTTCCATGGCTGCCTCGGCAACCTCCGTTGCACTTTTGCCTTCAAAACTGGTTTTCAGGGGACGATTCGAGCAGTCGAGATCGAAGTTTCTTACTCCAAGCTCAGCATCCTCAATTCCATGTCATTCCATTTCAATTTCATCTCCGTTCCATCGGCGCAAGCCATTAGGAATTCAGGCGTCGGTTTCGACCTCGGATCCTCAAGTCCGAACTGGTCCTGATGATCTCGTTGCGTCTATCCTCTCGAAGGTAATGTTTGAAGATTTGCTTAGTTTATTTGGTCTTGCAACTGGTTATAGGGTAAATTATAGTGGCTTCGGAATTGAGTTTGGGAAAATTTTAGTAGAAAATGCGTAGCAAATAGAGGCCAGTAAGTTGCGGCAACGAGTGGTACTGGACTTGGAAATTTCCAGAAATTTTTTCTGGATAATGATCATTCGGTTGGTAGAGGCAGTTTACGTGACTTCCTCACGAGCGTCTTAAGATTTCAGTATGATCTTGGTCAACAGTGCACAAGTTGATGTTACACTTTGAAACAGGTGACAGGAAGCGATAGAGGAGTATTACTAAGTGAAGAAAAGCACAAAGAGGTTGCTGAAGTCGCGCAAGAATTGCAGAAGTATTGTGTAAACGAGCCTGTTAAATGTCCTCTCATATTTGGAGGTAAAACTTAAACAGTTCTGCTGTTTTTTGTTTGATATGTTTGAATATTTCATCTACTCATCTTCCTTATGGAGCCTATGTTCGAGCTTTGTATCCGCATAAAGAAAGTTTAAGGGATGATTTCATATCACCTTATTTGAAATACCAGAAATTATTTGAATTCTTTATCTAGATGGTTGTTGAAAAGGAATGGGGAAAAACCCTATACAGTCCTTCAGTCCTGATTTATGAGAAGGTTAAATTAGCTGTTTAGTTGGGCATGTTTTAAAACCACTTTGGTTTAACTTACGAGCTTAGTCTCTAAACTTTTAGATTTTCGTCCACCTAGTTTCTAACTTTCTCTATTACAATTCAATGTAGCTTTCATAATTTTCAAAACTTCCGAATCTACAAGACACGAGTTACAAAGCTTAGGGTTTCGTTTGATATCAAATTCAATTCTATATTTAATTACAATTCAATGTAGCTTTCATAATTTTCAAAACTTGTGAATCTACAAGACACAAGTTACAAAGCTTAGAGTTCTGTTTGATATCAAATTCAATTCTATATTTAATAGATCAATTAATTCTTAAAAATTGTGTATTCGTCGTAGACTTATAAGACACTCTTGAAATTTCAAGAACCACATAGACAAAAACCTAAAGTTGAGATACTAAATTGAAAATTGAACCAATCATATTCTTTGATGGATGAGAAATATTTGTATTGACTTGTAAGTCATCTGAATCTAAAATCACGTTTAGACCCAAAAAGAGTATTTCATCCAAGTTGTTGCTCATTTTCCAGCTCTAGTTTGGCTAACATGATTAAATGCTTGGTGTCTCAGCTTGGGATGTTGTGTATTGCTCTGTACCAACATCGCCTGGGGGTGGATACAGAAGTGCAGTGGGTCGCATTTTTTTCAAGACAAAGGAAATGATTCAGGTTGTGGAAGCTCCTGATACTATAAAAAACAAGGTGTCATTTTCTGCCCTTGGTTTCTTGGATGGACAAGTCTCTTTGACAGGTAAAACTTCAAATTTCCTTTGTGAAAAATAGAACTTGAGCCCTACATTGGTAAATATATCAGAGAATCAAATCAATGGCTGGAACATAGCTGACATAGCCTCTGGATTTTTGGTTGACTTGCTGTGATATATGTAATCTAGTTCAGACCACTAGTTTTTATTAGAGAACTCGATATGACTTTTGAGAGTAATATTTTTAATTGAAATATATTTGTTGAACTTATTTTGAAGGAACTAAATGTAAAATAGCTTCACTTTAAATTATTACTCTAAAAAAGAGACTTTTTCAACCCAACAGAAATGAATACTTGGTTGATAATCATTTAGTTTTTTCTAATTAAAAATTTGTAAACTACTTTTGAGTTTGTATTGAAACAACTTGCAAAATTTGGAATATGTTATTACTCACTTCAGCAATTTAATTACATTGTTACTGATTAAAGCATCTTCTTTTTCTTCAGCACGATTCTGAAGGATTATGAACTTATTGACCAAGTTTTAGGAATTTAAGACGCCAACCCTTACTCTTAGAATTGATTTAGATGATTATGTTTCATCCAGTGTCTTCAATTTACCTGTCCATGGAGGAGATTCTCATGAATTCTCCCTTCTTTGATGAAGAAAGAATTTTGTGGCATATTTGTTTCTCTGCTATTTTATAGGATGGGTAACTTGCAAAATTTGGAATATGTTTTAAGGTTTCTAGGGATAAGGTTAGGGGCGTTTGGCCATTGAGTGAATGTAATAATTATGGAGTTTGTAAATTTGTAAGATTGAGTTCTTTATAATTTGAGAAAAGTAGATGAATCTAGATGAAGTTATTGGATAAATATGAAAAATAGGGATTGAGAAAAAGATGGTGTTATTCAATAAGCTTGAAAAATAGAAAAAGGTAGAAAGATGAAATTATTCGATAAGTGTGTAAACTTCAATAATTTTTGCCATCGAAGTTGAGTTATTTACACCAACTTAAAGTAGTTGGTGAGCTAAAAAGAATCCCACTGATAGGATCTTTTATTTGTACACCCTTATATAATAAATAGTGAACTCTTTTATAGGTTTTTTTGGTACACCCTTATATATTCTTTCATTTTCTCGATAAAAACATGTTCCCTACTCATAATATACATATATGTTATGAATTTATAGGTAAATTGACGGCATTGGATGATAAATGGATTCGAGTTGTGTTTGAATCGCCTGAACTTAAAGTTGGAGGATTAGAGTTTCGATATGGTGGCGAAAGCGAGGTACAACTCCAGATTACATACATAGATGACAAGGTTCGTTTGGGAAAGGGTTCTAGAGGTTCATTATTTGTCTTCCAAAGACGAGTTTGAAGTTGCTAAATTAAATGTAGTCAATGCTCATCATTTGATATCTCTATGCTAATTTTACTCTTGTGTAGAAAGCTAATATCATCAATATAGATGAGAGTTATATTATCACGAATATTCTTTTACTTCCTTTTAGGAGGAATGATAGAAAATATCTCAATTTCGTATTTCATTTCAATACTATTGCTAGTTTTTAAAAATATGTTAATATTATTGAACTTTTAAAAGTGTACCTAACATAAAAGAATACATGATTAAACTTTCGATGTTTAGGGATCGTAAATCATTCTGGTACTACTAAGCCGAATTTACCGATGTTTAGGGATCGTAAGTCATGTTGGTACCACTAAGCCGAAGTTACTTTGACATAACATAAGATAATTGTTTCTTTTTTTTACATCTACGAATGTTCGTTATGCGCTCCTTGACATTGGACAACCTGCTGACCATAACTCATTACCTCTTAGTTAGTTATTAAGACTAGTTTTAATTTATGGTTATGTAAAAGTTGATGGAAATAATTTCACAACTACCATTATATAATTTTCATAACTAGATTTTTTTTTTTATTTAGAAAGATATTGCCATTATTTTCTATATTGTTTGTTGTGTTTAATTTTTCCGATACAACCCTATGTTAGGAAAATAAAAAATGTCTAATATTTAAAATTTTATCAGGATTTACTTACACCAAATCTTACTTTCTCGACCCTTTAAATATACTAGATTCTTTCGTTCTATGATAGAAGAAAATCATATTATTGAAAACAATAGAAAATAAGTTTAGATTAAAAACGACAAGAACATAATGAGTTCAATATTACAAATCGAGTAAAAAAAAAAGCTCAATTTAAACATGGATTTTGAATTGCTTTGCGTTACAAATTCATTCAATTACAGATCATTAAATAACCCCAACTTTTGAAAGATGGATTAAACTGACATCTATGGTAAGAAAAATAATAAAATTATAAACAAATAAAATTGGCAAAATTAGCTTCTAGCAGGAAAACAAAATTTGAGTCATGACAAAAACGAGTTACAAATATAACAATCAAAGTAAAAAAAACTAGCATGTATAACGATATTTTAACTTTTTTTTTTAACAAATACAATGAAGAGGATGAGTGGATGAGTGATAGCTTTGTATGGTTCATTGGTAAGATAAGGAACTATCACTTAATCAAGTTTCGTTGTATCGTTGATAGTCTACCACTCATATAATCATACTTGCATAAGTCAATTACTCTTGTTTGATTGCAAATTTTTTAAAAAATGTTTGTCATAAACTTAGTCACAAACCAATTAGATTCAAAATAATAATTATGTAACAAAATTTGTAATTTTTGTAAATGCAACCTTGTTATTTTTAAAATTGCTATCCATTGTACCATGAGATAGTTGCAAATATATTCAAAATAACGAAGTATATAGCAACATTTTAAAAAAAATTGTACAAAATCAGTCAAAATCTATCAGTGATATGAGCCTATCATTGATGTTGGTTTATCGCTGATAAACCTTAAGAGTCAATCAATGATAGAACTCTATCCCAAAAAACTTTATTATATTTATAATTTTTTAAAAATATTGCTACTTACTAAATAACTATTATAAAAATTGCTACGATTATAACTAACTTCCATGTATTATTTAAAGAAAAAAAAAACATTTGGGGTCCGGCCCAATACACAAATGTGAAAATTCTAAAAACACCGTAGAACCAATAACAAATAAATCGAAGAAGGGAGGAGGGGACTGTAGTCCGAGGGCGACGGCGAAGCATAGCCAGCTGCAAGAACCTCGCCGCAGCCGTCGATTCACTGGTGTCGTTGAAACTTTGGCAAAGTATTGCCCAATTTTTTCTTTGGTATCGGATCGCGAAGTGAAATTCAGGGCGGAATATTTGGCGGCAATCTCGATCGACGATGGTCACGGCGGTGAGTTATCCTCTATCTTTCCTTTATCATACATTTCTCTGTTCAGGAATTTTCCTACACATGTTCATTTTGGTGGTCCAGTTAGCAATTGAATCGGCACCGTCCCAAATTCTTGTGCTTGGATTTCTGCACGGAGCCCTTAACTCCCTCAAGCGTGATATATCTCGGATGTTCGCCGTCTTTTATGGCCGACCTGACATTGACGAAGCGGCGAGGTAAAATGACTACACATTTCGAGCCTTTGGTTTGCTTCGGCTGAAAGGAGTGCGAAACTTCATCGACTTTACAGTAATTAATCGACCTTTTATTTGTTAAACACGAAGAAGTGGAAAACATCTTTATTTTGGTTTATTTCGTTTGCATTCTTGCTTTAGATTTGCAAAACCTGGTTTTGAGTTGTAAGGAACTTCTTTAGGCGTTCTGATTCCATTACATGCGTAGGTTCAATGAGGATGAGGATTCATTACATCCTGCTCTTAAAAGTTTAATGACAACTGTCGGTGACCATTGCGATTTGAGATCTTCGGATTGCTTCTCAGAAAAGCATAATTTTAACGGCGAAGGAGATCCGGGGGCAGTTTTCAACGTGTTGGACGCTCTGCTCAAGGGTAGTCTAGACCGTTTGAAAGCCATGAGGTGATTTTTGCTTTTCTTTGATTAGATTTACTTTCAATCTGGTCTTGTAGCTCGAAATACAGTACTCGAACATCTTTGGTGTGGACGTTGATAGATATCCTGCTTATGAACTTTCTTATTTAATGTCCCATTGGAAATTTCCTTGATTTAATGATGAATATCACATAGGTAAATCTTGTTCATTGAATGGAATAATTATGTGTATGTATGTGTTTGTTTGTTGTTATTGTGATAAGACCGTCTACTTGGAAAATAATGGTGCTTATTCGAGTGTAGAACTACCTTAGTTTGCGACATTTAGTTATTGGTGAACTTTGCTGTCAAGCAATTACTCTTACGAATGACCATCAATTGAAGGTTTAGCGGAAGCGATGGGGCACAAAAAATAAGAGTTTAACAAGGTTTTGGGAGTTTTTGGGAACTAACGGAAAACTTGAAGTTCTGAAACTGCAGATCTTTTTACTAAAAAATCTGGTTTTCCTCCAGTTTCCTTGATTAAGACATTGATGAGTCGTTTCCAATCCATCGTGATATTTACTCAAATAACTGAATAAGTTTATCTGTTTTTTTCCAATACAGCTGCTCACTGCTTCTTTCTTTATAGTTTTATATTCATTGAGTGCCGTGGCATATGATTGTTGATGTCCCATTATTCCTAGTTGTGATTTGGATAAGAAAATTAAAAAATTGGATGACTGATGACTGATGGAATCTCTCAATAATTTATTATTATTTTTTAATCACCCAATTGTTCGCTATCAAGTAAATGATTTTACATGCCTTGAATGATTACGAAGTACGGTCTTGTGAACATATATTAAATGCCTAAAAATATGCAGGGAAAGCATATGTTTGGCGAAGTCAGGTCTTCAAAAATGTTTTTTGGAGGCTGTTCAACAACCTGACTACACAGTCATGGTTAGGGATTTGTGTTTAAAAGGAAAGTTAGGAGCAGCTCTTTTGCTTCGGAGAAAGTTGATAAAAGAAGGCTTTGCTGTTGATTTGGTCACACATAATTATCTTCTTAATGGACTGTGTATAAACTGTGATATGGAGATGGCAGATTCTCTATTTAGGGAAATGCTAGAAAGGGGTCCTTCTCCCAATTGTGCCACATACAATATCATTATTAAAGGTTTCTGCCTTCGTATGAATATGGATAAAGCTCTTGACCTATTTTATACCATGGTTAATAGTGGTATTAGGCCAAGTAGAATTACCTATAACATACTCTTACACGCATTGTGCAAGAGAGGCATCTTGGTGGATGCTAGGAAGCTTCTTGAAGTTATTCTAGGTGATGATATTAAAACAACAGATGATGCAATCACATCAACTATACTGATGGATGGTTGTTTTAAAAGTGGAGATACAATTCAGGCCATTGCTTTATGGGACAAGATGGTTGAAAAGAAGACTGAGATTGATGTTGTTGCATACAATGTCCTTATTCACGGGCTTTGCTTGAATCAAGACAAGAAAAGTGCGCTTAGCTATGTTGCTGATATGCTTAAGAGAGGTTTTCTTCCCGACATCTTTACATACAACACTCTAATTAGTGCTTTTTGCAAAGAGGGCCAATTTGGTGATGCTTACTATATCCATGATGTCATGTCAAGAATGGGTGTTTCTCCAGATCAAATTTTATACAAAATGATTATTCAAGCTCTATGCATGAATGGAGATGCTATCAAAGCCGATGAGTTTCTTCACTCAATGTTAGAAAAATCAATGGTGCCTGATCCTCATATTTGGAACCTGATAATCGATTGTTATGGAAGGTATGGATATCTGAGCAATGCAATCTCCACAAGGAATCAGATGTTGGTTGCTGGCGTGCAACCAAATGTATTTACTTACAATGCGTTGATTCATGCACAAGTTAGAGGGGGAAACATATTTAGTGCATATTCTTTGAAAAAGGAAATGCTTTTGTTAGGTCTTTTTCCAGACATTGTTACTTATAATTTATTGATAAACGGTGCTTGTAAGCATGGACAAATTCGTTATGCCCTTCAATTATATGATGAAATGCTGAGAAAGGGATATGAAGCAGATAAGATAACATACACAGAACTAATAAATGGTCACTGTATGTGTGGTGAAATGAAAGAGGCAGAAGATCTATTTTTTCAGTTGCATAGATCTGGGTTGCCGATGGATATTGTTCCATTTAAAATTATTTTTGAAAAGTACCAAAAGATAGGAGAGCCTAACATGGCATTGAAATTTTATCGAAGGTGGTTGGCAACGATGGCCTGAGGAGCTGTTTAACCAAATAAATTATTTGAGGTTACAACACTATTTTTGCCATTTTGGCTCACAATCATGGGAGATTTGGCGTACTGATCTCTTCTACTGACCAAGTATAATTCGGCCTTCTGTTTGTGGACATCTCTGATGGGTAACGTTGCCCTCCTTGAGGTAAGTCCATGCTAATGCTTTGTTCTCTATTTCTTTGTCTGTTGTTGTCTTCTCTCTGTGCATAACGTTCTAATGATTTCAGTATTCAATCACAGCAGGATATCAAAGCCTTAATCGTATTGGTCTCTTTCCATAAACTTTCTACTTTACACATGATGAAATATTATGAACTTAGAGATTTATATAATATCCTAGGGCTCTTGGCGCTTGTACCACTGTTTTCACTGGTTTTAGAATTATATTATGGTTGGAGACACAGAAACCAATTTTGATTTATAATTGCAATTGTTTTCACTTCTGTATGAAGCAGATGGTGCAAAATATCCAATACCGAGCTTCTAAGAGAGGAACTAATTCGGAAGGTGTTTTGGGGATGAATTTTGAGCTATATGTGCCTATTGCAGAAAACATTAGTAATGGATTTAAGCAGCTGATGGGATGTGACTCGAAATTGTGGCACTAGTATACACCTTCACCTGGTCTAGTTGTGTAGCCCAGCAACGAGGATGCAGCCGAGATTGTGATTTGAGGAGTTTTGAGTACAGCATCACTCGAACCACAGTTGAAAGCAGTAACTCGCATTTGTATGTTGCAAAGTGGGGAGGTTATTTGTGCTGTCATGGTTAAGTTCCTCGCCTTATCAAACTGACGAGCTCCTTGACTCACTTTTTTACCAGTCAAGTTAGCAATAAACGATGATGACGAAACCAAATAAACTCAGTCTTCTTTGATGGATCTCGACGCTTGAATGAAACAAAGTAGCCAAGCCATCATATAGGGACCCGTCTAATGGTACATTTTCCAGTACCATTGGTGTATTTTTCCAAACAAGTAACACTGACAGCACCACAGACAAACCCATGGTTTGAGTAACAGTGTTCATGCTAATTACCTAACAGAGCTGATATAGTAACTTAAGTTCACGATGCAGTGGTGTCGGTAAAAGACACTGTTCATTCAACTCTCAATAATGGAGTCGACTTGTTCTATTCCTCAGCCCGACCTACCTTCTAATCTTATCCCCAAAGTTGGCCCCCCCAAGCTGAAGAATCGAGAAAAGAAAACGACATTTAATACGTAAATACAAGTTTTCTTGTACTTGGATCAGAGGGGGGTGGGTAGGGAGTGAGTTAGAAGGCATGAAACTCTGGAAACTCTGGAAACAATGGTGAATGTCGACTTCTGAGGACTTGTACAGGAGATGCCTATGAAGCGTCTCTTTAATCCAGTCAATAGGGGAGGGCCCTTATATTGTGCTGCGACAAAGCTACTGAGCCAATGACTAATATTTCCCCTGAAGTTTGGAGGACTGTATTCAGTGTCATTGAATACGTCTATATATATATATATATATATATATATATATATATATATATATATATATAACTACCAAGGATTCTTCAGGGTAAAACTATTGAAGGATGTGCAGCCAAAATCACTTTGCCATTTTGTCAGTGGGTGAAAAGATGTTTCATTTTAAATGAGCCATTCTCTGTATGAATCTGTGAAGTTTTCTCTTTTTCTTCCTATTTTTAGTTCAACAAATGGGGGTATGGGGATTTGAACGGAGTAGTGTTATTGGTAAGCGATGTTCGTGTTGATTTGTTTTTTAATATAGACTGTTCAAGTAGAGCATGTTTTATGCCCTTAAGCCACAGTTTTGTATAAGAGATGGGAATGTGGGAGAGAATCTCTGAGGTCCTTATTTAGTGTATAGGTTTTATTATTATTAATTTTATTGCTATTTGGCACGTTTGGTTTAAGATTTATGGTTTTTAGACACATGTTTTAAAACTACACAAACAACTTGGATTACAAAATTCTAACGACGGTTGGGTTAAATTTATATATATATATATATATATATATTCGAATCAGGTTCGTTGTTGGATTGAATGAGTTGAATAAGTTCTTTTCTAGTTTAATCCAACTTTAACTTGAATTATATATATAAACACATAATCTCACGTTTGTGGACGAGTTTGTGATTTTTTTTTTTTTTTGGAATTGTATTGATTTTTGTCTTTGTTTAAGGTTTGTTATAGAAATCATCAAATTTTAGTTATTATTCTTTTAAGTATTTGAAATTAATAAGAACAAATAATTTGATGATTAAATATGGATTAGGGTTTGGTTAGTGATCATGTTGAACCATTTGGATCGTTTTCTTGGGTTGGTCCAAAGACAAAAAACTCTTCAACTCGAATCGTGGGCTATGGAAAATCAAACATATCAAACATGTGGAGAAGTTGGAGGAGAGAAAGGGCAAAAAGTGAAGTCACTTGAAAGCAAAGGAACAATATTGTCGATTGAAATAAGTAATTTTTAGAAGTTTTTACAAATAAACAAAATTGTTGAATAAAGTAAATAATTTTCATCTACAAATATAGAAGATGATACAACTATCGGTTTCAATTGTCTTTGATTTTAATGTATGTTACATTCTCTTATACAATAATGTTCTAACATAGATTTTGTCAATTGATAGTGAAATATGTCGACTCTAAATTTCGTTGATTACTTTTTATGCCCCTCAAATATTTGCTTTCGTCAAACTCTTTAACTTCAAACTATAAAACTATAAAAACATTATTTGACCTAAATCAATGACTGTTTTACGAGTTATTTCGACACATTTTAAATTTTATTTTCAACCACGAATAAAATTGGCATTGTGTTTTTTGAACAAATTTTGTACTTTGAGGGTAAAAATAAAATTCATAGGTATTTTGTATAACTCAACATTTGTTTTGATATAATGGGTTCATTTGTGCAATACGCTTGACTACAACAAATGTGAAAACGAGACAATAAGTTTTTTTAGTTTTACTTCATAAAAAGAAAAAAGAGATTTGAAGCTTTGACATTAGAAAAACAGTGGGTGTCTCATTCAAATTAGATATATATTCCGAGAGTTAGAGTGAAAAGATGTTAACACAAACATACGTTGTTTGATTCAAATTTATCAATAGTTATGTCACTTTTATATTTCGGCATAACTTTTTTCACAATTTTATACAAGTAAAAGGGGTGATCGTGATAATTACTCTCACCAATCGAAAAAGTGTGCTTAATTTAGTAGTAAATACAAATGTGAATTTCTACCATTTAAGAGTACAACGAATACAAGGGACTTCGTTGTTTTCTCTATTTCAAGAAAAATAAACGACAGAAATTTAAAAAACAACTAATTGTTTAATGATTGACAAACTCGTCAATGTCTTTATTAACTTGCCAAGTTTATTTAGTGCAATCACATGAACCGTGATGTAAAAACAATATACTCAAAAAATAAATTAAAATGTTTCCTCGTATTTCAATATCTCAAATGTCCATATATACCATCATCGATAAATGACATAATTTATTTAGATACGTAAAACTTAAACAAAACATACACCAATTCAATATTTGCAAGACGATACTCATTTGGCTTTCTATAACAAGAATATCATTCTCTTCCATCTTTTTTTTATTTTTTCAAATCAACAAATCATAATTTAACGCCACAAAGTCAAATAAATATAAGCCAATCGTATACCTAACTCAAACACTCACTTGTGAAACTTAAAAAATGTTATGTTTGAAATATAATAAAATAAACTAAAATATCATTTTCTATTTGTGATTATTACATTTGTATCACGATAGACACAAATGATAGTATATGATAGATGTCATATTTTATTATATTTGAAAAGGTTTTAATTCATTTAAAGTATTTTTTAAAAAAACCTAAAATATAAAAAAAAGTGAAACAAGAAAAACATTAATAATGACGTCATAATTTGATTTGATAGACTTCAATATTAAAAAAAAAGCAAAATATTGAGACGGTGAAACGAAACATAACCCCGACCCGACCGACCCGGAAATGTTTGGCTCCAAAATCCAAGTTTATATAAGAAAAATAGAAAAATAAAATTTACAGTTGTCCCTCTCAAACTCTCTCTCTCTCTCTCTCCTTCGTTCTCTCTCTCTCTCTCTCTCTCTCTCTCCTGAAGTCCGTTCTGTTCCTCTGACCCGTCTGACCCATCACCCATTACAGACCCCCTGCAACCTTCTCTCTTTTTCTTTCTCCTCACTAATTTTTCTTCTCATAATTGATCACTCTAAACAATGCCACAACATACCTTCTTCACAAATTAATCGAAACAATTGCTGCCCACAACCTTCAATCACCGTTACAGAGCCTTTTTTTCCTTCTATTAATTTCATGTCATTTTGTCTTTGATCTTCTTCTACCTTCAGCTCACACCAAGCTTTTTCACTTCCTGGTAAGCCCCTTCAACTTTTTTTCTTCTTAGGATCATTTTCACTCCTTTAATGGAACTGGGTTTTTTTTTTCCTTTGTGGGTTTTTTTTTTCCGTTTTTCTCCGTGGGCAATAATCCCTATTCGTTTTTTTAGTCAATTTCTATGTCATTTGATTGTCGTAATTTCCCCCCTAATTTTGAACTACAGAATGTTGTGGGTGGTGTTGTGTTTTGTGTCAATCGAAATTGTACTCTTCTGTATTTTGTTTAGGAAATTTACTTGGTGATGGGTGGGGGTTCTTTATAAGGACTCCATTTCGATGCAGGTTTGCGTTGTTCAGGTGGGTGCTTCCTTTTGATGTTGATTTTGTTACAATGGACATTCATGGGTGAAGTTATTCATCTAAATGATTGTCCCCAGTTAAAGAGATAAGTTGATAACGTCTTTTGTGTTGCTAAAGAGTCTCTAGAAGATGTTGAAAGACCGTCGACTTAGTTAAGGAACCCAACCCGTGTTTTCTTTATTTTCTCTAGCAGACTTTTGGTTAACTTCGTGAAATGATCATATATTGCAAAGTGCAGTTTGTAACCTGACATAGATGATTATTTTGATTTTTGCCAGCAGAAGTGAAATATGGGTGCCAGTTCTCTTATTATTATTTCTAACATTTTATTTCCTTTTTAACTTCTCTGTTTTTTTTTCTTTTTTTTTTTTTGGGGGGGGGGGGGGGTGCATAAGGTTGGTTTTGGTAGGTTGTATAGGTTTCCTTATTTATATAAAGCATTGGGACGCTCAATATTTGTCACCCTGTTGGTTTTTTGTGAATATGGTGTACATGTCATTTGACCTTATGAATACTACATTAAGTTGAAATGGTGTTATTTCTGAACTCAGAATTAGTTTTTCTTCAAGATGAGCCGACCCACTACACGTAGTAAGAACAAAAGGCATAAACAGGAGGACAATGCTGATATCAGTTCTGATTTATTGAGGTAATAAGGATTTTGATTTCCATTTTCTGTTGCACAGATTTGCAACCTGTATTAAGAAGTTCTGAATCAAGTTTTATCATTTTCAGGAAAATTCACTCATCTGGGGCAATAACCAAAGATGACATCAATCAGCTCTATATGATCTGGAAGCCAAATTGTCAAGGATGCCGGCTGAATACTAAGGATAACCCAAATTGTTTCTGTGGGCTGATTCCACCGCCTACGGGGAGCAGGAAGGTTGGCTTATGGCAGAAGATTTCAGAAATCGTGCAAGCTCTTGGTTCAGATCCTTCCAAGGATCAACGTACTTCTCCTGATTTTCCCGCTGGTCTTACAAATCTTGGTGCAACTTGCTATGCCAATAGCATCCTCCAGTGTCTGTACATGAACAAGTGCTTCAGGGAAGGCATATTTTCTGTGGAGTCAGATGTTCTGAAACAAAATCCAGTTCTAGATCAGCTTGTACGACTCTTTGCTCTCCTCCATGCCAGTAAAATGGCTTATGTGGATTCATTTCCTTTTATAAAAACACTGGAGTTAGATAATGGAGTCCAGCAGGATAGTCATGAGTTCCTGACTTTGCTTCTTTCTCTGCTGGAGCATTGCTTGAGTCACTCAAAAGTTTCTAAAGCGAAAACTATTGTTCAAGATCTTTTCCGTGGAAGTGTGTCTCATGTAACGACGTAAGTTGAATTTGTTTTATCAGAGTTTAGTTAAATATATTAATTAATATTTTGATTTCTTTATTACACTGCAACTCTCACTTTATTTTCGTCTATTATTCCCCAAATTTACTGATTGATTTTATGCACAAAGCATTCATTTATTTCGTCCTTTCTTTCAGTTTCCCAACCATTCTGAATATTAGGAGGCTCGATATTTTATGTTGATGAACTAGTTGTAGTTCATGTTATGATGGTGCCAATGGTCACATCATTTGTAAAAATGAGTGGGGGATCTGACATTACTGAATTGATATTTTCTTTCCTCCAGAGACCTGGTTGCTATTATCTTTATCATGGATCTGTCCCGGTCTCTCTTTTAGTTTATGTTGGTAGGACAAGGGTTGGGGACTAGGAGAAGTTAGATTCTCATGCATTCTTTATAGGGGAGATAAAACAATCTCCAAAATTGTTCCTCATCTCCCCTCTTTGTATGGCCGTTTCTTTAATATATTGTCTCTTTTTCTTATTGAAAGGGGAAAAAAATTCCTTTGTTCACTGGTTTTCTTTGATTTAAGTTTAAGTTGAGAATGATATCTCGACTTCATATTTAGGTGCTCACAGTGCGGAAAAGATTCCGATGCCTCTTCCAAAATGGAGGACTTCTATGAATTGGAGTTGAATGTTCTGGGCTTGAAAAGTTTGGATGAAAGTTTAAATGATTATCTTAGTGTGGAAGAGCTTCATGGTGATAATCAATACTTTTGCGAGTCATGTAAATCTAGAGTTAATGCCACTCGCAGCATCAAGCTACGTACATTGCCCCCTGTTCTAAATTTTCAGCTTAAGCGATGTGTTTTTCTTCCAAAGGTACTGCAAATCATTACATCTCTTTATTGGCTGTCAGTAGCTAAATGTCATTTGAGAAGTAATCACCAGATTATGGTGTTTTCATGTTGGTTCATTCTGATTGAACACCTCGTTGGTTTTCACAATTATGAGAAGATCTTAATAAAAGATTTGACTAGTGATATATGCTTTTTAATGTTGATTTTTGCTTATTTTTGTCCTAACTTCTCTTTTGGGTTTGGTTGTTATTGTTGCTTTGTGTCTGCAGACTACAACCAAGAAGAAAATCACATCTGCACTTTCTTTTCCTGGAGTGTTGGATATGCGGGAGAGATTAGCTGAGTCTTCGCAGTCTGAATCAATATATGACTTGTCAGCAGTTCTGATTCATAAAGGTACTGCTGTCAACAGTGGGCATTACATAGCTCATATCAAAGATGAAAATACAGGGCAGTGGTGGGAATTTGATGATGAACATGTCTCAAAATTAGGTCACCATCCGTTTGCAGAAAAATCATCAAATACTTATTCTAAATCTGTTAAAACTGAGTTAGCTGTTCCATTGGGTTCCAAGGAAGAAGTAAATGCAACTGCAGAAGCTAATCCAACGAATGGGGTTCTTCAGCAATCAACAGAGTCTGGTGTCCGTTGTCCCACTGACGTCTTTTCATCTAATGATGCCTATATGCTGATGTATAATTTAAGGTGCACAGGAAAGGCCGCAAATAGAGTTACTAGCTGTATCGTTAATGGTAAAGAAGTAGAAAGCAACATGGTTCCTTTCCAGGACGGCCTGTTTCTTCCATTGCATCTGTGTGATGAGATAAGTAGTTTAAATGAATCGCATGTTATAGCTTGCCAAGAATATGAATCAAAGAAGGAAGTTGAACTGGGTTGTATCAATAATCGGAGGCAGGAGGTCCGATCAATTTTGTCTGAAGCCCCTGTTCACTCACTTGAGGAACCCTTTTGTTGGATTTCCACTGACTGGCTTCGCCAATGGGCTGATAAGGTCTCCCCACCGTAAGTACATAAATAATATTTTTACTTTTCCACTTGCTTGATGGTCATGCTTTTAGGTGCATTTTTTTAGAAAGAGGAGTTAGGCAAAGGGCACTTCAGGAAAAAAAAAACCGTATGGGAGATGCTAAGTTCTGTAAATAAGTAATGCTTGGGAACAATATGTTTCTATTATTTCCTCCTCAAGCTTTTGTATTGTTTTTTCTTTCTTCCACAGTGCAACTGCTTGAGAACTCCGATCATTCTTACTTCTTTTTATTTATTACACCGTACTTTGTTATGGTTTGCAGCATTCTTGATAATTCACAAATACAGTGTTTGCACGGAAAAGTTCCAATATCAAAGGTAACCAGCATAAAGAGACTGTCAATGAAGGCTTGGGATAAGCTATCCTCCAAGGTATATGCTTCAATTGTTCCATATCGAATTCTATTGATTGGTATATCTCTACTTGGTCTTAGGATTTCATCCTTGTGTGATTATTTGTACTTAAATTGTTCTCGATCTTTTTATCTCTAAATTCATCTTTTCCATATGGCTGACTGCTGTTTCTGCATTCTTGAAATTTAGTATGGTGGGGGCCCAAAACTGACAAATGAAGATATCTGTATGGACTGCCTTATCGCTGGTGCTCGAAATGTAGTTTGTGCTGACAGCTACAGGGACCGGAGAATATCAATGAAAGAAATTGCGTTAAGTGCACTTTCGGGAAATTATCCAAATGGAGCATATGTTGTTTCTAGGACATGGTATTTTTCAAAATATTTGAATTCTCTTGTCATACTGCTTTGCTGATGCTTCTTATTGGATTCGCTTCTTGCTTGAGTGTTAAATGTCTGGCCTTGTTATTTGTTGATTTCATTTCTTACCTGTAATTTTGCTGTTCTCATGACTGTAGCTGCTTTGTCTCTAAAGCTTGTATATTACTTTATTTTGAGGAAGAAACTATTTCGCTGAAGTAAACAAAATAGGGGAGAGGAAAGCTTCAACTTGAGTTCTAGAAGCTGCAATTAAAACCTTCCAATTAGGGAGAAGGAAAATCATGGTTACGGAAGGTTTTTGTCGTCCATCTCATTAAAAATGTTCTATGGTTTCTTTGAAGCCATAAAATCCAAAAGGAAGCAGACATAAATTAGATTCATCTTCATCCAGATAGTCTTGACTTCAGCTTTGAAAGGTTATCATCAAAACAATACATAGAGTAAGTTAGCTATATTATCCAGATAGTCTTGACTTCAGCTTTGAAAGGTTTATCATCAAAACAATACATGGAGTAAGTTAACGATATTATTGAGAAAGAGCTACTTGTCAATTGAAAGTATTAAACTGCCAATTCACCCAGAAGCTTAAGTTGGTGGTTGAAGGCAAATTTAATTATATATTACCAACACTCCCCCTCACTTGTGGACTTGAAATATTTGAATGGCCCAACAAGTAGAAATCAATTTTAACTCACTTGTGGGCTGGAATATTTGAAAGGCCCAACAAGTGGAAATTAATTTTAATTGGAGAGGAAAAGGCAATGCAGGTGCTTGAATACAGGACCTCTTTAGACCACCTGCTCTGATACCATGTTAAATCACAAATTCACCAAAAAGCTTAAGTTGGTGGTTGAAGGCAAATTTAATTATATATCACCTAACATAAAGAATAAAAAAATGTGCTATAATTTAGAAGCCATCAAAGCAAAGCACTTTATCACAAGTACTAGTGCTATTCGAAAGAAGCTTTCATAGGAGATCTTGACCATCCTTGGATAGGAATTTTTCCAAATCCCATTGAAAAATTGATAATCAAGGACTTTGGATTATGTTGAGGGGTGAAGAAGTAGCCCATCAGTCACCTTAGTTTATAACCCTATTGAGCGACAGCAACCACTTCCCTCCATTGTGCTTTTGTCTATCACTGTCTAAAACTTCTATGTAATTGTCTTGATCTCTGACTTAATCTTGTTCAGCAATATATATCATTCATGCTTGTAGGTTGCAACAGTGGGTTAAAAGGAAAATTCTTGATGCTCCTTCTGAAGCCGATGCTGAACCAACAGCCTCAATCAAGTGTTCTCATGGACAACTTTTGCCAGAGCAAGCTGCCGGTGCTAAGCGAGTGCTGATTCCAGAAGATCTCTGGCTTTTCATTTATGAAGATGCTTTTACTGTAAAACCTGATGATCCTACAGGGGTTCCAACTTTTCCCTCTGATTCAAGACAATGCTCTCTGTGCAGTGAGGAATTGTCTGAAGTGGCAGTTATGGAAGATTCTATAAGGTCATTTCATTATGTTCAAGTTAACTTTTTAGTTGATTTGGCTGAAGAATGACCTAACCTGTTGTATCTTTCAGAGGAGTGAAGCTTAAACAGCGACAAAATCACGAAAGATTAGCCGTTGGAAAATTCATTCCACTTTCTTTGAATTGCAAGTATTATTTGGTGCCTACATCATGGCTTTCAAAGTGGAGAAACTACATCAATGCAAGTGGAAAGAGTGCTTCATTTGTAGAGAAGCCTGAAAATTTGGATGGTGTGATCAATCTTCTGAGGTGTGAAAAGGTAATGTGACTTACTGACTTGAGATTTTTCAATTATTGATTGTCCAGTAAAATCTTTTTAGGCAGCATTCAGAATGCATGATGTCATTTGGTTATTTAAATTTGTATACCATAGCTTAGTGAAAGGAACTTCTGGTCAATTTGGCTGTGATTGTGAAGCATGGTTCTAAATTTTCTCTATTGATCTTATGGTAATTTATCTTATTTTTCTATTGATCTCATTATAATTTAGCTTAAGAACCAATCAAGGAATTTCATTATATTCATATCCCTTCTAATATTAGATCGTTGAGTACTTTTTTGGTTTTTAGTAGGGGTAAATGATACAACAATACGTTAGAGAATATATTTTATATAAAAAATATCTCTATGGGTGTTTCCAATCCTTTAAAATGAGGATTTGATTAAAAAAAAGATAATATTAAATATAAGTATATGATCTTTATTCATATAAATCTATTAATTATGAAGATAATAAAGATTCAAATATTTATGAATTTTCGGTACAAGGAAAAAGTGATCAAGAAAGTTCTTGCAAGTATAATGTTTCAGATTTTTCCTCTATTAGCTTGAGCTCTTATGAATTGTTTTTCTTCTAATATTGAAAATTTTCCATTAATTTGACTCATGTACATGCATCTGGATGCAGCATTCCCGCCTCCTTGAAAGACCTCCTGACCTGATCTGCAAACGTGGTACGGTGCAGCAGAAGTCTGCTGTAAGTATACTGCACAAGTTTATTTGAATGCAATATCTTTTCTTTATATCTTAAAGCAATTTCTCGAACCATCTTCGTCCCTGGAAACATTATTTTATTTTTTAATTTTACTTTTCTTATACATATTATTTATTATTTTTTTGGGGAAGAAATGGGAGATCATATATAAATGAAAGGTGAAAAAGATAAGATAGCCCACAAGCCATTGGGAGCTTAAAATAAGCTCTTCCACTTGGTCATCAAAAGTATAGAGAGACTATGATTGAGTAAATGTTTTAACATTTACTAAGCTAAACAGAAAAGCCGAGCAAAGTAGGCAGGCCAGAGAGTCCTATAAGTTGTTGAAAAAATGAGTATTCCTTTTCAACCAGAGTTTCCATATTAGAGCATTGGAAGCTGTTCTTCTGCTCATTGGTAGTATGCCTTTTAAGGGGCATGCAGAGATGCTTTGATCCAGTGGAGTGTTGTTCTCCTTTGGAAACTTTGGTTTGAAAGGAACTCAGAATTTTCAACAACCATGAGTCCAACAGGGAGGTGTTTTGAGATCTTCTCATACTTTTTGCTTCTTGGTATAGTAATTCTAAATAATTTTGTACTATAACCTCTCTCAAATTGTCCCCAATTGGATTTCTTTTCTGTAACCATTTGGTATGTCATGTGGGGTAATCCTCATCTTCCCTTCTTTTCTTAACCTTCTTTCGATAATGAAAAGTTTGTTCTTATTATTTTTTTTAAAGCTTTGATCATGTTGATCCATAGGTTTACCTTTCTTAATTTTCTGTTATAATTTTTTTAAATAACTACACATACATAATCTTTTTACTTATATATTTTATTAATATTACTTTTAAAAATTCTTTGATTACATTGACACCACACAGATCTGAGTTCAGTTTTTATTAATTTTATGAGTTCAATTGTTATTAATCATTTAGAGATGTTTTACAATGTTTTGAGTTTTTTCGTTTTTATTTTTACTTTATTATTTTAATATTATAAATATTTTTCTGTTTGTTTCTTCAAGGGAAGAAATTAATTTTTGACTTTATACTTAGGTTGTATCAATTTGGAGCCTAAACTTCAACAA
This sequence comes from Cucumis melo, assembly GCF_025177605.1. Taxonomy (NCBI): domain Eukaryota; kingdom Viridiplantae; phylum Streptophyta; class Magnoliopsida; order Cucurbitales; family Cucurbitaceae; genus Cucumis; species Cucumis melo. Next base: position 27,234,815 of record NC_066859.1, on the reverse strand, counting down.
GTGTTGCAATTTTTACCCATTCTTTCAATATGTGCTAATTGGCTCACTAATTTTGACAAGAATAGTGAAAGACTTTATATCGGATGTCCCCGAAAGGGACTTGTGAAAGAATTGCACAAAAATAAACTAAAAATAAATTAGTTTATATCTTATAAACTCATTACTTAAAAATGAATTGCACAAAAATAATTGACCATGCACAAAATAACCATTGAGTAACTTTGCCAAAATTCATAAATTTCAACAACAAAAAATTTAGCTCTAACCCTCCTTTTCCTAAAATTTTATCAATTTCATATTGTATATTAGTTTTACAATTCATTGAACTCATAAGAGTTTTTTTTCTCGGTACTTGAAGCAAGAACTTGTCAAAGGGTCAAAACTGCAACACTTGTTTAAGATCAAGATACAACTTGACAAGTTTAGGTGTCAATTAATTTTTTTTTTCCTTTTTTAATCATATACCATGACTTTTCTTGCACAATTTCTGAAAGTTACTCTCATTTATGGTCAATCATGTGGTTATAAATCTTATGAAGTACAAAAAAGTCCTTTCCCTTCACATTTCATACTTTTTTACGTCCTTTTTTTTTTTTGTTCCCTCAATTTTAGGCAGATGTTTTAACAATCATTTCAGAGAACGACTGGAAATTTTTCTGTGAAGAGTGGGAAGGTAGTGAGGCATGTGGCATCTCTGCTTTGGTTGAGTCAAGTAGTTGTGTAGGGAATGATATGGATGGATCCTCCAAAGAGAAGACAATGGCTGAAGAGGATCTCTGTTCCAATGATGATGTTAACAATGGGGACTTCAAACAAATTCTACTAAAGACTGATCCTGAGGTAATCATCCTTAAATATATTTCCATTTGCTAGGACTTTTTTCTTTTTTTTATTATTATTTAATTGAAATTCTTTACTTTCATTGAGAAAAAAATTAAACCATACACGGGCTTAAAAATGAAAAAAGCCCACCAAGAGGGAATCAACTACAAGAAGGGACTTCAGTAACGAGTAATAATTGCCAAAAAAAGCTAGACACCAAGGCCGAGAGAGAAATAGATAATGTAAAAAAGGCCAAACATCACAGTTGGAACTCTCTCCTACCCATGAAAATTCTATTGTTTCTCTTGCTCCACAAGCCCCACAAAATAGCACATTCTCCAAACTGCCGCAGAAACAACTGTTTCTCACGAAAGGGCAAACATTTAGCATATCTTTCGAGAGAAAACACTGAGAAGAATTTATGAACCAAACTACAAAAATTCATTTAGGATTCTTTAAACGTTTCCAAAATCTCTTAAATTACTTTAACCAAATATATCATCAAAATTTCTTAGGCACCAAGCACATTAAAAGCTTCCGTTCTGATAGTCTCCAAAGTTTTTTTGGCTGATTAGAATTTTCGGAACCGTCTGGTGGATCCCGTGGCATGTAAAATTTATGTTTAAAGATTTGTATTACCATTTTGGTTTAGGAGCTTTCTTGCCTCCCCTTTCCTTTTTGCCAATATACAACGATTTGGTGCTTTCCCGCTGGTGGCAGCACTGAAATCACAAGATTCATCATTTTAATCCTTTCATTATTAATGTACTTGAGAAAGTATTCAGTAGATTGGTTTTATCTATAAAAAAGTATACCAAAGGCAATTGATCACACAGTCAAATTCTCTTATCCTTGCATGCGAAATTACTAATGGCTAAACAATAAAATAAAGCTTGAACTTGAAGTAACCATAAAATGATGTCTCTCTTTCTTTGACCTGAAAAAGAAGTCCTCTTTTTCTGAGTATTAATCAGCTATTAATTATATATTGATAGGTTTTAAATAAAGAAAATTGTTATCGATTAGATATGAATTAAGGTTGAATTTCTCAACTGACTTGCGATATTAAGTTGTCTTGATACTAAAAATCTTGCTTGTTGCTTCATTGGTCCTGAATGGTCTTTTGATGGAGCAGATATGTGAAGAATGTATAGGAGAACGAGAAAGCTGTGAGCTAATGCAGAAACTAAACTATACCGGCGAGGATATTTGTGTATATTTTTCCCGTGGGAAGGATGCTCCAAAATCAATTTTGGAAGCTCCTGAGTCCACTGTTGATCCAGATCGTCGTATCTCAAAGCGTGCAAGGAAGACAAATTCAGGGAATTTTGTGAATCTTAAAGTTTCTGGTTCGACATCAGTGTACCAGTTAAAAATGATGATATGGGAATGTTTTGGGGTAAGCTTTGCAGAACAGATGGCATATGGCGATTGAATTGGTTTGCTGAAACTATTTTTCATCCATGCTTGAATAGTGTGCCCAAATATTTAATTTATTTAATTATGTATTTATTTTATGTTGATTCACATGTTTATTAAAATGATAATCCTACAGCCCAGAGATAGTCTACTTTTTCAACCTTAATCTTACAAGACATTTATTTGGGGAAAACTTGGATTTATTTATTTTTTCAGTTCATTGATAGCTACTGTAGGTTTGGATGAACACTCCGTCTCCCTCTCTCCTGTTTCTGTGTGTACGTTTATTTTTCTTTTTTCTTTGAACTTGCATTTTTGTGAACCAAGTTTTGGAGGATTTTCCTAACCCCAACACAAGCCAAACAATTCTGATTAGTAGGAATGTAAATGCAGCTTCTTGGAGTGCTCTTTCTAATAACAATTTCCGTAATTTAATTAATACAATTCAGGGTGTCTTTTTTGGAAACCTCTAAAGGCAGTCTGTTACATTTATGTTATAACTTTTCATGATTCAGAAAAGAAATAGAAAATATTTACCAACTAAAAATGGAAAATTAATTATTTCGTTTATGTTTTGAACTGGTTTCTGCAGGTTGTGAAGGAAAACCAGATACTTCGCAAAGGTAATAGGATAATTGATGGAGAAACTGATACTTTGGCAGACAAGAATATATTTCCTGGAGACAAACTATGGGTAATGGATTCTGAAATTCATGAACATCGAGATATTGCTGGTAAGTACATTTTTCTTGTGCAAATTATTGTTTAAATTCGAGTCCAAAATCAGCACTCGAATCTTGGAATCTTTTTCTCCTTTTGTTTTGATGTTGGTTTGAAATGATATTTTTCAATATCTTCCGTCTATACCTTGGAATGGTCGAATGGAAACAAGTGAAAACAATAAACTGAAAAGTAATATGCAAACAAACATTCCCATGGAAAGGAAAAGGTGCAATGGTAGTAGTTACAGATTTGGCCTTGGCCATTGTCATGAAGTGCTTTTCATTTAGGTGCCCTTGGATACACTAATTCTGTATGTTTGCCTGATCACTGAATTCTTGGATAAGCTCTGTTAACTGAGGACCCATCAATAACATAACATGCCTCTCGTAATCTAGTCTCATCAGTCATCACAATTATGTAACTGGAACCTTTTTTGGGGCGTTGATAGCTTACTGTAGTGTAGATAGTGGGTAACGCATTGTCTGAGTCTGTTACTGCAGCAAACCATGATCTTCTAAGAAAGTATTACATTTTACCGCCGTCCATGTCTGGAATTGTCGGCATTGTATTTTACAACTCTCTTAGCATTCTCATAGGTTTTAAAATTTTTTTGAGCTGTATCTTAAATAAATTGATTGTTATTGTCGTTGACTTGTATGCTTGTTGTCATGGACAGACGAGCTTTCCGATCCCAAAATGAATATCCAACATACTGAGGAAGGGTTTCGTGGAACGCTTTTGGCTGCTAATGTTTCATCTGAAGTTGTTTAAGAAGCATTGAAACATGAGGCGCTCCTGCTGCCTGTATTTACAAAATTTTGTAGATCTTCATAATGAGGGGAAAAACTATTGCACCATGCTCAGCATTTTGTTGTAAGTTGCACCTTTATCGTCATTCATCTCTTTTCAAGTCTTTCCTTTCTATCTTTTTATTGTGCTAGTGAATCTTGTCACAGTTGCTGAAAACCACACAGATGGAACACAGTTTCTTTTTCTTCTTCATGGAAACCATAGTTTGTTTTGGTCACCATAGATTGGAAGTCTTTTTTGTATTAGGTGTTCTTTTTGGCGGGGGGTGGCTTCTACCCTTGGCTTTAGGATGTTCCATAATCTTTTTATTTGAAGAAAGAATTTTGTCATAAAAGCCGTTGCTGCTTTATAGAATATTCTCAAGGATTGGTTAATGGCTCTTGGTTTTAGCTTCACTTGTATAATGATGTAATAATGATTTCTCCTGAGATGATCACGAAGAAGACCGGAGATTTTTTTATGGTTAATTTACAAGTTTAGTCTTCGAACTTTCAAGTTTGTGTTTATTTGGTTCATAAACTATTGAAAATGTTTAATAGGTCTATGAACTTTCAATTACCTATATAATAGGTCCCTAAATTTTAAAAATGTCTAATCAATCCTTCCCAAATAGGCCATTGACATATTCACATTTTTCAAAAATTAATGCAATTCACCTATTAGATATAAAATTAAGTTTTATGTCGAATAAGATCTTGAAGACTAAATTGTGTTTGATATATCTGTGAATTTAAGAAAATGATAAATAGGTCAATGATCTACTAGACCTAAAATTGCAATTAAGAGACCTATTGCACACCAAATTGAAAATCGAGGCCAAATAGACACAAGTTTAAATACATAGACTGAATCTGTAATATAACCTTATTCGAACAAAAAGAAGGGGTAAAAGAAGGGGTAATTGCAGTTATGATCGGTTTATTGTTCAGTAGTCTATCTGAAGTCTTGCAAAAGTGAAAAATGAAAACATTTATATTCCTAATATGTAAAATATTTGAATCTCTTTGCTAAAAACCTCCATGTGAAGGGTTTCTGTGCGAAGGGTATAAAGTCTCCTTGGCCGTCTATTTGCTTGTATCTCATTTAGAATCTTACAATTTTCTTGCGTTGCTTTATAGTCATATTTTGTCCAGATGTATGCCACTAACCTTTACGTTTTGTTGGATAAATTGTACTTTGTGTATTGGTTGAACCGAAATGCGCTGCATTGTAACTATGCATAAAATTAGTTATGTCGTTCAATGTTCATATTGCTAACTGCTAATGTATTTATCTTTTAAGAGTCTGCTATCTTTTTCAGAACCAGCTTGTGAAATGAATAGAAGAACTGTGTTTTCTGTAATCAGAGAAGGGAGCCATAAAATGTTGGACTGTGGGATAAATTGCTTTTGGGCTTCGCTTGGACGATGCTACAGAAGACAGAACGAAAAATTACGCTGCAGGTTTTGATTGAGCCCCAACCACAGAGCTCGTCATTAGTTTTTCCTTCACATACATTGGCTGTATATCATGTTTAAAATATCAAGGACATTTGAATTTGCTGATTGCTCCTTTACATTGTGTATAAAATGTTTCAGTAGTCATGACTAATGATGCATACTACAGTGTACAAGTCTCTTTTTCTTCTGCTAGATTTCAGGAGATAATAAGATAAGAACTGAACTTGATTGTTAGTACCACCCAACACGGCCCAAGATTTTCTTTCAGGTGCGCTTCAATTTAAGAATTTAAATTATGTTTATTAATTCGATCTCTGAGTTCTATAATGTGATTTTTTTGTTTTAATCATGTTGATTGAAAATCATGAACTTGCTGTTCGATTTTGTCTGGGTTTCAGGGGTAGGGGAATACTTTGTAAAAAAGAAAAACATGAACTTGTGGTTAGATTTTAAAGGATTACTTCAATGGGAGGAGTTCTAACAATCAAGTTCAGTTCTTCCATAAATGTTCACAATTTTAATGTTGAAAAAGGAGCATTTTGAATTTGGTCGAGTGTTTATATATGAAATGCAGTTCAATTGATGGGATATATGAGACTCACTATTATATTCAAAAAAGATTTCGTAAACAATGTTAGTGTGAAGAAAAGAGATTTCGTAAACAATCTGTAGACTTGATTGAAATTCATCCCAAAGTTCGGGCATATTTGAAATCCGAACACATACCACATGTATACTTTGGGGAAATTAACTGTATATCTCAACTGTATATACCTTACCGTTTATGAGTATTTTTTTTTAATAATTTGATATATTCATTATCCTTTCTTCTGTTGAAAACATTACAAAGATTTTTTTGGATAGAATCAAATACATTCTTAAGTAGACTCATCTTTTGAATTCTTATTAAACTCATCTCTTGGATCCTTAGTAAACGAGCGTTAAATATACATAAAAAAAACCACAACTATAGTTTTCTTAGTTTGACAATAAAATATAATTGTTAATTTTATCCACTAAACTATGTTCGATCACATATTTAGCCCTTGAAAGTAGAATTACGATGTATTCGTGGTACAAACTAACTATTCGATGTCCCAAATGATGTCCAATCCACCCTAGAAACAACAATTTCTCAACATTTTACTCGTCGTGGTGATGTAAAAGTACATAACTGATGGTTCATAAACTTTTGCTACTTGCTACCAACGCTTTTTCTCCTTTATATTGTGAATCATTAATGTAATTCTTGCTTCCCGTTTTTCAATTTAAAAATTTAGCAAATTGCTACTCAATCTTTTCTCGATTTAAAAGTTTAGCAACTTGCTACTCAATCTTACCCTTTTTTGTGGTAAAGTATAAAACAATTAAAAAACAGTTATTTTTGAACATAAATAAAATAAATCAAAATATTTACAAAATGGTGTTGTCCATTTCTAAAATAAGGCTACTATCTACAAAATAGTATCAATGTGAGAAAGAAACACAATACCGTATTATATGTATTATATGTATCTTGATTTATCACAATATTTTATAAATATTTTGAGATTTTTATCCTTTAAAATATTTTTTTTAAAAAAAAGTAAAAATGGAAGAGTAATAAAAAGTAGGGAATAAAAAGAAAAGAGGGAGATTGAAAAGGAAGAAGATGATGTAACCATGGTTGATCATAAAATAAGGGACTCCACGTACGATCAACTACCACGTGTTTCCCATAATTCATTCAGTGCTATCATCTGTATATGGACCTTCGCCTTCCTTCAATTTGCTTTTCAACTATTTCTTACTGTCCTTTCCTTAATTCTCTTTCACAATCTTCTTTACGGTGCTGATTTCAGAGTTCCTGTCGCCGCTCTCCGCCGTCCGATTGACAGTCGGAGGACCATAAAGTTCAACTCCAAGGTGAAGTAAAGTGGTTTCTGTCTTGAATCTACTTCCTCAGTTGCCTAAGGGAGTTTGATTCTTCTTCTTTTGTTTGGGGCTTCGATATTTATTCATTGTTGTGATTCATTTTGGGAAAATGGGTTTGTAGAGAGAATGGTGATTTTAACTACTAAATGGCTTGGGCAAGGAACAGGGTCGTTTCCATTGCTTACTGCTCACAAGTTTAGTTCACCGAGGTATATGTTAGTTTATCATTAATCATTTTTTAATCCAAACGTGAATCTAGCTTAGTTTTGGCTCTTCTACCCAAAAGTATATTTATTTATTTATTTCGAGTTCAATAGCAAGTAGGTACGAGGACTTACCTCTTGGTTGAACGCATTTCTGATAAGTTAACCTTGTATTAATGTGTTTGAATGAAGATATTGGCATCATTTGGATTTATTTCTTATACTTTCTTGATTCCATTTATAGTTTTTTTTCTCTTATTATTTTCGCTTTAAAAATTGTTACTTCAACTCAGGAAGAAATTTGAAGCGATTAAGCCATCCAAGGCCACCAATTCTGAGACTAATACCAAGAAGGCAAACTTATCTGTCAAAAGAAGGGAGAAGATCAGACTGCCTAGTTATAGTGGCGAAGGCAGGACGTATCATATCAGAGAATTCCTGAATCACCCTTCAGGAATTGAAGCAATGCTTAACAAAAATGCCTTGAAAAGTTTCCAGTTACTTGATGCCAACACATACAGGTCTCTTCCCTTTCTCTTTGGTGGTAGTTTCATCCTATTAGTTTTTAAAACAATGGCATATGATTTTCTCTTTTGCATCTAATAGCCTAAAGTCATTACCCTAATTACAAGTTATTATGTCCTCTTTGAGGTAGACGATTAGTGTTTTGTTTTTGCAGATGCACTCTGCCTAAATTGCAACTTTTGAACTTTGAAGCTGCACCTACATTGGATTTACGATTGATCCCGACAGATGAGGATTTTACCGTTGAGATGCTTTCGTGCAAGGTGAGGAGTCTAGTCACTGAATGAGTTGGCAGGTAGAAACAACAAAGATTTACAAGATATCTATTTGCAATTGATTTTAAGAGTTGAGTGATTGAGATTAAACCTCCGCAGGGGATTAAAATAGTTGGATAGGTAGTCATTTCATGATCTTGTTAGACTTGAGCATTAAGGAAATAATCCTTTTAGTTTAATAGATCAAAAGCAAAAGTTTCTCTGAGCTGCATTCCAGGCTTAAAGATCACTGGAATCTTTAAGCCCTGTTTTGATAAACCATTTTGTTTTAGGTTTTTTTTTCTTTCTAAATTGACACTTAAAATTACGTCGACCTGTTAGTTTCTATTTTGTCATCTACCTTTTATGAATATCTTCAAAATTCAAGTCAAGTTTTGAAAACTACAACAAATGGTTTCAAATATTTTTTTCAGAAAAGATAAAAACAACGATTTTTTAAAAACGACATGGTTGGGCCTAAATTTCTTCCCATATATGTTGAGGAGAGGTCTAAATTGTTTGATGTGGGAGTGTGCTGGTTCTGACACCTTTGGGTTTTTGTTAGATTGATTGACGATATGATAGTTATACCCATTTATTTTGAAGTCTACAGGAAACTACTATCGTATGCCCAGATGAGAGTTAATTGGAAATTATGAATAAATACACGTGCATATTAAGATCATAGTAAACTTTATTTGTTGTCGATTCAATTGGAAGCACAGTACAAAAGGTTCAAAATTGGTGACATTTGAAATTTTATTCTTAGTTTGAAGGTTCGGAATTGGTGGAACGCCAAAACGACCATTTTTCAGGTAAATTGAAACTTCCTCTAATACATTACTATAGTAGCTAGCTATGAAAATCATTGATTTTTTAATCCAAGTGTACCTCAACTAGTCAAGGTATGTCCCCTCATCTAAAAAGTCAAAGATTTATCCTCTCATGTGTGGTTGAACTCTATGAGAACTGTAGATTTGACGTCTCTAAAGAGTAGAAACACTTTTCTAATTCATTGACATTTCAAGTGACGAGGGCAAGATGGTCTAGATGATCATTGCTTTTAAATGTGCAGCCATGATGATTAATCATTTGACATGGGACACAATCGATTCAAATTCATATCTGGAAGTTGATGTGAAGTTGAATTTGTCTCTGGAGGTTATACTCTTTATCATTATTATCATATTTAACTGGTTATCATTTACGGACTGAATAGTTCATATCTTCTATGCAGATTTATACACTTCCCTTCACCCTAATGCCTACTGCCGCAGTCGAGAATCCAGGGAATTTGTAAGTTATTTAGTCCTATTTGTTAACTATGTGGTTTTTAGTTCTAGAAAATTAAATTGGTAAATATTACTAACGTCCACCTATGAGTTTATTTGTTAGTTATTTATTTTCTAATAATAAAGTCTTCATAATTCTCTTGAAAAATTAAAAAAAATAGTAATTGAAAATTTCTTAAACTTCAAAAGTTACCTTCAGAAAGACGACTCCTTTAACTATACTCTATCTACTGTATTAACTTAAATTAACAATATGAAAAGGAAAAGATTTCACTGATACCTAATACTGTTCTAGCAACCTCTAGCAAGAACTCTTCTGTTTGCCAGCAAATCTCCTAAGCTATAAATAGAAACTGTTATACCAGCTTTTGCATTAGTTTTCCAATTCAGTTTCAATGATCGAGTAAGACCCGAACTTCAACTGGATGGATAATACTCAATAATTGAGTTTCCTTTTGCTGTGGCTATTCATTATCATTCTAGGTTATGTACCATTTCTTATAACTCTAAATTATGGTGACACAGGATGCTACAAGCTCTCTTGGACAACCTTGTGCCTCTACTGCTGCGGCAATTAGTGCAAGATTATGAAAAATGGATTAATCAGCAGCTAGATCATTCTCAACTCTCCATCTCATGATTCACTGTGAAGTTAAACGATAGCCTTCCATTTTCAAGCTACCAGAAAAGCTAGAAGTTAACTGAAAGAAAAAAGAAAAAAGAAAAAAAAAAAAAGATTGTAAAGGGTGTTTTAACATTACATTTCTACATTGTACATTGTTTAGGCTATTCCTACAAAAGGGAAGTAAAGTAGTCGATTTAAGGCCACGTGAGAGTGAAGTTTAGAGACCTTGTTTAGCTTGCAACAAGAAAGTTAATGAAAAATATAGTTTGTATGTAAAGTTTTTATTATTAATATGTCTAGTAAAAGATTCCAAAAACTCTAAACTTTAAACGACAATCTTTGAAAGAAAATGAATACATGTATTTCATTTTAAGAAAAATGAGTACATGCTTATTATATAACTAAACAAATTTTCGACACAACTTCAAGAAACTAAATACACGACAACATGAAATTTTGAATTTAAATGGCAACCTAAGGTTTTCAGCACACCTTTGACCTTTTGATTTCAAAAAAAATGAAAAGAAGACAATTATTTAACTTAAATGACAACTTAAAGATTTGAACAGAAACTTTTGACAACATGAAGATTAGAAATACTTTTCATTTAAGATTTGAACTTCCAATTAAAAAAAATAAAAATAAAAGTATATGTCAATGAATCTCTAAAACTAGACTTATATAGTGAAAAGAAAAAAAAAAAAACAAAATAGAGACATTATAAGAACTTCAATAGAGCTTCAAAATTTACTCCGGAACTCAGAATCTTCTGCCCATACAAACAAACTTGCTAGCACAAATGGGATTCAAATATTGGATCGCCTTTCCAAAACCTGATGAATACATTTCAACAATGAACAATACACAAAAAGCAATTCCATTTCTGTCCCTGCCCGTAACAAGCTTTTCTGTAGCAACTATGAAGCAAGCTGAAAGCAAACAATATTTCACATAAATTGTCGTTAAAGGAAAGAGGAAATAAACAATAAGCAAACATACGAATACTGAACCCAAGCCTAATGATTATCATGTCTGCTCGATCGAGATTCATATTTGGCCCTCTTTCGGGAATCCTCCCTATCTCTTGTAGATTCATAATCTTTCTCAGATCTCTGCCTGCTACTTGGTTGATACTCCCCTCTTTCAACTTCCCTGCTCGATTTTAGACCCTCATCTCTTTCATGTTTTCTCCCTCTAGGCTCCTCATATCTGCTGTGCCTTTTTTCCTCTTCAGTATCTTGATCAGTCCTGCGGTGGTGATGAGACTCGTTAGCCTTGCGATGATGTCTACTTCCATGCTCAGTTTCTTCAGTGTATCTGCTTCCTGTTCGAGTCGACTTTCTGTCATCATCCTCATTGTGTGCACTGTAGCGTGATCTAGTGTTTGATTCAGAGTCAATTTTGGAGTCTTCCCTGTACCGTCCATCCCTTGTCTCATCGTACCTACCACTTCGTGATCTTCTGCTTGATTCAGAATCATGTTTGAAATCTTTCTTGGGGTCAGAATTTCGATTTCTAGATTTTGACTCTGGCTCTTGCTCATTTTCACGACCTTCATCAAGCTTTCTCTTGCTGTTCATTTTATCTGTACGTTGACTTGCATGATTGAACTCATGGATAGAATCTTTCTTAAACTTGTCCAAACCATCTGCACGGTTTTTCCCTCTTTCACGAGCTCCATCAGTTGATTTTACTCCCTTCTCTAGATCAGAATCATCACTTGACGAATATTTCTTAGCTCTCTTGTGTTTAACTGCTAGGCTATCATCAGAATTCTCACTGTCATCATGTTGCCTTTTAGCATCCATTTTTCTTTTTGTAGCTATCTTACCACTTCTACCAAGATATTCACCTTCTTCTTCAGATTTATCATCAGTATTGTGTCTCCTACCTTCTGGATGGTTTAAGTTCCCTTTTCCTCTTTCACGAGCTCCACTGCTCAATTTTCTTCCCTTCTCAAGATTAAAACCGTCACCAGACGAATATTTCTTAGCTCTCTTGTGTTCATCATCGCCCTTTCTATCAACTGCTAAGCTACCATCAGAATTATTGCTATAATCATCTTGCCTTTTAGCATCTATTTTTCCTTTTGTGGTTATCTTACCACTTCTACCAAAATATTCACCTTCTTCTTCAGAACTATCATCAGTACTGTGCCTCCTACCTCTGCGCCTCTTCACTAATTCATCACTGCTAGAGCTGTTATCACCACTTTTTTCATCATCAATGTCATGTCTGCGTCTACGATCATCTTTCTTAGGATACTTTCTCGACTTTTCAAAATCGGATTCACTATCTACCCTGCTCTTTCCTGTACGTTTACTGTGAAACCTATGCGTACTCTTCTTGCGACCTACATCAGAATCAGAACTGTCATGGTCAGAGCTGTCACTTTCTCCATATCTTTTACCATGCTGGTTTTTGTGCTTCAGTTGCCTGTGTTTATCTTCAACCACACTGTCAGAATTGGTTTCATCAGTAGAATCCTGTTTCTGGCTTCTTTGCTTCTTCACCTTTTGACTTTCATGTCGACCAGATCCTTTCTGGTGACTGTCCATCCCAATCTTATCACCATCTGTAAAGGAATCAGAATCATCGCTATCATGCCTTGTGCTTTTCTTCTGCTTCTTTGAGGTGTGTTTCTTGTCAACGTCACTGTCGGGATCACTTCCATGACCTCTTTGATTACTTCTCACACTCCTCTTGGTTTTCTTGTGCTCTCCACCAGAATCACTATCAGAAGAATCATCACTATCATGCCTTCTGTTTTTCTTATGCTTCCTCGAGGTCAAATATTTCTGGTCAAGATCGCTGTCTGAGTCACTTTCAGGATCATCTTTCCGTTTATTTCTCGAGTGCTTCTTGGTTACCTTGTGCTCGCCTCCAGAATCAGTTCCAGAAGAATCGTCACTATCATGCCTTCTATTCTTTTTAGACTTCCTTGAGGCGACGTATTTATTGTTGACATCAATGTCAAGTTCACTTTCAGAATCAATCCTTCTACTATCTCTCAAGTTCTTCTTGGTTCCCTTATGCTCACCAGAATCTGCGTCAGAAGAATCATCCTTGGGTCTTCTTTTTTTATCCTTTTGATGACCTTTCAACTCTTTCGAAGCCCCCTTTTTGACATCCTTATCATCAAACTGATCTTCAGTGCCACGCCTTTTCCAGTTCAATTCTCTGTCCAAAAAAGAGTGTTCAGACTTCTCATGACGTTTAATATCAGCATTCTGACCCTCTCTTCTACTCCTTGATGGATCAGAAATCTCTTCTTTAACCTGTTCACCATCATCCAATGAACCCAACCCAAGAGCAGCTCTCAATGTTTTCATCTGCTCCTCCTTTCTTGCAGCAATCTGGTGAGTCTGTGTATCTGATACCCTATTCAATCAAAGGACGCCATTTAGACAATCACTTCGTGGATTGTACAGAATAAGCACACAGCACTGGTCATAAAACTATAAATATGATAAAGGATCAGAGTCGACAGAAATATAGTAAGTACTAAAATTAGTTTGACCACACAAGGAAAATAAATTTGCATTAAACCATGAAGGAAGAAGAGACAGAGCCATGACACTAGATGCTAAAAGGCCACTTTCTTGTCCCTACCCAAATATCCATTCTACCACTAAAAAGGTTACCATTTATTATTGAACGACCAATTATACTGCTTGGAAAGGGAAATTCTTGTAAGACAGCACGGGCAAGCCAAGCAACCATGGATAATAGAAATTTACCAATGTGGACTTTTAATATACAGTATTCACATATGGTTTTGCTCCAGTCTCCTTCCCCTTTCCACCTTTTCTATTAAGTGAATAAAAATGTTGTGCTTCACATTCACACTCCATTCTTTCGTGATACAGTCATTATTATTTCTCAAGAAATAAATTACATCATCTTACATATCATTTATGGAGAAGTGCCTTCCAATTTAGTATGCAAACAATTAACAAAAACTAAATACCAAAAGAATGGTATTTGAGAATTTCTGATTATAATAATAGAATAAAAAGGAAATCTCCATGACTTCCCAGCTATCAAATATTCAGCAATTTATTATTCAATCTCTCCAAGCTTTTGTGTATCAAATCAAATGAACGAGTGAACACCATACCTCTTATCAGCAAGAACAATGGCAGAGGATCCATCTTTTTCCTCAGAACCAGAAGCAGCTTCCAAATTCTCGCGAGCTTCCCTCAACTTTTCAGAAATTTCCTTCTCTGTATAGCCTTGGTCATTGAGCTTGTCCTCAAGTATGACAAGTTTGAGTTCAATCTGACGCTTGCGGTCATGCTCGAGAATGTCTTTATTAGGTTTCTTAGAAACTCCAGCAGTGCCCTGATCTTCTTCAAATCCTCTGGTGCTTTCAGCAACCTTTCCAGTCTTTGGCCTCACAAAAAACTTGTTCGTCTGGATATAACCATTAGTGCCAGACCCTCTAGGAGTCTGTAATCCAATACCGTTATACATAGCCCTGCTTCGCCAACCTAGAAAGAATCCAGTAAGAAACTACCGAATCATTCAAAACCATTCAATACAATGAAGAAAAGACACGAATCGCTAAAAAAAAAAAAAAAAAATCTAAGCACCAAAATAAATAAAAAGAGAAATCGAGAAATCGAATATCATAACTGCGAGCAATAAAACAGAAATGTTTCATTAAAAGAACCAAGATTCCATCTCTGAAACCCCTCGAAATAATATTTTCAAATCTCCATACCTCAAACTTGAAGAACAATCGAGAGTGAGGCTTAAGAACGAAATCAAAGAGAGCACCAGAAGGGAGAGATCTTAAACGATCAAATACGGCGACAACATTGAGAGACGAGAGAGAAATTGAGATCAGACGGAGAAGCTTGAGATAAATCGAAGTGTTGAGAGATGAGAGAGAAATTGAGATTTTCGGTCAAGCGATGAAGAACCCTAACTTATTAGATATTTTATTGAATTATATAAAAGATCCTTAAGGTATTTATGTGAATTTAGGGGTCCCTTTGGTTGTTTGATTGTTGATTCATGTGAGCTTAAATACTTTAAATCAAAGGAAATAAATTAATTCAATATATTAAATTGTCAATAATAAGTTACATATTCGTACCAAAAAAATAGATTACATGATTGTTTTATAATTATTTTATCTAGATCATAGTTCCAAATCTAATAAATCTTAATTAATCTAGGAATATTAAACCTTAATTAAATAGAAAAAATAGACCTAATTTAATAAAAATATCTCAATATTATAAATTATTAATTCAACCTATATGACACGCACTTTAATTATATACATATTATTACGTCTAATATCCAAAACAATGAATCCAATGAAAACAACCAGAAATTTTAGTAACAAATTTAGAAATTGGTTTTGAGATTTTATTATTGATCTAACAAATCGCTTAAAAGTATTAGAGAAAATTAAAACATTATTTTCTCACCACAATTTTACCCTTTTCAAAGTCCAAGGGAGGTGATTAATAAATTATATTTTAAGGATGTAAGAATGTAATTGTAACAAAGACCATACTTACAAAAGTGAATGCAATTTTTCCATAAAAAGAAAATTATCTAAGACATATGTTTTATAAAGAAAATCTATGTTAAATAATACAAATTTTTAATAGTATATCATCCAAGATCTCTACAATAACGTAAAGATACATATAATAGTCTATTTTTTTTATTGATTGGCAAGAAAGAAAAAAATTTGAACACTTTCTCACTTCTCTATTTTATTGGAGGGCTGTCCTAATAAATTTTAGAACAAAACTACTATTTTTCTAGTAAGTTTTCCATTATTTGTATAATAATAATAATAATAATAATAAAAAGGCTCCCCATCACATATTTTAATATATGATAAAATCTTATAAATAGTCCCAAAGTAAAAACAGTTTTTAATTCGAATTATCCAAACCAAGAGACCAAAAATTATCCAATGACATTTTATTATTATTAGTAGTTGCAAAGATGAAAAATCAAATTATACACTTGGGGAAGTTAACCTATTAACTTGAAATGTTTACTCAAAAGACAGTACAAGATATACGAAATTGTATCACTGCATTATATTCTTTACATCAACTATATAAGTGGTAATGAGTCTGCCGTTTACTATAATTATTAGTTAATTACAAAATTAATCTCTAAAATTCTAGCAGTAAAACTCAGTCTCTAGACTTTGATGGTTGTCTCAAACGGTTAGTCAAGTCAAGTTCACTTGTGTTCATCATCGCCCTCTCTATCAACCGCTAAACTACCACCAGAATTATTGCTATCATCATGTTGCCTTTTAGCATCTACTTTTTCCTTCTGTAGTTATCTTACCACTTCTACCAAAATATTCACCTTCTTCTTCAAAACTATCATCACTATTGTGCCTCCTACCTCGGCGTCTCTTCACTAATTCATCACTGCTAGAGCTGTTATCGCCACTTTTTTCATCATCAATGTCATGTCTGCGTCTACGATCATCTTTCTTAGGATACTTTCTCAAATTTAATATGAAGACTTGACTAACATGCTTTCTGACCCTCTCTCCCATTCCTTGATGGATGAAATCTCTTTAACATAGTTCGCCATCATCCAATAATGAACCCAACCCAAGAGCAGCTCTAAATGTTTTCGTCTGCTTCTCCTTTCTTGCAGCAATTTGATGAATATGTGTATCTGATAGCCTATTCAATCAAGGGATGCCAACAAAAGAATGGTATTTGAGAATTTCTGAAATCCAAACAAATTTAGTATACTAAATTAACAAAAACTAAATACCAAAAGAATGGTATTTGAGAATTTCTGATTATAATAACAGAATAAAAAGGAAATCTCAATGACTTCCCATCTATCAAATATTCAGCAATTTATTATTCAATCTCTTCAAGCTTTTGTGTATCAAACCCACAAAATGATCGAGTGAACATCATACCTCTTATCGGCAAGAAGAATGGCAGAGGAAGCAGCTTCCAAATTCTCCCGAGCTTCCCTCAACTTTCCAAAAATCTCCTTCTCTGTAAAGCCTTGGTCACTGAGCTCGTCTTCAAGTATGAAGAGTTTGAGTTCAATCTGACGCTTGCGGTCATGCTCGAGAATGTCTTTATTGGGTTTCTTAAGAAGACAAGCAGTGGCCTGATCTTCAAATCCTCTGGTGCTTTCAGCATTTGACCTCACAAAAAACTTGTTTGTCTGGATATAACCATTAGTGCCAGACCCTCTGGCAGTCTGCAATCCAATACGGTTATTCATATCCTGAATCATTCAAAGCATTTAATAATAGTGAAGAAAAAGACACTAATCCCAAACAAAATAAACCCCAAGTGGGGTTCAACTAAAAGTTTTAAGTATGGTGATCGATAAATTAAAATTTTAAGGATGTAATTATAACAAACACCAAGTTGTTTATGCAATTTTCTCTAAAATGAAAAACAAATAATCATCTATTATCTCATATCTATATTTTATTAAGAAAATTTATTTTAAATGATGCAATTATTAAATATATTTACAAATATCACAATCTAACCTAGATAAACTATATGACTACATAAATTAAGATAAACGATTATATGTGTCTCTATATTTTTTTATTGAATAGTGAGAAGGTTGAAAAAGAAATATTTGACCACTTTTCTCTCTTCTCTATTTTATTGGAGGGTTGTCCTAATATTTTTTACACACCCAAACTACAATTTTTCTAGTAAGTTTTACGATTTTAGTATAATAAAAGAAAAAAAAAGTTTTAAAATCTTTTTAGTAGTTGAATGACATTTTATTATCATTACTATAATTAGTACGAAGAATCAAACTAAACACTTGTGAAATTTAACTATAAGTCATAATGAGTCTGCCCTTTATTATAATTTTTAGTTAATTACAAAATTAATCTCGAAAATTCAGTACGGTCTAGCAGTAAAGAATTTAGTCTCTAGACTTCGATGGTTGCCTCAAAAAAACAGAACCATCACTCTCATACCTTCTGTTTTCCTGATGCTTCCTTTTCATACCAAAATTGCTGCTGTCTAGTTCATTTTCAGAATCATTTCTTTGATCATCTATCGAGTGCTTCTTGTTGGTTTCTTTACTCTCACCAGAATCGGTGCGGGAAAATGTTTTTTTTTCAATGCCATGTTTTTTTCCAGTGGAATAGTCTTCCAAAAACGAGTGTTCAGACTTCTTATGAAGCTTAATATCACCATCTGCCCCTCTTCTATTCCTTGACCAGAAATCTCTTCTTTAACCTGTTTACTATCGTTCGATGAAGCCCAACCCGGGAGCAGCTTTCAATGTTTTCATCTGCTCCTCCTTTCTTGCAGCAATTAGGTGTGTGTATCTGATCTGTGATGGGTTTAATCAAGGAAAACACCATTTAGGCAATCACTTGTCCAAAAAATAAGAAAACAGCAGCCGGTACAAAGCTACTTGTATGATATAAGATCAGAATCAACAGAATGACCTAATTAGGAGAATAAATTTTTATAAAACCACGAAGGAAAAGAGCACAGAGCCATGAAATTATTAATTAACAAACAAATTTTATATAGGCCACTTTCTTATTCATACTCGAGAAAATTACCATTTATTATTGCACAACCAATAATAAATGGAATTGTGTATATTAGTAGGTGTAGTCCTTAAATTTAGTATGTTGAAGTTAATTTATATCAAAATTGGTTAAATATTAATAATAATGATAATAATTATTATTATTATCATGTAAGAAAATACAAAATATGAATATGTTTCCAAGATTAAAAGTGAAGATGTAAAAGACAATAAAACAAAATCAATAATCTAGGCAAAGCTCAATGGAGGAAAGGCTAAGCTTGATTGAGAAATTTTCTAGCAATCCCTTTGTTCACACTAGGAATTTGTCTCCATAAATATTTGTGGACCCACGTTTCTGTCGGTGAACTCTACTTTATTTTTTAAAACATGCAGACATAACAAACAATAGAATTGTTTTTAAACTTTTCTAGTCTTTCTTCTACGAGCTGTTGCAGTTGACCTAATATGTACAGCCACAGGCAATGGAACCTAATGATGACCCCTTCATTAATTTTCTCCCAAGTTCATCATCCCAGGTTAGAAGAGAACAATAAAGGAGAAGCAATCAGTACCTAATCGATGATGATATTCCTTCTCGCTGGTGGCTACCAGGTCAGCCACTTCTTGCTCAGAGGGAAATGTCACTTCCAAAACTTCTCCATCTGTGCCCCAAGCATCAATCTGGAGGCATAGAAAATTACAATATGAATATAGTCGAGGGCTTGGAGAAACTTTGGAAATAAAAGCAAATGCACTGATTTAATAATCCAAAACTTTTTCACTCATCTGTACTCCAAGCAAATGCATTGACAAAATTTTGCAGTTGGCCAGCAGTGAAGATTCAGCAAAGCTGTTTTGTTGTTCTCTCAGTGTTCCCTCTTCACTCATCTCGAAGCTTTTTGCGAGCATTTTGTCAGCTTACTTTGGGTTACTTTTGTCATCTGCTTTAATTAATTGTTTTGTACCTAATTTACATTCTAGATTTCATTCGTGCTTCCAGGATAAATCTTGTTGTTATTGTTGAGTTTGATTTAGCTATTGTTTATATCTGTTTTAGCTATTTTGCTTTCTATATAACTCCCTTGTACTTTGAGTGTTAGTCTCTCTTATTATTACTATTATTATTAATAAAGAAGCCTATCTCCGTTTAAAAAAAAAAGCACTTGAAGACCTAAAATAGTAACCAAGTATGTAAGTGCAACAAACTTAGTTTCAAACCAACCTAAAAAATGATTAAAACGTGTCAATTGTTGCTTGAACTTTCAAAACGGTCAAACAATGCTCAAGTGTAAGTTCGTAACTTATGAACCTACGTAAAAGTTCAAAAAGTGTGAAAAAGCACTTCAAAACCCAAAATAGAAACAAGTGTTTAAGTGCAACAAACTTAGTCAAACCAACCTAAAAAGTGCTCAAAACGTGTCCAAGTATAACTTGGACTTTCAAAACATAAAGTAAACGTATTTAATGTAGTTTTAGCTCTTAGGTTCCTAAAATTTTTAAGAATGCTTTCAAATATAAAGCTAAACCTCACGACTGAAGTTTTCTGATTCAATTAAAGACATGGTAAAAGAATCCAATTACTCGAATACCCCATACTTTCTTAAGGGTCCAAAACTGTTATAGTTAATTAAACATATCATTTATACTCTTTTGTTTGTTTGAAATATGAATAAAGAGACTTGTTTCCTCCTAAAAAAAAATATCACAACTTTCTATTCTTTGAGATGAAAGAGTGCTAGTTGGAGATATAGTGGGGAGGAGAAGTGCCACCAAATGAAATACAATAAAAACAGATTTTAAAAAGTCACCTGTTTCGGTTTTCCATTTTGACCACTAACTGTAGTTGCAGTTATCTGACCAGCTGCTGTTCCATTTCCATTCACAACAGCAGGATCCAAATCCAAAATAGAAGCATGGTAAACAAAATCGAAATGCACATTTCTGTTTTTTGAGGTTGTTTTATACAACTTCTACCTTGGAATCATCAGAAACTCCATTGCCCTTTGCTCCAAAAAACAAGATATTAAAAATGGACTGAGATTGAATGTAATCAGGAAATGGAGATGGTGCAGGGCCTGAACCATGACCACTGCCAGCACCCTGCTTGCTCTTCTCTAGCTATGATATTGCTTTCTGGCGACAACAGAGGAAGAAACCAGCAAAGAGACTATTCTGATTATGTCTTTGAAAAGGCTTTATTTTGTTTGTTACGTTTCTCTTTGAATTCGTTTGTTTAGGCTTTCTTTTTCTTGTTGATTAAGTTTTCACTTTAGTTTGTATTCCCCTAGTTCTTTTGCTCTTAGTTCAATACTCTTGTTCTTTGAGCTTTAAATCTCATATACTAACGTTAAGAAAAGAGGTTTTAATACTAGACTAAGAGCCCAATGTCAATGCCACACTTCACTAAGAGCTTTACGTCCAATGCCAATGTCATTGCCACTTGAGAGAGTTGTCAAGTTTTTGCTATCTTTTTAGCATTCTACTGTTGTTTCTTCTTGAAAAGGCTTTATTTTGTTTGTTAAATTTCTCATTGACTTCATTTGTTTAGGTTTTCTTCTTCTTGTTGCCTAAGTTTTCACATTAGTTTGTATTCCCCTAGTTCCTTTGCTCTTAGTACAATACTTTTGTACTTTGAGTTTTAAGTCATATATACTATCATTAAAAATGATGCTTTAATCCTAAACTAAGAGTCGAATGCCAATGCCACACTTCACTAAGAGCTTTAAGTTCACTGCCAATGCCACACTCCACATGTTTCAAAAGAAAAAAAAAAAAAAAGAACCATGGCAAGAGTCATTTAATCCTAAACTAAGAGTCTAATGTGTCACGCACCAATCCAAAACTCTCATACTTTAACTTTCTTTTTGTTTCGTCCATGAGTCCTTCATGTGTCCTTTTCCTATGTCATTTGTGTAGCAAAACTTTTTTACGTATATCCATGGCCTAGGCAAAACACCTCATCCCTTACAAAAAACTTAATCCAATTGGCTACTCTCACTCTTAGTGCACTATCACATCACTAATCTACTTTGATAATCTTTTCTCCAAACAATAGCAAGAGATACTTAATTTTAAATTTGAATTTCAATGTCACACTTCAATCCAAAAGTCACATATCTTTTCTTTTTGTACCTACTATAGTCCTTCATGTGTATTTTTCCAATGTCATTTGTATAACCAAATAACTTTTCCTATATTAATGGTCACAGCAAATCACATCGCCCTTAAATAAAAATATAATCCAATTGGATAATTTGACACTTAGTGCACTATATCAACATTAATCAATTTCGATAATCACTTAGTGCACTACATCAACACCAACCAACTTTGATAGTCCTTTCTCCAAACAGTCGAAGAAGTTTAATTTTAAACTTGAAGTCCAATACCACGCTACAATCCAAAACTCGCATATCCTAACTTATCCTTTGTTTTCTTCTATATCCACGTCCACAACAAATCACCTCGTCCCTTTAATAAACACTTAATTCAATTGACTAATCTCACTCTTAGTGCACTATCTCAACAGTTAAACAAATGGCAAATCACCTCATCTTGCCTCCAAACAATGGCAAGAGTTCCTCTTAATCCAAAACTTGAAATCCTATATCCATCTCCACAACAAATCACCTCATCTCTTAAATAAAATCTTGATCTAATTGGCTAATCAAACATTTAGAGTACTGTCTCAACAATTAAACAAATGACAAATCATCTCATCTTGCCTCCAAACAATGGCAAGAGTTCCTCCTTAATCCATCTCCACGACAAATCACCTCATCCCTCGAATAAAATCTTGATCTAATTGGCTAATCAAACGTTTAGAGAACTATCTTAACACCAATCCAATTTGATAATCCTTTCTCCAAATAATGACAAGACTTCTTTGATCCCAAACTTGAAGTCCTATATCCATCTCCACGACAAATCACCCTAACTCTTAAATAAAATCTTGATCTAATTGCCTAATCACACGTTTAGAGCACTATCTCAATACTAATTTAATTTGATAATCTTTTCTCCAAACAATGGCAAGACTTCTTTGATCCCAAATTTGTAATCCCATGGTACACATCAATCAAAATCTCTTATATCCAAAGTTTCCGTTTGGTGTCGTCTATAGTCACCCATGTGTCTTTTTTCAATTCCATTTGTATAGTCCAACGTTTTTTTCTATAACAATGTACAAAGCAAATAATCTCATTCCATAAATTAAAACTTAATCAAGTAGGCTAATCAAACTTATGGTGCAATATCTCAACACTTAGTCCAATTTAATAATTTGTTATCCAAACAATTGCAAAAGTTATTTAATCAAAGACTTGAAGTTCGATGCCACTACTCAATCCATACTTTTCTTTTTGGGTCATCTATGGTCCTCGATGCGTCTTTTTACAATTTCATTTATAAGTCAAACTTTTTTTTCTATATCAATTTCAACGACGAAACACCACATCCGTTCAATAAAAACTTAATCCAATTGGATAATTTCACTTTTAGTTCATTTATCTCAATACTATATCCAGTTTGATAATCGTTTCTCCAAACAATAGCAAAAACTTATTTTATGCAAAACTTGCCGTCCAATGCCAAACTTCAATCCAAAACTCCCATATACTAACTTTTCATTTTGTGTCAACTATAGTCCTCCATGCTTCTCTTTCCAATGTAGCCAAATGTTTTTTCCTATACTCATGTCCACGACAATTCACCTCATCCCTCAAATAAAAACTTAATCTAGTAGGCAAATCTCACTCTCAGTCAATATCTCTAACAGTTAATCAAATTGAATAATCATTTCTCCAAACAATGACAAGAATTCTTTAATCCAAAACTCGAATATCCATACTTTTCTTTTAAAACTTAATCCGATTGGCTAGTCAAAGTAAGAAAGTGGAAAAGAAAATATCCAAATAAAAAACAAGAAAAGTATGAAGGCGATAATGATTCTCGGTTTGGTTTTTAGCAAAGGATATAACCAAAAAGTATTTATTACCCATCATTATCCTAGTCCGGCTCTAGGGTAATGATGGGTACTAAAGACTTTTTGGTACAATTCTATATTAAAAACCAAATCAATAACCATCCCACCACCGTCTCACTTTTCTTGTCTTCTATTTTTGTATTTTCATTTCCCATTTTCTTACTTTGGTATTTTCCCCTTTCTACTTTTCTCTTTTCTTCTTTCCTTACTGCCTCAAAACTGTCCAATTTAATAATTCTTTCTCCAAAAGAGGTCCTTATTCCTCAAGTTTAGGATTAAGAGCTAGTTTTTATTTCAGTATTTTCCCCTTTCCACTTCATGTTTTTTTTTTCTTTTTTACTGCCTCAACACTTATCCAATCTGATAATGCTTTCTCCAAAAGATGATAATCAACTCCTTATTGCTAAACTTGAAGTAAAATGTGACACTTCAATCCAAAACTCTTATATCCTAACCGTTCCTTTTTTACGTCGTCTACGACCCTCTGTGTCTGTTTCCAATTTTAGTTGAACAACCAAGATTTCTTCCTATATCCATGACCATAGCAAATCACTTCATCTCTCAAATAAAAACTTAACCCAATAGGCAAATTTCATCGTAGTTCACTATCTCAACAATTAATCAATTTGAATAATTGTTTTCCGGAACAATGACAAGAGTTATTTAACTATCATATCCTAACTTTTCTTTTTGTGTTGTTTATAGTCCTCCATGTGTCTTTTTCCAATGTTATTGCCAAACATTTTTTCCTGTATCAATGTCCTAAGTGAATCCTATCATCCCTTAACGAAAAACTTAATCCAAAAGACGATACAAATGTCACACTTCAATCCAAAACTCTTGTACTTAGCTTTAGGTCTCATGTACTATCATTGCAAAAGAGGCTTTAATTCTAAACTAATTGTCTAATGCCAATGCCACACTTCACTAAGAGTTTTAAATCTAACGTGAATGCCACTTGAGAGAGTAGTCAAGTTTTTGCTATCTTTTTAGCTTTCTAGGTACAATCGTTTCGCCTTGAAAAGGCTATATTTCGTTCGATACGTTTCCGTTTGACTTTATTTGCTTAGACTGTCTTCTTCTTATTGCCTAAGTCTTCACTTTTGTTTGTATTCCCCTAGTTCCTTTGCTCTTAGTACAATACACTTGTACCTGGAGAGAGTTGTCAAGTTTTTGCTTTCAGCTATCTATAGTTGTTTCGTCCTGAAAATGCTTTATTCGCTTCGTTACATTTCTCTTTGACTTTGTTTGCTTAGGCTTTCTTCATCTTGTCGCCTAAGTTTTAACTTTCGTTTGTATTTCCTAAGTTCCTTTGCTCTTAGAACAATACTCTTGTACTTAGAGCTTTAAGTCTCATATACTATCATTAAAAAAAGAGGCTTCAATCCTAAATTAAGAGTCGAATGCCAATGTCACACTTCACCAAGAGTTTTAAGTCCAATGCCACTTGAGAGAGTTCTTGCTATCTTTTTAGCTTTCTACAGTTGTTTTGCCTTGAAAAGGCTATATTTTATTTGTTACGTTCCGTTTGACTTTGTTTGTTTATGTTGTCTTCTTTTTGTTGCCTAAGTCTTCACTTCAGATTGTATTCCCCTGATTCCTTTGCTCTTAGTACAACACTCTTGTACTTTAAGCTTCAAGTCTCATATACTATCATTATAAAAGAGGCTTGAGTTTAGGCAACACTTCATTGAGAGCCTTAAGTCAAATGTCAATGCCACTTAATGGAGTTGCCATGTTTTTGTTATCATTTTAGCTTTCTACAATTGTTTCATCTTGAAAATGCTTTATTTTGTTTGTTACGTTTGTGTTTGACTTCGTTTGTTTAGGCTATCTATTTCTTGTTGCCTAAGTCTTCACTTTAGTTTATATTCCCTTAGTTCCTTTGCTCTTAGTACAATACTCTTGTACTTTGAACTTTAAGTCTCATATACTATAATTACAAAAGAGGCTTAAATCCTAAATTAAGAATCCAAAGCCAATGTCAACGCCACTCAAGAGAGTTGTTAAGTTTTTAATATCTTTTTAGATTTCTATAGTTGTTTCGTCTTGAAAAGGTTTTATTCTATTTGTTATGTTCCTCTTATTCTATGTTTGGTTAGACTTTCTTCTTGTTATTGTCTAAATTTTCACTTTAGTTTGTCCCTAGTTCCTTTGCTCTTAGTACAATACTCTTGTACTTTCAAGTCTCATATAATATCATTAGAAAAGAGGCTTTAATCCTAAACTAAGACTCTAATATCAATGTCACACTGCACTAAGAGCTTTAAGTCCAATACTAATGCCATGCTCCACACGTTTCAGAAAAGAAAAAAAAAAGACAATGGCAAGAGTCATTTAATCTTAAACTAAGAGTCGAATGTCACACGTCAATCTAAATCTCTTACATCTTAACTTTCTTTTTGTTTCGTTTTATGAGTCTTCCATGTGTCCTTCCTTTGTCATTTGTGTAGCAAAACATTTTTCCGTATGTTCATGGCCTAGGCAAAACACCTCGTTTCTTAAAAAAAACTTAATCCAATTGGCTACTCTTACTCTTAGTGCACCATCACATCACCAATCAAATTTGATAATTTTTTCCCCAAACAATAGCAAGAGATAATTTTAAACTTGAACTTCAATGTCTCACTTCAATCCAAAAGTCGGATATCTTAACTTTTCTTTTTGTGTTAGTTATAGTCCTTCATGTGTCTTCCAATTTTATTTGTATAACTAAATAATTTTTCATATATTAATGTCTAAAGCAAATCACCATCATCCTTAAATACAAACATAATCCAATAGGCCAATATGAAAGCTAGTGGACTATATCAACACTAATCAATTTTGATAATCACTTAGTACACTATATCAACACCAATCAATTTTGATAGTCCTTACACCAAACAATTGCAAAAGATTTTTAATATTAAACTTGAAGTCCATAGCCACACTACAATCCAAAACTTGCATATCCCAACTTGTTCTTTTGTGCAGCCAGTACTCCATTTTTTTTCCTATAATTATTTCGATGGAAAATCCCCTAAATAAAAAATTAAATCAATTATAGTTAACCTCACACTTAAACTACACTATCTCAACACTAATCCAATTTGATAATTCTTTTAAGGATGGGCAAGGTTCTTTAATCCAAAACTCAAAGTAAAATTTCATGCTTCAATCCAAAACTCCAATATACTAACTTTTCTTTTTGTGTTGTCTACGATCTTCCACGTGTCTTTCCATTTTCATGTGTATAGCCGAATGTTTTTTGCCTACATCCATGTCCACACCATAAAACATAATCCCTCAAATAAAAACATAATCCAATTATAGTTAATCACACTCTTATAGTGCACTATCTCAACTCTAATCCAATATTATAATCCTTTCGTTAAAGAATAGTGCACTATGTCAACATTAATCCAATTTGAAATTCCTTTCGTTAAAGGATGGCAAGAGTTCTTTAATCCAAAACATTCGTGCGCAAACTTTTCTTTTTGTGTTGTTTATAAACCACCACGTGCCTTTTTCCAATTTCATTTCTATAGTCAAACGTTCTTTCCTATACCCCATGACAATTCACCTCATCCCTCAAATAAAAACTTAATCTAGTACGCAAATCTCTCTTAGTGAACTATCTTCACAATTAATAAAATTGAATAATCATTTCTCCAAATAATGACAAAAGTTCTTTAATCCAAAACTCACATATTCTTACTTTTCTGATATCTTTTCTTTTTGTACCATTTATAGTCCTCCATTTGATTTTCTCTAATTTCATTCATACACCTAAACCTTTTTTACTATATACTTGTCCATTACAGATCACATATTCCTTAAATGAAAACTTAATCCAATTGGCTAGTCAAAGTAAGAAAGTGGAAAAGAAAATACTCAAATAAAAGACAAGAAAAAACAAGAAAAGTGAGAAGGTGGGAATGATTATGGATTTAGTTTTTACCGAAGCATGGTACCAAAAAGTATTTATTACCCAGCATTACCCTAGTCCGGCTCTAGCGTAATGATGGGTAATAAAGACTTTTTGGTACAATTCTATAGTAAAAACCAAATCAATAACCATCACACCACCGTCTCACTTTTCTTGTTAATTTCTTGTCTTTTATTTTGGTATTTTCATTTTTCACTTTCTTACTTTGGTATTTTTCCTTTTCTAATTTCTGTTTTCTTCCTTTCCTACAGCCTCAACTATCGAATTTGACAGTCCTTTCTCCAAAATACAGCAACTACCTTGTTTAGGGTTTAGGAATAAGGAGCTAGTTTTTATTTTCGTATTTTCCTCATTCCACTTTATGTTTTTTCCTTTCCTACAGCCTCAACAATTATCCAATTTAATAATCCTGTCTCCAAAAGATGACAACCAACTCCTTATTGCTAAACTTGAAGTAAAATGTCACATTTCAATCCAAAACTCTCATATCGTAACTTTTCCTTTTTTGCATCATCAACGATCCTCTATGTGTTTGTTTCCAATTCTAGTTAAACAACCAATGTTTTTTTCTATATTCACGACCATAGCAAATCACCTCATCCCTTAAATAAAAACTTAATACAATAGAAAAATTTATCTTAGTGCACTATCTAAACAATTAATCAATTTGAACAATTGTTTCTCCTAATCCTTTCTCCACACATAGAAGTTCTTGAATCCAAAACTTGAAGTTCAATGCTCCACTTCAATCCAAAATTCACATTCTAACGTTTTAGTCCTCCATGAGTCTTTTTACAATTTCATTTGTATATTCAAACATTTTTCCTATAACCATCTCCATTGCAATACACCTCATTCCTCAAATAAAAACTTTATCTAGTCAGTTTATCTCACCTTAGTGCACTATCTCAACATTGTATCAAATTTAATAGTCATTTCTCCAAACAATGGGAAAAATTATTTAATCCTAAACTTAAACTACAATACCACATTTAAATCTGAAACTCCCATATCCTAATTTTTTTTATCTTTTTGTGTTGTTTATAGTCCTTATTGTGCATCATTCCAATGTTATTTTCTGTTTGTTATTTTTCTCTTTGACTTTGTTTGTTTATGATTTCTTTTGCTTGTTGTATAAGTTTTCACTTTAATTTGTATTCCCAATACCTTTGTCCTTAGTACAATACTCTTATACTTCAAGCTTTAAGCCTCATATATTATCATTAGAAAAGAGACTTTAATCTTAAACTAAGAGTTCAATGCAAATGTCACTCTTCACTAAGAGCTTTGAGTCCAATGTTCATGTCAATGTCAAGGCCAATGCCACTTAAGAGAGTTGTCAAATTTTTGCTATCTTTTTAGCTTTCTACAGTTGTTTCGTCTTGAAAAGCCTAAATTCAGTTTGTTCGTTTCACTTCGACATTGTTTGCTTAGGTTTATTCTTCTTGTTACCTAAGTTTTCACTTTAGTTTGTATTTCTCTAGTTTCTTTGTGCTTAGTACAATACTCTTGTACTTTGAGCTTTAGGTCTCATATACCTATCATTACAAAAGATGCTTTAATCCTAAACTAAGAGACTAATGCTAATGTCACACTTCACTAAGAGCTTCAAGTCCAATGCCAATGACATGCTCCACATGTTTCAGGAAAAAAAAAAAAGCACAATGGCCAGAGTCATTTAATCCTAAACTAATAGATCAATGCCACACTTCAATCCATAACTCTCATATCTTAATTTTCTTTTTGTTTTGTCTATGAGTCTTCCATGTGTTCTTTTCCTAAGTCATTTGTGTAACAAAATTCTTTTCCGTATATCCATGTCCTAGGCAAAACACCTCATTTAAAAAAAAAATCTTAATCCAATTGGCTACTCTTACTCTTATTGCACTATCACATCACTAATCTAATCTGATAATCTTTTCTTCAAACAATAGGAAGAGATACTTAATTTTAAACTTGTAGTTCAATGTCACACTTCAATCCAAAAATCACATATCTTAACTTTTCTTTTTGTGCTGTCTAGTCTTTCATATGTCTTTTTTCAATGTCATTTGTACAACCAAATAATTTTTCCTATATTAATGTCCCCAGCAAATCATCGCCCTTAAATTAAAAAACATAATCCAATAGGCTAATATGACAGTCAGTGCCCTATATCAATACCAATCAATTTCGATAATCCCTTCTCCAAACAATTGAAAGAGATTTTTATTATTAAACTTGAAGTCCATAGCCACACTACAATCCAAAACTTTGGATATCCCAACTTGTTCTTTTGTGCCGCCACAACTTCTCCATATGTTGTTTTCCAATTTCATTTGTGTAGCTAAACGATTTTTTCTATTTTCACGTCCTCAACAAATCACATCGTCCCTTTAATAAAAACTTAATCCAATTGGCTAATTTTACTCTTAGTGTACTATCTCAATAGCTAAACAAATTGAATAATCCATCCTCCAAACATATGTGTCGACTAAAGTAGTTTATAGTCTTCCATGTGTTTTTTTACCACTTACATTTGTATCGCAGGACTTTTTTTTTTTCTTATAATTATTTCCATGGAAAATCCCCTAAATAAAAAATTAAATCAATTATAGCTAACCTCACACTTAAAGTACACTATCTCAACACTAATCCAATTTGATAATTCTTTTAAGGATGGGCAAGGTTCTTTAATCCAAAACTCAAAGTAAAATTTCATGCCTCAATCCAAAACTCCAATATACTAACTTTTCTTTTTGTGCTGTCTACGGTCTTCCACGTGTCTTTCCATTTTCATGTGTATAGCCGAACGTTTTTTGCCTACATCCATGTCCACACCATAAAACCTAATCCCTCAAATAAAAACATAATCCAATTATAGTTAATCTCACTCTTATAGTGCACTATCTCAACTCTAATCCAATATTATAATCCTTTCGTTAAAGTATAGTGCACTATGTCAACATTAATCCAATTTGAAATTCCTTTCGTTAAAGGATGGCAAGAGTTCTTTAATCCAAAACATTCGTACGCAAACTTTTCTTTCTGTGTTGTTTATAAACCACCACGTGCCTTTTTCCAATTTCATTTGTATAGTCAAACGTTCTTTCCTATACCCCATGACAATTCACCTCATCCCTCAAATAAAAACTTAATCTAGCACGCAAATCTCTCTTAGTGAACTATCTTCACAATTAATAAAATTGAATAATCATTTCTCCAAATAATGACAAAAGTTCTTTAATCCAAAACTCACATATTCTTACTTTTCTGATATCTTTTCTTTTTGTACCCTTTATAGTCCTCCATTTGATTTTCTCTAATTTCATTCATACACCTAAACCTTTTTTACTATATACTTGTCCATTACAAATCACATATTCCTTAAATGAAAACTTAATCCAATTGGCTAGTCAAAGTAAGAAAGTGGAAAAGAAAATACTCAAATAAAAGACAAGAAAAAACAAGAAAAGTGAGAAGGTGGGAATGATTATGGATTTAGTTTTTACCGAAGCATGGTACCAAAAAGTATTTATTACCCAGCATTACCCTAGTCCGGCTCTAGCGTAATGATGGGTAATAAAGACTTTTTGGTACAATTCTATAGTAAAAACCAAATCAATAACCATCACACCACCGTCTCACTTTTCTTGTTAATTTCTTGTCTTTTATTTTGGTATTTTCATTTTTCACTTTCTTACTTTGGTATTTTTCCTTTTCTAATTTCTGTTTTCTTCCTTTCCTACAGCCTCAACTATCGAATTTGACAGTCCTTTCTCCAAAATACAGCAACTACCTTGTTTAGGGCTTAGGAATAAGGAGCTAGTTTTTATTTTGGTATTTTCCCCTTTCCACTTTATGTTTTTTCCTTTCCTACAGCCTCAACAATTATCCAATTTAATAATCCTCTCTCCAAAAGATGGCAACCAACTCCTTGTTGCTAAACTTGAAGTAAAATGTTACACTTTAATCCAAAACTCTTATATCGTAATTTTTCCTTTTTTGCGTTATCAACGATCCTCTGTGTTTCTTTCCAATTCTAGTTAAACAATCAATGTTTTTTTTCTATATTCACGACCATAGCAAATCACCTCATCCCTCAAATAAAACTTAATACAATAGAAAAATTTATCTTAGTGCACTATCTAAACAATTAATCAATTTGAATAATTGTTTCTCCTGATCCTTTCTCCACACATAGAAGTTCTTGAATCCAAAACTTGAAGTTTAATGCTCCACTTCAATCCAAAACTCACATTCTAACGTTTTAGTCCTCCATGAGTCTTTTTTCAATTTCATTTATATAGTCAAACATTTTTGCTATAACCATCTCCATGGCAATACACCTCATTCCTCAAATAAAAACTTTATCTAGTCAGTTTATCTCACCTTAGTGCACTATCTCAACACTGTATCAAATTTAATAGTCTTTTGTCAGATGTTATTTTCTGTTTTTTATGTTTCTCTTTGATTTCGTTTGTTTATGATTTCTTCTGCTTGTTGTCTAAGTTTTCAATTTAATTTGTATTCCCAATACCTTTGCCCTTAGTACAATACTCTTGTACTTTAAGCTTTAAACCTCATATATTATCATTAAAAAAGAGGCTTTAATCTTAAATTAAGAGTCCAATGTAAATGCAACTCTTCACTAAGAGCTTTAAGTCCAATGTTCATGTCAATGCCAAGGCCAATGTCACTTAAGAGAGTTGTCAAATTTTTGCTATCTTTTTAGCTTTCTACAGTTGTTTCGTCTTGAAAAGCCTAAATTCAGTTTGTTCGTTTCACTTCGACATTGTTTGCTTAGGTTTCTTCTTCTTGTTACCTAAGTTATCACTTTAGTTTGTATTTCTCTAATTCTGTTGTGCTTAGTACAATACTCTTGTACTTTGAGCTTTAGGTCTCATATACTATCATTACGAAAGAGGCTTTAATCATAAACTAAGAGACTAATGTCAATGTCATACTTCACTAAGAGCTTTAAGTCCAATGTCAATGACATGTTCCACACGTTTCAAAAAAAAAAATGGCAAGAGTCATTTAATCCTAAACAAATAGTCCAATGTCGCACTACAATCCAAAACTTGCATATCCCAACTTGTCCTTTTGTGTCGCCAATACTCCCTCATATGTCATTTTTCAATTCCATTTGTGTAGCTAAACGTTTTTTCCTATTTTCACGTCCACAACAAATCACATCAGCCTTTAATAAAAACTTAATCCAATTGGCTAATCTTACTCTTAGTATATTATCTCAACACTAATCAATTTTGATAATCACTTAGTGCACTATATCAACAACTATCAACTTTGATAATCCTTTCTCCGAACAGTTGCAAGAGACTTTTAAATTTAACTTGAAATCCATAGCAACACTACAATCCAAAACTCGCAAATTCTAACTTGTCCTTTCGTGCCGACAGTCGTCTTCCTTGTGTCTTTTCCTAATTTCACTAGTGTTGCCAAACGTTTTTTTTTCTATATCCACGTCTATAACAAATCACCTCGTCCTCTTAATAAAAACTTAATTCAATTGGCTAACTTGACTCTTAGTGCATTATTACGACAGTTCAACAAATCGAATAATCCTTCCTCGAAACATTGGCAAGAATCTCTAATCCAAAACTCGAATATGCTTATGTTTCTTCTTGTATCCTTTACGGTCCTCCATGTGTGTTTTTACCTATTAAATTTGTGTCACCAACCTTGTTTTTTTTTCTTATAATCATTTCCATGGGAAACCACCTAAATAAAATCTTAATCCAATTATAATTAATCTCGCTCTTATAGTGCACTATCTTAACAGTAATCCAATTTGATAATTCTTTCCTTAAAGGATGGCAAAAGTTCTTTAATCCAAAACTAGAAGTAAAATGTCACGTACCAATCCAAAGCTCTCATATGCTAATTTTTTTTTGTGATGTCTATAGTTCTTCACGTGTCTTTTTCTAATTACATTCATATAACTAAACGTTTTTTCCTATATTCATTTCCACGATAACCTAATCCCTCAAATAAAAAATTAATTCAATTATGGCTAATCTCACTTTTATAACACTATCTTAACACTAATCCAATTTGATAATCGTTTCATTAAAAGATGACGAAAGTTCTTTAATCCAAAACTTGAAGTAAAATGTCACACTTCAATCCAAAGCACTATTATAAACTTTTCTTTTTGTGTTGTTTATAGACCACCACTTGTCTTTTTCCAATTTCATTTTTATAGCCAAACACAGTTTCCCATATCTCTGTCCACGGCAAAAAACCTAATCCCTAAAAAAAACTTAATCCAATAAATTAATCTCACACCTAGTGCACTATCTCAACAATTAATCCAATCTTATAATTCTTCCGACAAAGAATGGCAAACGTTCTTTAATCCAAAACGTGTAGTTAAACGTCACACTTAGATTCAAAAAACACATAGCCTAAACTAAATCATAGTGCTTTCTTAACACTTATCCAATTTAATAATGTTTTCTCCAAAAGCAAAAGTTCTTTAATCCAACACTTGAAGTTCAATGTCACACTGCAGTAAAAACTCATATATCATTATTTTCATTTATGTGTCTTTTGATAATTCTTTTTCAAACAATGGCAAGAGTTCCTCTTTAATCCAAAACTTGAAGTCCTATATTCATCTCCACGACAAATCATCTCACCCCTAAAATAAAATCTTGATCTAATTGGCTACTCACACTTTTGGAGCACTATCTCAACATTAATCAAATTGGATAATCATTTCTCTAAACAATGACAAAAGTTCTTTAATCCCAATACTCATATTCAAAGTTTCCTTTTGGTCTCTTCTATAGTCACACATGTGTCTTTTTCCAATTTCATTTTTATAGTCCAACGTTTTTTTCTATAATCATATCCAAAGCAAATGATCTTATTCCATAAATTAAAACTTAATCTAATAGGCTAATCAAACTTTTCGTGCATTATCTCAACACTTAATCCAATTTGAGAATCTTTTATCCAAACAACTGTTAGAGTTTTTAATCCAAGACTTAAGTCCAATGTCACACCTCAATCCATACTTTTCATTTTGGGCCGCCTATTGTGTCCTCCATATGTCATTTTGCAATTTCATTTGTATAGCCGAATTTTTTCCCTATATCCATTTCGACGACGAAACAACTCCTCCCTTCAATAACAACTTAATTCAAATGAATAATCTCACTTTTAGTTCATTATCTTAATACTTAATCTAATTTGATAATTTTTTCTCCAAACAATGGCAAGAACTAATTTTATGCAAAAACTAGAAGTCCAATGTCAAACTTCGATACAAAACTCTCAAATACTAACTTTTCATTTTGTGCCATCTATAACCCTCCATGCGTATATTTCCAATTTCAATTGTATCGCTAAACATTTTTTTCTATAGTCCTATCCACGACAATTCACCTCATATCTCAAATAAAAACTTAATCCAATAGACAAATTTCACTCTTAGTGCAGTATCTCAACACTTAAATCAAATTGAATAATCTTTTCTCGAAATGATGGCAAGAGTTCTTTAATCCAAAACTCGAATATCCTTACTTTTCTTATTGTACCATTTATAATCCTCCATTCGATTTTCTATAATTTATTTGTATAGCCAAACTTTTTGTACTATATAGTTGTCCATGACAAATCATGTATCCCTTAAATAAAAACTTAATCCAATTAACTAGTTAAAGTAAAAAATGGGAAAAGAAAATACCCAAAGACAAGAAATGTGGGAAGGGCGGTGATGATTATTGATTTGGTTTTTAGTAGATGATGGTACCAAAAAGTATTTATTACCCATCATTACCCTAGTCCGGCTCTAGGTTAATGGTGGGTAATACAGACTTTTTGGTACAATCCTATGCTAAAAATCAAATCAATAATCATCACCACCGTCACACTTTTCTTGTCTTTTATTTTGTTATTTTCTTTTCCCACTTTCTTACTTTGGTATTTTCCTTTTCTACTTTCTCTTTTCTTCCTTACCTACAACATCAATGCTTATCTAATTTGATAATCCTTTGTCTAAAAGATGACAACCAGCTTCTTATTCCTAAACTTAAACTAAAATGTCACATTTCAAACCAACTGTCATATCCAAACTTTTCCTTTTGTATCGTCAACGATCCTCTGTGTCCGTTTTGAATTTTAGTTAAACAACCAATATTTTTTCCCATACCTATGACAATAGCAAATCACCTCATCCCTCGAATAAAAACTTAATCCAATAGGCAAATTTCATCTTAGTGCACTATCTCAACAATTAACCAATTTGAATAATTGTTTCTCTAAAACAATGGCAAGAGTTATTTAATCATAAACTTTAAGTCCAATGTCAAACATCATTCCAAAACTCTCATATCTTAACTTTCATGTTTGTGTCGTTATAATCCTCCATGTGTCTTTTGACAATGTTATTGCCAAACATTTTTTCCCGTATCTATGTCCAAAGCAAATGACCTCATCCCTCAACAAAAAACTTAATCCAAAAGGCTAAACTGACTCATAGTACCCTATCTTAATAATTATCCACACTTCAATCCTTCACACTTCACTAAGAACAGTTCTGATGTACCAAGTTTCTCCTCCTTCACACTTCTTGTTCTCTCATATTGAAGATTCAGGTGTGCAAGTTATTATATTTAAATGGGCTCCTCTTAGGAAAGTTGTCAAGTTTTTGCTATCTTTTTAGCTTTCTACATTTGTCTTATTTTGAAAAGACTTTATTTTGTATGTTATGTTTCTCTTTGACTTCGTTTCATTAGGCATTCTTCTTTTTGTTGCCTAAGTTTTCACTTTAGTTTTTATTCCCCTAGTTCCTTTGCACTTAGTACAATACTCTTGTACTTTAAGCTTTAAGTCTCATATACTATTGCTAAAAAAGAGGCTTTTATCCTAAACTAGAGTAATGTGCATGTCACACTTCACTGAGAGCTTTAAGTCCAATGTCATTTGAGAGAACTGTCAAGTTTTTGCTATCTTTTAAACTTTATACTGTTGTTGGTCTTGAAAAGTCTTTATTCTGTTTGATATGTTTCTCTTTGACTAAAGTTGTTTAGGCTTTCTTCTTCTTATTGCCTAAGCTTTCACTTTAGTTTGTATCCCCTTAGTTCCTTTACTCTTAGTACAATACTCTTGTACTTTGAGTTTAAGTCTCATATACTATCATTAGAAAACAGACTATAATCCTAAATTAAGAGTCCAATGCCAATGTCACACTTCACTAAGAGCTTTTAGTCTAATGCCATTTGAGAGAGTTGTCAAGTTTGGACTGTAATTTTAGCTTTCAACAATTGTTTCATCTTAAAAATGCTATGTTCTTTTCGTTACGTTTCTCTTTGACTTCGTTTGTTTAGGTTTTCTTTTTCTTTTTGCCTAAGTTTTCACTTTAGTTTGTATTACCTTAATTCCTTTGTTTCAAGTGCAATACTCTTGCACTTTAAGCTTTCAATCTCATATACTATCATTAAAAAGGAGGCTTTAATCCTAAACTAACGATCCAATGTCAATGTCACACTTCACTAAGTGCTTTAAGTCCAATCCCACTTGAGAGAGTTGTCAAGTTTTTGCTTTCAACTTTCTACAGTTTTATTTTCTTCATTATGTTTCTCTTTGACTTTGTTTGCTTAGGCTTTCTTCATCTTGGCACCTAAGTTTTAACTTTCATTTGTATTCCCTAAATTCTTTTGCTCTTAGAACAATACTCTTGTACTTGGAGCTTTAAGTCTCATATATTATTATTAAAAAAGAAGCTTTAATCCTAGACTAAGAGTCATGCCAACGTTACACTACACTAAGAGCATCAAGTCCAATGCCAATGTCATACTTCACGTCTCAAAAAAAAAATGGCAAGAGTCAGTTAATCCTAGACTAATAGTTCAATGCCACACTTAAATCCAAAACTCTCATATCTTAACTTTCTTTTTGTTTCGTTTATGAGTCCCCCATGTATCCTTTTTCCTATGTAATTTGTGCAGCAAAACTTTTTTCCTTGTATCCATAGCTCAGGCAAAACACCTCATCCTTTAAAAAAATTTAATCCAATTGGCTACTCTCTTAGTGCACTATCACATCACTAATCTAATTTGATAATTTTTTCTCCGAACAATAGCAAGAGATACTTAATTTTAAACTTGTAGTTCAATGTCACACTTTACTCTAAAAGTCAAATATCTTAACTTTTCTTTTTGTATCGTCTATAGACATTCATATGTCTTTTTCCAATATCATTTGTAGAACCAAATAATTTTTCCTATATTGATATCTACCACAATCACCCTTAAATAAAACCATAATCCAATAGGCCAATCTAACACTTAGTGCATTATATCAACACTAATCAATTTTGATAATCGCTTAGTGCACTATATCAACATCAATCAACTTTGATAATCATTTCTCCATACAATTGCAAGAGACGTTTAATTTTAATCTTAAAGTCCAATGTCACACGACAATCCAAAACTCGCATATCCTAACTTATCCTTTTGTGTCGTCGGTACTCATGTATGTGTCTTTTCCCGACTTCATTTGTGTAGCCAAACGTTTTCTCCTATATCCACGTTCACAACAAATCACCACGTCCCTTTTAATAAAAACTTAATTCAATTGGCTAATCTCATTCTTGGTGAACTACCTCAACAGATAAAAAAATTTAATAATTCTTCCTCCAAACATTGATAGGAGTTAATCCAAAACTTTGAGCCAATTGTCACACTTAAATCCAAAACTCGAATTTATTTACATTACTCCGTGTGTCGTTTATAGTCCTCCATGTCTTCTTACCAATTACATTTGTATCGCCAACTTTTTTTTTCCTATAATCATTTCTATGGAAAATACCCTAATTAAAAACTTGATCCAATTATAGCTAATATCACTCTCATAGTGCACTCTCAACACTAATCCAATTTGATGATTCTTTCGTCAAAGGATGACAAAAGTTCTTTAATCCAAAACTTGAAGTAAAATATTATGCTTCAAAACACTCATGTGCGAACTTTTCTTTTTGTGCTGTCTATAGTCCTCCACATGTCTTTTTCCAATTCTATTTATATAACCAACGTTTTTTCTTATTTCCATGTCCACAAAAAAATATATAATCCCTAAAAAAATACTTAACCCAGTAGACTAATCTCACTCCTAATCCAATTTTATAATACTTTCAACAAACAATGGCAAACATTCTTTAATTCAAAACTTGTAGTCAAATGTCACACTTTAATTCAAAAATCACATAGCCAAAACTGACTCATTGTGCAATATCTTAACACTTATCCAATTCACTAATTCTTTCTCCAAACGACAAGAGTTCTTTAATCCAACATTTGAAGTTCAATAAAACATTTCAATAAAAACTCATATATCATTACTTTCCTTTATGTGTCGTTTATAGTCCCCTGTGTCTTTTGATAATCTTTTCTCCAAACAATGGCAAGAGTTCCTCCTTAATCAAAATCTTGAAGTCTGATATTCATCTTCACAACAAATCACCTCATCCCTTAATTAAAATCTTGATTTAATTGACTAATCATACTTTTTGAGCACTATCTCAACACTAATCAAATTGAATAGTCCTTTCTCCAAACAACGACAAAAGTTGTTTAATACCAAACTTATAGTCCTATACCACCATCAATAAAAAGCTCTCATATCCGAAGTCTCCCTTTCGTGTCGTCTATAGTCACTCATGTGTCTTTTTCCAATTTCATTTATATTATCTACCGTTTTTTTATAACCATGTCCAAAGCAAATAATCTCATTCCATAAATTAAAACTTAATCCAGTAGGCTAATCTAACTTTTGGGTGCACTATCTCAACAACTTGCACACCTGAATCTCCAATGCTACACCTCAATCCATACTTTTCTTTTTGGGTCATCTATTGTCCTCGTTGCGTCTTTTTTCAATTTCACTTGTATAGCCAAACTTTTTTTCCTATATCCATTTTGACAACGAAACATCACATCCCTTCAATGAAAACTTAATTCAATTGGATAATCTCACTTTTAGTTCATTATCTCAATCCTTAATCCAATTTGAGAATCTTTTCTCCCAACAATAGCAAGAACTTATTTTATACAAACTTAATTCAATTGGATAATCTCACTTTTAGTTCATTATCTCAATCCTTAATCCAATTTGAGAATCTTTTCTCCCAACAATAGCAAGAACTTATTTTATACAGAACTTGAAGATCAATGTCAAACTTCAATCCAAAATTCTCATATACTAACTTTTCATTTTATGTCATTTATAGTCCTCCATGTGTCTCTTTCCAATTTCATTTATATAGACAAACGTTTTTCCAAAATCTATATCCACGACAATTCACCTCATCCCTTAAATAAAAACTTAATCAATTAGGTAAATCTCTCTCTTAGTCCAGTATCTTAACACTTAATCATATTAAATAATCCTTTCTCGAAACAATGGCAAGTGTTCTTTAATCCAAAACTCGTATATCCTTACTTTTATTTTTGTGTCATTTATAGTCCTCCATTCGATTTTCTCCAATTTCATTTGTATAGCCAAACTTCTTTTACTATATACTTGTCCATGACAAATTACGTATCATTTAAATAAAAACTTAATCCAATTGGCTAATCAAAGTAAGAAAGTGGAAAAGAAAACATCCAAATAAAAGACAACAAAAGTGGGAAGATAGAGATGATTATTGATTTGGTTTTTAGCAGAGAATAGTACCAAAAAGTATTTATTACCCATCATTACTCTAGTCCGGCTCTAGGTTAATGATGGGTAATACAGACTTTTTGGTACAACCCTACGCTAAAAATCAAATCAACAATCATCACCGCCGTCTCACTTTTCTTGTTTTTTTCTTGATATTTTCTTGTCTTTTATTTTGATATTTTCTTTTTCGAATTTCTTACTTTGGTATTTTCCCCTTTCTACTTTCTCTTTTCTTCCTTCCCTATTGCCTCAATTCTTATTCAACATTTAATCCAATTTGGTAATTCTTTTTCCAAACAATGGAAAGAGTTCGTTAATCCAAAACATAAAAGTCCAATGCCAGACTTCCATCTAAAATTCGAATATCCAAAACTCGTTTATGACTGTTCATGTGTCTTTTTCCAATTATATTTGCATAGCCAAACTTTTTTTTCTATAAACATGTCTATAGGGTCTCACCTAATCCCTTAAGTAAAAACTTAATCCAATTAGTTAATCTCACTCTTAGTACACCATCTCTACACTTTATCCAATTAAATAATCCTTTCTCCAAACAATGACAAAAGTTCTTTAATCTAAAACTTGAAGTCCAATGTTATGCTTCCATCAAAACTCGCATATCCTTACTTTTTATTTGTGCTATTTATAGTTGTCCATGTGTCTTATTCCAATTATATATGGATAGCCGAACCTTTTTTTCCTATAAACATGTCCATGAGATCTCACTTAATCCCTTAAGTAAAAACTTAATCTAATTATAGCTAATCTCACTCTTAGTGCATTGTCTCCACACTTGATCAAATTTGATAATCCTTTTTCTAAACAATGGCAAGAATTCTTTAATCTAAAATTTAAAGTCCAATGTCACACTTTCATTCAAAACTCGCATATCCTTACTTTTCTTTTTATGTTGTTTATAGTTGTCCATAAGTCTTTTTCCAATTATATTTGCATTGCCAAAGCTTTTTTTTCTATAACCATATCAATAGGATCTTACCTAATCTCTTAAGTAAAAACTTAACTTAATTATTTAATCTCACTCTTAGTGTGCTGTCTTCACACTTAATCCAATTTGAAAATCCTTTCTTTAAATAATGGCAAGAATTCTTTAATCCAAAATTTGAAGTCCACACAATATCACACTTTAATATGAGACTCTCTTATCCTAACTTTTCTTTTTGTGTTGTCTATTGTCTTTCATTTAATTTTTTTTCAATTTTATTTCTATAGCCTTTTTCTTATCAACACAATTTTGAATAAATGTTGATCTTATCTTTGTCCTTTCCTCGTTCGGTGGCATGATATATTGTTTTCCTCTTATATCCATGTCCATGACAAATCACTTAATGCACTATCTCAATACTTAATCCAATTTCATAATCTTTTCCCTAAAAAATTGCAAGAGTTTTTCAATACAAAACTTGTAGTCCAATGTCACACTTCTATCCAAAACTTTTGTATTCTAAAACTTCTTTTTTCCTGCAATTAATAGTACTCCATGTCTTTTTCCAATTTCATGTGTAACCAAACTTTTTTATTGCATATTCATGTCTGTGGC
Organism: Cucumis melo; assembly: GCF_025177605.1. Taxonomy (NCBI): domain Eukaryota; kingdom Viridiplantae; phylum Streptophyta; class Magnoliopsida; order Cucurbitales; family Cucurbitaceae; genus Cucumis; species Cucumis melo. The sequence goes on along the minus strand of NC_066859.1, from coordinate 27,193,094 downwards.
AAATCATCTCATCTCTTATATAAACACTTAATCCAATTCACTAATCTCAGCCTTTAATCCAAAACTCTTGTATCCTAATTCATCTTACTTCCTCACAACATACATAAGCATAGATCTGCATGTTAAGATAGTCTTTTTTTTTTCTTATTATGTATATTCAACACAATAGTCCTCCATGCGCCTTTTTTCTATTTAACTTATGTAGTCTAGCTTAATCACACCTACTCTACCATATTAATCTTTCACCTAAAGAATGAAAATAGTTTTTCAATCGAAAACTTAAAGTTCAATGTCACACTTTAATCCAAAATTCTCGTTCCTAACTTATGTTTTTTCCATTTAATAGGTCTCCATGACCCGTTTTAAAATTTTATTTCCATAAATCATCTTCTTTTCCAAAATTCATGACCAAAGTATATCACTTCGTACATTATATTAACACTTAACCCAATTGGCTAATTTTTTTTTCCAAAGAATGAAAGGACTTTTTAATCAAAAACTTGTAGTCCAATAACACTTCTCAATCCAAAATTCATGTATCTCAACTTATCTTCCTTTCTCATTACATACATTAATCTACTTGATAGTCCTTCATGAGTCCTTTTCCTAATTCAGTTGCATGGTCTATTGTTATCCTCCCATATTCATGTCCATGACAAATTACTTAGTGGACTATCTCAACACTTTTGTCTAATTGGCTAATCATTTATCCAAATAATGAGAAGATTTCTTTAATAAAGAACTTGTAGTCCAAATTCGCGCTTTAATCCAATGTTATCTTCCCTAGTCCATGTCTATGACATATCACTTAATGTAATATTTGAGCACTTAATTCACATTAATAATCCTTAAGAATGACAAAATTCCTTCAATGGAATATTTGAAGCCCAATGTCATGCACCGAGGCAAAATTCTTTTATTGTCCAAGACAAATCTCTGCATGCATTATATTAAACTTAATCTAGTTGGCTACTCTATTGTCTGAATTGGGAGCTCTATCTTTCATGGTTGATCTTTGTTGTGTATTGAGTTATGGTCGCTTATCTATTGTTGTCTTTCTTCTTATTATTATTATTATCATTCTTCTAGTAATTTTAAGCACAAGTCTCTTTTCCTTTCATCAATGAAAAATTCTCTTTCTTCTTTAAAAAGAAGTTACATAAAAAAGTCTTTTAATTACCCTTTAGGTCCTTTGTTGCATATTCGGACCCCTTTTAGGTTTTTCTTAGGTTTACTTTGTATTCTTTCATTTGATCTCAAATGAAAGCAAGTATTTTCATTATTTAAAAAACAAAAAAAAGCTAACTTGAAAATTCATGTAGCTTTGATGGTTGAAACTTGTTAACCTTTAGAGGTTGAATGGGGAGTAATTTCCTATTCTACTTTTAATAAAGTATAAGTTATACTTTTAATAAAGTATAAGTTATACTTTTAATAAAGTATAAGTTATACTTTTAATAAAGTATAAGTTATACTTTTAATAAAGTATAAGTTATAGCACTCAAGTATGCGGTTCAATTTATAGAATTCTATAAATGAATACTCCCCATGAAGTTCAACACAACAAACATAGATATCTATATGAAATTTTTCAGCGATAAGGACTTTATTTTCCCTAATATTGGTTGGGCATGTTTCATTTAACCAATGAAATTCTCTTATCCTATATCAGCAGTACTAATTATTTTGAGAATTTATGTCTAACTGTATCCATAGTAATTTACCATCTTGAAGTGAAGTGGGCATACATACCTCAAGGTCAAACTTGAGTTCATTTCCAAGTTAGGCATTGAATAAATCTCAGCCAGTAGTCCAAGAATGCCCGTGGTCCAAGGGTTTGGAGGTTGGTATGCTAAACTACTTTGACACGGTTCAAGGATCTACAGCCATAATAATATAAAGGTAAGATCAGGATACTCAAAAAAAACTACCAAAAATATTCCTTACACAGTGTGCCCATACCTTGACCTTGGAAGTAAATGGTATTTACTGCAATCATTAGCCCCTTTTCATGTGCCTGTCAAAACAAAAAAATGAGTACGAAGAAGAAAATAATAATAATAAAACAGAAACTAACATTAAGAAGTATGGTTTTCAAGGAAACAAAAATGATGTAAAGTGGAAGAAGTCTCAAACTTTATTTTCCCAAATATTGGTTGGGCGTTTTTCATTTAATCAATGAAATACTCTTATCCCATATCAGCAGTACTAGTTATGTTGAGAATTTATAGCTAACTGTATCCATAGTCATTTACCATCTTGAAGTGTGCATACATACCTCAAGGTCAAACTTGAGGTTCATTTCCAAGTTAGGCATTGAATAAATCTCAGCCAGTAGTCCAAGAATGCCCGTGGTCCAAGGGTTTGGAGGTTGGTATGCTAAACTACTTTGACATGGTTCAAGGATCTACAGCCATAATAATATAAAGTTAAGATCAGGATACTCAAACAAAACTACCAAAAATATTCCTCACACAGCGTGACCATACCTTGACCTTGGAAGTAAATGGTATTTACTGCAATCATTAGCCCCTTTTCATATGCCTGTCAAAACAAAAAAATGAGTACGAAGAAGAAAATAATAATAAAACAGAGCTGAACCAAACCCTGTCAAAGGATAAAACATATTTCATATTTTTTTCGTTGTAACTGCACGTTGAATGTTGCCAGAACATTTTCAAAAATAATTAAGACAAAGACAAACCAAAACCCCACATTAAGACAAAAATAAACCAAAACCCTATAATCACACCAAGTAAAGTACCTTCACACCCGAATCAAATAACCCAGGGAATCCTCAGGAACGGTCTCCATACTGAGTTTCCGCTTAAGTGGGTTAGAAGAGGGAGGCCTTGGTGGAAGTGGGCTCTTCGATCTAGCCGGCGAGGGTTTAGAATCGGGAACCATGGAGTTGGGATCTGACGGTGGAGAATTTTCTTTGGAAGACGACTTGGGTTTCAGAGGGATCTTCCGCCCTTGATTCCGGCGCCGTTAGGGCTAGGAGAAAGAAGAAGGCGGTGGATCGGCGAGATGGGCATCTTGCAAGTTAGGGTTTCTTCGCTGCAGAAAGTGATTCAATCTTAGAGAAGTGGAATTTGAGAGATAGGAAGAGTGAAGATTTTGAGAAAGACAAAGAAGACAAGAGAGCGAGAGAGAAGGGAGGGAGGAGAGGGACAGAGTGAGAGAGAGTTTATCGTTGGAGAAGAAGGATGTGGAAGCAATTTGAAATGACAGAGAAGACGCAAAGGGAGGGTTTCTATTACAACAATAGAACGAAGAGAGTATGATCGTTATTAACGTATCTTTCAATCTATTAAATTATAGCTAATCTTTAATTAATGACAATTCATGATAGGATAGAAATTTAATGCCCATCAACATAGTTTAAATTATTGACTATTACCGTTTAAATAACTAGTCGGTAAGATACTTCACTTTAAATTTCAAAAAATTTCAAACTTTAAATTATGTTTAATAAATTTTAAAATTTTTCTAAATATAATAATCAAATCACTTCAAAAATTGTACTATATAAAAAAATTAAAGATTTATTTGACACCAAAATTAAAAACGTTAAATATTTATTAAACTCATTTAAAGTTTAAATTTTATTGTAAATAAAAATTAAAATTTGTTAATTATATTATTTTATAATTAATTTATTATTTATTTAATACAAAGATTAAAAAAGTCAATTGGAACTATTGATTATTTTTTCAAATTCCTACCTTCATGTTAACACATCGTCTAAGAGATAAAACATGTTAAAATATAAAAATTTTATCTATTTATTTTAATAATTTAATTTCTAATATTTATGAATTTTTATCTAATAATGAAATCTGAAAAGAGACTTTGTAATCTTTTATCTTCTCCAATTATGTATAAAGATCTATCTTCAACCATTTTCTTCCGAACATTGAATTTCTCCCTACTTATTGGATTGTTTTTCTTCACATGTTTGTTTACTCAGTTACTTTTACTCACCATGATAAACCATGGATGTGTGGACATTTGTAACTCTTTCAGCAATTAATTAATATTGTTTACTTAAAGGTCAACGTTTAAACACTTATGATTACGTGGTTTGTTGACATTAGTCTATGATTAATTCCAAATTTGAGAATTAATGAGTTTGGAAGTCTCTATGTTCGAAAAAAATTAAGATAATGATTACAAATATTTAAATTTTAATTAATATTGTTTGTTACTCGTTTCAAATTCCATCCACCATAAGCAAATCTATGATTCATTTGTAGTATATATATGTCAATTATTGAATTTTTTCTAACAAAAAACTCCTATGTTAGATGAATTTTAGATTTATCACTGTTTTATTTAATTTTTATTTAAATTTCTTGTTACCAATACATCTAAGTTTGAAGATTTAACAGTGAAAATACATTTGTATTATGTTAATCATTGGGTTTTTGTAATAAAAAAACTACGTTTTAAACAAATTTTAGATTTTCCATCGTTTTATTTAAACTATTATATGGTTACTAATACATTGCGGTAAATTTGCATGTTTGATGGTCAACACTCAAAAAAAAAATACGGAACTATAATAAATTTGAAAGATATAAAACAAAAAATGGAGAAGTTTTAGAGGTGTTGAAAGTAAAATTGTAATTAAAACGACAACCATACATTTCATATTTATTTATTGTTTATAATTTAATACATTAAGTTACTTAAAATGGTATCATAGTACAGTACTTTTTTCCTCACTCTTTTATCTTCCCACTCAACAATTATAGGTTACATCGCTCTACAATGAAAACAACAAAACAATTGTTAAATTCAAATACTGAAAATTTAACAGAAAAAAAAAAACAGTACATAACAAGGTTTACTCATTTACTAAAATTAAGTGAGTTCATCTAAATTGTTGTTTCTCAATTCAATATATAAAATCGATTAAAATTGTCATGTGGAGTAAATCTCAGATAAGTGTTTGCTTCCCAAAAACATGATAACTAGTTATGGTTACACTTTTTTTAACATAAATTATCTCAGGTGCACATGACTGATATCAGTAAAAGAGTTACCTTTGCTATGAAGTTGTTCTTTCTAACACTCCCATTTGAAATTTCCTGAGGTATTCTCTTGACCTAATGTCAGCCTGAATCATATACGAAGTAGACATCACATCTTAGCAATCTCACATCAATATCTCAATCCTAAAGCAAGATTCAAACATGAATCCTATGTAGAAAAGTCATAAATCAAGAGCAAGCATTGGATATTCAGTTCACGGAAAAAAGGTGAGGAGGCTCAATAATATATTTACTCCACCCTCCATATGAACCTATGCAACAATCAACAGGTTCTTTTCGACACAAAACATAGCCCGACCTATTTAGACTAAAAAGTGAACTTCTATAACAGGAACTATAAGAATTTATCGGCAGAATTTATAGTGAAGAAGTCATAATCACATTATGGATATCTTTCAACCAAATTTATGTTTTACCTGTCGGATAGGTTCTGGAACACGATATTTGCAAGTGATTTTAACAATCTCAATGGCAGTATCAAGCGAAACACGATGACCAATTGAAACGTATAGAGGTTTCAATGAATCAACAGTAGATCTCATAGCCTGAAAGGAGAGGAAAGCATGTGAACAATGAAATTAAGAACTCAGCCAGATTAAGTTACCAAAAAAAGATTATATATCATTTACCACACCCCAAATGCTTCCAGAGATACCCTTCAAAGTTATTATAGAATCGTTATTTTTGCCTTCGGAAAGAAGTTTCCTGACGCTGGTCTGGGTAAGACCATCAACATGATGCAGCTGAAATTGACATTGTAGAACAGATCAGAATACTTGATGGGGTTAAACATTTAAATCAATGGTATGTTATATGAAATTGAAACTCACATTCTTGCCAATTCCAATTGTAGGCAAATTAGCAAGAACGCCAAGATGACTGGCCAAACCAAAACCTACACGTTCCTCCCATGGACTGGTCAGTGTTCCAAGATAGCATATTATATTGATATTTCATACTACTACAGATATTCAATTAAGCTTTAAGTTGTATTACACCACAGCCAATTACAACAATTCCAAAAACTAGAGAGGATGCCACCACTAAGGACTTTGAAGAAAAAAAAATACCTCGAGGATGGAGTATTCCATTTCCATCAACCATCAATAACTGGTCCAATAAAGAAAAAACAGTCATTTGAAATGCAAAAATATCCAGTGTAGACTATTATTAGAACCAAGGGTTAAAATATCAATGTAGATATTAATGGATATCAATTTTACTTCAAACTAGGTTATTTTGTTGTTTGTTTCATAGACATATTGGAGCTAAAAGATCAATTTTTTGAAGTTCCAAATGTATTTATCTCAAACAATCTAGTTCACGAATAAATATACACATTTGAGTATCGATGTTAAACCTTTCGATTTAAAAATATATTGATATATCAACAACAGTATCCGAAATTCCCGGTTCAGGAGTAACAAAACTGTGGTAGTTTACAGATTCATATATGCATTTTGAAAAATTATGATGACCTCCACAAAAGAAGAAGTATCTCAGATGATTTCAGCATAACAAGAAAATATTGTTTTTGAGTGGCATAAACAAAGCCAGCCCAGGCAACTAAACATTCACCTGTGGATACAAAAGAGGAGCTCTCTTTTTCATCCTTTCCAAAAGCTCCAAGAGAACTGGGGCCTGAAGAACCAAAGCAACAAAATGTATCTAATTACCAAGATTAAATCGCTTGTGCCACAGGATTTCAAATAAGATATCAAGAAATACGATCATTAACATTCATCGGAACAGAGGAACTCTACGAATACATAAATAAACTAATAATAGGCAAAACTAACAAATGAGGGAAAGGAAACCTCTCTAAATGCGAGAAAGCCAGGGACATAAGGAACTTGAACAGTAACAAGAGAGAAATCATCATAAACAACTTGAAGAGTTTGAAGATCCATAACCACAAGCGTACCACACGCAACTGACGAATCTTCCTTTAAGAAGCTTATATCAACGCCGCCGACGTATTTCAAATCATCCCCGTTCCCTTCCAGATCATCTTCTTTGATCAGTTTCTTCTTCAGCAAATCTTGCGCTCTGAAAAGTAAAGCAAAGTTTTAAGGTAAATGCAAATGGGAGATTCTCAGAAAATGGAAAAATCTTCGATTACTCGATCCAATTCTGAATTTCAACCGAGGAAGTCGTTGACGCCTCGGAATACGATTTCACTTGTTTCTCTTCTTCGGACATCATCTAACCCTGAAAGAATTTCGCCAAAGCGTTGTAAACGTTCGGTGCCGGCGAATTGATCAACGGCCGGTTACAATATCGAGTCCGACCGAACCATTTTTTTCAAATAGAGCAAAATTTAGCTGTCAGTGGGCGCGGTCGGTCGATTCTCATCAGATGGAGTTCATTTAATACTAAAAGAATTTTTAAAAAACTTCTGTATAAAACTTTTCATATGGATGCTAACTGACTCCTCTCATTTTTCGACTAATCGATTGATTCGATTTTTCGATCACTTCAACAGTGTATAAGTATGAACTGTTACGTGTTGCATTTCTAAATACTTTTTCCATACATCGTTTAAAATAAATTTTCTTATTTAGTACTAATGGGATATAGTTAGTCCACCAAACTAAACAACGAGTTTAGGTGGACTCGACCTCTAAACATATTAGGAGGTTTAGGTGAGCCCATCAAGACTATATCATAAGATTTAAAAGGTTATTTTAGTTCGACGTCGAAATCAAAGTTTGGAAATTTGATGTTCGTGATATTGAGATCCCAATTTTATAACAATGCAATGGAGCTTTAGAAAAACTTTATATAAACTAATAGAATTGGATGTAAATTTTTATAATTAGATAATGAAAATTTGATTGAAAATTAGATCACAATCGATCATTTCTAATGGTAACTCCCGTAAAATAAGTCAACATTTAAATTTATATTGTATAGGAGCATTTTTTGGGTAGAAACAATAAAAAATTAATTACATAGGATAAAAAGTTTAGGAACAGTTTGAGTTGAAATATCATAAAAATAAAGTTCATTTATTAAAATAAACAAAACCCACGTCAATACAATTTTTAAAATAACATATACATGTTATTTTTGTGTGGGTTTTTTAAGTCCACTTTATCTCGAAAGAAAAGTTTCGAATTTAAAATAAAGTCAAAATTTGAGTAAAAATTAAAACTTAAAAAAGTATCAGGTTAAGAAAAGTTTTGACGTTGGAAATGACATTAAAATGCTAAACAAAGACAGAAACGGAGAATGTATTTCTTGTCTCTAACTCCATTCAATGTTTTTGCTCTCGTAGTATAATTACTTAATGTTATGCTATTATTCTCAATTTCCATTCAATTGTTCAAATACCTCACTAAAAAAGAAAGAAGTTCAAAATAAGTATAGTCTCAACATTTCGATTTATTATTTTATTTTTATTTTTTCTAATACACAAACCACGTATAGTCGTTAGCATGCTTGATTTCATTGAAGTTGGATTTAGGGTATCATTATTGTTTTTATTTAAAGAAACTTTTTAGTACATGACGAAAACATAAAATAATTGTGATAAAATTTTATATTATTATTATTATTATTATTATTATAGTATTTTTCGGAAATTACGAATTTTCCTCTTTATTCAAATTAATCCAACAAAGAAAAAAGAAATTGTAATAAAAGTTTCTCTCTGTTTTATCACGGGCTTGCTCTCCCTCTTTAATCCCTAATTACTCTTTCCCAATTCTTCTCCGCCCCCCTCCGCTCTTCACTCTCCCCCGTCGGTTCGATCGAAAAATGCCGGCAGTCGAAGGCTTGTTAAGCCCATCCGCATCCAAGCTATTTACCTCTAAATCCTTGCTCAATCCTTCCATTTCCAGTTCCTTGATCTTCTCGCCCGCTCCGCGATTGCGCAGATTACCTTCTTCTTCTTCTTCTTCTTCTTCGTCGTCGTCGTCGTCGCTGTCGATCAGATGTTCAGCCACTCAGCAAATGGAGGCTGTGGTTGATTCTGTTACTCCAGGGCAGTTCCGAGTTGATGTTCTCTCAGAATCACTGCCATTCATCCAGAAATTTCGAGGTAAAACGATCGTTGTCAAGTACGGAGGTGCCGCCATGAAATCGCGGTCACTTCAAGCTTCGGTTGTTAATGATCTTGTTCTTCTCTCCTGCGTCGGCCTTCGACCGATCCTAGTCCATGGCGGTGGGCCGGAAATCAATAACTGGCTCAAACGCCTCAACATTGAGGTCGTTTTCCGCGACGGTCTTCGAGTGACCGACGCCGAGACAATGAAAATAGTATCGATGGTATTGGTCGGCGACGTGAATAAGAATCTAGTTTCATTGATCAATAAGGCAGGAGCATCAGCCGCAGGGCTCTGTGGTGTGGACGGCCGGCTACTCACGGCTCGGCCAGCTCCTAACGCGGCACAGTTAGGGTTTGTAGGCGAGGTCGCACGTGTGGACCCTACGGTTCTACAGGCACTTCTGGACAAAGGCCACATTCCGGTGGTCTCATCGGTGGCTGCCGATGAGTCAGGGCAGATGTACAACATCAACGCGGACACAGTCGCTGGAGAATTAGCGGCGGCGCTAGGGGCAGAGAAGCTGATCTTACTAACGGATGTAGCAGGGATTCTGGAAGATCGTGATGATCCGAAAAGCTTAGTGAAACAGATAGACATTAAAGGAGTGAAGAAGATGATGGACGAGGGAAGAATCGGCGGAGGGATGATTCCGAAGGTGAATTGTTGTGTCCGATCGTTGGCTCAGGGAGTGAGGACGGCGAGCATCATCGACGGGAGGTTGGAGCATTCGTTGCTGCTAGAAATCATGACAGACAATGGAGCTGGAACCATGATTATTGGCTAAGGTTAGAAATTTTGAAGCTTTGAAGCCGTTAAATTTTCTTGGAAGTGTATAATTTTTATAAATGGCGAAATATGACTGATTATCTAATGGGGAAAACAGATTTGGATGAATTTGTAATGAGTAAATTGGAATTGAATTCGCTAGAGTCTGATGAAATCTGAATGTGTTCATTAATAAAATTATGATCAAAGTTTCATTCTTTGGATTCTTAGAATTTTATTTTGGGTTGATTAGGATGATTCCGATTCTGATTATTATTATTACTTTTAAGGCATAGCCATTCCTTTGATCTCAATCATGGTGGACTGAGAGTATATTTTATTTACTTTATTGGATTTCTTACTTCAAAAGTGGTTAGCCACAGGTATAATTAGAATCTCTTCTTCACTTGACAAAGAGCCTCTACATAATCTCCAGAAATTGTTTTCTGATTAATTTTAAGAGTCTTACAATTATTAAATTATTGAAAACTAATTTTAATTACACTTAATTTAGAGAATTATATTAATGTAAATGCTGAAAATATTTATAAAAATATAACAAATGAAATTTCAGATTCTACAATCAATATTATAAGTAAAGTTAAACTATGTCTGTACAGAATTCTTTTTAAATTGATTAAGTTATAGTTGTAGAGAAATATACGTTAATATGTTGATATATTCGAAAAATCGAGTGTGGCAATTTGTGAGATGAACCTCGTCATCGACGTTGGACTGCTAAAATAGTATATTCTAAACTTTATCCAATATATGTGTATATATTATGAGATGGAATCGTAAAAAATGATAAATATAACAAAAAAAAAAATATTTATAAAATATTTTATTATATATTATAAATATTTTAGTTTATTTTATTATATTTAAAAATATACCTATAGGTTAAAGTTTATAGTAAATTATATTTGTTTTTACTCTATATTCTTTATCGTGTTTAAAGAAGTATTGAATCTTCAACCTTAAGGAGTAAAGGTGTTTGAGGTTTCAATTACTATGCTTCGATTCACCTTTTCTTTACTGTATCAATGATGTACGTGTGTATATGTATTTTGCAAGTTTGCTAGGATAATCATTTTGTCTACAAAAATTAACATTCAAAGTGTTGATAATTTACATTTTTCTTAAATACAGTGGTTGAATTCTTAACGAAATTTTAAATTAAAAAAATTGTTTTTAAAATTTTGTTTGGTTTTTAAAACTATTAATCCAATATAGATACCAAAGAAACAAAGTTAGCAAGGTAAATAATATCTAAAGGTTTAATTTTCAAAAATCAAAACCAAAATCGTTAGAAGATCGGAGATTTAATTTTTAAAATTTATTTGTATGTAGCATGTACTTAGTTATAAAATCTCAAAACGTTTAAAGGCATTAGAGTATAGAATCAACAAACTAAAATGTCAGGTGCTTAACAAATTTATATTTAATTAAAAAATATGTTTGTTATCTTGCTATATAAAAAACTTACCTTATTGAGTTCAATAACTATACAATAGACATAAAACAAAAAAGTTGCCTACTATTTGATCCGATCGATTTTCCTAATAAAACTTCAAGTCAACTGTTTCTTCCTTTAAACTATCCGACTCATCTCCAAAATGTTTCCAAATGACATCACATCTTAATGTGTTAAAAACGACTTTTCATTCATTTGAAATTACACGACACGAGATGAAGAGTTAGTAATTCAACAGTACTCTAACAAATATACAATAAAGATTTGAATGAAGAGTATATGTCTCCCTACATATCCAAATAGGAAATGACATAATTGAATGTCACTCATGGAATAAATTTTGGCTCCATTAGCACAAAGTGACAAAGAAAAAGAAACACACCAATAAAAAGAAAAAAAAAAAAGTGAAAGATGGAGGACCAAAGTGGAAATTTGAGATGCCAAATTCGATTTTCCTTTCAAATGAAGCCTCCAACAATAAACAATGTATCAAAATATCATGCAGGTTGTGTTCTATTTTGAAATTGGTTAATTTTTTTGTTTATTTAGTTTGTCCTTTCTATCGATTTTTAATTTACTCTCTACTTTTTCGTTTTTCAATGATTTATTTTAGCATTTGCTCGTTTTTACTAAATCCCTACAATTAGTGGTATCAGAAAGGTGCGAAGTAGCTCGACTGTTAATAGACTCTGTTTCGATTGAGTATCTCGACCTATGGATCTTTATTGAGTTATGATCCATACATAATTGAAAGATAAAACAATTGTTAGATAGATAGAAGTTCGATAAGTGATAGGGAAGAAGCTAGAACGATGATCATAGAACGATGATCATTGAACTCATATAGTATAGGTTAAATTACTGTTGTAGTTTTTATATTTTGAAATTTGTTCAACTTTACTCCATGTATTTCAATCGTTGAATTTGTTAATGTACCTTCTATAAATCTTTTTGTTTATCAACATAGTGTATTTTGTTGTTTGAGAATTATTATTAATATCAAATTAATTTTGAGAGACTAGACAATTGAAAGTGGAAAAATAAAATCGAGTAAACTTAAAATTTTGATGATGAAAATTGAATAAGTTTAAAAATATAGGATCAAAATCATATTTTAACAAAATTATTATTATCATTTAACCAATTTTAGAAAACAACTTTAAACAATTAAATTTAAGATTTATTAGTATCAAGAAACTAAAAATAGATACTCAAATGCTCAAACAAATCTAAGAGTAGATAAGAATAATAAGATTCTAAACGCATATTTTCCTATACGTACAAGGACTTTAAAAGAGTGGTTGAATAGGTCGATTAATTATTATACACAAAATTGAAATTTATGAAACTTATTGAATATAAAATTAAAATTTTAAGAACATATTAAACGGTTTATTATAATAAAAATATGATAAATAATTTGAATCCAAAACCCTTTTGTCTTCCGATATTTAATGGCATCGTCATTATTTGCCGTTGATGTAATTTGAATTTTTGTTAAATTTTATAAACATTTTCGTTCATTTTATTATATTAACTTTAGATTTAGATTTAATGTTAAGCCAAAAAAAATTAAAAGATAATAATTAAAAAATAATAATAATTAGTCTTTTGTGCAGTTAAATTTGTGACGGTTGATAGACGGCGTTAAGAGTTCCGTTTATGTGCGGCTGTTTGGTGCTGCGAAAGGACGGATCTCTGGATTCTCGTTCACTCCCATTATCCAATTACTTTTTCTTTTTTTAAGAAATCCTTTTTTCTTATTATTATTCTATTTTGATACACACACATATATATATATACACACACACACAATTTCAGTTCTCATAATTTAAACCTTATTAAATTTTAATCCTCCCACTCCTAATTATTCAAATTTAGTATTCATATTTTTAATAAATTTTTAAATATAGTCCCTTTAAACTATTTTTACTAAAATTGAAAAAGAGTAATGACAATTTTCATGAAAAAATTAACAATAAACTTGTTGTAATTGATATTGATTTTAAAATCTATCTAAACTACACCAACAATGAGTGAACTATAAAAAGGTATAGGACTAAAATTGAATAGGGTGTCAAAAAGATATTTCAGCTTTTTATTTATTTGTATTGTTTATTTTATAAATTCCAATCACCAAACCTTTTCGGGATATCGGAGGTGGAGTGAATTGGAGGCATACAAATAATAAAGAAAAGGGAAAAAAAAAGAAAAATCAAAGAAGAAAGAATAAAAGACGCTCTTTACAAGTGAATTCAAATATAGTCCACATGATGAGATACATGTAACATAGTTTTCCTTTTTAATAGAAAAGTTATGATAAATAATAAAATATTAATACGTATTATACTGATAGAAGTTTAGGGATGTCTATCAATGATATAATATTCTTAAAGTTTACTACAATTTGATATGTTATGCTATATATGAAAATATTAGTTTTTAAATATCTAACAAAATTTAGTTGTTTATGTTATTAATTCTACAAGACTATTATGTTTCATGGTTACTTTGTAACTGCATATTTACACTATGCCTTCTAATTTTAAATTTTTAATTAACTTAGAGCACAATCAAGTAATTTAATTAGTATGGTTTTTGTTATATTTTGTCGCAATTTGAACATAGGATAAACGATATATACGTGTCCTTTGTTTTCATCACTAAATCAACATATAACCAATTCAACGTATGAATTTTTTTTTTATATTCTATCAATAATATAAATTGGTAGTATTGAAATCTTCTATCAACTCAAAAACATACATTTATAAGTTTATTAGTGAATATCGTCGATATATATAATATGAAATTTTGTTATATTTTATAAATATTTTTAATAGTTTATTTATAATAACATCTCTTTTGGAACAAAAGTTGTTGAACAAGGTTGGTAATGAAAAATAAAATTAGTATTAAAGGCTCTTGGTACAAAATTAATTAAGAATAACATTTTAAAAAAACATTTTTCTTTTTTTAGTATTACGACTCAAAGTTAATACACGTATTCAATACAATGTTGAATCTATACATTTAACAAACAAAATAGTGATGATAATCAAACTTTTTTAATGTTCAATAATGATAAGTAGATATCTCCTTTAGAATAAATAAATTTGAAAGTTTTTTTTTATTATTATTATGCTAAATGAAACAACAATTTTATTTTAAGTGTGGTAAATAATTTCTAATATAAAAACATGTAAAGAAAATATCAATCTATATCTTCAAAGCTTCGGTGTTACCTCGACTTAAACTCTAAACAATCATTCTAAATGATGATGTAAGTGTATCAATTATTTACACACTCCTCGACATTTATTAATTGGTTGAATATTTTGTAATTTAATTATATGGACCAAACACATCTATAATTTTATTGTAAGCAAATCAGTGTAGCAATTAATTATGATTACTTTAAGATATCGTTTTTTCACATCAATTTCCATTTATGTGTAAATTTATTTATTCAATTAAGTTTTACAAGAATGAATGATTAGAGTACATGTGTGGATAATTCTCGAAGCAAATTGTTACAAATTAGTTAGCGTCACACGATATTTTTCAAACAAAATGTCGTGGTGGGTGTAAGTTCTTTTAGTACAAGTACAAGAACAATAAGACGAGAGACTAAACTTCCGACCTCTAAGAAGATAGATTGTGTAAATTACAATTGAGTTAAATTTACTCCTAAGTAAGAAATGTACAATAAATTCATCACACGTACAAGAGTTCGTGATTTTAATTAAAATAATTACAGCGTCAAGACATGAATTAATCCAAATTGAAAATTTCGAAGGGTAAAACGGAGAGAAAAGATAGAATTTAAAAAGAAAATGAAATATAAAAAATGTTAATATTTTTTTAATTAGAAAAAAAAAATGAAAAAGAAAAAAGAAAAACTAATAAAGTATTTTGCATATTTTTAGGGTTGAAAGAAATGGTCCATCTCATCTCCTTTTAGTTCTATGAAACCAAAAATAGCAAAAATCCAAAAATATAAATTGACCAAGCGTAGCATAATTTTGATGTACCTGATTGCGACCCAACGTTAACTAAGGTCGGTGAAGTGGCAACCATGGTTAAAGGCCGTGACCGTTTGTCGGTTTAGCAATAAAGATCTTTGGTCGCCGTCAGTTTTATCGTTTTCTAATGACTCACCTTTTTAAAAGCGAAATTGAAGATGTTGAACGCCCAGACCAACCAACACCCCCCATCTCTAAATACCCCTTTGCTCCAAAAATACATTACTAATTTCGTTTTCGTAACAATTTAGTCATTAAATTTTATTCGATAATATTGTAATCATTATATTCTAATTTTATAACGATTTTTCAAAAGTTTAACGATTAATAAATTAAACAATTATTGATTTTTTTACTTTTAAATATACATTTTATTTAATTGCTTGATTAACTATATTTTAATTGAAGAGAAACTTAAGCATGCGATTATCAAAATTAGTGTAGCTAATCACAATATACGTGTATGTGTTAATGATCAAAGCATCTATGATTAGTCGCAATATATATATAGAGACAATATGAGACTATACGTTATTTCATATGACGTATGTTGAAATTTCTTGGTCATTTATTTGAAGAAATATAGTGAGAAATACAAAAATTAATGATATATTTACGTTGAAAAATGTACCTACTCTCTAATAATGAATTCATTTTTATTTTTTGATTTTTGAAAACCGAAATCATAAACCCTACTTTCACTCATGTACTATTTAACTTGTAGTCATGTTTATTTTTAAAAGAAATTAAGCAAAATTAAAATTTTGAAAGGACAAATACACTGTCATTTGACTATGAGTTGAAGCGTTTTCTATGAAAAATGACTAAACCCTAAATGAAACATAAAAAAGAAACTAACCTATACTTTAAAAATTAAAAAACAAAACAAAATCAAATTACACATACAACCCCAAAAGAAATTAGTAGTCAAAAGTAATATTTCATAAAGTAGATTATTCATAATTTTTTTTTCTTTCTTGGGTAAAATTAAAGAACCATGACAAAGTGATTCAATTTAAAAGAAAACACCATTTTCAAAGGTCATTTAAAAGCAAACAATTGGTCAACAACAAATTTAACGCAGTCAATGTTAAATTTTTTACTTTAATTAACACCAAATTTCAAGAACAAGACAAGAGATTTTCTTTGGGGATTTTGTTTTTTGAAGAAAAAAATTTCTTGGCTTAAATTACAAGTTTGCCTTTTAAATTTTGACCGTAATAACATATAGACAGTCATCTTAGAAGGACCAAAAGTAAATTTTGGCCAATTACATAAAATTTCAAAAAATTCACAATGCTATAGTACTAATTTATCTCAATAATATTGTATAAGAAAATGTTATAATACTAATCATTTAGACTTATTTAAACTTTGCCACGTAGATAAGTCCCGGTTACTTTAGCCATAAAGTAAGACGAAATTATACCCATAAACTTCTAAAATTAAAAATTAAGCTCTCAAATTCATCCGAATCTTAAAATTAGACATTCAAACTTATTAATAGTATAAATTGTACTGATTATTTAGATTTAGAGATTCTTCCCAATTCAATTTGGTAAATTGTGAAAAATAGTATTAAATTTTATTTTTTAGTGGTTTTTGCTTTATTTAAAACTAAAGAGAATTTGCATTATCAATTTCTTTAAAGAAAACTGCATTCTAAAAGAGGTATAATAATAATAACAATAAAAGAAAATAAAAATAAAAAATAAAAAAGGTGTTGTAATTTTAAATGTAAAAATAGAAAACTTATCTTAAGAACACCTTTTGACCGTATTCAACTATTGTAATTTCTGGGAAATAACACTATATTTTCGGGAATATATTTACTTAATATACAAAAATTTAGAAAAAAGAGATAAATTATAAGATCACAATCTGCTGAATAAACTTTGAAATGATAATAAATGAAAATAGATTTTAGATACCCAAATCCAAATAAGTTCCTTGAAAATCTGAAAAGGTTTTAAATAAAGCAATGAATTCCATAGATAACCAAATATTTTTTGAATCACAATCCTAAAACATTACCACATTATTATTATTTTTAGAATAGGTAATTAAGTTTCAAACTTTACTTATAAATGAATAACTTAATCATTAAGTTACATTTTAGATTCAGAAATCTCCTTCAATTAATGAAATTTCAGTATTTGAAGAAAATACAAAGAACCCAAATCATAAAACTTGATTCTTTTTTCATTCCAAAGTGACTTAGAATCTTAAACACACATGATTTGCTTGCTTCAGAAACAATTCAAACACAATTTCATAAATTAAAGAAATTCAAAACCTAAATTACACAAAACCCCTCCAAATGTTGCCTTTTGTGAAGGGAAAAAAATTCTTCCAAAAATGGTAATATCGCTGGACATTTCAAAATGCATATTGAATTGTTACTCAAAATCGAATGTGGTGGTAAATATGAAAGAAATTGATCATTGCATCGTTTTAGATCATTGCCATACATGACGTAGATCATAATTCGATGATATGTGCGAAATTTGGACTTGAAAAATGAACATGGTTCTTTGTCATCACCGCAATTTTCATCCAACATATCAAAGTTTGTTCTTTTAACATACATGGATTAGAGAATTAAGCCGTACTACAATTTCTACTACCACACACATTCATAGACTATTAATTCTTTCAAATATTCTTAAGTTTTCTTTTTGACAACATGTGAAGTCTCAGAATCAAACCTATTACATCGCAATAATAATGATATAAGCATTGTGTAGTTAAATTATTCTCATATTGACGAACATTGTAGTGTGACTTGGAACAAGTTACATTTAGAGTATTAAATGGATGGGTTAAAAATGGAAGGAAAAGTGGAAAAGAGAGAGAGAAAAAAGGGTAGTGGGGAATTGAATTGAGAAATAAATGTAGTGAAAAGTAGGAAAACGAAGGGAAAATACGTACAAAATAATTCTCTGCCAAAATACTGTAGTGCACGGCATTGCATTAGTAGGGAGGTAAAGTTTTGGTTTTCTCATAGAGCTGAAAGAGGTGTGTTTCTGAAGCTCACTGCTTCACTGATTTTGAGGCAATTTCTAGAGAGAGAACACCAGAGAAGAGGAAGAGAAGAGTGCCTCACAAGTTTCACAGTTCGCCATACCAATACCCCATTTCCCCCCTTTTCCATTCACTAATTTTTCTGTTCAGAACAACGCCATTAGTGAAGTTTCAGAGCTCTTTCAACGGATTTCACAAACCAAGGTAAAGATTTTCTCCTTTCCTTGTTTATTTTCATTCCCTTTTTCGTGTTCTTCAATCTGTCGATGATTCTTTGGGTTTTCCTCTTTTTGATTTTCAAATATTTATGGAATGTCCTCGAGAAAACGAGGGTTTCTGTTTGCTTTTACATTTTTTGGGGTCACCCCCTCTTGGTAGTTGAATCTCTCCTTCGTATTTGATTGTCTTTTTGACTCAATCGTTGGGATTTCTCATCTGGGGTTTTCCCATTTCAATCGTTTATTGATTGAAACTACTGTAATTTTCTATTGGGGGATTTTTTCTTAATAGAAATTGGGGAATGGTACTGCATATTTGAGTTTTGGGTTTTGATTGTTGTTGAGAGTTTTCACAGGGTTGTTTCTTGTGCCATTGGATCTGATTTTGCGTTCTCACTTTGTTCCAAATGTGTGAAATGTCAGTTTCTGCTACTTCTGAATTGATTCTGTGGACTGTGTTCTTCTTTTGGGGAGTTTCTTATCAATGATCAGATGTTAATGATGTTTGTATTTTACACTGCACAATGCTGCTGGGTTTCTGCCGATTCTGATGGATTCCTGAAACTATATTGTATTTGTGAATGAGCCCAAATAACATTGATGTAGACAAGAAGCTATGGTTTTGTAGGGGTTGGATTTTCGGAGTGGCGAATCAAAACAATGCTGAGGAAGAGAACAAGGTCAGTTCAGAAAGATCAATACAGAATGAATCAGATGAATGTCCCTTGTTCTGGTTCTGAGCTTCACACCAAATGTAGTTCTATTTTCAAAAGATCTCACCTTTTTACTGGGTTGTCTCCTAAAGGTTTAGAGTCCGATTCGGCCAAAAGTCCAACTTCCCCTCTTGATTTTTGGGTGTTATCAAGTTTAGGTAACCCTCTTAGATCTCCTAGATCATCATCCAATGAGGGGCATAGAAAGAACTGGGATTCTAGTAAAGTAGGGCTGAGCATTATTGATTCTTTAAATGACGATGATAGTAAACTATTTGGGAAAGTTCTTCGATCGTCAGATAGTAAGACCGCTCTCTTTGGACCTCGAAGTGTGGCCAAGAAATCTAATTGTCCACCACAGGCAAATCTTATCCAGGGACCTAAATCCTTGCCTAAAAACTATCCAATTTTCCAGGTACCGAAGACCAAAACTCCCATTGAACAGGGAAACTCTGATGTGATTTTTGAAATTGGAGAAACCCCGTTAGAATATGAGCCTTTTGGGAACTACTCTCGTTCTTTTGATTCCTACAGGGGATTTGCTCCTCGAGCTGTTATAAATGGTCTCAGTGTTAGCAGTTGTAGTACTACTACTGAGAGTGTTGCTTCTCCTTGTTTAGGTGAAGAACCTCGAGTGTCCGAAAAATATCCTCTCACAAAACCGTGTTCGATTTCTTTAGGCTTATCCTGTGATAACGGATCTAATAAGCCTCTCTCAGCAAGTGATATCGAGCTGTCTGAAGATTATACATGTGTAATTTCACATGGTCCGAACCCGAAAACTACCCATATTTATGGTGACTGCATTTTAGAATGTCACTCTAATTATTTGAGCTCATCTTCTGAGAATGAAATGAAGGAGATGGGATTTCCTCATCCTCTTAAAAGCTTGAATACCCCCACTTCATATTCATTAACCGACTTCTTAAGCATGTGCTACTCCTGTCACAAGAAACTGGATGAGGGAAAAGACATTTACATTTACAGGTTCGTCACAAGAATATCTTAGAGTCTCGCACACATGCATTTTACAGTTTTGAGCCCTTGATTAAGAACTAACTTGTGAACTGTTGCAGGGGGGAGAAAGCCTTCTGTAGTCTAACATGCCGTTCCCAGGAGATGTTGATGGACGAAGAACTAGAGAAATCCATCGACAAAACCTCCGAAAGTTCTCCCAAGTCCAGTGCTGACCATGATGAGGACCTTTTTGAAACCAGCATTGGTGGCTTTGCATAAGCACTCGCTTCCAGTGGCTGGCCACCATGCCCGTGGTTGATGAACCTATCAAAGGCGACAGACACCCTTTTGGTCATCTGTTTGAAAAGAGCTGTTTTTATGTCCATTGGTGGCAGCCATGGATGATCACTTTTTGTAAAATGATGGTGTTTGTTTGCTTTGCTTCACCTCCCATAGTCATAGTGGATGATAATCTTTGGCCTTTTTTCCTTTTTAACATAAAATTGACTGTGAATGCCCTGTGAGCCTATTTTTTGTGGCTCTTTTTTGAGTTTTTTTTTTTTTTTTCTGGCTTATGATTATGGCCAGAAAATAAAATGATGTATGGACTTGAGCCTCCACCTTTGAATAGAATGGCAGTTTCAGTTCCATATTACAACTTTGATGCTTGTGGTATGAACCTAACTGTGACCTTTTTACCCCCCTTTTAAACTCAAATTGTCTGTTGAATTTTTATGTGTGCGCTAGAAGTTTACATAACAAAGAATGTTTAGGTCAACTCATAGAGTTCTCATGTATTGAATTGTTCTTTCAAAATCAAGAACACTGCGACAAGACAGAATCAAAGATGTTCTCTCTACTTTTCGGTACTGTGAGAAATTTTGAAGTTTGATCTCGTCATATTTTCGAATGTCTTAACGCCTAAGCTAGCATAAGGAAAGGAACATCTTGTAAATGGATCACTTGCATTTGGGTTATAACCATATGGGTTCTTGAGTCTTTGGGCTAGGTTGGTCCTGGGCTTGTTCCATAGATACAGTTCATAATGATTCAGCCTATGACTACAAGTTAGAGTTGAGTTTAATAATTATATTTTGGAATAATTAGCCAAATAGGATATTATATTATCATCTTTTCAAAGTTGTCCAAATATTTGAAAATTTTATGTTTAGTTGTAATATTTTAGAAGGCAAAAAAATTAGTTAAGCTAATATTTTTGTATAAATAGTTATTTTGTACAATTAAAAGATAAAAGTATATAAACTCTTTCCAACTTCAAACTTCATAATTAGCCTTAAAACTTATCAAATTAGGTATCTATTTCAACTTTTGGAAACCTAAGTTTATTTATCTTCAAACATAATTAGGCCCTATTTTATAACGATTTTGTTCTTTTTTCCTTCTAATTTTCTAGTTTTTTTTTTTTTTTAAATTGTGTTTGTTTGTTTAAAACTCTTCTTATTTAATGTATGATTAAGTGAATCTTTTTTTAACCCCATTATTAAAAAGGAAATTATATGTGAAAAATCAATACAATCACACTAATTTCTCTTATTGAGTACGCTCTTTTAATACTTTTGTACCTCACCTCCTTTTTGTCATTATCTAACTTAAGAATGCAAAAATTCAATAAATTTCATCTTAGTAATATATATATTTGCATAATACACACCTCATGTTACATGTAATGTCTTCACTCATAATCATAATTCTCAACTCAATCAACTATACTCTATACAACCATAATTCTCGACCACTTAGTTAGAATACCCTCTTCTAAGATTTTTCTTTACTCATCATATGTAAATAAAGTTAAGTTTATAGTGCCATTTCCACTCACTTGAAACATCAATTGATATAACTCCACCACAAACACTTACATAATGGAAAACTGATGTTACAAAACTTGTGGAATAGGTAAGATATCACATCCCTCTATTAGGTAAAGCGTTCATGTCGTGTGAGGAATTCGTTGTTCTATTTAAGCCAACCATTCTTCACATGTCCAAACTATTTACATTTGTTCATCTCCTGGTTTGAAGTTTCTCTTTTTTGAACCTAAAAAAAATTGCCCTCCAACTCCACTAAATAACTGTTGTTGCTTGACTTTTCAAAAGAGATGTAAAAGTAAAAATTTAAGACTTATTAGATACATTTGAAAGTTTATGATCTTCAAAAGTTAAAATATTACATTTAAAGGGTTAGTGGATACTAACAATATTATTTACAATTATAGTTTTCGCCCTGATTACCTAAGGATGAAAATATCGATCTCGATATTGATATTCACATTTCAAATTTATGGATGTATTAATAAAAAATTAATATCGACAAACGTTACTATTAGTACAAAATTTTAAAAATTTATTTAGATTAATAATTAAGTTGTTTTTGCTCTTGAAATAGTACGTATTGCATCCATGTTAGATAAAATTTATGACATTTTTATTTTATATATTTTATAAGCATTTGTAAAAGATATCTTTGGATCAACGTTTGATATTGATGTCAAATTATTTTATTTACGAATATGGACGGATATATCTATCTATCTATATATATATATATTGAACTTCAATTATACATACCCACGAAAGGCCAACAACAACACAAACGGACACCTAATTTTTTTTTTTATAAAAAATATATTTTAATCGTTGAGATATTTATACAAATATGTATGAAATTCTCAATACATAAAAAAAAAAACCCTAGATTTTTGTGGGAGTTTAAAAAAAATATGCTAAAATCAAAATAATAAAAAGAAAGAAAATTATCTCTAATTTAACAAAAATTTAAAAAATATTTAAAAATATAACAAATCTATATATGATAGATAATTATATATGTTTAACGATATATGATATTATAATATAAATATAACATAAATAGTAGCTTATGTATCTGTGATACTTTGTAGTTGAAAAAGAACAACTCGTTTCAAACATTGAAAAAAGTATTTGAATTAATTATTTTAATTTTAGTCAATTTTTATAATATTTGTATTGCACCACAAAAGTCTTATGGAGTCGCTCTCATTAAGAAGAAGAAGAAGAAGAAGAAGAAGAAGAAGAAGAAGAAGAAGAAGAAGAATTAACACCTCAACAGGCCGAGGAGGCGTTTTCAGGTTTCCACTATTGTTATTTCTAAATAATGATTCATAATAATTTCATATCTTTTATTTTTCTTTACTACAATAATTCCATATCTTATTTACTATTTGAGTAGAATAAAATAACCAACCAATATTACATAATTAAAATTTCAAGAGAATGCATATAGATTTTGTACTTTCTAATCTCTCGGAAAAGAAATATTTGTTAGTATGCACAATGTAAAAAATATTCGTTAATAGGCGTATGAAAAAAGGATCACTTAAGTTGTAAATTTCATACATTTATGAAGTTTAGCGAGTAGTGAATTACTAACCTACATGACCAAAGGTTTATAAGAAGTTGATGGTGTTATAAAATTAATCCACATACTCTTTGGGCCAAACAATAACGGGAATTGATAATTCTATTTAGTTTGTTGAATTTAAAAAAAGAAAAAGGTAAATTGTAAGATTCATTCATGAAATATAATGGACGAACAAGTTCTCAATCGTAAAAGTTGGGTCTTCAAATTTATAATGACGGCATAAAATAGGGCTTCAAATGATAAAAATTGATTCTACAATTACGTAAATTTGATGGTCTAGTTTTAACATTTGTATAAGTTTGATGGCCCAATTTTTACAATTAAAAGTTTAATAACGTAATTGTAATTACCGCTGTACTTATCAAAGGAAGGAAGTGATTAGATATTGATGCTCCAATTTACAATTGATCAACAATGGATGATATTTTTTTTTTTTAAAATTTCAATCAATTATGAAGTTGAATTATAAACTACAATATAAAATCTAGAAGACATACTTAATTATTAGTTTAAATCTACAATGTAAACTTTAAATTAAAAAGATTATCTTATTTTTTTGGTATTAAACCGAAGAGAGATTTGAATAAGAAAATAAAAATTGTGAGTGATGTCATAGCTTCAAATATATAAGCATTAAATATATAACAAATAAACATGTAAATCTACTTACACAAATATTATAATCATAGCTTTGTCTTCTAATAAAAGAAAGTCAACCTAGCAAACAATCATTAAGATTTGAGAATGAGCAATGATACATTGGCATATACCTTATAGACTTATAGTTAATTAATTGTTATTCAATGTTTTTTTTCCTTTAGAAAAAAAAAACTAAAAATAAATATATGATTTTAATATTTTACGTGTGTGGGTTGGAGTTCATTTCTGATTTTTCTTTCTAATTCTTGCCGATTTGCCATAACTTAAAAAAAATGAGGCTTACGGTCTAGATTTATTACTTTTGCAAAAAAAATGATAAACAAAAAGTTCATTTAATGAAACTTTAAAAAAGTATGGTTATAAATATCCTAGATATACTATCAATATACACGCAATACAATCAATCAATGTTCTTCGTATACTACAAAGTAGTGTCATATCTGCAAAATAGAAAAAGTAGTTGACTGACTTTAAATATCTTATTCTAATTTTGTTGCACACTAGAATTTTCTTTTAAAATGTGTTGATTGAAAAGTCAAACATTTGATTTTGATGTTGATAATACAGGTATTATATCATTAAACTATACTAATCTTGATAAACGTCTACGATAATACCCTATTGAGGCCAACGATTAAAAACCTTTTATATCCATTTCCTTAAAAGAAAAAAAAAATTAATATTCATTAACATGTGAAATAAATAAATTTCTTATTCACAAAAGAAAAAGCTTAGGAGGCGTTTGGGGCGAGTAATGACTTATAATAGTTTGAGATTATAATAGCTTGGGTATTATAATAATTTGTGTTTGAGGTGTAAAACTATTATAGTCTGTGTTTTGCGTGCAGACTATTATAGTAGTCTGTGTTATTATAAGTTGTGTTTGATGTGAAAACTATTATAATATGAGTTTTTTACTTTTTTTTTTCTTGTTTACATACTATACATGAAAGATATATTTTTCTTCAATTGATTTTATTAAATCTTGTTAATTATGATGTTCATTTAATAAAGTTAGCTTCAAACTTCTCTTACCATGCATATATATATATGGTACATGAAATACACATTATTCTTCAACTGGTTTTATTAAATCTTGTTAAATAGGATGTTCATTTATTCAATTACCGTTTTTGTAAGTCATTAATTATATTTCATAAAAATAAGTTTAGAAGAAAGTTTAATTACTAATTCTTCATCTTCATTACTTTGTGTTTGTTTTTCTAATAATTTTTAAAGAAAGTTATAGGTTTGTTAATTTTGTAAAAAGAATTAAAAAAGATTTATATAAGTTTTTGCATGATTTTAACCGTTACTGTTATTATTTTCTAAACGCATTTGTCATATTATCATTGATTTTATTTTTTTTCTTTTATCATACCATCAATTCTTTTTATAACACAAATTGCCTTTTTAAAAAATATGCATTGTGATGCATATCTTTTCTTCTCCAAATTTATGGTACAAATTTAGTTATTCAAATTTTGGTTTATGCTAAATCTTTTCATAAGAAAACGTAAATTTGTAATTTTTTTGGAAAATTATTTATTTGATTTATTTAGGAATAAAATGTTTAAAAACAATTTTTGATTATATGGAAATAAAGTATGGTTCCATTTTACCCACTATACACCTAATTACCAATTATTATTTTTTATTATGTTTATTTATTTATGTAGCAAACATTGTCAAAAGTTATTGATTGTTTCCTTTTTTAAAACTTGAAATAGATTGATAAAATTGTGAATTATTATTTTTCTTAAGTTTAACACAATTGATTTTTTATATTATGTTTTAAGTATTAACTATGTAATACAATTTTTCTAAACTTTTACAAATAAAATTTTTCTAAGATATTTTTTTCAAAATAATTTTTCCTAAGTAATTTATAGTATGTTAATTTTACAAATATATTTTTCGTAACAGACTATATTTTAAAATTATTTTTATAAAGTAGATTTTTTTAACAAAATTCATTAGATAAATTTTTTGATGGCATAATTAAAATTTGTAAATTATATAACTCCGACGAAGAATAGTGATAAAAGAATGAAAAGTTGTGTTAGAGAGTAAAGAGAAGAGTGAGAAATAATAAAGGGAAAGTAGAATAAATATAATAGTTATAATCCTAATGAGAGAATTATAATAACCATTGGCCACCAAACATGGGGCCAAGCAGCCTGTTGATATCCACTCAACTAGAAGTAATGCTCAAATTTTCAAAATCAAAACTCCAATCTCTTTTTACTTCACCACTATAAAATCAAATCCGTCTTGCATTTGCATTTATACCCTTTTCCCCGCTTGAAAAAAAAAACTCGTTTGAAGCTTTTCATGGCCTCGCAAAGCCGCCCTGCCTCAGCCCTTGAAACTATCGAAAACCAGTCGGAAACCGGTAAACCGATGTCAATAAGCAGTTTACCGAGAACAGTAACGAAAAAGCTGAAGACCAATCTGGTATTCCGGTCAAAATGGGCTGAATTAAACGGCGCAATGGGCGATTTGGGGACATATATTCCCATAGTTTTAGCTCTGACATTATCCAGAAACATCAATTTAGGTACCACATTAATTTTCACCGGAATTTACAACATCCTCACCGGCCTGATTTACGGCGTTCCGATGCCGGTCCAACCAATGAAATCGATCGCCGCCGCAGCCCTGGCTGATCCAGAGTTCGGCGTGGCGGAGATCATGGCGGCCGGAATCCTGACCGGTGGAATCCTCTTTGTTCTGGGTGCGACTGGACTTATGCATTTAGTTTACAAATGGATTCCGTTGGCGGTGGTGAGAGGGATTCAATTGGCGCAAGGATTGTCGTTTACTCTGACGGCCGTTAAATATGTTCGTTATGATCAAAATATGGCGAAATCTAAATCTGGCGACGGCCGTGAATGGTTCGGATTAGATGGGTTGATTTTGGCCGTTGTTTGTGCTTGTTTTGTGATCGTCGTTAACGGCGCCGGAGAAGATGAACATCAGCAGGAAGGAACTGAAAACGAGGCCGAAGGGGAAGCCAAAGGAGGAATTAATAAAGAGAAGGTTAGGAAGATCATAGCTTCCCTTCCATCAGCTTTCATAATTTTTTTATTAGGCATTATTTTTCTCTTCATCCGAAATCCAAAAGTGGTGAAGGAAATTACATTTGGGCCCTCATCCATCACCATTGTTAAGATCACAAAAAGCCAATGGAAAAAAGGATTCATAAAGGGAACAATTCCTCAGCTTCCTCTCTCCATTCTCAACTCAGTTATCGCCGTTTGCAAGCTATCCATGGACCTTTTTCCAGCCAAGATTTTCACCGTCACGTCCCTCTCCGTCACCGTCGGGCTTATGAACATCGTCGGTTGCTGGTTCGGTGCCATCCCGACTTGTCATGGCGCCGGTGGTCTTGCTGGTCAGTATAAGTTTGGCGGTAGGAGCGGCGGGTGTGTCGCGTTGCTCGGTGCCACTAAATTGATACTTGGTTTGGTTCTGGGAAGCTCTCTTGCAAAGGTTCGATTTACTTTTAACTCAAGAGATTAAAGCTCATAAGTTATGATATATTTATGGTCAAAATTCTTACCTTTTAATTATTCACAGTCAAATTTATTTAACTTTTTAAATGTTTAAAAATCTAAAATTATTGTTGAGTAAAATATTTATAAATATAACCGTTTTAAGGTTAATCATCTCTAAAAAATTTTAGAATTTTACCATAATTTAAAATACATTTCTTTTTCCATTTTTTGACTTTTTACAATTATTTTTTAAAATATATTTTATACACTTCAAAATTAATTTGAGCATTATTAAGACTAATTGAACTATGAGTGTGAAAACTCATTATAACAATTTTGATATTTTAAAAAAGCTTCAACTTATTGTTTAAGAATATATAAAAATTCACTAATTATCCTTTTTATCTCTATTAAGATTATTAGTTAGTACTATTTTAGTCTCCTCATTAATATATACAAGAAAACCAAATTAGATAATAACTAAATTGAAAATTCTTAAACCTAGAGTGAATATACTAAGTTCAAATTACCCGAGGCTATATTTAAATGGGTGCTTAGGTTCTAAACTTAAATTATATGTTTGAAATATTTGCTATCCAAATCCAAAAATTTAAGCGTTGATAAATTAATAGTATTTTTAATGGCGTGTTTAGGTTCTAAACCAATTTTCCGTAGGGATTTTGGGAGTTCTATTGTTGTTCGCTGGAGTCGAGCTAGCGATGGCGGCAAGGGATATGAACAATAAAGAACAAGCATTTGTGATGTTATTATGCACCGGGGTCTCGTTGGTTGGCTCGAGCGCTGCACTAGGGTTCTTGTGTGCCATGGTGGTGCACATCTTGCTCTTACTTAGAAAATGGAGCAAAAAAGATAACCATTAACCATTTGCTCTTTCATATTAATTTGCGAATATATTGGACTTTTTTAAGTTTTTCTTTTTATTTATTTATCTTTAGCTCTTAAAAGAAGAAAAAAAAAGTGGCATAATTGCTCTTATAAGTATTTTGGATTTCTCTTGTAAATTTATGTTTTGAAATTTATATGATTATTGTGATTTTATTTTATATATATAGGGAGTTTATGTTCTTGGTTGATTGTATAAATTAGGACTTACATTTTAATTGAATTAGATTGGATTATTGGATGTTTTTTTTTCTTAATTTACTTCATTTATTTTTCATTGATATCTAGTCTACTATTTTCTTTTTAAACATGAATTAAATCGTAATGAAGTGGTGTAATTAAAGAAAATATAGTCAAGAAATTTTATAAATTTTTAGTGAATTTTATAATATTATTAAAAAAAACTCATCAAATTGAAATATAGGATAGTACTAGAAAATCACTTTTTAGTAATACAAAAAAGGGTTGCTAAACCTCAAACGACGCTCCTAAAACTAAAAGTATTAGAAAATCAATTTTTAGTGATTTTTTATCATACCATGAAAATATTAGTATGTTAGGTTTTTTTATATCGGTATTTTCAGTTTCTTTTTAAATTTGTAAAGTCGAGAATTTGAAACACTTTTAATTTAATAAAATACATATTTTACATTAATTTTTATATTCAAACTATATCTAAAATAGAGAATTTGAACGCATTTCATTTATCGATAAATAACACATATTTTACCTTAATGAAAATATCGTCAAATTAGGCACTCCAACGTTTTTATTGACCATACGTGATTGATTAATAAATTTGGTTTCCTATAGTTTATTTGAATCTAATAAAAAAAATATTTCAAAAGTTACCCTCTTGCAACCAAAAAAAAAAAAAAAGAAACATTTCTTTTGTTTTGCAATTTTTTTTCAAAACAATACCATCCTTGTCTTTTTAAAAACATTTCAAAACAACTTTTACAATAGAAATCAAGAGATGGGATGTGACAATAACCTATTATAAATTTCGACTTCAAACACCGTACATTTTTCTATATGACAACGCCATCTAATTTAGGTCCTAATTTTTATACAAATTGTATTCTAAAGATAATTTTGACCTATTGGAGTAACATTATCATACATAGATATTTTTGCAAATTACTTTATTATTATCTTTAACATTTAGCATTTTAGTTTGAATTGACAACCAAAAAGTAGCGGATAAATACAGTAGTCTTCAACTTTGAGAATATATTCCTGTCCAAATATTGAAGAACAATGATGATTTTGCTTTCAATTTCTTTTTGACTATCCTTTATGTTAATGTTACAAGAATTTTCAATTGTTTGTTATCATTTATTTTTTGGACTTTTCTTCCAGTGACCAAAATAAACCAATAAAACTAGCCATTTAAATTGCCCACGATTTTATTTCATTTTAATTCTCAATTCATAATTATGAATCATTGGTTTAAATACAATAATTTAAAATTCTGACAGTGTCGAGATCGTGGAGGTGAGGTGTCAAGCAACAAAACAAAGGTGGCCGATTGGAAGATGAAGTCTGATGCCATTTGGTTTGAAGATGAAGGTTCTGTTGAGTGGGTTGGATTATCCGTGACTCTAATGGATCTTTGATTGCCATTGGGTTCTAAAAGATTTCAAAAACTCGAAAGATTAAAGATTTAGAAATGATATTAAGCTATTTAGTTTGATTTCTTTGTGATGTTGTCTAACTTTTGGAACGTGGCTCCTTTCTTGATGGTTGAATATGACTCCTCCAATGTAATTGTTGCTTTTAATGGCAACGACGGTGACATCTTAAAAAATTAAAACCGTTTCATGTAATGTTCTAGTTGATTTTCTGTATTAGTCATTTTTTGAAATGCTCGATTGTTTTTTTTAATTCTACCACATGTTTCTTTTAACGAATTTTTTTGTTCTCTTTTGAGTTCTAGTATTTTTTTCCTTTTCTTTATAAGAGCTTATGGATTGTTTTTTAGAGTGAACGTTGAGAGTGACGAAAAAAAGAAGTAATTAATTTTTCTCTAAAAGAAATATCGAGATCCTTACTTTTTTTTATCTCTAGATTTTAAATTATTTCGAAAATAACAAGCCGCCTTTTGTTTTAAAATGACTTAAAATTGATGTTAATGATACATTTGTAATATCACTAAAGTTAAATCATGAGATTTTGAAATAAAAAAGAAATAAACTTTTGTGCTAAGTCTTAATACCTATCATTTGTAGGATGGATGATATATTTTATGTTAGTTAAATTATGTTTACTTCAATACTTTTTTAATCTATGTTTAAGATTTTTTTAAGAGACATTGGATCCTACAAAATATAGAATCTAATGAATCATTAATTTCATATAAAAGTCATAAAATGAAAATTTGAACTTTGTTTTATCATTCCGATAATTTGTTTAATATATAATAATATATGCCAAAACTTGAATTATAACATTTATCGTATGAAATTTTTTTTGGATAACCATTTCTTTTCTAAACATATAACAAATGCAAGAGTGAAGATACAAAGTTTTCGACCGAAAAAAATTAACAAATGTTTCAATTATATTATAGTTAAAAATAAAATATAATTTTATTTCTTTTAGTAAGCTATTTCAACTACTCAAACATTATGCAAAATTTCTAACAAGTCAAACACCACTCCCAAAATGGAAGGTTTGGGGGAACTTTTACATGTAATAATAATCATGGGCCAAACAATGGAGAGAGCGGATCATTGCAAACTGCCAGCCCAATTGAAAGGCCCATTTTCTTTGAGAAACTGAACAAAGGAATTCAAGTGTGGTAGCCCAACGGGCCTAAATTTGCCCAAAAAGAATGAAGGGACAGTTGTCGTCTCAACGGTTCTCAAATTTTTTTTCTTCTTTTCCTAAATGACTTATTCGTTTTAGGGATAATTTACCTACATCCATGAAACCAGCTTATATAGCTAACACATCTAAAGACCAAATCACTACATGACTAAAATAAAAGTTAAATCTTATGTATCGATAACTTTTAACCTATAAAGAAGGGTCAAGAAATGAAATAATAGAAGCCATCGAACTTTTTATCTCTTAAACGTGTAAAAGGTGGACGTGATAGTCAGAAAAAATTAAAGAAGGTTTATGAAAAGAGGCAACTATGTTGAATGCACTCCTAGTCCTTGAGTTTAGGTTCTTTAGTTAGCTTGTCATTGCCTTTTTCAATCCAATGGACAAAAGAAATAATTAAAAAACAAGTTTAGTATTCATAAAGAAATAATGATAACTTCATACAAGATACTTCATTCTCGATTCAAAAAGAGTTTTTTTTTTTTTCTAATTATTGAAAGAGCTAGCTTAAATATCAATGTATTTGCGACAAACATTATCTTAACGATTTACATTAATTCATTGAAGATTAAGTAACGAATGAATCTGAACTTAAATAAATATATATATATATAACTAATCTCAAACTAAAACTAAGCTTCCCTGACTGGAGTATTTTTTTTTAACTATAATCCCAAAATTTACATCAAATAGTTTTATGTAATGTAACCAAATCCTATAAAATTTAATTAAACTAAAATTGCATTTATATTTATTGTTATTTGTTACTCGTTCTAGAAAACGAGTAGCCGGTAATTTCCTCCAATTTTTTCTGTTCAGCGCCTCTTCTCAGCTTAACTTAACTCCGTCCGTTACCGCCATATTTTTTTCTTCTTTCCCCCAATTTCATTCCCTTTTGCCCTCAATTTCAATCTGTGATCAAACTCAGTCGATTTCTCGCTCTATTTGATCTCCAACTTGTTTCTTCCACGTTCGATTAACTGCGTCGGCGGGATATTCAACGCGTTTCTGGTCGATTGGGGTGAATGGCGATTTCGATCCAGATCTAGGGTTTTGCTTCCCCTTTTTCTCTGAATTTTGTGCATTCTACCATTTGTTTTCTACTCCAGATTTTCTCGTTGAGGCTCGAGGGATTTGGATCTCGCGTCTGTGGAGGTAATTTCATTGTTCGTATCATTTTTCTTTCGTTTTGTCTTTGCAAATTTTGGTGATATGGAAGAATTATTTCGTTTAGATATGTGTGGTTGGCGTAAACTGTGGTTTGAATTCTTCGATTGTTATGCACCGACATTTTTCTAGACTGATTGGAATAAGGATATTCGCTTTGAATCCAGTTTCTTCGAATTATCATTGCTTTTAATTTCCTTTCTATATGAATGCGAATACTCTATGTATATTAAAAGAAGCGATCTGAATTTTTGAATTAATATGGATTATAACATTGTGGAAGTAAGCAAGAAAAGTTTGTGGCGACGGAAAATATATTGGGTAGATGGGTTTTTTTTGTTCTATAGGAGCTTAAGACGATAATGGTTCAATGTCCGAGAATCAAAATCGATTGATGTAAATGCATTTCATGATGTTTGTAGAGCTTCAGCTTACTGCGTTGAAGATGGCTGTCAAAACAGCTCATTCATTTAGAGATCGGACGCTGGAATTTCAGAACATAACAGAGAGGCTAAAGAAGTCTTTCTCTTCTGGCACGGGAACAACTGGACCAAGTGCTGTTTCAAAATCAGAAGAGCAGCGCTCTGCTGTGGCCCTACAGTCTGAATTTAATAAAAGGGCTTCCAAGATTGGGTTAGGGATACACCAGACGTCTCAGAAACTCTCAAAGTTGGCAAAATGTAAGTAGTTGACTTGAAAGTAATATACAGTACGTATGACTTTACTTGAACAAGATCTATTCTATAGGTACAACTGTGTCCTTGAGTTCTAAAGTAATGCAGTACGTACATGCAGTCCTTTATTATATAATTCAGACTAGAGGCCATTTTCAATAAATATGATCATTTCAGCCTGGCATATGGTTACATTAGTTAAATTCCTTCATTTTTGAGTTTGATCAATTTATTGTTGAATTCCATTAATTTGAGGACCTTATTCAGAAAAAAGTTGGGAGATTTCGGTATGCATTATCCCTTGGTTAGATATTCAAGTAGGTAACATATTGGATGGTTCTTACGATCTAAGCAGGTACTGATCATTTTCCTTGAGATTCCATTTATTTATCCAAAGATATCTTTTAATCTGGAAAAACTGCTTCAATGGCTCATTCCTCTTGTAAATTGTATCTTATTAGGATCTTAAAAATTTTGGGGTTGATTTTATTTAGTCTGCTAAATGCGAGGGAGAACTCGGGAAGAAACATTTCTCTGTTTTATGTGGGTTATTTTGTTGTTGTTTAGTTAAATGAGCTTCATGCATGTGGAGGAGGAGAATACGCAATGTTGCCTCTGAAAATAATTTTTATTTAATATATTGCTAGAAATATTTGAATGGAAAGTTTCATATTTGCTGATTGAATTTTGATGTTCACGTCTTGATTTGCAGTGGCAAAGAGGACTTCTGTTTTTGATGACCCAACAATGGAAATTCAGGAGCTAACTGCTCTTATTAAGCAGGACATTACAACATTGAACTCTGCCGTTGTAGATCTTCAGCTTCTCTGCAACTCTAGAAATGAAAATGGAAACATATCCAGTGATACTACTAGTCATTCAACCACTGTGGTAGATGATCTTAAGAATCGATTGATGAGCACGACAAAAGAATTTAAAGAAGTCCTGACCATGCGAACTGAAGTAAGCTCAAATGTTTCACTGCAATTCTCTTTTCTTGATTGTACTTTTATCCATCTCACTGATTACCTTTTCCAGCCTTTTTTGTTCTTCTTTAAATACTTACACCCTCTGTTGGTTTAATGAAGAATTTGAAGGTTCATGAGAACAGAAGACAACTATTTTCTTCTACTGCTTCAAAGGAATCTACAAATCCTTTTGTTCGCCAGCGCCCATTAGCATCCAGGTCAGCTTCTGGTGCCCCAAGCGCAGCCCCTCCTCCATGGGCCAAGGCATCTACATCTTTTTCCAAAGCATCTCCCGGGTGAGAAATTTTAGAAGTTTCCTGTTGTTATATTCACACATTTCCTTATTTACGTGAGACATCTTCTCTGTTGGCATGTATTAGACGATAGTGGGATATCTTTGAAAATAGTAATGAGAAATGAGCTAGTAAATTCAAAATTTGGGAAAAGGTTAATAAAGTAAACCAAATCCTAATGCACCAGTTGATCCCTCGAAGAATTTCCTATTCGTTTCTACCTAGTAACCATATACCATATTTCTTTAACAATTGTCCTGCTCCTTTCTTACCATATTTCTTTGAGCATGGCCCTGGTCACCATGAGTAACTAATTCTAGATTCATGTTTTAAAAGATAAACTCAACAGTTTGGTGCATGATGTCCCTTGGAATGCTCATATATCTCATTCGTTTTCTTTGGTTCATTATTTGACTTAGCAATCATTATAGTCAAGGCAAGGCCTTCTAAATTCATTATTACTGCCAATTGGAGGAATATCCATAATTCCATGATCAATTGGATTGATGCCTTGCTACACGTGTTTCTAATGAAAGTTCACTTGTAGCTCGTGTATTTAAAAAATTATTTTGTGCTATATTACTTAGTTGCTTTCGATCGTTTTCTTGGTCATGCTGTTTCTACTTTACTGTCAAAGTTAATTAAACGGTTATAATGTGGTGAAATGAAAATTGTGTTACTTGTAAATTTACAGGAAGCAGGTGGATGGGGAGGGTCAACCATTGTTGCAGCAGCAGCAGCAGCAGCAGCAGATGGTTCCATTACAAGATACTTACATGCAGAGCAGAGCTGAAGCTCTTCAAAATGTAGAATCCACCATTCATGAATTAAGCAATATCTTCAACCAGCTAGCGACTCTGGTTTCTGAACAAGGAGAGATTGCTATCAGGTATTACCCTCGTGCACCCATTTCAGAATTGCTGATCATATAAATTTACTTTTATTTTACAAAATATGAAAGATATATATAGTTTCAGTATATCCATTACATTCAAGTTAATCTCGAACCTTAAAGAGTTCAATGTGCTACATAAGACTGAATGGTCTAAATTAGGGGTGTTAAAAAAATAGTCGAAAACCGAACCGATTGACAAACCGAACCGCAACTGAATAAAATTGAACCAAAACCGAATGCATGCGGTTTGATTCGGTTTGTGTTAAATTGAAACATATTCTTATGCGATTCGATTCGGTTTTATTTATGCATAAGCGGTTCGGTTTCGATTTGATTTGACACAGATGAGCGGTT
Source organism: Cucumis melo (assembly GCF_025177605.1). Classification (NCBI taxonomy): domain Eukaryota; kingdom Viridiplantae; phylum Streptophyta; class Magnoliopsida; order Cucurbitales; family Cucurbitaceae; genus Cucumis; species Cucumis melo. Next base: position 27,157,137 of record NC_066859.1, on the reverse strand, counting down.
CGATTTGGTTTCGACTGAGATTTTTTTTTCATTTTTCGGTTCAGTGCGGTTTTAGCTTCAAACTGAACTGAACCAAACCGTGAACACCCCTAGTCTAAATATAGCCTTCATTAAAACTGGATAAGTAGTTAACGTGTCAAATCTTCTAAATGTATTGGGTTTATTTACCATTTATTTTTTCAGTAACATATGAATGGTCGTAGTCATGAAAGTTGGTTTCCATCTGATGATGATTTCTCTAGGGGGGTTTCTCCAAGCATGATTGTACTATAAAATTGGCTTGTGAGACTTCATTTCAGTTATTAAATTGTTATGTTTTGAACTTTCCATTTTTGTTGTTGTGTGGGTTTTTTTTTCTTTTTCAAGAAACGAGAGATACCATTGAAAGCTCTAACAAAGAGCGATATCATTAAAGGAGGACTTAAACCAAGAAAAATCTGTAGCCTTTATCTTTAGGGATGAGGAAGTGTGAATCCCCAAGCCTAAAAAGAGGAGTAAGGCAAGTTCTCCTAAAATATCAGTTTTTACAAAAGAAATCCTATAAAATAGACGAAAGAGAAAACGAAGGTATTACTCTTCTTGTGCTTGGGGGGGGGGGGGGGGGACTTGTTGAGAATTAAGATGAAAATTTTGGATATTTTTGCTACTTTTTGTTCATTTTTCTCCGTGATTGTTAAAACTGAAGCAGAACAGGCTAGTCTTTATTAGTTGTATATTTCTGATGAATGATCTGGTAATTTGCTGGAATGATGCATATGGATCTGGAAATTGGAAAGTACGTGTCGGCATTTCCATATTAACTTAAACTGAAACTTTAAATTTGATTGATGAAAATTACAAAAGAGAGAGAAGACATCAACCCACCACTATGGGGTAGAAGCTTACGGCGTAAAGTTGCTCAAATTGAATGGATTGAAAAGGCATTGCAACAGAGGTTAGGAAGAAAGAATAGATTAGCATGCATGCTCATGCATGGACGAAAACAGCCGGTTGGAATGGAACATGTCAAGTGAGTGCTGCAAGTGCCCAACTCATGGGTTGAATACTTTAGGCAATTTGTCAAATAGCTGGTAGGCATTACCGTTTCAGGCCTATTTTGGCTAAAAGAAAGTCAAACTTACAGGTTATCCAAGTTGACCTGCGTAGATACTTGTGTGCCTCTTATTTTTTAATTTTTTAAATTATTATTATTGTTAATTGTTTTCTTTTTTGGAACAAGCTATGAACTTTTAGGATACTTGTGTACATGGAGAAAACATAAAGGTCTAGTTAGTTTGTCCTAGAGAAAGGGGGTACTCTTGAATGTTGTCCACTTTATTTTTGTTACTTCAAGTGGTTGCTTTTGGAGAAAGGCTGGCTAAGATGGTTTATTGTTGGGGTTACTTTAGACTGAACTCGATTGTCTAGATAACATGTGCTCTAACACCATTTCCCTTTGTATTGGTTTGATATCTCCATTGTTATCCATTGTTTCTTCAACATTTGGAAGATGGACAAGTGCAAGGAGGAGTGAAAGAGTCAATAGCCCGTTTAGCTAATGGAGTTCCAAGAAACTTTCCAATAAACTACTTGTATGCCAAAAGAGCAACAATTACTATGAGTCTAAACATACTCTCAAGATTTCTCGAAGTTTTTTCCTAATTCAATGCCCCACAACATCATGCCAATCTCTTATCTACAAAATATCTGGTTAAAACACAAATAGGTTTTAGAACATACTGGAGCCTATCTTAAGTCATTTTTCATATTCTTCAAGTCTCCTCCAATTAGCTTATGATTCAAAAATTAATTTCGGTCGGTTGTTGCAGGATCGATGAAAACATGGATGATACTCTGGCAAATGTGGAGGGGGCACAGGGAGCTTTGCTCAAGTATCTAAGCAGTATATCATCAAATAGATGGTTGATGATCAAAATTTTCTTTGTACTAATATTCTTCCTCATGGTTTTCCTATTTTTTGTGGCATAGTCGTCAAAGAGAAAAATGTAATTGGAAAAACGAAAAGGGAAAAGAAAAAAAAGAACAAAAAAAAAAAAATACTCATCTTTTTTGTTGTCTATTAGTAGCCTTCGTATTCTTTCATACCTCCTGTTAGTCACCCCCGATGCATATTATATTACTTTTCCAGACGTAAGACCTGGATTATGGTCAAGTATAATGTTGTTGATAATTTGTCAGTTTGTGAATTGTAAGAGGCCTTAATTACATCGTGACAATTGCCAAAACAATTGGTAAACTCCTTTTTCTTTCTCAGTAATTTATAATTTATAGTTTCTGACTGTCTCGTATATTTTGCATTATATAAGCTTGTAAATTCTCAGGTTCGTGTTTATTTTATGCTGGCTTCTCCATCTCTTATGATTTGGGGAACGCATGGCTGAAAAACACGTCTTAAATGCATTGGATTACTACCATTTGAAGAGCGCTGTTTATCGGTCTCTAGAAGGATTTGAACAAAGTTGTAAAGAAGGAATCCGTATTATGAGGATCTCACTTGGTACTTGAAAGTGGATATTTTATCATGGTTGACGATTACTTTTAATAGTTTTTTTTTAATGGTTGGGGTGTTGGTCATCAATGAAAGTGGAAGTGGAAGAAGGAAGAAGTATTATTTTGAAGGTAAACTAAGCTAAAGAAATGCCAACACAAAAGCTTATTTCAAACAAGCTTCCATTCTTCAAGAGAATTAACAAACTTTTGAACGGTTGTTAAAGAATTAGTTTGAAATGATTTTTCTAGTATTTAAACAGTTTCAAGTAGTCGAAAAAACCGTTTCTAACCAACCTTTTAAATTCTCTTGAATTTTTGAATGTTCAAACAATAGTATTAAACGTGAGATATAATTAGAAAGAAAGAAAAAAAAAACAATCATTTGTGTACCTCTAATCCCCATGTCATTGTAGGCTTCATTGATTTGGTCTTCAGAATTGGAACTTTGATTATTTATCATTTTGATCTTGAATTGTACTAAAAGAAATGGACTCGAATCAATCCAAATTTTAGTTGCATTTTCAGTAGTCCTCCCCCCAAACTAACCTCCCCCCAAACTAAAGATAGCTAAAAGTTACTTTTTAGACATTCACCCATGAATTTAGCTGTCGAAATAGACCTGTATTCTTTGCCACCACTGATGTGTTTCTGGAAAGGATGGCAGCCATGAAGAATAAGAAATAATGACAACAGATGGATGCAAAGAGTCCTAAATACTATTCTCCTGATGTTCTAATGTTATTGTTTGAAATTCACATACACTATTCTGTGTTGAGGGTGCCGTTTTCGTATTGATGAGGCAATCAAATCCGCAATTTAGTTTGACCATATAAAGGAAATTTTGAACTTAAGCAAGGCAGAGATCTACTTTCTCCCATCTTTTCATGGAAGTTTACACAGAATAACTTCTCGACACTATGCCTAGATTTCGAAAGTGAACTAGAACTCATTGGTAAAACCACACAACAAAAAGAATATACAATACAAAAATGCCTGAAAGTAATGTATGAGGATATACAAAATGTCACCAGAATCTCCATGGATCCTTGTATGGAGGAACATAGTCTTCGGTGGGAGGAAGAAGTCGAAAAGACTCTACGGTTTTCTGCAGAAAAGGTCCCATCTGCTCAAAAAGAAACAATTATTGGAATTTTTGGTACTAATTTTACATAAGTATCATCATTAAGTTAAAGAAAGAGAGAGTTTACTGTGTTCCATTGCGCGCCGAGTGTTGAAGCATTGATGGTATACAGAAAGCCTGCAATTGAAACATGATTAGTGCCCACAGTTCATGAAACTAAAAACAAACATTTAGGAGAACGAACAGGCTTATTCATCAATCGTGACAGAACCAATAACTCGTACACATTTTCCAGCCACTCACTGAAGTTTGGATGAGCCAACATAAAATCACCGATCAGAGGTCTAACACATTTTTCTTGTTTTCTTTTCCAACTGCAATACTTTTACCTCTTCGCTTTGATGTAAGTGTTTGGAATGTTTAGAAATACCTTCACCGTTCTTGAGTTCAAACTTGAGCTATAAGTATTGTGCAAGGAATATACCTTACTGAGTTATCAACAAGGAAATTCTAATATGCTTTGCAGGTTACAAGATGGAAGTTATGCTATAACATAGCAGGTTTTGCTCATTTATAGCTTGTTTGACAGAATGCAGACTAAAAATCAAGAATTTACCATCTCGCTCTGCTGTTGATGCAACATAATGCCTATAAATGTTGGATTCTCCGACCTGCAGGATTCATTAGATTCCTCAGAAATCAAATATTTGTAATGTCCTCTACTGAGGGGGAACAAAGCGTTCAAAAAGTCAAGACATACGATTTTTGTTGGTGACTTTCGAACAAGGTACTCATAATACCAATATGGCTCACCATCAATCTGTGAGAGGACAATTAGAAACGCTCTATATATGCATCAATAGGACTTCATAGTTTACTTACATTACTTGAATTTGTATCAAGAACTGAACTCTCGGCCATTCGCTGACTTGAAGTCACCCGCTGCAAAATAAACAAGGACTCATGTTAAAGTTTAGTATTTAGGATATGGATTCCAATGAACTGAGTGGAAAGTAGAGTTCAGCATTTTTCCAGGTTTTTTCATATGGCTACATAAACCTACTCTCAGGCTCTGTGTCACGGGACTTCCATCTAGTGTTCTTTTTTTTTTTTTTAATCTTGGAAAAAACATGAGATTGCTTCAAATAATCTGAGGATAGATCGGTCCAAATATTTACGGGTAGAAAGCAAGCAAACTATATTGAATTACCAATGCAGATTTATCGGATAAAACAGAGTCTGCAACATCTTTTGCTGCCCAAGTACTCTTGTCCTTTGATTTTATATATATGGAATTTGGAGGGCCTATCTGAAACAAAAAAGATGATAAAAACTATCAAACTAAAAAGAGAAAATAGTAATTGTTAACAAATTGAATAACAAGTTACCGTAACCGAAATGATAAGGTTGTCAATGAAATCAACCCTCTCGGAGACAATCCTCAATCGAGCATCAGCTATGACATGTGGAGACAAAATGAAGTTAATATGAAGAAAATCTGCATCATAAAATTCATTTTGCTAAATAATTCAAAATCGAAAAACAAGCATAGTGCGGTGGAACTCATTTTAAAACTCAGAGCTACTAATGAATGATAAATTTTCTTTGATGAATTAAGCATTCCACAAAATAAAATGAAACCAAACAGTGAAGTTTTATCATTCTTTTCATTGTATCACAAGTCTCTAATGGTTGGATGAAATTTTATGCTGCTCAAAGAACAGAACATGTTTCGTCTGTTGGGTCTTGGAATCTAAGTTAAACTTACGAGACAATGGAGCAGCCGACGAATAACGTTCTGGTTTTCTTGACTCCACCCTTGAAAAGATGAAAGAGTTAGGTAACATATGATTTAAGGACATGAAACAATGATGGGGAGAGGGAAAAAAAACGTAAGCAAATGTCAAAAGAGTTAAATGGTACAAGAAAAAATGAAGCCGAAAGGCCAAAAGCACTCAACAATAAAAAAGATGGAGATTATTTTCCAATTAAAGTTAAGAGTCTTAATCAATAATCAAAATGGCATCATATTGGTAGTGAACTTAAACTTCATACTTCATAGATAATAACACACCAAATGCGATGCTAATCTTTCAAATTTACATCACATGTTCAGAATTGAAGACGACTTGAGCTGTTTGTAGTGACTTTCGAGTGATTACAAACGCCCTTTTTTGCACTAAAATAACAATTTTTCAAGCACTTGTAAAGTCATTTCTAATAGGATTTATGGTTGGTAGCGAAGCCTAGTTCCAAGTGAAAAACCTTACAGAAACCTGTTTTTGACTGCCTGAAATAACGTTTTCTAGGAAACAAAAATACCAAAGAGTCAATCGATGCTTTAAGCCTTTAACCATCAAACAGCAACCTTTTTTCCTCGAAAGATTTCCAAAATTTTGATTGTGGAATCTAAGAGTCAGGTCACATTGCCAAGATATAGATTCTTCAAAGTCAAATAGAACGGTCAGAGCAATAATCTGCCATTTCATTTTATATGTTCATCAAATATTTGTTGTAAGGATGAGCCATAGCCTGAGGAAACAGTTTAAACAAAAATATCTACCATTTAAAGGCAAAATTAGTAGACGACAACTCCACCGGATAAGTATAAGAATAAGCGTTTATTTCATCAACCATTGTGGCAGATTTCAACTCTTCCTCAGCAAGAGAACCTGAAAATAAAGGATAGACTTTGTCATTCACAGCAATAATATTACAGGACTTCAAAGAAAAAACAAGCCCCTCCGTCGATTAGCTCAAGCTAATCCATCACAAAATTTATCTAAGCTGCCATTTTTAACAAAGACGAAGCAGGAAAAAAAAAACAACCCACGGTAAGAAAAACTGACCTAAAGATGGAAAGAACAAAGCAACTGAAGAAGTAAGCCCAAATAGCAACAATTCCCTCCTGGGAAATCCATCTTCTGAGGTGGGTTTTGAGATTGGAGTTGAACAGAGATTGAATTTCGTGTACATTCCAATTCTTTTCCGACAAGGCAAGTTTTTGGGTTGGTTTCTGGGAGTTAGAGAACAAATTAGGAATAAGTTTTCAGTGGATAAGAACCAATTCAATCAGTGAGTATGAGATAGATAAAAATGGAAAGAGATAGAACCTGAAGAAGGGTAGATTAGGAAGAGACGCGTTGGTGGAAGTAGAAACAGAAAGAGAAGAATAGAGAAGCGCCATTGCTGCTTCAGCCTGTTCTCTCTCTCGCTAGCTGCTTCCTCTCTCTCTCTCTTTCTCTCTCTCTCTCTCTCTCTCTCTTTCTCTCTGCGTCAGCAACTCCACCGGCCTCCCTTACGAGTTAGTTTGTTAGGATGATTTCCATCTAAATGTTGGAATTGGTTCAAATTAACCAAACGGAAAAAGAAAAAAAAAAAAGCAGCTTTTATAATTATTTTTAAGCACAAAATCCGTCCTTTTTCAAAGGGAATCTATGTGTTGATTGTGCAGTAACCCATATGCCATATGATATCTCAATTAAGTTACACATTAAAATAACATTTTTTTTCTCTTTTTAATACATTTATTGCTCTCGTTAATACTTTGTCCCAAATTCCAAAAATGTATTACTTTTATAAAGATTTTTATACAAAATTGAATAAAGACGGATCAGATAGGCGGAGAGGTTATGATTTTTGAACAATCATGAATCAACAAAAAGAACATAGTGCTCTACAAGAATGCATCGAGTTGGGAGTTCCAATTATTTGTTTAACTGCAAACTGTGCATAGCCTTGAAGAGGGCTAGGTAAGTGTTTTGTTTGTAATTGACTTTGCTCACAAGTTTATTAAACATTCAACTTTCTGAATATTTTAAATTTTCAACAAAATTGATTATTGAAGTTGATAAAGCCAATTTTCAAATGTTTAGAACAAAAAAGTATGTTTTGAAAAGTCATTTAGAAATTTTATGGTATTTTTCAGAGCTAAAAAAGGAATGGGTGAACTTACAAACATATGTATATATTTTATACTAAAATTGCATAGTATGCTCTACTGATGATTATTCGTTATATCATAGCCATTATACCACAAAATTGAAGAGTTCAATACAAGAGCAAGGAGTGTGATTACACAAGTATAAGCCTTGCAACATCAGCAACTTTCACTTCTATCGAAAAGGTCAGAAGGATAACGATCTCTCCTCGTTCATAATGTCCAGCGTGCACCATATAACCCTGCCTATATTTGTTGACGATGGATGGATTTGCTACAAGAGGAGCTTGTTCAAGGCTCTAGCGAATGCCGCATAGCAACCCGAAAAATAAGGTTGAGCGGCTCAAGAGAGGATGAACTTTGCACATACTACACTTATATCGGTGAAATTTGGAATTCAAGCAGAACCCATCCAGAGATCTTTATGGCGCCCAATGTAGTTGGCCCACTCCCCTCGCTAATCACCCTGTTGTCTGTTTGTCCCCTCGAGAGAGCTGATGATACTCTCACCAACCTCGGCTTTGCAAAGCGGGCACAGAGCGTTGATCTTCAACCACTTATCTACGCAGTCCTTGTGGAAAAAGTGTGAACATGGCAACTCTCTCAGTTCATCATTGTTGGCGTATTTTGCCAGGCAGATGCAACAGACCTGCACATAAATTTTAGAACAATTAGATTTGCTTAATAAATTCTATGATAATGAATGCACCAGAAACTAGACTCTGATTGAAACATTCGTGAAATGGAGAAGTATTAACCAGATGGCAATCGATAAATCTCTTCATTTTTCTTTTCAATGAAAATGACTTACAAACACAATAAACTTCCATCGTACAATTTCCAGTAATCCATTTTATTTGTAATGTGGGGATTTTCATTTCTGGCAGATTCATAGAAAAATCTCAGGCCATAACCCTTCCAGCCTGTTAAGTTCCTATAAATATTCCAAATTCCAAAAACAAAAATGAGTTTTTAGATTAAAAAAAATCCAAATTTTGGCTTGAATTAAAACACTCCTAAAATGGTTTTTTTATCTCACAATTTTTGGTTTTTTGTTTTTGAGAAAAAGTAGGCAAAGTATGCGTGTCCCTTCTATTTTCTTTTTTCAAGATACAAGTAAGTCATCTTAGGTGGGAAAGAAAGTTAAAGAGGGAAAAATCAAGAAACTTATGGCGGGAAAATTCTTGAGAAAGAAATAGAGAAGAAAATGCTAAGGTGATAAAGATAACTTAGAGGGAGAAGAAGAGGTAATGAAGAGAGAAAAGATAAGTTAAAGAGAAAGGGAAGAATTGTACAGAGACAAAGTTAATAAAAAGGTTAGACAAAAAAAAAATCACAAGGAGATGGAAATACTTTTAAGTGAGGAGGAGCGGGAAATATTTTAAAGTGAGGAGAGAAGGTAGGTTGGAGTGGGAAAGTGTGAAATTCTGAAAAACTTTTTTAAAACATTAATAATATTAAATAAATAAATAAAAGCTTCCCCTACGATTCAAAAGAGCTTTTCAAATTTAAAAAATGAAATCCAAACAGTAAATGGTAATCAATATTCGAAAAAAAAAGAAGAAGAAGAAGAACCAGAATGGTTATCAAATGACACCAAAGAAACAGGTATTAACGTAAACAACGATAAAATTAGTATTCAATAGGACTGTATATACTGTACTTACAGCATCTTCTCCAGAAATCACTCGCTCCTTTTCAGTTCCAGCAGCCACAACCCCTCCTCCTTCACCAGTCCCGGAATTGTTCTCTCTATCATCCCCACTTCTACTTTTCTTCAGTTTAAACTTATAAGTTGGTAATGCATTAATAGATTCCGATGTGGCTCCTCGTGTCTGTGTCAAGTCCTCTCTAAACCCAAGGATGGAAATTATACAAGGAAGACAACAGCAGATGGTTACACATAGAATGAAAGGCATTGCATAACCAATACAGCTGAAGGTAAGAAACACTATACATAGCCTGCAAAGAAAGAGAGAAATTAATAAAATCCATTCAAGAAACGCTACTATGCATCTACAAATACAAATAGTCTAAGAGCACAAACCTGTACAAGTTAGGAGCCTCAGAGGCTGATGAATGCCCTCCAAAGATCCATACGTTACCAACTACAAACCAAACAGCAAAGAAGCAATCCAGACCCATCTTAAAATATTCAACCAGAACTTTTAATCTGCACGCAGAATTACGAAAAGACTTGAATGTAAGGGCAATTATTTTTCAACTTTGAGAGAAGGAAAAAAAAAACATCAAGAAAAGATTAAGAAATAAGGAACTGAGCAACCACAGTATGCAAGAGACCGCCACACCTATGAGCATGATTTTTAGAGGTATTTGGTGTTAATCAAGGTCAAGGCCAGGGCAGTTCTGGCATACGTTTGTCTCTATGTCAAGGAAAAAGAATAAAATAAACGTGTAATGATGAATCTGTGATTCAGTCAAAATGGCAGCCTGCATAGTGAGATTGCTACACCCTTATGAGGTTAGATGAAGTGCTCTAATGATTGATCCACAGAAATGTAATAACACAGGGGAATTGGGATCTCATGCATAATTTGAAAATTGAAGTAAGAGATATTGTATATAAATTTCCAGAATTATTACATGGACATTTTTCTATCTCTCTCCCAATTCAACTTTAATGATCTAAAAGGATGAGCTATCTATCAACCACTTATTAAAGTATTCTGGTACAAGCATAAAAAACACACACCTTGCTGATAGTACTCCTGACCCTTGACTGCCTCTAGGAGATGGGGCAGGATGCTGAAGTTCTTCCCCTTCTGATGCCCTAGAAACTGAAAGAGAGAATGGCCCAGCAGGAACATTAATGCGAGAAGAATTCTGGCTGGACTGAAGAGAATCTTGTTCTGAAGCCTGATTGCGGTGTCGATAACGCCAGTAGAGAAGAGGAAGGGTGGCACCACATCCAGATGCATATCCCACAATCCATGCAAACAAAGGGGCACGGGGTTTTTCATTCTTTGACAATGATAAGACAATAATAGCTGCAATTATCTGGCTCATAGTGAGTAGTAATTCAATAGATATCCATAAGCCAGAATTTAATGGACTTCTACGACGTCGTGCATCTCCTCTTCTTATGAATGAGGAATTTCTAGAATTTGATCCAGTAGAAGAAATTGGGGGTTGAGACAAGGGAACTCGTGTATTACTTGAAGGTCTATCTTCAGGCTGCAATGAATTTAAGCCATTTGAACTCCTACCACGTGGCAGACTAGAGGAGGCAGAATCACCAGCACCAGTTATGTCAATGATATGCTCACTGCTGTTAGAATGTTCAGGTCGTGCCATTAATAAAGGGTAAGAGTCTCCTTCACTATCACAGTTTAGTTCCACTGAGGGAACGTCCATCTAAGTTCAGCAACACAATGAAGGAAAAAGAAAGCATAGAACTCTAAAACAAGGCTGCCGTGTTTGTCCCACTACATGTCACTTCTGATTTGCATCTACTCACAAATTCAACACCAATTTGATATACCAGGCCAGTCCAAAGCGTAAGCAGAAAAGCAATTTGGTAACAAAGTTTGATCTGCTAAAAAAGAAAATAATTACAATAATAACTTCTGACAGACCAACTACATGTGCTGGCAAGAAACAGAAAAATGTTGACCTTATTATCAAGCATTACAATTTTTTACAATTTTAAGCAAGTGAAAACCATAGCATCCACCAAACAGGAATATAAGTTTTCTGAATTTAGCCCAAACATTATTAAGACCTTCCATGGGGGAAAACAACAAAAGAATGAAATAAGACATTATATATTTATAACTTAAAAAACAAAAGAATTGAACAAAGCATTTCACCCAACCACTGCAAAACACATAAAGTAGAGACATAAAACGTTAGACCCAAAAAAGGAAAGAGAAGAAGAAAGAAGAAAAAAAATCTCGTATGTAAATACATCACTTACAGATAACTTAAATTGATGTTGCTGCAGCCCTTTGATGCAACTCTGTCAATCCACAAAGCTGCCAATCTGAAATGAATAAATATCAATAATCATATTAAAGAAGTAGTAAATGAACTCCAGAAGTTTAGTCATAGTTTTAATACAAATATGAAATACCATACTGGTACAAGTAGTAAATTTCGCATTCAATCAACTGGTATCTAAATTCTTTAGGCATATCATAGATTCATACACAACTACGATCGTAACTTCCAAATAAATTTTAAGACGCCTACAACGAATGGAAGATCAAATAAAAACTTCATGCGATAAGTTAATAACATTTTCACTCCACGATATCGTGCAAATACAGCTTTGGTTTTCCGCAGATATAACCTCCTCCACACCATGACCACCACGACAAAAAAATAAAAGAAGAAGAAAAGGAGGAATGAAGGAACGAAGGAAAGGAATCACATAACCGATATAAAGGACCCCTTTCTTTCTCAAGATATATTCATTTCTAAAAGTAACATTACTTGAGTCGTTAATGAAAAACCAGCAAAGTTCTTTTTCAACCAGAATTAAGAGGTTTAACACGATTTTCACAAAAAAGAAAGGTGTAAGATAGTTAAAGAAATGAGGTTTCCTATGTCCCGTACTATCAGAATTTCCCTTAAGTTTCTCAGAATCATACGGAATCAAGCAAAGACTAAATGCACAGCTCCAATCATTCTTTCAAAGGGAATTGAAAAATTACGAGTTGAATTTCCCAGAGTACACGGATCAAAACCCCCAACTACACAACGTTGACTGATCCTGTTGTGAATTAAAACGATCCAACCAAAATAACCATCAATTCAAACCCTAAACCCAGGACAAAGAAAGAAAAAAAAAAACCATTTCTAAGTAGAGTTCTACATTGAAAGATAGAGAAACACACAAAGCATTTCGCGAATTGAAAAAGAAAAAGAAAAAGAAACAAAAAGCGAATTCTGGGCGAAGACGGAGAACCTCACCGGACTGAGCCAACGCTGATGAGAGGAGGGCGGAAAGAAAATCGGAGGAGCGGAGAGAGGACGGCGTTTGAAGAAGGAGAATTGAAGTGAATCGGTGAAATTGCTTTATCGGGGAGGTAGGGATAGAGTCAGCCAACTCTAGACCTCCATTGCTTGCCTACCTTCGCCTCAGAATCTTCCTTCCTTTTTTTTTTTCCCTTTTCATATTTATAGATCACTTTTTTTTCCTCTTTTTATTTTTCTTTTTAATAAAAATTTGTTATTTATAAGTTAGATATTCTTTAAATTCGTTTTCTTTTTTAATAATAAAATTGACAAACTATTTATATTTATGTTTTACTATTATTTTTGTTTTGTATTTTCTTATTGTTCTTCAACAAACCTCAATTTTTATGCACCCATTTCTTTTATTTTAAAAAATGAAAAGTATAATTAAAATTAAAATCATAATTTATTTTTCAACTTTTAATTTTATATTGAATTGTAGTAAGGGCTCTTAGATTATTTGGTATTTTAACTTTTAATTTTTTATTTTTTATTTTTAAGGAGTACATATCTTAATTTTAAAAAGATAAGTAAGTTATTAAACTTTTTTTAATTTTATATCAAGCGAGTATATTCATAGTAAATAATTAAGGCTTCATTTGTAACTTTTTTTTTTTTTTACTTTCTTTTATATTTTTAAAATTAATCACGTATGCTCTCGAATTTTTTACTATTTTTTAAATAAAATGGTTAAATTCTTAATTAAGTTAAAAAAAAATAAATTTTTATAAAAAATTATTTTTATATATAACAAAACTAATCAAAATATTTAAATATAATAAAACAACTTCTATCTAACTATTAGATAGTGACACTTTATTATGTTTAGAATTATTTTCATAAGTTTTTGTTATCCAAAACGATTTTCTTTCCTAAAACTCATTTATTGTACCTTATATTTTGAATTGTCGAACCCAAACTCCAATGTACTCTCCTCTTTAATGTGCGTCTAAATTTGTTGGTCGGTTTGCAACCGTAGCACCGTGAATACACGAATAAAAAAAAATACAATTCTTTTATTTGCTAAGTATAACTTTCTTTATTGGCATAATGTTTACCAAATATAAAAAAAAAGTTTTAAATCTATAAGAAAAAAAAGGGACAGGGATATACATACATTTATATTTATATTTATATGTCACTTATATCTATATTTATAATTATGAATATCATTGATGAATATTAGTAGAAAACTGTGCTATATTTTATATCCGTTTTTGTTCATTTTAGTGTATTTGAATATATATAGTGGATTATTTATTAACGCTGTGGTTGTTATTTAATGTATTTTTATTAAATCATTACTTTACGCCACGTCACTTGAGCTTCAGCTTTAACATTTTTTTTTCTTCTAATTATTGTTTTCTCTTTCGTTTACTAATTTATTATTAGTCTAATCATTATTTCACAAATTTAAGTTACTACTTTCATCCCTATATTCATTGCACGACGGATTTAGCATAGACGTAGGAGCTAGAATCCCCTCAACTTTATTGTTTTTATATAATATATATAAAAAAACTATTTAATTATTAATATTTACCATTAACTTAGTGGTTACTTTGACTGTTAGCCCATTTTCAACCTATGTTTAAATCTTACCTATGTAGTTTATTTTTCTTTTAGTCCCCGTTAATACTGTACTTTTTAAAATTGACTATTTAATTACTTAATTTCTATTTTGATTTCATCGGAAGGAGTCAAAATTGTCAATTTTAAAAATTTTAAAAACTAAAACGAATTAAAATTTGAAAGTATAATAAACATTATAAGTAACATATGAAACAATATTTAAATTATATGAATCGAAATAAGAATACACCTATTAAAATGCTAAGATCTTGTCGTGTTAACATATATTTAAGCAAATACTAGCATTGAACAAACAAACATGGAAAGAGAAAATCACAATGGATTTTAGAGTCATTAGCCACATATATTTCATTTTGAAATGCAAGTATCTAAAAAAACTTTTATACTTTCAAACTTTCACGGTTTAAAAAGTTCCTATTGTGCTCAGTGGCGGATCTAGAAAATATATTGACGGGGGACTAAAAGAAAAATATGAAAAAGAACCTGGGTGGAAGGGGGGCTAACAATTAAAGTAACCACTAAGCTAATGGCAAATATTAATAATTAGGTAGCTTTCTTTATATATATATTATATAAAGGCAATAAAGTTGGGGGGGGCTCGAGCCCCCCTTGGGCTTATGCTAGATCCGTCGGTGATTGTGCTTCCTGAATTTTCAATTTTTTGTTTATTAAATCTTGAAATTTTCAATTACGTATTTAAAAGGTCCAGCAATTTGAAAAAGAAAAAGTGTTTCATAATCGATATTTGAACTTTAAATTTTGTATCTAATAGACCGTAACATACTTACATTTTATACTTTAAAAATTGTAGATTAAATTAATAATTTAACTTAAAATTATATACCAAGGAGTAGAGTGATTATTCTCTAAAGGTGCTAAAATAAAATAATGTTAGAGAACTGAATGACCATAATATAAAATTTAGAAGTATAAAGATTGGGTTAAAATAAACATAAAAGTTAGAGTTTTTGTAATGTATAACAGTTTTTGTATAAAATATTAAGGATATGGCAGTTTATGAAACAATTTGCAAATATAGCAAATTGATGATTTTTTTAAAATATATTCCAATATTACCCTTGTTTTAAAAAGAATCCTGGCGCGAATTTCTCCTCCTCCATTCGTCTGCGTGATTTTCTCCCTCTCCAATATATTCTCCACGATTTTCTCCCTTCTTCCGCCTTACCATTCTCAAGAACGCCTTCTTCCGCACGACGTCTTCTTCCGCACGACGCCTTCTTCCGCCTCCAACGACGCCTTCTTTCGCTTCCAACGACGCCTTCTTTCGCCTCCAACGACGCCTTCTTCCGCCTCCAACCAGTCGTCATCTTATTGTCAATTTTTTCTTATTTTCGTTAAATCATCTGGTATGTAGTCTTTGATTTTAGTTTCGTTAAATTTCTAGATTCTTTCTTTTTAGTATTTTAGTTTTTCTGTTTGTAATCTTGGATATGAATTCATCTTCTTGCAGAATTACATGTCTATCATTTTCTATTCATGATAGTGATAGACTTGTATCCTAGTGTATCACTGATAGAAGTCTATCACTAATACACTATGATACAAGTTTATCACTGATAGACACTTTGTCTTCTAGCACTAATACACTACTTTTTTTAATTCTGCAGTAATTTGGAATTATGATTAAGCTTCCAATAGTAGTGTTTCAGAATGGACAGTGGGATGATACAAATAGTTACTTGAATTACAAGACTACAAATGTATTGGTTGATGAGATGATGTCTTTTAAAAATTTTGTGAGTTTGATATTAAGAGAAGTTCGATTTGATGCATCTCCTTCGTGGGCGTAATATGAATACTTACTCTTTTGTTTCCAAGTATTTTTTGTCAAGTACTTTGATTTCAACTTATACTGGATCAGTTCGTCCGGTTGGGAACCATGCCAATTGAAAATCTATTGGGATTGAGAATAACATACTACCTCCAACTTTCAAGCGTCGAGCAGGACGACCGCGAAAACAAAGAATATTATCAATTGGCGAGAAGAAAAGTCACTCAAGATGCAGCCATTGTCATCGTGCTGGTCATAATCGTAGAAATTGTAAATTTCCACCATTTTTACAGTGACGTGATATTATGTTTTCTATAATAAACTTTTAGCTTTAGCATATAGAGCATTTATTTTGTGTGTGTAGTAAATACTTTCTATTTGTTTGACTCAAACCGTTCAATAATAATCTACCTTTTTCTCAAGACTATAAAAGTAAAAGTGACTTTATTGTAAAGTCTATCACAGATAGTTTCTATCAATAATAGATTTTATTGTGTAGATATCACCAATAGTTTCTACCAGTGATAGAAACCAATATACAATTGAAGGAACTAAAAGGGATAATTGATGAAAGAAATAGTTCAAACCTTTCAATAATAATCTATCTTTTTCTCAAGACTATGTTGTAAAGTAGTAATATGAAGTAATCCACTATAAAGTCTATCATAGATAGTTTCTATCAATGATAGACTTTATTGTGTAGTCATCACCAATGATAGGAACCAATGTACAACTGAAGGAACTAGAAGGGATAATTGATGAAAGGAATGGTTCAATAAATACTAATCTCAATGCAAACAAAGACAGACAAAAAACTTTTTCTTCATTAATATGGTAAAATCAACTAACAGCATATGAAGATCCAATGTGAACTCTGTCACAACTATTGCACTACAATATCTATCTACTAAATATTAAGAGATTTGCAATGTGAAGTCTACCACAAATATCAATAAAACTACTGCACTACAATATCCATCTACTTATAATTGAGAGATTTGCAAATCAAAACTAGGTGCTAGATCCTTTATTCTAGGAGAATGTCTTGTTGGTTTTGGAGAATCATTCTTCTTGCCTCTTACATTCTTTTGTTCTTTCACATTCTCCAACACTTTCTTTGATGGTTTAGGTTGTCTCTTCGGCCTAGCTTTTTCAATATTCGTCGCTATTTCCATAATTTTCACTTTTGCCTTTTCTTGAACAACCTGAAAATATATAATATTGAATTAGAGTTTATCTACATATATACATTAAGTCTATCATAAAACAACAAAATGTGATTATTATAATACCTTCACTTTGTTTGATGTGTCATGCACCATTTTTGACTTATTTTCACGATGATTATCATCTTCCTCGGTTTCCTCGTTATCTTCAATCTTTTGTAGATATTAATATTAGTATTGCAATGAAAAGAATTATAGAAATTGTCAATATCCTATCATTGATAGACTTTTGAATCAGAATTGAGATTTCAGAATAGTCTATCACTAATAGACTTAAATCATAGAAAGAATAGTCTATCATTGATACAATTCTACCATTGATAGACTTTTCACACACAAACATAATAGTCTTGGAAAAAATAAAAGTAAAAGAACTATTAATAATTTTACCTCTTTCTCTTTATCAACATCAACATCAATAATTTCTAAACTTATTGGTGGAGGAGGATTCTTTTCCAAGGGCTCTTGAGATTGTTTTTCACTTTCACATTTGTGCGAAAGTCTTTGATTTACCACTTCTGTCAGTGAAAGTAACAAACTAACAATCTCCTCTATTAATATCTTTTTTCTTATCCATCTATTAAAATTACAACAAACACATCAACCCAATGAACTAAACATCCCCAAACATATCAGTGATACAAACATATAATAACAATCCAACACAAACAAAGTAAAACATCATTCAATCTGATAGAAACATATCACTGATAGAACATAAACAACATCACATAAAAATATACACTAACACACAAACCTATACACTAAACTAAAAATATACATTAAACTAAATTATCACTGATAGACCCTAACCCTATACACTAACACACAAACCTAAAACAGATAAGCATGTTATATATTCCAACATAAACCAGTTAAACATCCTCCAAATTCATTAATCAGTGATAGAAACTTATCACTGACAGACCCTAAGCAACATAACACACAAAATCTAAATTAGACTAGAGCTTTTACTAATTTTCCAAGTCAAACAGGCTAAACATCTTCGAAGGCTATCAGGGATTGAAACATATCAACGATAGACCCTAGGCAACAACAATGCCCGTTAAATGGTTATCTACTAACATCCCAATGCAAACAAACTAAATACCCCTCAAGATTATCAGTGATACAAATATATCACCGATAGACTCTAACCCTATACACTAACACACAAACCTAAAACAGATCTGCATGTTAAACATTTCAACATAAATAAGTTAAAACTCTAAATCAGTGATAGAAACACATCATTGATAGACACAAACTGAAAAACATAGCGTAGAACGTAGTGCGGTGGAATGAAAACAAAATAGAAGAAAATAGTACCTGCAGCGTGGCGAAAGGAAAACAAAATAGAAGAAAGTAGTAGGGCAGAACGGCACCAGTACCGGAAAACCAAATGGGAGTAGAAAGAAGTGGAAGAAAATAGAAAGAGGAGGAAAGTACCGGCACCGGAAAACCAAATGGGAGTAGGAAGAAAGTGGAAGAAAATAGGAAGAGGATGAAACGCAGACTCCACAATGTGCTTGAAATCGTCTGCACTTTCCCACTCGCGAAGAATCTGCTTGAAACGCGAAGAAAGTGGAAGAAAATATATGTAGGGGTAATTTCGTCTTTTTTATTAAAAATTGCCATATTTGCAATTTTTTATAATTTTTGCTATATCCTTAATATATTTTGGGTCAAATGCTATATACCCACTCGCCCCTAAAAGTTAAGAGCCAACCGTAGATCTGACTCTAAAATGTTAAAGCAAATCAAAATGGGTCTAAAAGGTCAATTTGTATGGAACGTTAAATGTGGGCTAGTTCAAAGGCCGAGGCTTGGGCCCTAACGATCAGTTTTAGGCCCATCATAAAGCGTCGTCGTATTTGTGCAGTGGAGTTAAATATCACCTTTAGAATAGGGATCAACTAACTCGGTGACCAAAATTACGTGGCACTGAGGTAAAAATAAATCACATCTTCGGGCACAAAAAGAAGAAGAAGAAAAAAAGAAAAGATAAAGAAAACATTTTTTTAGTTATCAAATTTGATGAATATGTGCTTTGAATTTAAAAAATCGACATTTTTTTATCTTCGATGGTAGACTTGTTTGGTTATTGAGTTTTTAAAACGAGTCTTCTTACTTTTAGTTTTCGACTTTTAATAAATAGGTTTATAAGGTTTTAAAAGTATTTTTATATTTGGTTTTTTAAATAATTATATAATATTTAAATTATTTAAAAATAGTTAAAGACGTAATTTTAAGAGTTATTATTTTAATTTAAATTGTCATATAATTATTTAAAATAAAATTATACACATATTTAAGATGCTTTTTTAAAAGAAAATTCTCATAAAAAAAAAAATCAAATGAGATACAGAGAGTTTAATAGTTTTGTTGCTATAGTTTGTAAATAGTTTTAATTTTTTTTTATTTGTAAATGTTCATTTATTTAGATCTATTTTATTTTTAAAAAATTTAGAAACTAACAAGGTACGTTTTCCAAATTAAAAATATCTATTTTTAAAATTCATAAACCAAACACGAGATTAAAAAGGTAATTTTATTTTTAAGAAAAGAAGGATGGTTGTGGTAGATTTTTAAAAAACAAAATAGTATATAAAATAGGGAATTATTATAAATGGAAAGAGAGTTTAAATATTTACGAAATAGACGAGCAAAGGTAGGGCATGTCAAATACCAAAAAATATATTCTATAGCATAGACACGTGTCAATTTGGTTCTCAAAACTCTGAGTTTCTTAATTTTTGTTCTTAAAACTTTATAAATATCAATATTTATTTGGTTTGTAAACCTTAATTAGATCTATAATAGTCACTGTTATATTGTTTTTTCACATAAATTTTTATTTGTCATATATTTGTTTGATCCACTCTGACTCCTATTTTGCATCTTTTGATCCACATGGTTTATTAATTATTGTAATTCACCTCCTTTGCTAGTATTGATGTTCATAGTATATAATTTGTAAATTTTAATTTTAATATGGTTATCCAATATTGATATTTTACCAAATTACTATCAACGTTTACTGATATTTTAATTATTTGACAATGGATCTAAACTCAACATCCAACTTTTTTTCAAGTTTTAGACGTTTGTTTTTTACCACTGTATAGCTATAAAAATTTAAATTTATATTTACATTTTAGTTTAATTAATTTCTAAATGTAAGTAAATATAGTATAAATAGTAGACACATCCAATTGTATTTAAGAATTATTTATTCGTTGATTTAAATATTTAGTCCATATAATTTTTCATATGTGACATTTTTAAATATAACAGGATGAATAAAAACATTTACAAAATATAATAAAATTTTCATATGTATTATTGATAGATATAGATAAATTTCTATCGTGTTTATAGGTGATAGACATAAGTAGAAGTCTATTAGTGTCCATAGGCGAAAGACACGAGTAGAAGACTATAATGTTTATTATCATGTCTTTCATTGATAGAAGTTTAACTTTTATTATATTTTATAAATATTTTCAACCTTTTTGCCCAATTATCTTTTTAAAAAAGTATCAATTTCTTTTTATCAACACTTCTATCTCGGGCTGAGCATGGTTGATTGGAACCAGTTTTTCCACTAAACCCACATTGAATTCGCATATGGTAAATTTAATAAATGTTTAAATTGATCTTTGTCCATGAAGACGTACAAATTGACCATTGATCAATCGATTGGTTGGTTTAAGCCATTAAAATTAAAAAAAGTTATCAAATTGGTTCCAAATCTACACTAAGAGAATTGCATTGGATTAGATTTTGATCAATGAACCTTTTGGGATATTTTGATTGATGTCGATAATTTAAAGGTGGATAATAAATCACTAATTTAGGAGTGAATTTTTGGCATTTCTTATTGTAAATGTATGGATAAAAAAAGGATGAATTTTGAAAAGAAAAAGAAGAGATTAGGAAAGAGATTAAGAAGAGAGAGAGAGAGGGGGGTGGGGGGGGGGTGGGGGGAAAGAAGGAGGAGGATATTAAATGGAAAATAGGTGTCCTGTAAAGCGCTTGCATTTTCTCTTGGAAAATGCCAACGAGAGGTTTCTCCCACTCCCATTCCCATTCCCATCTACCAAGAAAAAGCAAAACCAGACATAACACACCACCTCTCTGCTAATTATCTTCATTCATTCCTCCATTCTTTTCATGAACACCCAAATCATTTTCTTCTTCTCATCAACGCTTTAACACAACAATCTCTCTTTCTTTGTGTTTCACCTCATTTTATACAACAAATCTCTCTTTCTTCTGTAATCATTTTCTTTTCCTTTCAATTTCCTCTCTCTCTCTCTCTCTCTCTCGTTCTGTATAAAGTGTTTTTGATTTTGAATCATGGGATTTTGATTTGCTTTTGTGTTCTTCAAACCCTAAATCGTTTTCTTCTTCTTCTTCTCTCTGTTTTGGGTTTGTTTCTTTTGTTCGTTAAGGCATTGCTCTGTTCTGCGATTTTTGGCGTTCTTAACGTTTGTTGAGGTTTACCCATTTTGTTTTCTTCCTTTTTCGTTTTTGGGTTTCTTTCAATTTCTGTTTTTTACCCTTCCCGTTTTTCAGCTTTCCCATGTTATTCATCGGGAAAAACCGGATGAACAGGATTTTTGCGGATCTGACATTCCGTCAATGTCCTCTGCCATCGCTACATTTTTCCATCTTGAATTTGTTTCTTGTCTTTTTGATTTGTTGAAATTCATGGCTGAAACATAGGGGGTTCTTTCTCCTTACTATTTTGGGTTTGTAGTGATCAAATTTTTTCCCTTCTGGGTTTGATCTTCCTCTTTTCCCTTGAATCGATTCTTCTTCACAATGCTGAAGCAGATCCTTAGCAAGCTTCCTCGAAAGTCATCTGACTCGTCCGATTCACCAAGGACGCCTCGGTCTTCGTCGAACCGTTCAAGTCCGAGAAGTAGTACTGCGCCCTCTGGCCATGGGACTCAAAGATCGAGCGGTGGAGCTTCTGCCTCTGGACGGTCTAATGCTACTAAGAAAACTTCTTCTGCAGTCTTCCCTGCGAGTCTCGTGGCTGGAATCGAGCCGCTGGTGCCTTTCAAAGACGTGCCTTCTTCTGAGAAGATGAACCTCTTTGTGAGTAAACTGAGCCTTTGTTGTGTTACCTTTGATTTCACGGACCCAAGTAAGAATTCCATTGAAAAAGGTGTTAAAAGACAAACGTTGATTGAGTTAGTGGATTTTGTTGGAGCTGGTACTGTGAAATTCAACGAACCTGCAATTCATGCTTTGTGTAAAATGTGTGCTGTTAATCTGTTTAGAGTTTTTCCACCCAATTATCGGGCTAACATGATTGGTGGTGGTAGTAATGGTGGTGAAAATGATGATGATGAGCCTACGTTTGATCCAGCCTGGCCACATTTGCAGCTAGTTTATGATTTGTTACTCAAGTTTATACATTCTTCATTTGTTGATGCCAAGGTTGCAAAGAAGTATATGGATCATTCTTTTATCTTGAAACTGTTGGAGTTGTTTGATTCAGAAGATCCCAGAGAAAGGGAATGTTTAAAAACGATTCTACACAGGATATATGGGAAGTTCATGGTTCATCGGCCGTTTATACGAAAGTCTATCAACAATATCTTTTATCGATTCGTATCTGAAACAGAAAGACATAATGGTATTGCTGAGTTGCTGGAGATATTTGGAAGTATAATCAGTGGGTTTGCATTACCTCTGAAAGAGGAACACAAGATCTTCTTGTGGAGGGTTTTGATTCCTCTGCATAAACCGAAATCTATTGGTGCTTACTTCCAACAACTTTCATACTGCATTACGCAGTTTGTAGAGAAGGAACCAAAACTAGCGAGTGTCGTGGTTAAAGGACTATTGAAATATTGGCCGATAACGAGTAGTCAGAAAGAGGTGATGTTTCTGGGTGAGTTAGAGGAGATTTTGGAAACAGTTAACATGGTGGAATTCCAAAAAGTCATGGTTCCCTTGTTCTGGCGAATAGGATGCTGCATTAACAGTTGTCACTTTCAGGTAGTAATCTCCCAAAGCTCATATGATGCTAAAGTTTAATCTTTCAAGTTCTACTCATTCCGTGCTTATGTTCTCATAGTTTCTTATCATGAAATGATCTATTTCACTGCCATTGTCACATGCCGTCACATATATTTAATGTTTAGACTGATCTAAAATCAGTTTGTATTGCACATTTGGTATCGATGGTTCACATGTTTACATCATCACTTAAACAAATTGGTTTGGTGTGGTTTATTTTTGTTTCATTCAGTTAGATCATCTTTCACCTTTCAAGTTTAGTATTCTTTCAACACCATTGTTGCTGAAACTGTTCAATCAACTTGCCATGCTTTTCAGGTAGCTGAAAGGTCCCTTTTCTTATGGAACAACGACCACATTGTGAACTTGATTGGGCACAACCGACACGTGATATTGCCGATCATACTCCCCGCATTAGAGAAGAATGCACAGAGCCATTGGAACCAAGCAGTGGTGAACCTGACCCTTAACGTTAGAAAGATATTCATGGAGATGGATGACGAGTTATTCCTATCCTGCCATGCACATTTCAAGGAGGAAGAAGCAAAAGAAGCGTTAGAAGCAAAGAAACGGAAGCAGATATGGGAGCAACTCGAGAACGCAGCGGCGAATGTGCAACCGATGACGGGGAAAACTGCCGTGCTGGTAACTCCTTTAGCATCCTCAATAGCTTGCTGACCGTTGATGAGTTTGTTATCCATTGATGAGGTGAGAGAAAAAAAAAAAAAAAGATGAATTTCAATCTCACATTCAAACCACCCGTCCTCCCACAGTCCCACCATGTTTTTTCTTTGGTTGTGTGGAAAATAGCAAAAGGAATGTGAATGTGAAAAGAAGGGACATGTTTGGTTTGCGTTGGTTGTGGATGATGGGGAAATTGAAGTATGTAATTTTGGGTTTGGTCCTTCTCTCTGGCAAGCCACCTTGTAATGTTAATTATGATGTTGGATATGTTAACTCCTACTTTGCAATTGCAGTGCATTTCACAAATCCCTTCTTCCCTTCTTAAACTCTCTCATTTATTCTTTGAGGTAAATTTTTTATTTTCTATATAATATTGGTTTAAATACTATTTTGGTCTACATTTATGATTTGTTTTGATCCTATATTCTTAAACTTATTCATTTTAGTCTCTTTACTTTCAACTTTTGTTTATTTAGTTTGTTTATTTAGTTCCTATAGTTTAAAAACGTTCATTTTAGGCCATTCTTTCAAATTAGGAAACTAAAATAAACATTTTGAAAATGTATATTTAAAAAACTACTATGACCAAAATAAAACCAAGCTAGTATATGTACGAATCATGGATATAAAATGATATGGAATAGTTTGTTTCTAAAAATCTATGCTGAGCATTACCATTACCGTTCTTTTTTTTTTTTTTCCATATATTTTTTCAAAGTGTTTGGAAAATTTCCAATAGTTGAGTTACTTCCTTGTTGGGTTTTTTTCTTCATATTTTTAAAACCTTTAAATGATAAATAGTTATGGATAAAATTTATGATGGACCCACTTTTGTTGGTGAATACTCATCTTCCACCCTCGAACAAATTGCAAGAACTTCTGTTTCTCAGGTATAAAATAATTGTTTTCACTTTGTCGTCAACTCCCAGTTTTTTCCCTTTCTAACGTATACAATTTGTCAATTTATTGCAATAAAGCACAGAAAAGAATTGTCCTCTCTCTCTCTCTCTCTTTGGTCTTTATATTTTGGAAAAATAAATAAGTTAAAAACATGTTTCTTGTGAAAATTATTTTAACTGTTTCTTTCAATTTAATCATTTTCATCAAATCTATGGTAATTTCGGTCCAATTATCATGTAGGCTATGAAATTGAAAAATACTAGAGACGAAAAAAGTTTAATAATTTCATATTTTTAAATTGTGAATCGATGACTTTAATTTTCACACGATACACGTATTTCTTAAAATTAGTAGAAATTTAAGAGATATTTAAACGAACGTAATGAAATTGAATCGTATTATAATATTAACCCAAAATTCATGTTTGATTTAAGCGTCTTGAATCCAAATTTGTTTCATCTTTTACGATATCATTTATTTTTTCACTCTCAATTCGATACATTCCAACACTCACGATTTACAGTAATCTTGATAACATTCAAACTCTTCAAACATCCCCTTGATTGAATGGATAACGGAGAGTTAAAATTACAACAAACTAAATAATTAAGGTGGAAAATTGACAAGAAGGTGTAGGGTCAAAATTGATTATAAAGGAAAAAGAATGGAAACAAAGCCGGGAATTTGTGAAGGGGAAAAACAAAACAAAATTAAAAAGAGAAAGGAATTCAAGGTGATAGTTGATGATTTAGTGGAATTCACGGCAAAAGTAAAAGAGGCTAAAAAAAGAGGAAAGTCAAATGTATAAGTAGGTAGGCATTCATGCAAGTGAGTAAATATGATGATATATTTTTTTTTCTTTTCTTTTTGTGTGGTCATGAAAGTGGGGACACCAATTGTCTTTTAATAATCATATGATGTTTGCTTGTCCATCACTCTGTTTGTTTTACTCACTTTCTTCCAAAACTATGATGTTAACCAAACACTTGGACTTTAGGACTAGTAGGAAGGTAGAGAGATACCCTGTTTCCTTGTTTTAAAATTTGCATAGACACAATTATTTTATTATTATTATTATTATTATTATTATTATTATTTTTTTTTTTTCTTAACCACTGATTTTGAGAAGTGGAGGGTTGCGGTTTTTAGGGTGTGGTTGGTTAGGAAATGTCTCAAATGTCCCTGGAATTCAGGTTATCTGTCTGGTTTGGGAAGGCTGAGAGAACTGATTTTGTGGAGGCTAAAGTTGCCACACTTCCAAACTGTCACAATTGAAAAAGATGGATGAGAGAGTAAGACATATACAACGCTCCATAACAATTTAACAATCGTTATCGCTATCTATTTCTATTTTTAATGGTTGGAAAAATCACGTTTGGAAGTATAAAGCATGGGTTAAAACCTACTTTAAGATGCGTCTTTAACCGTTCCAAATCAATTTGTTAGTGTTTGATTTTAAGTTGTTTTTACCCAATTTTTCGAACTGTCTAATCTAATTTTTAATGATTAAGACCCTGTTTGGTTTTTTGAAGATTAGGTATGCTTCCTCACAATTTGTAGTAATGTTTTTGCATATTTTACTGGTTAAAATTTTAGCAAATTTTCAAAAATAATAATAAGTTTTTAAACTATGCCTCAATGATTTTGTTTTTGTCATTGGTTTTTGAAAACTAAAGCCTATAAATCCAACCTTCATCTTTTGTTTAGTTAGCTACATTTTAAGAGTTTTAAAAATCAAGCCAAAATTTGAAAACTAAAAAAAGTAATTAATTTTTTTAAAAAAAAATATTTAAGAATCCAAATGCAAATAATTATAAGAAACTAAGAAAAAATAAACTTGATTTTCAAAAACCATTTTTTTAAAAAAAAAGAGTCAAAATGATTACCAAAGATTTATACATATATGTTTTCAAATTTTGGTTTGGTTTTTGAAAATGTTGGTACAAAATCCACACAACAAATTTAGAGGTAGAACGATTGCTTGTAGACTCAATTTCAAATTTTTTAAGAAAATCAAATACTTATCCAATGGGATCAAACACATGATCTATAGTGATCACGAACAAAGATTAAAATCACTCTAATCAAACTTTCAATTAGTTTTGAATGATTAAAATATTTTTCAAAACAATTTTAGTTTTTTTAAAAAGAAATTGACTTTAACCATTTCTAAATCACTAGAGAAAGTTTAGCTAAACATTGTAAATAATATAGATAAAAAGAAGGTTGAAATATCATTTTGGTCTTGTACTTTTATGATTGTTTCATTTTAGTTTTTGTAATATGAAATGTCCAATTTTGGTTCTGAGTATAAATAAAGCTTGAAAATAGTCCCTACAGGTAAATTGGAATAGAAAAAATTGAAATATGTTAAGGATTATATTCGAGCTTTATTCAAACTATGGAGAGCAAAATTGAACATTTCAAATAGAGACTAAAATAGAATTATTATCGAAATATAGAGATCAAAATGATATTTTAATTTAGAAAAAAGAATGGGTGTCTAACCTTATGTTGTCTATACTTCTGGAAGACGGCGTTTAAACCGCAACTTGTGGAGTTCAACCTTAGATCTTCCAAGGCAAGTACAGGAGTTTTTAGCTGAGAGGCATTGTAATTGGTATAATGCTCCAGAGCCGAGTTCTGCAAGTTGAAAATTAAAAACCCTTGCTTGGCTATCTCCATAACGTAGTTGAATTATTGAACGTTTGTACCATTGGGAAAAAGAAAACAAGAGACAAAAGGAAAACAGTAAAGATATAAATGAAAACGGACCCATGGTTGATTTGGTTGGTGCAGAATCCATCTAGCTAAGAACACAACTGATGCAGCTACTGCTGAAGGCAGAAACCTGAGGAAGCTGTACTCTCCAAGAGTCAACTCTGCTAGATAATTTGTTAAATGCTCCAACTCCACACAAGATTCCTGGTAAAAGAGAGAGTTTTAGGTTAGAGTATTGGCATGTAAATTCAAAAATAAATAAGATCGAGATTCGAAACCACTTTGGATTTCATAGATGACATTCTTCTTCTATATTTTCTATTTTCTGAAAAACAAAAGTTCTCCCACCTAAGGCCCGGACCCCAAAGACATTAGAGACTTTTTTGGTTTGAACTTGGGACCTTCAACCCTTGAGATCCCAAACCCTCCCTAATGGACCCACTCCTAAAGCTCAAAGCTTAGCTTGGTTGGTTAAGACATATATCTCCAATTGAGAGGATAGAGGTTTGAATTCCTCCGCCGCACATTGTTGGACTCAAAAAACGGAAGTAATACTTCATTCCTTTTTCAATTAAAAGAATAATTATCAAACCCACTTTTACTACGAAAACACAAAAAAGAAGAAACCAAAATGAAAAACAAAAACCTATATGCTTGATATTTTGCTTTTCCTGAAGGATGTGAATAGTTGTTGCTAAACCATGATTTGTAATAAATAGACAATGAACAGGCTAATTTCTAAATTACTCTTATGCAATTATTGAAGTACAATGATCGTCCTAAAATACCTTGCAAGAAGCCTGTGCTACCTGCACAAATCTCCTGCAAAGATGAAAACTTTTAGAACGACAATGTTACATGGCATGTTGATGGCAAGTCTCAAGAAAAGAAAAGGCTTATGGTACTAATGAAGGTACCTGAGAAATGTTTTTGTAGTGGGAACCGACAGCTGAAAATTAAGCACGTTCAGAACTTCACCCTCCATTTTTAGTACCTGCCACATAATATCAATCTAGTAGGACCAGTAACACTTAAGGCACAGATTCTTGAGAATTATGTTGGAAACACACGAGTCAAATGGCAAAATGTAACAAACTTAAGGCCTCAAGTAAAATAACTAAAATCAATTTTGTAATTTGTAAAATTATTCAAAGAATATTTTAATCTTTGTAACCAATCTCAGTAGTATGAAAAATATGTTTAAAAATGTCAAATTAAACATTGAATTGATTTTGAATGATTAGAGGTCTATTTTTAGAGTGATTTTAACCATTTGAAAAGCACTCTCAAACATATATTTACACATCTGTTAAATGCCATCATGCCTTTTAGGACTCTATTGGGGATCATATGTGATATGGGACAACAGAATTGCATATCCATAATCTTTTCTTAGGATTCGTGTCTACGTGTTTCCAGGTCTAATTGGTCTAAGCATGAGGAGGACAAGATGAAATTTGCTTACGATGAGACCATTAGTGGTAAAAAAGATGGGGAATCAATACGAGGAGTTGAAAATTACAGGCAGAAATTCAATGGTATAATATAAAAGGAGAGGAGAAGAGCTATTGATGTTTGTCCATAATATTGCTGACAAAAATAGGGATGCCAATTGACCAGGAGCCTACCTCTTCTCTCGCATAGGTGTTGTCTGTGATGAAGCAAAACTCTTCCACGAATGGTGCACAGACTTCTTCATATTTACTTCAAGCACCAAAAAACAAACATCTCACGGATTACACACTAATTAGTAGATATAGGGCATTATCCTTTCAATAAATTAAAAGCAAACCACCACAGCAAAATTTGAACAGAGATTTACATTTAAAATGAACAAATCTTTGCAGGAGTTTTATGCAGGTAGCACAGGCTTCTTGCAAGGTATTTTAGGACGATCATTGTACTTCAATAATTGCATAAGAGTAATTTAGAAATTAACCTGTTCATTGTCTATTCATTAAAAATCATGGTTTAGCAACAATAGTCTTAGCATCTATATTTACATTATTCACATCCTTCAGGAAAAGCAAAATAGCAAACATATAGGTTTTTTGTTTTTTATTTTGGTTTCATGTTTTTCGTGCTTTCATAGAAGTGTGTCAGATAATTATTTTTTTAATTGAAAAAAGAAATGAAGTAGTGCTTCCATTTTTCAAGTCCAACAACATGTGGTGGAGGAATTCAAACCTCTAATCTCTATCCTCTTAACTGGAGATAATTGCTACTGAACACTGATTACACACTGATAGAAAGAAAGTTGGTGCCTACTGCCTAATACATGTGAAAATGAAATCATATTGTTCCAGACAGGTCTCGAAACATTGAAAAAATAGTATATAAAACATATCGATTAAACATAACCACAAAACATGGCTTTAATACTTGAAACATTTGATATGGCAATTATTTTGAAAGTTGGACTCTGGTGTAGACGTACAAGCCTTCGCATATAAAACTTTGTTTCAAGTTCGATAGCTTACAGTTTTTCCACCATTATTTAGTATCAGGAGTTCATAAGAACTTTTCTTTACCGTCGGGAATTATAGCCACATCAGCCAAAATCGGGTTCAAGAAAATTTATTTAGCATCTTTGTGAGACAAAATATTTCACGTGATAGTAATTTTCCTGTTTAATACCATGGGCATCAGTCCACTAGATTTAGTACTTACGAGGCAACTAACATGCAAGTAACGCCAAGAAGTTGTAATTTATGCCTCTCAATGCAGCTTTGAGAGAGAAACCGATCGATGAGATTTACAGTGAGGTAAAGCGTGTCAGAGATCAATTTATATTCATCAGAAACCTGAAACAATGAGATTGCGGCCTAATTAGAGTTCAAGCAAAATTCTATTTTTATGAAACCACATGTGGTGTTCTCGATATGTTATGACAGAAGAAACTGCGCATATAATTGAAGCCTAAATATCTGAACAAAATTCAGCTTGTTTTTGACAAGCTATGAATGAGTACTAACCTCCACAAGCCAATCGATTAGAATCCCTCGCATGATTGGAGTGATATATTTCTGTAACTTTTCCATATAATTAGTCGAAGGCCTTTGATCAAGCTGAAGAATAAGACATTTCAATGATTTAGCACAAGTATATTATAGTCAGTGAAAAAAAGGCAAAATTATCGCACTATTTGTTTTCCTTGATATCCCATAAATCCAAAAATCTCTTTGAGAACTTTATGAAAATTTAACTATTCCAACACAAACCTCTATTACACGATTAGTATCATATATATTATGGGCGTATAGGGTGCATGCTTGAGGATCCTCTGAGTTTGAGACAGCATCCAAAGTACCGAGATGGTTTAATTTCTCACAAACCGCAGCCTCATCTGCAAAGTTTAATAAGCAATAAACAAAATGTGGAAGAGATTTGTATTTCAGCAGTATGATTATTCTTTTGATGGGTGAAGCAAAATATCATTCAAGGAGTGGATGAAAATTCTGGAAGATAAAAAATTCTACAAGAAGATCTAACACATCAATGTCCAACATCTCCTTTAATATAGAAGGTTCTTGTGAACCCCAATTTAAATTTAGTTTTAAGTTATAGTCAGTGAAATTTCAGAAAGATCAGAAGAATAGTACGTAAACTGTACTTCTTAATGTCTCACATGTCCTAAGGTAATTTCCATGAACACAATAGTCAGTTATGAAGTAAGTGGAAGTCATTACCCTCGTGGAAATATAACTATGTTCTCAAATTGAGAAGAATTGCTCAAAGAGAAGAAATATAAGTTATCAAGCAAGATTTATTAGCAGTTTTTTTGAGCCAAAGTGAATAAATTCTAAAACAATTGATGAAGGTAAGCGAACAAAAAGAAGTATATACCACACACTTTCATTGAAGCAGCTGAAAAGGAAACATGAAATTTAATGCAAGCACATTTTGTAACGGTACTCCTAAAAATCAAGTGGTTAAATTGCAATTGACATGCAATTTTTAAAAAAGTTTCATACGGATTGATATAATTCTGTATCATTATATGGTTTGGGAAATTTTGTTGACTACAATCCTAAAAACGGTGTAACTCAAGCAATAAGCATCTACTTCTCTTGTGCCATTGCTTAAATAAGAAAATCTAAATTCTATGACATCATGTGGTCATCAAAGGTAGTTATGAAATTAAAGGTCAAGAGCAATATGAGAATGATTATTAAAATGCACGTTAAATTATTTAAACAGATAGTCTTTCTTGAATCCCGCGTAAGAATAAGATGGAGAGTATTTCCACGATGGCAATTACTTTAAAGATGGTATTTGGGAATGGGAATGGGATTCTTATAATTTAAATAATAATAAACAAAAATTATTTGGTGTCAAAACCAAGTTATGCACGACTAATATGCCATGACTAAGAACTAGCATTTAAACCTTTCATTTGGTGTTCATTTGATCCTGAAGGCAGGGGAGACGCACAATTTCTGCATCCTATGACACTCTGAAACTTATTCTCCTGCTTTGTCTCTTTTTTGTCTGACTTCATCGCTGGAGAGCTACGTTGTGATTCTACCATCCCTATAATGGATGAATCTTCAAGTGATTCGGTCTGTGAAACCTGTTGAACCTATGAATTTCAAAAAACAAATCCCGCACTTCTGTTCATTAGGCCTAAGTCAATAGTGTCAAGAATGATTAAAGACGCAATTGGTTTCCCCATTCTTCCAGGTAGAGGATTGAAGAAAAACTTGAGAAATGTAAGTACTTTCATGAATTTAAAATTCAAACACCATTATACAGTTGACAAATTTAAAATATGA
Organism: Cucumis melo; assembly: GCF_025177605.1. NCBI lineage: Eukaryota > Viridiplantae > Streptophyta > Magnoliopsida > Cucurbitales > Cucurbitaceae > Cucumis > Cucumis melo. The sequence continues at coordinate 27,124,916 of NC_066859.1, read as the reverse complement.
AAAATTTGCACCTGAACTTTAGAAGCATGCAAGTACCCCGAATTATTACTCTCACAGGACATGTTAGTAACATCCTTGAGCACTGCTCTTCTTTTGCGCCGAACACCAACAGTAATAGTAGCAGAAGCATTACTTCCATCTAGCTGTGCTAGTTCAGAGTTTTCTGTATGACCACGTTTGCGCAATTATGTGAGTGAAAGTTGTAATGAGGGTGAAATAGCACCTATTCTACTGGAAGACTTAGACTGGGATCGTGTGATTCTGACAGCACCCTTAATTTCTTTCATCATATTCAACAGATTTGTTGTGTATGGACAAGGAAATGCACGGCTATAACTTCAACAACCTGCATTTGTAACGTTAAATTAATGATCATGATAAGACAAACCATGGCATTTGAACTGGCAAAGATAATTTTGCCGCTATAAGTTCGAAATCAGAACTGATTCCGATACCTATATGAAAAGAAACTGAGCTCAGATATGTGCATGTTGATACAAAACCATGTTACGCCTATTTTGTGCTATTGAACAAAACCGAAGCAACATTACACTTCTACACATCGTTCATGTCTAAAAATATCCAGAAAATCCCTTGCTAAATTTTAACGAAACATCAATTCCTTTTTTTTTTTGGTCTTGACGAGTCTCACTGAAAGCGCAATTTCACTTGCATTATCTGCCAGAGAAACGATCAAGGATCTTAATCCGTATAGACAATCAATATTCGACAGATTAGAGATACCTCCAGAACCTGAATTTCTTTATTTCAGCAATAGAACAATATTACAGTCGAAGCTAATTGCAACATTTCATAGAAATTTCAAGTTATCCGAATAGTAATTCACATGCACAAACATCAATTCCGACCAACAGTTATCAACATACGAAGCAAAACTTCAAAGCTCGCAGGACAGGAAAACTTTGAAATCAAGTAATCGTAAATACACGACAATGCCGCATATCGAAGAGCTCAAAGAAAAGAAAAACGAAGCTTCTATGATGCAATCCAAAACTCACCGCATAATAAAATCTTAAGCATGTGCAAAAGACAAACGGAGCTGAACTGCAAATAAGCTTACAGCACCAGAGAAAGCTTCATTTCAACATCTTCTCCGATCAGCCAGTCGGCCATAGGTTTGAGTGGATATAGATGGAGTGAGACGGGCGGCCATAGACAAGGAAGCTATCGGAGGAGGAACATGGGGTAGGAGCGTCAACGGAAGAGGAGCGGGGAGAAGGAGCGGGAAGGATATAGAGTTTTTTTGAACAAGTTGCCTACCGAACAGACATATAAATATCGTTTGAAATTAATTGGATAGTGACAACATATTCATAATTTATTAATTAATTATCACTATTGGATTACACGCAACAGAAAAAAAAAAATGATATTATATAGTAATACTATGATTCACATGAGATAGGGTAAATTTAAATGGTAATTGAGATCTCTTTCTCATTTGATAATTTGATAACGTGAGATTCAAACTAAAAAATTTATAGTTGACGTAAAAAAATTCATGGTAAAAGTCCGATCTTCATACCATTTGCTTTACTAACAAAAATATAAAATAAATGCGATAGTTAAAGTGAACTTAACTTAATGGTATTGGAATAACTTTCACCACAGGCCGATTTAGCATAGGCCTAGAGCCTCCTTTAACTTTATTGTATTTATATAATATATATTTATTTTTTAATATTTATAGTTAGCTCAGTGTTTATCTGTTAGTCCCTTCCAACTAAAATGATATTAGTTTTATCATCAAATATTTATGCCATGGAAGAATCTAAACCTAGTACAATGTTTAATGAACAAATGTAATCTTATAAGACTATTTAAATTTTAATAAAAATTACTTTTCTACAAAAATGATAAAAATTATAAGTTGAGTTCTTAGAGTTTCATTCTAGAAATTTCGATCAATCACAAATTGACACGTTATAAATTTAAATAACTTAAAAAATATGAGATTGAGTAACTCATCCAATCATCCTCGATGACAAGATTTAGCCTTAAACAAACCAAGATTTAATTTAAAAAATTAAAATCACAGACTAAATCGTCATTGCTAAATTAAAATAAAATATAAAAAATAGGATATGTAAGTTAACCCTAGGCCCAAATTATAGATTACTAAAATATTTTACTCGATTCTTAAGCAATTTGTGAATAGTAAACTATTGTCTAATAATATTTTTTTTATTAATAAAATGCAAGACAACACATAATATATGTTTTTTTTCACTGTCAAAAGCTTGGTTCAACCGACACATATATGTATCTAAGATTAAGACGTCTTGAATTTAAATGTTTGTAGTCAATTTTTTTTATTATTTTTAAAAAGAAAAAGAAAATTGAAAATTGAAAGTTTCTGAAAAGAGTTGATTTTAAAAATTCAAAATGATTGTTCACATTCACATGGTATGGAACTCTTCTTCATATTCATTCTCTATGTCCTTGAAACACTAAAAACTAACAAAGTCAAAATTCAAGTTGGGAGTTAGTTATCATATTACACATCTAAGCTTTACAAAAATCTTTAAATTATAAGCTTAGTCTATATTCTTTTCTTTTATACATTTCACACATTTGATTGACAGAAAATTAAGAATTTAAGCTTTCATTATGTATATGTTTATAGTATTAATTAAAATTTAAAAAACTTTGATTTTTTTTAAAGGATCTACCATGTACTAAATTAAAAGATTCAAGAATCTATTAGACCCGCAATTAAAAATTTAGGTACATATTTAGATAGTTTTATAAGTATAAAAAATAGATAGAAATTAGGGAGTAATCTCGTGAATTAACATATTAAATAGTATTTTGGGTTCGATTTATGTTTTGTCTTTTGAAAAGAACCGATCTAAAACCATCTTTCAAATTTTAGAAGTTCATTTAACTTTACGGTCTAAATTCAAACTTTCAAATCATAGGTTACACAAATTTAAAAGATACGTTATAGATTAATTTTAGAACACTCAATTTTCGAATGTTATTGACTTCAAAACGTGTTTAATAAACCCATGAATTTTCAGTTTCACGTTTGATAAGTACCTAAAGTTTAGAATTGTGTCTAATATACTTATGTTTTATCCCTATTTTCAATAAGCACACACCACCTCACAACAACCAAGCAATCAATGCATTCAATCTTGCACATCATCAAAAACCAAAAAGAAAAAGAAAAAAGAAACTCAATAGAAAGTATTATTCATTACGATCTAAATTTTTAGTCATCCTCCTCCATATATTCGCTTACGTTGAAAAGGCGTACAAACTTATTAAACATAAACTCAAAACATTCATAAACTTAATAATACTAATAACATCAAAGTTTACAACAAGTATCAGATACAACCATAAAACCTTTAAACCGAACGAAATTATAAATTAACCAAATCAAAACTTGAAAAAAACAAGCCCAACGACGTTCCGTTAGCTAGAATTGAAAAGAAGAGTGTAGTCTATTCATAGAGAGGGGTGGTCCTAAAGAGAAGGGGGTGGTTGGAGGAGGATAAGGGCACTCAATTCCAATCCATATCAAATATAAATGACAAAGTGAAAGATAGATTTTCAAATAGTCAAATTATTGCCAACTTTGAAGGAGCCTATAAAACAACAACCTCCACTCCACTCCACACAAATGCTATCATTTTATTATTATTATTATTGGTATTATTTTCCCCACCTTTTGGCTTTTTGCTTAGCACTTACTGTACAGTCGAAGAGTCAACTTAGGTTATAGAGGTTTGGTTGGATTTTTAAAAACTTGTTTTCTTTTTATAATTTAACATAGCAAATAATAATAATAAAACAAAACAAAAACATCTTTCCTCAACGGACAAGAATGTTTTTTTTTTAGTATATTTGTAAATAAGTTGGTCGTTTTGCTATATATATATATATGAACATTCAAATATTATATATAAAAAGATAAAATCATGCATGGTATAAAAAAAGTGAAAAAACAAATATACTTTTTTAAAAACTTAAAATACTAATGACTAAACCCTAAACCTTAAACATAAAAATACTAATAGCAAAATGATATTGGTTTTTGGGTTCCAAAAATTAAGGTTATAAACCCTATTTTCACCGTCTATTAAAGTTATTTATTTCTACCAATCTTTTCAAATACTAAAGAGGTAATATTAAAAAAAATATTCATTTGTTTTTAAATTTTAACTAATAATTCAAATATATTTTTTTAAAAAGTAAAATTATCAAAAATAAAAAAATTGACAAACTACTTAAATTCTATATAAAAATTCAAATGTAATAAAATTTTGTCTGTAATCTTGAAAAATCCACTAAAAATGAAAATGTAAAGGAAAAAATAAAATGGTTATCGAATTTGTTTGAATAATTGAATTTATGTACTTTTATTAGTTTTCTTGACAATCTTAATTCTTTGATTAGATCTCCCAAAAGTCAAAATTCTTTCCCATATGGATCAGGTAGAGAGACAATCCATTGGTGTCCAAAGAAAACAATCACCAAAAATTTTTATCAACATTTCTTTTTCAAAAGGAAAAAAAAGTTTATCAACATTTGATATCGAAAAAGGTTTTTTTCCCTTAAAAAAAGACATTTTTGGAATATTTAGAAAAGACCTGTGGAGTCGAAATAAACTAAATGAGTCGAATCTAAACTTTTTTTTCCCTCTTTTTTTCCTTTTAAAAAAGTGGCAATTTAAACTAAAGGTGGCTTTCACTAAATTATCCCTAAAAGAAGAAAAAAAAAACTGTTTTTTTGGGGTTTTCTTTACCTTTCCCTGTATCCTATGCCAATCTCCCTCGATCGAGTAAATACAACTCATGTTTGACTAATTCCTTGGTGTTAGTGAACTCTGCTGTTATTTTTATTCAAGTGACCCCACCTGTCCATCCAACAAACACTTAATCGAGAAAAGGTTATTCAAACTCGAGAATATATGTTTATACCGGTTGAACTATATTTCTGATTAAGTATAAAAACATGGGAGTAAACCATGCATGGGCCAGTAATAACAATGAGAAATGACTTGGTTTTTCTTTTTTCAACTAAGTTACTCAAAATATACAATTTCAACTTACAGAAAGGCAGTATTTGAGTGCTAAGCCACAAATTTGTTTGTGACTTATGAGCAGCAGCTTTCAAGGTAGTATTGGTTGGGTGTAGGATATAATATTATCTATTGATTTTTGCAACAAATCACAGCCTCTACATAAAGATGCAACTCTAAATCACTTCTTCCATTGGGGCAACCTTTGGACCACAACCTGTAACCAATGGTCCACCTATATTACTGGAAGGAAGGGGTTGTAGAACAAGGATAGAATGAAGAAGGAGAAAGACAATTGTTTATTGTCCTTACTTTATCTTAGATTCAAACTCTTATATAAAATTAAGATTCTATTATATTACCCTTTGTTTCAGAAGTACTCCCATACACATTTAGAAGTTGTAAAATTAACTTTAATTTTTCATTAATTTGTCTTGGTGTAGAAATTCATTGGAATGTTGAATGGAAATTAAGACCTAGAATGTTGTGATGTGAGTTGTGTGACCTGAAATGGAAATTGAAACTGCTACCATACCATTCTAGGTTACTGCCACGTCATTCCAATCAAGTATCAGCGTTCACTCAACATATCAAGTATCAATGTTCGTTCAACATTTTAATGTATTTCTACTCCAAGGTAACCGGCGGTGATATTGCAACTTTTAGCAAGATAGTGTTTTTTGAACAATGATAAGGTTTAAGGTATTATTTCTAATTTAGCCTATATATATAGGTATTAAAATTTTGAAGTAAAATTTTGTCCCTCCATACTAGAATTGGCTTTGCCATGTGCCGGGAGAGCTTGCCATTCAGCAGATGCCAGTCTAATCATGTTAAGGACATCTAGGGCTATTATGGATCTTATATTTTCAATGCAATGATAGAAGGATTGTCATGTAAATCTGAACAAAGAAGCAAATAGGTAATAAGGTGAAGGGTTCTTGGCATTACCTTTCCAGAGTTCTCTTTATTGCCAACAATTGTCTGACATGCAAGCCTCCAACTTTCGGGTTTCTGAATTGTAACAACCAAAGTTAATATTGCTCCATAGCGAACAAATGGTGAATGAAAAATTTCGAGGAAACATGAAGAAAATCAGGCTCCTGACACTAAATCAGAAAGTTGAAGTTATTAGATTAAAATTAATTGAACTGATCAAACAATTCCCTGATGCTTGTTTACCTGGACTACGATTTGTTTGGGCTAACAATCCTAAAGAAGTGAGCAGTAGATATAGAACCATAGAGAAATGGTGATGAAATTATTACAGAACCTATCATAACTTGGTCCTACACATGCAGTTTTGGGGATAAAATGTTTTCTTGTTAGACCTTTAAGGAGATTAACACAACACATAGACTTGTAGAGAAAAGATCCATACTGGGGGACCTTCGGATATGAATCTCCGACCTCAAAAGAGGAGTAATGAGTTGCTCCTATTAGCCTAAATTTAAAACTAATCCATAGCTAATAACGTAATATGGGAAGTACCGTGGTGAATAAGAAGGTTTTAAAAGAACAAAAAAGGCTGGGAAAAAGCGAGAGGTCTATCAATTACGGTCAGACCTTCTTCAGGTAACGGAGTTCAGTATTTGTTCTCTCATTCAATAGATCCTTTCCATCAAGTATCTGCACAAAGATGTAGAGACCCTTATCAGATATACAGTTCTTTGTATTAATAAGAAAAGATATGTACATATCTGTTCTCTGCTTTAGATCCTCAACCTACAATCTATACTCAACAAGAGATGTGATGCAGTGACGATGATGAAAAAGGAAAATTGAATGAGCGAATTTTTAACCCCATTCGCCAATTCTTTTGTTTTTGAAAATCAAGTCTATGTCCTCTTAATTTCTTATAATGTTTTCCATCTTTTTTAGTAAAAAGTATTATTCTTAAACAAATGTTTTTAAAAAAGATCAACTTAGTTTTAAAATATATTAGTAAAACGTAGATAGCAAAACAACAATAACAAAACAAGAAAATTAAAGGTGGTAACTGTTAAGGGACTTTATAGGTTTGGTTTTCAAAAACTAAAAACCAAAAACCAAATGATACCAAACCAAATTTTCCAAAGTAAACAATTGCATGATAGAACAAAAAAAACAGCATCTTTTCCAACTGTTTTGCTATAAGAAAAAACCAGTTTTTTAGCCTACGAGCGAACTCTCTACTCTCCAATTTTCCATCTCAATTATTTACAACTTTGACGTGCATTTGTTCTGCTTCGTCCAGAAGAACAGACCACAGTCTGACCTCCAACCTCAAAAGAGGCAATTTGATCTTTTGTTACTTCACCAGTAGGCTAGCAGACAAAACAATGGTCATAGAAAAAGCACTGGAGCTCTTAACTACAACGGTGTATGCTAGGAAACTACCTCGACAATACAGGTCCCACAACTTCCACCACCACCACAGTTCATCAATTTTCCCTGAGAATATTTGGATGCATTTCAATTACATATAATGCAAGAAAACACAGGCGAGAAGGATTAAGTAATTAGAATATAAGATTATTTTCATTGTAAAATGACTGCTAAACTCATCTTTTATAAATTATTCAATATTCTTCCGGTCCTGTACGCTTATAAATTTGCACAAGATAAAAAATGACATTATAGGCTTTCATACCTCAGGATCTCGTGCTGTTATAACATGTTAAACTTAAGTCAATAGGTTGGGTAAAATGTAATATATTAACAATGCTTTGGAAATCAATCATGGATTAATCACGAGAACAATGAATATTGAACTATTCCAATCAACATGAGCTCAATTCAAGTGACATCTATATGTTCTCAAGGATAAGAGGTCCTGAGTTCAATTTTTCCCATCCCAGTTTGTACTTAGACCTTTTAAAAGAGAAAAAAGAAAAGAATTAGTCCATCCCGTTTGACCACAACTTCATTGTATTTGTTTTCTCACAATATCTACATTCATTAAGAAACATTGAATTCTTAACTAAATTAAAAAACAAAACAGACTACGGTGGAAGTAGTGTTTTTAAGCTTAATTTTTAAAAATTTATTATAGCGTATGGGTAACTTTGACCAAAACAACATACTATTAGCTAAATGGTTAGTAAAGATACCTTAATTAAAACGATTACTCTAGTCTTTAGGCCTTACTGGATTGAACTATATGTTGAGAATAAATACCGAAATGTAAAGGCCATTGTTTAACTAATACATAATGATCAGACAGAGTGAGGCGTCATTCCAAATATGGTATTTTAATTTCAGCTCAAATTCCTTTAAAAGGTTTCGAGAAACAGTCATCATTATCCAATACCGTCGTAGACGAGATCCATGGTCATTCCATATCATGCTTTCCTTCACTTTACTCACACATTACTACTTACTAGCAGTTGAAAACAATAACATTAATGATCCATTATATTCCTTGCGATGATCAAATCTCTTTACAGGGTTAGTGCAACACACGAATCAGTTAAAAAACAAATCACAATTCACAAACTCACTCCGTATTGTGCAGAAATCAAAACTTACATAGGGGGCGTACAACTCGATTTTATTATCCAGCATTATATTCCTCAAAAGCTTGTCGCCGCTTATCGCCTTGACCGTATCCACCGGAAACGATCCGTCGCTTCCCGGCTTCGGCTATTCGAAGTTCGAACCAAAAACATCAAACAGTCACCAAACATCAAAATCCACGGAACTAAAATAAAATTACCGATAACGAAATCTTCCACGCGAAGTTACCCCAATAAATTCGAGCTCGATCTCAGGCTTTTCCGCAGGAGTCGACAGCAATGGCTCCGAAGAATTCGCAGCGACGGAGAGCGGCCTGGTTGGTTTCCGATTAGGAAAATTTCCGATGAGGCATCGACGATTTACTTTATCGGAGAAAAATTCCGGCTGCCGGAGTGATAAAAAAGCGGTGGTGACATTCAGGGACGACATAGCATTATCCTTCTCCCTCAGCTCAAGTAGACCGAAGTTTCTGAGTCGTTCATCATTTGTTTCTTTTTCTTCTTTGTTCGTTAATTCTACACCTTGAGTTTTTAGGGGTAATTTCGTAAATTAGTTGTTATATTGCGGTCAATTTTCAAAAAAAGCAAGTTCTAGAGAGGGCGGGAAGTTAAGTGCGTTTTGTTGGTTATAATTTAATTTACCGTTAAATGTTTTAACATATAATTTAGTAAAAGATTATAGATTGAGATAAGAAGATTTTAATCCATAGTTTTTAGTTATTCCACTAATTGAATAAAAATTATTAGTTTAAGGATTAATCAACTTTAACTATAAAATTCAAGAATTATTTTTTTTTTCTTTATTTGATTTATCTATTTCTCCCTCTGTTTTGAAAATATTTTAAGAAAATTAAGAAAAATAGTTAAATTTATTGGATTTTTTAAAAAAATATAATAAAACGCTAAAATATTTTTTTTAGTATAGATTTGGCTATTTTCTATTTGGAGAAAAGACATACCCACAAATTGAAATATTTAAAATATGGTATAAGGACAATAAATATTTTACTATTTAGTTATATTTATAAAAAAATTCCTAATATATATATATATAGCTTTTAAAGATATGCTATTTTTGAGCAATATCCATCCATCATTTTCTAACCGTCGCCTCTCATGTATCCAAGTCCACAGTATTATGAATTCGTCTAAAATGTATGAAAATAGATTATTTGGATTAAAAAGTTAATAATCGTTATTAAGTTCAAATGTAAGTTAACGAATAATTAAATTAAATATACTGTTTGCAATTTAAGATCCTAACTTCTAAATTAAATTAATTAATTCGCTAACAAGAACATTGTTGAATAACAATGAATATGAATATTCACGGTTTCACTTTAATTTGGTTAATTATATATATGTGTGTGTGTGTGAAGGAATAATTAATCTCTCTTTTAATTGTATTGTCAAGTGGATGCTTTATTATTAAAGAGTTTAAATTGACCTAAATGGCAAACATATGGGGGTTTTAAGTAATTTATTAGCTGATTCGAAAGGTGGTGATTGGTGGCTGGTTGGAAGTTGGGGATCTACATGGAAAAATTATAATAAACTTACGGCTATATGGGTTTTTTTCTTTTAAGAATCAACGTGAATACTCTTGCCTTTTGAAATTGGAACGATTAATAAATCTCAAAAGATTCGAGATAGAAAGATTATTTTTCAATTATTAAATTATATCTGAAATATGTATGTTGTTAATAATCCTTCGATGCAAGTTTGAAATATGATATTTAAGTTCTCTCGATTGTGAACTTGCAACGCTTTTTCTTCATTGTTAGAGGCATTTCATAATATTTATATGTATCACCTTGCACTTAGAATTAGAAAAACAAAAATTTATGAAATATGTATTTTTGATCGCGAAACAATTGAATTTGAAATTTTAAAGAAAAAAGAAATATCACGTAAATTAATATTTGTTATACTGCTATAAATAATAAAATATATCACATACGGATTTAATTAGAAAAGGACTTTCATTAATTATTCAATGAGCTAAAAAGATAGGAAATTTTTAGCATGTGATTTAGAATATAAGTTGCAAATTCATTCAATCAAATGAATTAATGAATATCTATTTGATGGAGTTTGTTTTTAAAAATTTATATCTTTTATAATTATTGTTATTATTATATAGTCTAAATAATTAAGATATCTTGAAAATATATATGCATTTACATGCAACTTTGCTTTCATCCCTATCAAAATCGATCTATTTAAAACGTTTATTTAGATATCACTACAAGAAATTGCGTTCTTAGTGGCATACAAAAGACGTCATTAAAATGCACAAAAACGTCGCTAAAAGCATTAGCAAAGAAAAGCCATTCGTCGCTAGGACTATCGCTGATTCCACGTAGGTTAAAGTTTTAGCGACGCAATGGTTACGCGCCACAAAAGATATACTTTTAGTGACGTTTGCGCGTTCCTAAATGATTACTTCTAGTAACATACTTTATGTCACTATTTATTTTTTATAGTAACGTATTGAACACACAAATCAATTGTGATATTTTAGTAACAAATAATGTTGTTGCTAAAGATTAATTTGTGACTGTTACAAACATCATATTGAAGTGTGCTACTAAAAATTTGTTTTTTTTCAAATAATTTTTGAAAGTGTTTCAAAAAGCTATTTCGAGAATGAAAAGATAAATCAAACGTATTGAATTAATTTATTTAATAATTAGTTCATAGGTTACATATGAAGGCATGCTATTCATTGAATTAATTAATTTGAAAAAGATATGCTATTTGTGTTGAAAATTTAAAAAGAGTGATTTTGAATGTGACATCTCTCCCTATATGCTATGGTGGGACTTTGTTACTACTCATAGCTCAACACATCTCCCTTTTTTCATTCCATATTGTTTCATCATTTTTGGAATTATTTATTCTTTTTAACCTCTTTTTGAACATATTCAAAACTACCATACCTATCTTTCTAACCCCATTTTGAGTTTCTCATTGTTTTTTCTTTTTTATATTTCTTTCTCAATTTGGATTTGAATATTTTCCCTTTTATAGGGAAAAAAAAAAGCTTACAAAGTATTTGTGTTTTGTTCCTTTCTTTTACCTCTTGAATTATATATATATAATCGAGATAAAGTGAAGATAATATTACATTTTGATCATAGTTGTATTTAAGTTTTCAAAGATAACAAAATAAACCAAAATATTTATCCATAAATATTAATAAACATTATTGATAGACTACCATATCATCCATCACTTATAGATATTGATAGACATTTGAAAATACTAGACGATGTCTACCAGTATCTATTATTTAATAGATTATACAAATTTATTATATTTTGTAAATATTTTCACCATTTTTAACATTTAAAAAAATTCAATTATTTTTCCCTTCAATTGTTTGTTTTTTTAATTGATTGTTTTACTTATAGACCTAACAAACTTTTCCTTCGAATTGTAAAATCAGATTCTAAATTTATTATATAAAAGTAACCTACTTTATGGGCAGTTTTATTTGAAAGCTTTTCCAAAAGAAAATAAAAAAAATTGTAAAGGTCAAAACTACTACATTTTTTTTATAAAATATAGCAAAATATCAAATTCTATCGACAATAAATACCGATAGAAGTAATAATATCTATTATTAGAAGTCTAATAATAATGTCTATCATTTATAGAATTATGAATGTTTTGATTTATTACATTATATTTTTAAAAAATTCAAAATAAAATCTAATATATATATATATATATATATAAAATACTTTGTTATGTTTTTGAAAGAAAAAAGAAAATTTGTCCTTTTTACTTTGATAAATAGACTTCCTTTTGCTTTTTTGTTTTCTTCACTTTGTTTTTCACAAAAGTGTTTCGTTTTTTAAGCCAATAAATTAATTTTACTTTGAAAATCACGCAACTTCTCAATAGTATACGCCACGTTTGATATTTGTTTTTTAAAAACTTACTTACATAGTTTTATTTGAACAAAACATATTTCGTCAAATTCGATTATGACTTAAATAATATTGTTATTTAGTCTTAATCCACCAAACATCGAAAAGTTATTATAATTTGATTCGTTAGTTTTATGTTTCAAAATTAAATAGAAAAAATACAAAAAATAAGTTTGACGAATGCAACAACTTTGTCAAAATTCATAAATTTCATCTAAAAATTCAAATCCTTCTAAAAAATTCTATAAATATTCTATCGTGCATACATAATTAAGTTTAAGATAAAACGATTTTCTATTTGTGAATTAAAAAAAAATGAGGATCATTAAAGGGTCCTACATAATGATCCTAGTACTAATCATGTGTCACCATACTTTAAAATTTTTGTTTTAAAGAATAAATTTCCCTATAGTTCTTAGCTGATATCAATGTTATGTAATTTGTGCCAAAGAGTAAAGTACACATTAATTAAATGTGAAGGCTAATGATTTGAATTGAAATGGTAGAGTTCACGGTAGCCCTTAGATTTTCATGCAACCAAATTTATTATAATATAATTTTGTTGGTTAACTTTATATATATACATATATATATATTTATTTGTATGATAAAAAATAATTAAATTAAATTAAATTAAATTAAATTAAACAAATCTTCATTTGGAAATTGATGGGGGAAATAAATGAGAATTAATGTAGGGTTTTAAATCAATTACTCAAGTCTTATAATTAGTTCATAACTCGTAATTAATATATGAATAGTTGACCCTTAAACTACACACATAATTAAATTAATTAAATGCAATAATCACTTTTCATTAATGACTACTAAAGTCTTTTTTTTTTCTTTCTTTTTCTGTACCAATAATTATTAAATTTGCATGTAGCTATTTATAGTGTTTTGGCAAGATTTTCACTTTCTATTTTCAAGTAATCATTGACTATTTTCTTGAAACATGTATAGTTCATAAAATAATTAGTGCCATTACAAAGTATTTTATTTACTAGTGTTAGAGAATTATTCTTTTTCCTAATCAGATTAAATTAATATATAATAAGATGTTTATGATAAGTAATAAACAAAATATAATCATAAAGTTCATATGAATATTTTGAAGATATTGCTTACGATCAAAGCTGTATTTAAATAATAATAATAATAAATAAAAAAAATAAATAATGTGGATCATTTATTTTCAAATATAGCAAAAAAAATTGAAACTATTTACGAACTACAGTATAATCATCAAATTTTCTCTAATTCATTTGATTTTTTTCTTGTATTATATAAATAGTTTAATTTTTTTATTATTATTTATGGCAATTCTTCTTTTTTAAAAATATAGTTAATTGAATCAAAATATTATCTTTATGTAGTGATAGTCTATCGTGATCTATCACGTATAAATGAAGATATTTTGTTATATTTATAAATACTTTTAAAAAAATTTAATTTAAAATAATTTTTCTGATAATAATAAACATATCGATAGAATGAAAAATTACCCTACGCTAACATTATTGTGGTTTAAAAGCCACGTTGGCACATTATTTCAATTGAATTTATAGAATGATATTTCTTCCATTAATCGAGCTTCTTAAAATACATATAAATTTATGTGGGATTCATAATCGTATAAAAAATCTATGTTAAAATATTATAAAAAGATATTAAAATGGTCTTTAACTCGATGATAATTGACACAATTGTTTTTAGTATAACACAATTGTAAGAATAGTGAACCTTTCAATTATAAAATAAAAAATCATGCCAATTACTGTTGAATTAAACTCGACTTGACTTACTATCTCAAGAAAATGGTTACTTTTCACCAAAATAAAATAAAATAAACTAAAAATATAACATTCTAAATAATAATAATTTAATAATTAAGAACAATTACCCCATGTATTGATTATCTAAAAAAAGAAAAAGAAAAAAAAAGAAAGAAGTACTTTTTGAATTTTTTTTTTAAATGAAAAATAAAATCTAAAGTTTCACATCTACCAATCATTCTCCATATAGAAGAAAATAATGAATAATTTGATTCATGAACGTGGCAAATAACTCCAAATGTGGCTTTCAATCTTATGATGATGATGCACAACAAATAATGCCACCAACCTTAGTTTTATAATAATGTGATGCAACTAAAGTGCTTTTTCACTTTGCATCTTTTTTCTTTTATTATTTATATATACATTAATAATGCTCTTTTTTATAATATAAGGTTAATATTTGGAACATTTGTCACACCCTCCTCCAATAATAATGGACTCAATCCACTTTCATTATTTTTATTTCTCAATCTCTTGTGTGTGTATATCATATAGTTTAATTGAACATATATTTATCATATAATATAATGGGTGTGACAATGAAAAGGCTAACCCAAATGGAATCCACAAAATTTATTTATTTGTTTATTTATTTTAAATCCATCATTCTAATAGTTGGTTCTTTTATTCAATCCAACAAGTAAGTGGCAAATGATATCATAATGATTTTATTAAGATTGTTTAATGCAATTAATTTGAAAAAAATGATTGGATTTACCTGTTTTATATTTATATGGGAATCGAATCTCTAATTTTGAAATTGATAATATAAACATTGTATCAACTGAGTTAGATTAATATATATCGATACAAATTATCATATTTTTTTAAATTTTTTATTCTAAGTTTAAGAGGAAGATTTAATTGAATTTTTGTTATGGTTATACATATCAACTGTTACTTTTTTTTTCTTTTCTCGTTGTCGTTGGATTTATTTGTATTTTGTCCTTACTTGTAGATTCTTCATGGTCATAAAAAAATTATTCTCACATAATCTATTCTTTTTGGTGAGTTTATCTTTGAAACTAATAGGTCTCCAAATCATTAAGTTTGTATTTAATAAGTTTTAAAGGGCAAGTCTAAAAGTCTTTGAATTTAAACTTTTATGTCTAATCAATTATTATCATGTTTGATATTAGAAAAACAATCTTGAATTTTAGGACACACACGAAAGGTCGAAGTCATATTCATATAACAAAGTAGTCGATTTTGGACTCAAATGCTTGTAATTTATGGTTGTCTTCAAAATTCTACTTCACACCCATATTAGATAAGTGTTCAAAATTTAAAACTTTATTAAATATTTTATTGAAATTTAAAAATTATAATGCAAAATTCAAAATTAAATCCAATAATTCATTACTTAGTATTATTATTATTGTTTAAATACTTAAATTAAAAGTTGAAAGTTAATCATCTATTAAACATTTTCAAGATTCAAAAAATTCAAAAATATTGATTGAAGAGAGTCTATTAGGTGCATTTTAGTGAACAAAGATCTAAAATTTTAAATTAACTCTAAAAACAACAATGTGATATTTATAATTAAAAAGATAAAAGTTGCAAATATTTATAATTAACATAAATGTAGAGAGACCATATTGATTCGACCTACTAAACTACTATAGTTTTATTATTGGAAGAATTTCAACAATTCATTTAAAATACATTTAAAGTTCGTATAAAAACGTATACAACTTTTTAGAACAATTTGATAATTATTTTAAAGCAAAAATAGAAAAATAAAATATAACATTTTTTTTACTTCTAGATTTGTCATATTATATCAACTTTCACTTTACATAATCTCTCCATCATACCAAAAAAAAGTTTTCCGATCCACCTAATAATTTTAAAAATTATTTTGATATTTGCCACGTCATATCATGTGATAAGGCAAAAAAATAATAATAAATCAATTATTTTAAGTACAACCTTTTTTTTTTATTTCTCTTCCAACATAGACAAAAAGAGTTTTCAACAAAATACAAATGGGATTAAGGCTAAATACATGATAGTTTAATCCATAATGTTTGATTGCCTTTTCACTTTAGTCCATAACATTAAAGTTTCGAATTTAGATTTTTTAAAACATCTTTAATTTATCAAATCAAATATTAAAATGGACTCACCAACTCACAGGATATTTATTGATTGGATATCTTTTGTTTTTCTTTTTTAAGGATTGAGATGATCTATGAAAAAAAAATATTTAAGTTTGTTTATGTCTCGTAACAAATAATTTATTTATATCGATGAGTGAAGAATGAAATTGAATATGTCACATTGTTTTGATTCACTTAGCTACATTTAATTCTATTATCGCATGAATTTTAGTTACATAATAGGATTAGATCCTCACCATATGACTGCCGTTAACGAAAAGTCTTTTCTATATATTATTTACGTGACACATTAATAATGCTATAAATTTTTCTTCGCTGCCTTCAACAAAGATGGTACATTCTTTTAACTTAAATGTAACTTAACCATAATTGACTTGTAGTCGTTCAATTTAGATCACAAAATCTTTATGCTCCATAATTGTTAGACTAAAAAAACAAAAACAACACGTATTAATTAGTTAAGTTAGAGAAGATTTATTCCAAATAACAAAACTTCTGAAAATATTTTCAAAAGGAAAATGTCATAATCTACTTGTTAGTCTATCGTGATATATATAGACACAAATAATAGTCTATATTTTGGTCTATTGCGATCCATTATAGATAGATCGTGACTTATATTGTAAATAGTTTGGTTCATTTTACTATATTTGAAATAGTTATAAATTAGACAAAGAAAGTTATATATTTGGTTAAAAATTACCTTTTTGTCTCCAATCATTTATAAAAAATAACAATTTAGTCATCATATTACTTAAACATGTAATAATTTAGATAATATACTTTCAAATGTTCATAAATTTCTGTTATATCATGAAAAATCTCATTAAAAGTTAATTGTTAAATTTGATTATATAACAACATACGACATGTTTGGAAGTGATTTTAAAGAGACTAAAATTGGTCAAGAAATAATATTTATTACAATAAAAACTAAATCATTATTCCATACAGTTTCTTCAAGTTAAAAAATCATTTTCTAACTTAACTACAAACAACGAATTAGAAAATAATAACTCAACTGATATGTATATAAGAATAAATTATTTAAGATTCAAATCTCCTCTTAAAAAAAAAAGTAAAAAGTAAGAAAACAAACTTGAATTTACCATTTTGGAATAATATTTTACTTCACACACATATATATAATTTTGGAGACAAAGTTAGATTAATAGAAATAAAATAATCATATAATTGCTGACATCCTCCTCGTATTCCTTAATACTGAAGAACCCCAAAAAGAAATATTAAATAAAAATCCGAACTTTGCAACTCCACTAAGAGAGAGAGAGAGAGTAGAGAGGTCCAACAGAATGAAGAAAGAAAAAAAAAAACTCCATTAAAATTTGCACAGAACACATGCCAACTTTTGCTTTTTATTACCCTCATTTCTCTCTCCAAAAAAGGAGCTTGATTCTCTCTACTACTATAATTTCTTTTTTCTTTGTTTTTCTCCCTCTTCCCTTTCCCCCTTTATAATTGTTTTTCTTTTCACAAATCTTTAATTTTTCTTTTTCTTTTTCTTTTGTTGCCCCCTTGTATTTTTTTTTTTTTTGGGTTTTTGCTTTCTTCCTCTACTGTTCCTTCTTCATCTCTCTCTGTTTTGTATGATGGGGGCAATTTTAATGGAGTGGCTGTACTACTGATAAATGGCTCAGCACAGTATGCTAACCAATGTCAACAGCAACTCCAACAAAGACTATGTTTGTAAAAATTCTACTGACCCACATCCACAAGTACCTGCCAATCCAATTTTTCATGATTTTTTAGGCATGAAAAACCCTGATAATACTCCTTTGGTTTTTGCTCCCCGGACGGCGGCGGCGGCGGCGGCTGTGGAACCCTCTCCGGCTGCCTCCGCCTCCCGTGGTCCTTCTTCAAGCGGTGGTCGTGGCCCTATCTCTACTACCTCAGATCTTGCTTCTGGTCTCTTTCTTATTTAATGATTTGTTGCTTTGCTTCTTACTTATATGCTTCATTTTGAAAGATTGTATGTGGGTTTTAAGTTTTAGGGTGTTATCTTGGGGTTTTGGCTTCCTTTTACTTTAAAGAAAAGGAAGAAATTATTGGGTCTTTTGGGATTTCTTTTGAAAATGATTAGTGGTTTGATCATAATATGGTGAGGCAGAGTGTGGTTATTTGCTATCTTATTACCTCATTTTGATTTTGGTTTTGTTTATTTGTTATCAGTAATTACCCCATTTTCTGCCATTTTCTTGTGTTAATTTATACGATTTCCATTCTTCTTCTGAGTTGGTGAATGATTTGTTGTATTTTCTGGTCTCGTTTCATGGAGGCTAGTAATGGAGTTCTGTAGCTTTGATCATTTTTGTGTTCTTTGTTTATGCGTTTTCTCTTACATGTCTGAATGTTTCGACTTTGAGTGAAAAATTTATTGTGAACATAACCCAAAAAATGGGCATTGACATTGAGGTTTGAGATGGATTGACATGGACTTTTCTAGCAATTCAAAATCTGTTTTGAGTGAGTTTGTTTGGAAATTGATGTATGAATGCAAAGTTTGATCCTCTTTCCCATTGGTATGAGTAGACCGACAGGTAGGGAGTCATCTTGAAGGTGTTCCGTTTTATGGTCCGAGGGGCAATATCTCTACGACGGAGATTCATAGTAGGATTATAGGAAGTAAGAGAAGCATATCGGATTCTGCTTTTACAGGATCGTACCGAGATGGAGTTCCACACATACCTTCTGAGTCGCATCATAATAGCTTGCATCTAATGAAGGTTTCAATTGATATTGCCTTTTTGTAGTTACTGCAAGAAAAACTACTTTACCTGCTGCACCCCCTATTTAGTGATATTGTTGTGTTTTAACCCAGACATTACAAAATGGAGCAGGCGGGGATCGAAACCGAAGATCCAATGATGATGAAGTGACGCTTGGGATGCAGCATCCAATGAGACCGAACCCTGCATCACTTATCTTTCAATCTCATACTGGAAGTGGCAGTAGACCTGATGCTGATGTTACCAAGTGGGAAAGATCCACGGTTATGAACATTGGTCCTGCTCCGGTGGTACAAGCCTCTCCTCGGGGAAAATTGGAGCCTTTTCTCTCTCGATTAGAGTTAGCTACAAAAAAGTTCAGAGATGCCAATATGATTCCCCCAAATATATTTCAATCAGCTGCAGACGAGGGATCTCGAACTGGAATCAAAGGTCCTGGAATCTTAAGTTCAAGCAATCCTGGTGGTGGAACCTCTGAACGAAACTCATCTATCCTGCTCCCAAGCTGCAGCTTGCAAAAGTCTGGGACTAATGTCGTGGAGCATGAAGCTGGCATTTCTTCAAGGTAAAGCTTGTGTTGTTAACTAAATTTAGTTTATTTGTTACATTTGCAATGAGCTAACTTCAGGAAAATGCAATTTTTTGTGCTACTCATCTTGTTGACTTGTTATGGCAGTCGACGTGGTCTTGCATCTGCTAATCGGCAGATGACAATATTTTACGGTGGCCAAGCACATGTCTTCGATGACGTTCATCCAAACAAGGTTCATGTTCTAAATTACATGGTTTTGAGCGCATGTTTGTCCTTCTCTTATTATCCAAGTGAGTGTTGGTGGCAAGTATTTGATTATTATAGCTAAAGTTGACATTAGCATACAACACATGTCACAAAACTTAGAATCCTAGCAACTTCATAGTCATAATGAAATCTAGCAGTTTCATTTGGAATGCCAAATTGCTGATATCTGATTTTTCATATTACCAAATTGTGTTAGCTGTAAGCTTCTTTATGGTTGTTGTAACATAGTAGGGAAAGGTCCACCATTCTTGAGACGGCTTTCCCTCAAAGTGCTTGTAAGTTTTAATGTGTGAATTACCTTGGCACCCATAATCTGTCACACGACTCATTAGTAATGGCATGCCACAAAATCCTAGGATCGCTGCTCGCGTGAAAGCTTTTCATGCCCGATGTATAGTTCAACTGCACTTTTCAAGATTTTGATCTTTGTAGCCTTATTACAGGCAATATCATAGATCTGCAGTGCTCTCAGTGGTAGGATCTGTGGTCATCCCTGAATGGTTCAAACACAAAACTTCAATAATTTGGTACAAGATACCATTTTTCTGACATTTCTTCTCTAAAAAAAAACGTGCCATAAGGACGATTAATTCTCCACCTATCCTACAATGTTTTAATATTGTCCATTTTTAGGCATATATTCTTGTAACTTTGTTTACCTTGTATCAATAGAGATAATTGTCTACACTGATATGTATTACCATGGATCTATCATCTGTCTCTACCCTAACCAATGTCCAAAGGATAGAGTGTTTTCACATATAAGAAAAGAAAAGTGGCTGTCAATTGAGAATATGATATTGGATGTTGCTTTCATGCAAATATCTTTCCTCTTTTTATTTTACTTGCCTGATTTTTGACAAATGAACATATAGTTTGAATCTATGTGTTTGTTGCGAGACTTCGAAATTCACTCGGTTATTGGCCTGACTATGGTTTCTTCAAGTAATATTCTGATTTGAACTGGATGTTAATAATGGATTCTTTGCCATTAGGAACCATATCATTTGTTTAATTTGAGAAATCCATATTTCTTTTGCTTCTATTTACATCTGCTACTAAGCATAAGTTTATAGATGAATGTCGTACTAGTTTGTCAATGCAATCCTTCTTTCAAGAAAACCACCGGAAAGAAACTATATTACAAACTGTTCATTGCATTTCAGGCAGATGTTATAATGGCCTTAGCTGGATCGAATGGTGGATCGTGGTCGACTAATTATGGAACAAAGTCAAATGCTAGGCCAATCAATGAAAACCAAGAAACAAGTGGAGAACTTGATATTGGTATGACAAGTAACAGCACCCCGGCGTTCGCCAAAGAAGCTCGTGGAAAGCTGTGTGTTGCTGGGATTTCTGTTCCGCTAGCTGGCTCCGTTGAGAGAATCTCGACAACATCACCAGGTAGATGCTTATACATATGAATATAGACTTATGGCGAAATAGAAACCAACTTATCTCAGGAAATCAAATCATCATATGACGTATTTTGTTTTTCTGGCAATAAAAACAGGAGCACCTCATGGCAGCAGTGGTGGTAAGGGTGGTAGAGACCAAGTTCAAGCCACTGATTCCATGGAGAAGAAGAGAGAGGTGCAATATTAGTTCTCCAACTCAGACAAATGTTTCTAAATCCATGAAGGCAGCTGTTTTAAGGAATTCTCGACGTGCTGCACGTGCTCCGGTACTATTTAACTTTGATTTTTATTGTATTTTCTTACCTTCTTTTCTTGGGGGGAAGAGAGGTGGGGGGGGAGGGGGTAATTTTCTTGTTAATGGGTGGAGATGTGAGATTTAATGGATCGGATTCCATATTAAATGAATGGTGTTTAAGCTTGATGAGCAATGGAAATGAATCCCCTTTTCTTTTTATGGAACTTTGCTGTTGGAAAAATTGTCCTTATTTCCTAATAACTACTTGAAATTACACAACTTGTGGATAGTAAAACACTTTTTAATCCCAAAAACTATATAAGTTAATGCCGGATAAATCTCGGCTTATTAAATGCGAATGAATTGTCAAAGTAAACATATTCATATTCATATTCATATTCGTCACTTAGTGCTAAAACGACAAAAAATAAATGCAAATACATGAAGGTCTAGTAACTACGTTACTTTTTCTGACGATGAAAACTTACGGAAGGATAAAAGAACACAGGTGATGAAATGAAATAATAATTAGAAATGTGGATAAAATAGTAGTGTAAAATCATAGAATCGTCAAGAGACACAACTTTTTTTCTTTTTTTGGCACCAATTTAGAAAAAGTAAATGATCTGATGATGTTCAAAACGAATTCATGATTCAGAACTTTATGAATATTTTTCTATATAAATATATAACAAACCAATTTAACAAAATTAGAAATAATAAATCTTTTTTTTTTTCTCTATGTTTATACTAGTTTCTTCTTTAAGAAAAAACACCAAGAAATTTGAATTATTTTCATTAAATTTAATTCATATTGCACATCATGAAAAAAAGTGGATACAAAATTATAGGATTTTAATTTTTAACATAAGCAGTAGTAAATATAATTTACAATAAAAAAAAAAGGAAAATTTGTTTTTTCAATAGTCAACGGTGGACGGCCACGGGTGAAAAATGGGCTTGAAGTTACTTAGCCGTTCTAGCAATGGGCCTCAGCCCAGTTTGCTATTAGCTTTTCACGATCAGGCTAGCGCAACTGCCATACGGGCCTTCAGCCCAAATTGCATTCAAAAGAAGAAATTTGAATCAAAGTAATATTATCTAGAAAACATATACATATTAATTTCTTAATCGTGATTACTTTTAATAATCACAATGGAAATCATGTATTTCTAAATAAAATAAAATAAAGAACATGTGATGTTCAAATTAGAAAAAAAAAAAAGAAAAAAAAGAAGAAGGGTTTGAATCTTGTCTTTTTATTCACTACAAGACAAAAAGATTTTTAAGTGGGAGTAACCTTTTTATTTACAACATATTTTACAAGTCATATCTATCTCTCTCTCTCTCTTTTTTTTTAAGGGATGTATCTATCTAATTAAGTAGTGGGGTTTATATTTAATAATGACTATGATACATATTTTGTTTACAAAAGTTCTCTTCCCACATGTTTCAAAAATGGAAAATTTATCTAAAGGGAAATAAATTCCTAAAACAAAGACTTTAGGGAAAATATAAGATGATATCATAGAGTACCACTGTTGATAGTTGGGGTAATATTCTCCATTTTATAAATAGACAAAATAATAATAATAATAATAATAATAATAATAAATAATAGATATGGTAATAATGGGATTCATTGACTTTTTCTTAATGGCATATGCCCCATTAGTCTCCCATCTGATTGGTCTTAAGATTTAAATTTCTAAAATATAAAAAAGAAAAAAAAAAAGAAGATATATTCTTAATTTTTTGTGGAACTATTTTTGGACTCATTTCCAAAGGCTAAGAGACAAAAAAAAAAAAAAATTAAATGTAGGAGTCAACTTTGAATGGCCACCAACAAAATTGCATCTCTAATTTCAATCTAAAAAGAATTCCATTCTCTATTCTTTTAAGATTGTTTTGCTGTTCATTTTATGATTATCTCTATGTAATTTGGTTTGATTACATAACTTTGCATCTACACACGTTTACCTAATTTATGGTTAGTTTCAAATTTTTAGATTCGTGTTCATATCTAAGAATTGTTCCTTCAACAAATTTGAATTTAGTAATTTTTGAACCAAGCACGTAATAATCGACCATTTATAATATTTTAGTGGACATAAATTAAATAATAAGTTGATTAATTTTTAAAAATTTTAAATAAGCCTAATATTTAAAGGGATCTATTAGATATTTTTTATAGTTAAGAAATCAAAGAAACTAAATTTAATTTTATATATTTATTAATATTATACTTGTTTGTGTTTTGTTTGATATGATATGATATGATATATATATATATATATATATTCCTAAACATTTGCTATGAGTTAGTATAAAACTAATGATCATATTTGAGTAATTGAATGAATTGATTGGGTATGTTTTGTTATTAACTACTTTTGTTTTTTCTTTAATTTGTTGATATCCATGTAACTTGGAGATTCAATATGATCCAATATAATGATATATTTTAATTGTGAGGACTAATATTCAGAATCACATATATACAACCATGAGTTGGTTTCCACTTCCCACTAAATATGTCTTTTTTCTCCTCTAAATTTCCCATTACTTCATTTAATTTTGTCATGTGAGGATAATGCAAAACAAGAATAGAAAGTTAATTAGAGGGGTATTTTAAAAGAAGAAGAAAAAAAACATCTCAATTTACTTAGCCTCAAAACATGGCTTTGTAATGATTTATTTCTACTTTAAAATTTGTATTAATTTTTTCTTTATTTTTAATTTACGGTCTTTGTAATTTTAAACTTTTAATAAGAAATAGTAGATATCAATTATTTTCTAATTATTTTATGACGTAGACCATGTAATTTGTAAAAATATTGAATTTTTAATTAATTTACCGGTTAAGAAATGGTTACTTGTTATACAAATTTAGGAAAAAAAAACTAATTTTGAAGCCATATGAAAAAAAATGAACTTTTTGCAATTTAATATCTATGAAAATATTGCACTAAACAAATTGGAAGATTTAAAATTCATCCAAACTTTTTTTTTTCCTTTTTGCTTCCTTTTCCACATGGGTAATCTTTTCCATCCAAAATTGAAATTAAATTAATATATAAATGAGAAAAAAGAATAAAATAAATGTCATTTTCTTCGATTGTGGACAAAAAATGCACAAAATCAAGCCCTTTACTCATTCTGAGTCATTACATTGAGATTGCCACAACATGTTTTGTCCCTTTCTTCAACCTCATATCAATTTTCCAAAAAAACAGACACCACTTTGTCCAAATTTGCCACCATTTTTAACCTAATCTTCATCTCCTTTCTATCACTCTAAATTTGTTTAAATACCCCTCCACATGCTCTCTAATCTTTGCTCCTTTCCCAAAACAAATCTCACAATAATGACCACTCTCTCTCAAACGTATCGAGACCACCCTCTTATTCACCATCACCATATCGTTCCTTTAGACTTTGATTCATTACGAACGATTCCTGATTCTCACGATTGGCTCCATTCCTCCCCTGAAACCCCTTCTTCTTCTTCTTCTTCTTCTTGTTATCATACTAATGTAGATGTTTCAATCCCTTTGATTGATCTGACTGACCATGATGCAATCGCGCTCATCGGCAATGCATGCGAGACGTGGGGAGTGTTCCAATTGATCAACCACGACGTGCCAATGAGCCTAATAGAGAAAGCTGAAGGCGAAACGAGACGACTGTTCGATCTTCCGATGACACGAAAGCTGAAGGCACTTCGGACTCCAAGAGACGTCACTGGATATGGATTGCCTCGAATAACGCCATTTTTCTCTAAGTATATGTGGCATGAAGGGTTTACTATTATGGGGCCTCCCATTGATCATGCCTCACAGCTTTGGCCTTCTAACTACCAACCGTTTTGGTAACTCCTCCATGCATTTTTATAACACGTAATTAATTAATTTGCTATTTTATTTGTAGAGTACTTGGGATTTATATGTCCTAATTAATCATTTGGTGAGATCTATTTTAAATTTATCATACATAAACTAACAAAACCGAGTAGTAATCACATGAGAAAATTGTTACCAAATAAAAATAAAAAGTTCAATTTATTAAAGAATGGTCTAAGTTTGTATTTTATGGAATATTTAAACCAATATTATCTATTATATATCTATTGCTCTTTTAAGTAATTCTTGTGGAATAATTTTGGATTATATTACAATTTTATTTTTACTAAATTACAAAACTATTTAAAAGATATAAAAATAGTAATAAATGAAGATTCTAATTTTAATAATTGAACAACATAAAATTAAATTTGGATACCTAATTCAACATGTTTGAGATTTTAGGAACATATAGGTGATAATTATAATATAACCTTTAGTTTATAATTCTTTTTTTTTTTTTTTTATCATTATGCTCCTAAAATTTCCACTTTTATAATTGGTCCTTCAAATGAATATATTAAGGCATAGTAACTTTGGAAAAAAAAAAAGGTTGTTTTTATTTAGATATATTAATTAGTAAACATAATCACCAATTTAACTAAATGAATAGAGAATAACAAATCACATATTTTAATGAACTAATTCATTTTCAAATGTAGCGATGTGATGGAAGAGTATCAAAGGAAAATGAAGGCCTTAGCGGAGCAAATCACAAATTTAATCTTCAATTACCTTAAAATCTCCGACTGCGCAAACTGGCTCCATTCAACCGGAGCAGCCGCCGCCTGCAGCACCGCCCTTCAACTTAACTGCTACCCGCGCTGTCCGGACCCGACTCGTGTCATGGGCTTGGCCCCACACACCGACACGTTTCTATTGACCATCCTCCACCAGACCCGCACCTGCGGCCTCCAAATTTTCAGGGATGGGTCCGGCTGGGTACCGGTGGCGCCGCTACCCGGTGCGCTGGTCCTCAACGTCGGGGACTTGTTCCACATCCTTTCCAATGGGCGGTTCCCGAATGTTTTACACCGGGTCGTTGTTGACCCGACTCAACGCCGGCTGTCTATGGCTTATTTCTACGGGCCGCCACCGGATTTCTGTGTATCGCCGTTGAATGATCCACCGGAAACTCCCTGTTACCGGCCTGTGGTGGTGAAGGATTATGTTCGGTTGAAGGCCAAGAATCTCGAAAATGCCCTTTCAATGATCCGACTATGAATTATATTATGATATTTTGAATTTGTATACCATAATGATATGTATTGCTAATTTGTTTATATGTTTTTCTTTTTCCTAGTGTAAAATGTTGGCTACATTGAGATTAATAAAAGGAATTTTCTTTTAATGTAAAACAAATAAATAATTTAGGTCTACTTTTTTTCTTTCAAATTTCTACAATTATTTGCATTGTTTTTTTTTTTATTATTATATTATTTTATTTTATAACTTTACTTTTATTAAATAGACCATGAAATTAAGAGGTTGAATGATTATATTGATTATAACCTTTAATCCTTTTCTTAAAAAATGAAATAATAATGAAACGAAGCCTTAATTGATATTTCAATATAGATTAATTATATATTTCTGAATTTATAACAAAAAAATTTTTAATTTAAGTTGATATTTAAATTAAAACTAAATATGTTAAATAACTAAAATAAGAGATTTAATCGTGTTACTTGTGGATTTTATTGTTTTGTTTTAAAAATATATTTTCTTACATGTATGTTAAAGAATTGGTTATTTGTATTATAATATTTCTTATTTTGAATTAGGATTAGTTACTACGAGAACGTATTTAAATCAAATATTATTAAAAATATTCTCGTTATTTAACTATATGTATAATATAATTGATCGATTCAATATAACTCAAAAAATATAATATAATAATGATCGATAATCTATCCACCTATTCACATGACACACATACATACAAGTGAAATTATTTATGTGTATGGTGTGATTTAAAGAGCTTTGTTAATTAATTGTTGATATATTATTTTAATATCTAAATTAGAGTTTAATTTGTCCACACACTAAGAATTAAGTATGATTAATAATGTTGTCACCATAATGGTACCACTCCATATGTAATAATTTTCTGTCTCTATCTCTCTCTTTCTGATCTGAAATTTTTGTTTGTATTCTCTTTGGCCAAAGCAAATATAATAACAATAGACATATAAAATTACTTTAATTTTATTAAAAAATATATATTTGTTTCTATACTCTTGTTTTTATTTAGGCCTCTAATCTTTTTAATTAGGTTTTCCTTTTTCTCAACAATTTATTTTTCAATGTCTTTTTTAACAGTTAGTTAATCTAAAAAGAAAATTAAATATGACAAATCTGTCATTATCTTATCTTACACCCTTTCTTATCTTTTTCTCTCTCATTAATTCGATGAGCAAAGTGAGCTGAGAGGTTCTATTTCTTTGTATTTTAGGTCAAATATTGTGGATTTAATTCCTAACCCTTTGAGTTTAATTTTAGTTTAAAATTTATTGACTATGATTTGAAACATTGATATAATTTCATTTACATGAACAATTTGAAAGTTTGTAATTTGTATTTTATATCAAGCTTGAATCTATGTTAAGGGACCAAAAGTGATGGTGTGAAAATCGATTATATTATTTATCTTTTTCTTACGTTTATTTGATTCGTATTCACTCTTTAATTTCTAGGAATATTTTTTATAACTTTTATCCTATTATACCTTTGACGAAATTAAAGTTTAATTTTAATTTAAAGCATATAAGATATTTTAAAATAATTATCTCATATAAAATATCAATATTATAATTAAAATAGTATAGGTCTATTTTAGTTATTTTTAGCTAAATCAAAACAATTCCTTATTAATTTTATCAAACATCTTGACCTTAATATGCTTTTTGAACTTAACATTGAAATTTACCCCAACATTATTTTAATGTTGGGTAAATTTTAATTAAAGTAGATATATTATTTTAATTACATATCAAATTTTTTTCCTAAAATAAAACGTTGGTCTTGGCCTCAAAAGATTTTTTTTCTTTTTTCATTCACTTATATATAGAGTGAATTTTTTTCAAAAAAATAATTTCCTCCTCAACAACAGAAGGTAGTAAAAAAAGAAAGAAAATTGGTTTGGTATGTAAATTAAGACTAACCATTTGGTTCTTAAAAATAGTATATTTCTTAAATTCATTTTCGTGCATCTTTTATAAGACGATTTGATTTTTTTAATACATTATTAAAGGAAAGAAATTTAGAGTAGAATTTGTCTTTATTGACTTAATTGATTTTTAAGAACAAAAAAAAAAAAAAAAAAAAAACTAAACAATTATCGATAAAATTATTTTAACAAAAATTAAATTAGAATAAATTTTGAGAGATGGATAAAGATAAATATTGTGGATTGAGTTTATACATTTATGATTATCTAAAACCATATTACATATACATTAAACTTTTTGACATTAATTTCCATAAAAGAAAAATGGGCTCACACATAATTTCTTGCACCTTTGAAGGTAATTATAACACAATACTCTAAAGTGCTTTAAAATTGAAAAGATTTTTTAAAAGCATAGGAATTGAGAAAATAAAATAAAGTAAACCTATTATATATTCATAACAAATTAAAACATACTTATATTATATTAAGTAATAATAATGTAAAAAATTATTTATTTCAACACTTATAAACACACATAGTTTCTATGTATATTTATAAAATTACTGCATAGAAATTATGTTCCCCATTTAAGGAAAAAATTGATATATAGAAACTAATACCATTGTAAAAGGTGGCATGTTATCCTAATTTGGTACTCAGCTATCTATTAGTTGTCATTTTCAAGAAAAAAAAAAAAAAAGAAGATTTAAAAGAATTTGTTAGGACACACTAAAAACAATTCAAACCTAATAGGCATTATCAATATTCTTTTTCTTATTAATTATTTTTAAGAAAAGCATTATCAATCATGAAAAATGTCTACACCTTCCAAAAACAACCCATTCTTATCATATATATTTTTCTTAAAATATCATTTTGAAATATCCTAAAAAGGACATTATGAATGATGAAAAATGTCTCACACCAAGATGTCACTTTTTAAGTACACTTGTTTTG
The DNA here is from genome assembly GCF_025177605.1 of Cucumis melo. Lineage (NCBI taxonomy): Eukaryota > Viridiplantae > Streptophyta > Magnoliopsida > Cucurbitales > Cucurbitaceae > Cucumis > Cucumis melo. Next base: position 27,095,231 of record NC_066859.1, on the reverse strand, counting down.
ATCACTTAAAGTTAGGTTTTTAGTAATTTTAGTGTTAGGTTAGAGATGGGTAAAGGTTGGGTTAATTCTTTTATTCGTCGAAAAGGGAAACAAGCCAAACCATTTACACAGAAAACTTTACTTATGAACGATGCAATGGACAACTTGATTCCTCCTTTTCTATTACAGAAAGAAAATGATATCGAGGAGAGAATTAAAGTATGACTAAAGGTTAACTTAAATTTTAATATAGTAGTCTCACTAAAAGTTGACGTATCTATCTCTAGGTACTCAACTTTAACTACCAAACTCTTCTCAAATTAATACTAGATATATACTCAACTTTAATTAGGATTAACAACTTGAAAAATCGGATCGAAATAAAATCTAATTTGTAGAACTTTCTATATGTCTTGGATCTTTGAGCACTTTCTTTTAATGCCTACCATTTTCTTCTTTTTGGCTATACATTGACTTTTCTTTTAATCTAAAAGCAAATTTTAAAATTTTTAAGACAAGTTATAGAATGATAAATATAAGCGCTCAGTGTTTTAAATTTGTGCAAAGTTAGAAGTCCTTCCAATAACGATTTAACTGATTTCCTAAAGTTTTAAAATATAAATTAGGCTCAAATTGTTTATTATTATTATTAGTTAGCCAATTTTTTTTTTAAAAAGTAAATTTGAGACAGACTATAATTTAATATTTATTAAAATAAACTTAAATTAAACATTTAAAATTATAGATACTAAGATTGAATAATAGGATGTAATTAAGTAGGGGTTAATCTCCAACTGCATAATCTTCCAAGTTTGGTACTTCCCATACTAAACATATTCAAAATTAAAATCACACCCTATTCTCTTCTGTTTTGTTACCAAAAACACCAATAATCTTCCCATAAATGTTAGGGTTCCCATAACTAGGCCCTCCTTTAATAATCTTCATGCATCTTCTTTCCCCATAACTTAATTTCAAGTACATCACAAATTGTTAGTATTTCAATATATATATATATCATATAATCTTTTGTATATATAATAACCAATCTTTCATTTTCTATATCATTTAGGGTAACAAATTAGTGAGAACTTTAAAACCTAAATTTTCAATTTTGTAACTTTTTTCTTGTTAAATTTTATATAATGGAGTTTTTCTTTTCCTTTGAATTTTATGCAGCTATAGATTGAGCTCATATGGCAGATCAAGAGATTCCTCCTCCAAGCCAACTTGTTCCTTTGAACTTCGCCTCAGTTCAAACTCATGTCCCGGAATCTCACTTGTGGCCAAACGTCAAGGAGTTATCGGCTGCGGTCAAGTTGGACAAAAGGGTTTCGCTCCCGTTAATCGACCTTGTCAACGATGATGCGTCGGAGCTCCTAGGGAGAGCCTGTGAGGAATGGGGAATGTTTCAGTTGATTAATCACGGTGTCTCACAAACCCTAATCGAGGAAGCAGAGGAGGAGACTCGACGTCTTTTCACTCTCCCGGCAGCACAAAAGATGAAGACACTACGATCCCCTGGAAGCCTCACTGCCACCGGCTACGGCATGGCTGGAATATCGAAGTATCATCCGAAATTAATGTGGCATGAAGGATTCACCATCATTGGTTCTCCTATTAATGAGGCTAAGAAGCTTTGGCCAAATGACTACAAACGGTTTTGGTAAATCCATGCAAACTTTTCTCATGCAATATACGTACACAATTTAGGGTTCATTTCCGTAACGTATATGCATATTATAATTGGAGTTAAAATTATCATAATATATAGGTTCAATCATTAATTTGAATTCGAATTTGAATTTGGTGTTTAGTTCCAACGATTATATATCATCACGTTTTACTCAATTTTTTTCTCTGTGAAAAAATTTACGTAGTATTTGAAATTTAGATTGTTTACCAAGATTTGATAAAAATTTAGTGGTTAGTTTTGAGATTTAGAAAGTATTAAGAACTAATTTTGGACATTATATTACACAAAATGTTGTACCATTTTTAAAACGAAAGGGATTATTAAATTAATTTGAGACACAAATTTTTTTTTAAAAAAAAATTGCTTAAATTGTTTAATTATGTTTTAAATCTTCCATTTGTGTTTTGAGATTATAGAAATTTGTTGGTTTTATGATCTGATCACAATTTAAGTAGTTAATAAATAAGTAAATCACACTAACAAATTGGATATATTATTATTATTATTATTATTGTAATTTTCTTTATTATTTATTTGTTTCTTTGGTTGAAGTGATGTAATGGAAGAATATCAAAGACAAATGAAGGGTTTAGGAGAAAGGATAATTAGGTTAATCCTCAAGTTTCTTGGCATCTCCGAGGAAGAGATGATGAAGCTGTTGACTTCAACCGACGAATCCATTGGGAAACCCTACATGGCCCTTCGACTAAACTCGTACCCACCGTGCCCCGATCCCGGTCAAGTCATGGGCCTCGCCGCCCACACCGATACCTCCCTCTGCACCATCCTTCATCAAGTACGCAGCAACGGACTCCAAATCTTCAAAGACGGAACAGGCTGGGTTCCCCTATCTCCAATGAGCGGCACTCTCGTCGTCAATGTCGGCGATCTCCTACACATTTTGTCGAACGGGCGGTTTACGAGCATTCTTCACCGGGTGATGATACAAGAAAATAAGGAGCATAGATTCTCATTGGCATATTTCTATGATCCACCAGGTGACATATACATTTCACCTTATTGTAAGCCATTGAGTGATACTCCACAGTTTCCTCTTTATAGAAGTGTGAATGTGAAAGAATATTTCGCTATCAAGGCCAAGAAAATGGGGTCGGGACTTCCAGCCATAAAAATATGATCTAATTTCAAAATCAAACCCTTTTTTTATTTTTGTTTATCAACTTTTTCGAAAGGGTTTGCCAAAAATGAATAATATATATCATAGAATAAATTTTTATTTGGAGTGTAGCCTTTAATCTATTTTCAAATTTAGTGATTACACAGCGCTTCAATAATTTTGTAATAATTTGGAAACTTGTTGGCAAATTGAAGTGTGTTTATGTGTTTGTTTATGTTCTTGTTCTTGTTTTTCTAGTCATCAAAAAAATTGAAAATGAAAATGGATGCATGATATAGAATTTTGTTCCTCTTATCTTTATTTTTTTTCGTAAATATTGATTATTGTTTAATTAAGAGTGTAGAAAGTGTTGTATTGACTGGAATTGGAATTTGTAAGTGAATGAGACAAATGATAACTTCTTGTATGTGGAAAACAAAATCTAACTTTTGATGGGAATAAATTTTTAAGTATGGAAATTAAATGGTTAAAAAATCAATATTTAAAAATCAATGAAGTACTTTCGAATCTAAAAAATGAATCAAAATATTTATAAAATATAACAAAACTTCAAATCTATTATCGGTAGGTAACATTTTTAAAGTTTATCAATATTCATTGGTATATATGGAGGTGATAACTATCACTTAAACAAAATTATTATTTTCATAAACGATTAATACATACATTAATTAATCTAAGTTTTATAATAGACAAAAAGGTTACAACGAGGTTGGAATGGCATCCCATATATTCATGATATAAATAATAAAAATGCTAACTTATTTATTAAAAAAACCCGTTTTCTTAATATATATATATATAATACTTATTTACTCTTAAAAAAACCTGTTTAATTTTTTTTTATTTAATTTTTCAAAAATATCTAATTTTTTTTAAAATAATGTATTTTTAAAAAAATAATGTTAAAAATAGAGTAGAAGGAAAATTATTGACGGTAATTTAGGCAAAGTCATATATCCCGCATATGGATCCACGACTTTAATGCATCGACCCCACAATTTCTTTTTTTTTAAGATATATATTAAATATTCAAATCTCTAAATTCTAATTTTCAAAAATATCTTTCATATTAAATATTTTTTCAATTTCTAATTTTCGATTTTAAAAAATACATTTCCTTATTAAATATATTTTCAAATTTCAAATTTCAGTCTCCAACTTTTTAAATATATATATACTAACCAAAATATGTTATTAAATATTTAAATGTCTAAATTCCGATTTTAAAAAATATCTTTCCTTATTAAATATATTTCCAAATTCCAATTTTCAATTTTAAAAAATATCTTTCCAAATTTCAAATTTCAATCTCTAAAAATATTTTTCCAAATTTCAAATTCTAATCTCCAATTCTTTTAAAAGAGATATATATTAACAAAATATGTTATTAAAAAATATATTAAACAAATATTTGCAATCTATCGTTATTAACAAAATATCTAATTTTTTTAGAATCAAAATGGAAAAATATGACAAGAATAATTCTAAAATTAGATATTATATTTTTTTTCTAATAATACATTTAATAAGATATCTAATTTGGAAAGATATTTTTTAAAATTAAAAATTGGAATTTGGAAATATATTTAATAAGGAAAGATATTTTTGAAAATTGAAATTTAGAGATTTATATATTTAATAACCTATTTTGTTTATATATGTATATGAAAAAATTGGAGATTGAAAATTGAAATTGGAAATCGGAAATATATTTAATAAGGAAATGTATTTTTGAAATATTTAGTAAATATTTATAAGAAAGATATTTTTGAAAATTAGAATTTGAAAATTTGAATATTTAATATATTATATTAAATATCTTAAAAAAGAAGAAAATGTGGAGTCCACGCATTGAAGTCATGACGACTTCCGAGCAACGTCATATACTGTATCCAAATTATCTTACTTTTGTCGATAGTTTACCTTCTATCCTATTTTCGACATTGGGTTTTAAAAAAATACATTATTAGAAAAAAGATTCAAAATATCTACCAATATCTTTATCAATATTTTCTTTCAACGTTCTGTCCTAAACTAGAAATTAAAAAGAAAAAAGATTCTGAAAATCATGTCCACTGTTGAATGAATAATATCAGACAATGACAAAACATTCTTTTACCTAATTTATTATGAACATTAAAAAGTCAACTTAAGAAGCACACCAAAGTTCGGTAGTGGAAACTGGAAAGTATAAAGATGGGCCAAAGCTTATTTTATTACTTTAAAAAAAAATGAATCCTTCCCACAAAATATTTGGAAAATTATTAGCTATTTTAATGTATTCATATGGCTATAATAATAATAATAATAATAATAATAATAATCCTAGTGTTGTTGGGTGGTTTGTTGGGGATTAGAGTGCTTAAACTTTGGAGATTTTCATTACATTCTTAATTGACCACTGAATTAGGTAATGTTGGTTTAAGACACCATGAATTCTGATACAGACAAAAATGATTCTAGAAATCTCTTTTCGCATAATCATTTCCCTCCTGATTCATGCTTTCCACTTCTTTCTTTAATTGAATATGACTATTAATAGATCCAATTGTAAATATAACAATGTAATATGCTATTATTAGACTTTCATGCTCTGTTAATGATAGATCATACAAATATAAGTTCATCAACAATAATTTTTGCCATACTTACAAATTTTTTTTAAAATGTTGCTTTACACTTTATTGTTATTATTGAAAATGTTACCCATTACAGTTATTCATAGGACATATTATAGAGTGTTTTTTTAATTAGAAAGTGTAGAAAGCTTGAAAAAAGAGAAAAAAGAGAGCTATGAAACTACAAAATTTTCATTTAACAAAAATAACAAACGATATTAAAATTTAACAAAATGTTTAAAATTGGACTAGATTCAAATATTGGGTGCAATATTATAATTACAAAAATTCAAATTTATGCTATATTGGTTGGAAGATTTGAAGAAAAAAAACATGTTAATCAAATTAATCCCTACTGCCCTAGTAAGTAAATTGATTAGTAATGTTTTAACTCAGTGGCTCCCAAGAAGAAAAAAGAAAAGGTTGCAAGGTGCTAAATTTAAAGAGTTGCAAAAACTACAATAACTATGCTTAAACATTTAAAAGTATAGAATAAATTCTCAAATAATAGAATCAAAGTGAAATTATTCTTTGTTTCCTGGAATTTATACATCCCATGACTAAAAATATGATTTTCTGTCGTATTAACTCTTTACAATATGAGCCCGACTTCTTCCCAACATCTCCTATTCCTTGTCACAAAAAACTCTCTAACTTGTCCAATTGATCCATGTTTGATCATACTTTTTGTGATTCACATGTATATTTGATTGGTAATTCTATGGATGATTACTCGTTTTTGTAAGAACCCCAATTGGTCAGGAAGATAATTGATTCTGCTACGTACTTAAAGAAAATAAATAAGTAAGAGGACAAATTGCAAAAACTATCGTACATTGTGATGGTTAGAAATAGTACTCTAAAACTTTTGAAAATTAAAAATTGAGACCTCAAAATTATCCAAATGTTAAAATAAGACCTTAAACTTACATAGTCGAATAAATTATATTGATTATATAAATTTGAAAATTCGGGTTCAATTTTTACGATTACTGTAAGCTTGAGTTCCAATTTTACACTTTAAGAATTTTGGAGATCTAGTTGTTATTATTGAAAGTTTGAGGTTATAATTACAATTAGAAATGTGGTTTTTGGGATTTGCTTTAAATAAAAAGAGATTCTTCTGGACAAAAGATTAGCCGAAAGAATAGATGTTTACCTCCTAGAACGTTATTCAAAAGGTGCAAAAACAAAAGGCGGAGATACTGGCTAGCAACAGATGTAATCACTACGATGAATCAATCATAAGTTGCTAAATCTAATTTCTAGCCAATATAACACTTGCAAGTTTGATGAATCGATTGTATTAAAAGTTGCTAATATCTAATGCAATAGATCAAATTATAGATTATACTTAAAAATATCAAATTATAATGAAGTAAACAGGCAGTCCAACATTTAGTGAAAGGATGAAAAGAAATCGTAAACCTTCTATTTTAGAACTCAAAAAATGAGATATGGATCTAATGGGAGCAAACAAATTCAAGACTATTTCAACCCCACCCCACCTAATTGAAGTCAGAAGAGAAAATGATTGGTTTGAGGTTATTTATATGATAACAGTTTCAAATTTCTGATAGTACTTTCCATATATATTTCAGGGGAATGAGAGTTCAAAAAGTATTAACTGACCCTTGGCAAACTATGTCGGATTGAAATGGTGCAACAGTAACCACAGTCACAATTTGATTCTGTGCATTATTTTTAAATGAAATGTCAGCCGAACCCTTAATTGGTCTTCAGAAAGGCTCTTCAATTATTGTCTCTGCATATATATGTTAAATATGCATCGACGTTTTTTTTTTTTTTTTTTTTCTATTAGACATTTATCCGGAAGGAATGAGGGAACAAAGGAGGAGAGCGTGGGAATATACACACAAATGCTTTATCTCTTGAAAGGTTAGACAATTATGGATCAGAAGTCATTAAAAAGGAGGACTAATTTCACATACCGGCTGGTTTTGAAGTCGGAACAGGGCAGCACATTTGAAGTTAATCAACCAACGAACTCTTTCTTTCTTCCTCCTCAGCACAAAAAGCTCCCTCTAGCAATTACCAAATTGAATGAAGGCTAATACACGCATTGGGAATTGTTAAAAAAATTTCACACGAAATTTTGGGTTCGAAGCTTCTCGTTCTTTGCACATTCCTCCTGAATAATAAAGAAAATAAGAAAGCACAGCAGTGGCTTTAGAGGGTTTGTACCGCTATGGGAGCCTTGAATTGATGAAAGAAACTGAACAGCTTGGTTTAAATGTTTCCACTCATTTACCAAATTTTGTCAAATGGAACCACCTTCAACACAACATCTTGAAGTAGTGGGCGACTTGAAACCCACACCTCCAGTGGGGGCGTATGTTTTTGATCAAGTTGGCTTAAAAAACTATGCAGAGAAAGTATAATATCAATCACAATCACAACACTATCAGTGCTCACCTGGAAAGCTTTTAAGAGTGTATAGCAACGTCTTTGCTCGACAGCTGCTGCAGCATACTTCTCTTTCAAAGCATTGCAGACCTGCTGCTCTTCTTGATGAGAGAGATTCACCTTATCTAGTTTCTGCAAATATTAGTAATAAATATTATCATTATTACTATTAAAATCAATGATTATTTAAAAAGAAAAAGAAAAGACTTCAAATCAAGAAGGCCCACTAGTATAAGAAAGAGAAAAATCCATTCTTCCTCCTTGGCTTTGAGTTGATCAAATGTTAACCTCAAATTTTTATTTTATCAAATTGAACTTTAAACCTAAATAAAAGGCGAACTTCATTCCATCATTTCATAATATTTCCTTGTTTTGTATTTTTTTTAACAGTTTCAAGGATAGTTATCATATCACTATTCTTGTGGTGAAGTATGCTATTTCTAGATTTTACCTGTGTATTACCTGTTGAATGCCTTTCAGAATTCCCACCATGGAATCAATAAGTTTCATTTTGCTCGCAGAGCTGGCTATGGCATCTTGAAACTACAAAAGTTGCAACGGAACATCAGTACATTGGAGTTGATCGCCTAACAAGATTGATTAATTTTTCTGGACCTAAGTCTATGATGTCTCAGATTTATATGCATACTAATCGTGTCTAACATATAGTAGCACATAACTGATAACCCACAACCCACAGCGGCACAACTGAATGTAAAAACCGATGCCATCAAAATGTTTTCAGCATTGAAGCACCCACCGTCATTATCAAGAGCTCAAAATTAAAATGAAATGGAAGTAGCAAATGACTTGTAAATTATTGCATGGGAGGGTGATACTGGACAAAGTCCTTTCGTGTCTATTGCAGAGTTGGAGATATTGATGTTTCTTGCAATTATGGCCATAATTTAATTATTTAATATCTTCAAAAAATTATTAGTGTATGAATTTTTGGTTGTTGAGAAAATCGTATGGGAAAAAGAAAATATCACCATAAAACAGTATATGGATTCATAATCACACTGGCATTCGTGGAAAAATAGTTCCTTAACGTGTAGATACAGAAACAAACAGCAAATGTGTAACCTTTTAACGATCATTAACCTGTGAACTTATGGAATTCAATAAGGACGTCTCCTTTAACATCAAATCCTTTATCTCCAAGAGTGCATTGTAGGTTGCATAGTATCTGCGTGTTTGCCTAAGTTTATCCTGTATGATGGCACATTTTTAGCTGAATGGTAAAATATCGTCTGTAAGAAGTTCAACAAACAATATGAATCAAAACAAACAAGTAATTCATGAAAAATAAAAAGTGAACCTGGATGTTAATGTATAGCTCTGAAAATCGGCGCTCGTACCTGCAAACTGATAATAAATCAGAAGAGGATGACTTTTCAACTCAACATAAGGCATCTAGAAATATTTCAAAGAGCCGGTGTGAAAATTTGAGAAGAAAATTTTTTTTCAGAAATTTCTGAGTTGTTGATAGCACAGATAATTAGAAATGCAAGAGCCAGAGTTGAGGAATAAATAAATGAGTAAAATATGTCCACATCTAAAATAATTGTGTACCAATTGAACTGTCTTTAACACAATGCAGATAATGCGTGATGGACAAAAAAATAGGGGGAGAGAAAAAGCCGCCCATAGCTTATGCACAGGCATGTGATGGAATGCCCATTAGCCCAATTGTTAAACAGACATGATGTGAACTCATTTGTCTTAAACAACATGGATTCAAATCCAGGTTCTCACCTACCAATAATATGAACATCTTACAAGTTTTTATAAAAGCAAAAATGTAACGGAATCCAGCAATAGATCCAAGTAAGCTAACAAAAAAAACATGTGTGTGTGTGTGTGTCTGTGTACAAAGAAGAAAAATGGCATGACCATGCCACCACTACAGGAAGAAGCTTAATTCATCTTCGCATGCAATTAAGAGCGTGAACAATAATAAGCAAGGTAAGAATGAAATGGGGCAATTATTTATATAGATATCAACTAAATGCTCCATAATTTCAAGCCATTCCCAGCAATAGGAGTTTCACATCTTGCTTCTGCATGATCTAAATCCAACACTAATCCAACAGCCGGAAATAGAACAGACAGTGGCACCCCACAAAAGCTATTTCGTTTGCTTCACCATGAAGGTACCAAAGCAAAACTAGAGGCTGATAATTGTTATTGACCTAAGGGTTGAGTTTCATTTTTCAAAATGATGTTCTGAGTGTTTGAGGCACACAAAAACTTCATCAGATAGTGGTCCTAATCTTCTAAACAAAATATCATCCGCATTAGCTCAGAAAACTGAATAAGTCTCCAAGTTGAACTAAGGAATTGAAATTATCGCCAAAAAACATGTGATAACAATGAAATAATTGCTGAGAAAAAGTAAGATGCAATTAGCACTAAGAAAAAATGGAAATGATTGCATCATCACCTAGAAAAAAATAAAGATAATAAAATCATGCAATGAACAAACAAAATAATTTTTAGGAATGAAAAGTGGAAGGAGAATAAGAGAACAACAGACTGGATGAGTTCAGTTTGGGTTGGCACGTCATCAAGAAGCCTCTTTAATGCTAATGTTTCCCTCACGGACGACATGAGTGCCTACCATAAAGATTAAAAAAAACACAGTAGTTAAATTCAAGACAATAGATTAATGAGCTGACTAGATCTAAAGATAAGGATCCAACAGAGCGGAATTTTGAGTGATGGGAAAATTTCTGTTCAGTTAGCAATCATGACATGGAATTGGTTCCAGCCTTAGTTTTTAATTCTTCCTGCATTAAAAGGAGAACTTAATAAACAACAGCTTTGGGGAGAAAAGGATTTACCTTCTTTACTGAATCCAATTCCTCCTCAGATGCACTAATCAAATCATCTAAGCTATCAAAGAAATTTGAGCATTCATGGTCTCCTGTCAATCTTCCCCCCAGCTCAATAATCTCATCTTGCAATTCACTACGCTTCGAATTAGAAGTGGACAGGAATTCAGATTCCTGTTTTCCAAGATCCTGAAACAACCCAAGGTGCATTTGAAACCCGGCAGATAATAAGTCAAAAGATTTTCCTTTACCAGAAACACAAACTTACAAGTTGTATATACACAAAAATCACAAGAACTACAAACTGATATTCAGCGAGAAACTGAGACTGTAAATACCAAAAGAAGGTGCTGACCTCCAAAGTTTTTAAGCATGACATCAAATTTTGCACCACATTAGCGTCCACCTTATCGACTCTATCTCGTAAGAGTTGCAAATCTTTCACCATTGCAACTTTCTTCTGGTCCTAGTACCGTAAAGGACGAGAAAGAAATTTATCAGGGGAATATTTTTCCCAAAAGAAACAACTAATCATTATGTAAGATAAGTAATATTCTGATATGACTTTTTCGTGATAATAAGAATTCTCAGGAATTCTAATCGAAACCCGCAATAAATCCCAACATAAACTTGAAAAGAGAGAAAAAAAATAAAATACTGACAAGTTCGTCCATGTCTTCCTTTAAAACCATTGAAACTCCATTGTCGGGATCCACCTGAAGAGGTTGTAAACATTTGTTTTCCTCAATCAAGCGTTCAGTGCAAGTACCCTATGATTTCCAGCAAGGGAGCATCACAGCAGTATGAAATCAGATAACGTACATGACTATATTTTAAGAGCTCAAAAATACCAGCAAAAACAAGTCACAAGAACAAGCCCAAATTTCCACAGTTGATAATTAGCCAACCATCACAACCAATACATCACAAAGCCTAAGTACCTGACTCTTGCTCGCCTCAGACATTACACAGAACACTGATACAGATGATAAAAACTGGACGAAGGAAAATACAAATTCTGCTGACAACACTGCAATTGCACAAGAATCACAGTGATCTACAAGTCAATCTCAGATGAATCTGAAGCTCATTCAATTCTCTGAAATGGTACTGACAAGTAATTCGAGAAATTTCCTACAAAAAATTCTTCTCCCTGATTAATCAAATTGATAACGCACAAACCTGATATGGCTTGATGCAGCAGGGGTGCCGGCAGGCTACTCTACTACTCTAATGAAGAAACCATGGATTCCCGAGCACTGGTGAAACTGATAAAATGGCAAAGATCGACACCAACCCGAAATGGAACTCCAATTCAGGCAATAAAATTGTCAATTATCTATGAATCGCTTGGAACAGGAGCTGCTTCTTATTCCAGGTAATCTCCGCCGTGTGGTCCTCCGAACACGGTGTGGCGGGAAGAACTATGGGTCGGAACTCCATCTCTTCGCGCTGGGCCGCCACTTATATGGGCCGTGGCCCATTTAAGATTCCCAAATTGGAGTGCCCTTAGCACTTCTTTTCAGGTAAGAAAGGATTATTTCACAGCTTTTTTGGACATAGATATTTTAGTCTTTTATTATTTTTTTTGCTATATATGCAATTTTAGGCTCTATTGCTGTTTACGCAATAACCTTTTTCTTTTTGTATAATAAAAGAATGGCAATTACATAAACCATTTCTAGGATAAATTGCAAAAACTACTGTTCAAATACAATTGAGACCTCCAACTTTCGATCCTTAAATTTAGACTTTTTAAGACTTTAAAACTTTTAAATTAAACCCACAGGTAATAAAAATGAAAGTTACTGGGGATACTATTTATACAATTACTTAAGTTTGAAGGTTTAAGGTTTAATTTTACCTAATTTTAACATTAGGTACTTTTGAAGGCTTAAATGATAAATTGAAAATTTGTATAATTGCAAAACTACGTACCCTACACATAATTGTTATAAATATTTCATATACAATTGAATTGGGTATTGTTTTAGAATGATCAAACATGAAAACATATGAATTTGAGAACAGAAAATAAAAAAATGGTTGGGTGGGGCGATTATTCAATTATTGGAATCCCTTTCCACTACATACGACTTTTTTCCACAAATTATAGCACCACTTTTCTCAACATTCAACTTTATCAAACTAATAATATGCTTCTCTTTTTCTTTTTTCTGCTAAACTTTAAGCGATATTTCTTCTTCATTTATCAAGTACATCAATAATGAAGCCAGGGGCATATCAGAGCGTTATTTCTTTTGTAGCTTTTCCTTTTTTATTTGTAAGGATGATATGAAAATAAAAGAAGCACAAAAAGCATAAGCAGAAGACAGTGGAAGAGTAAATAGTATACATTCTAACAAGATGGAGTTCAATTACAAGCAGTTTTGTCAGAAATTTGGGTCATATCATATCCACCTCAAGTTTCATATTCTAAAACCAAAAAAGGGAAAAAGAAAAATTAGAAGTCCCGAAGAAAAAAAAGGTCTAAAGACAGTACACAAAGCTACATCAAAACAAACCAGTACCAAGATCACTGCCTTAGCTTTCCATTTTAGCTACTGTGAGTTACCTTTTTTTTTTCTTTTCTTTCTTTCTTTTTTTGGTTTTTTTTTTTCTCCTTTGTTCTCTTTTTTTATTTTACTTCCACAGTTTGATGAACCTGTCGTGGCTCGCCGAAGCAACCAAACCTGATGCCGTGGATACCGCTAAGGATGATACTAAACCTTCATGAGCTGATAGAGTCATCGTCTTGTTCTCTGTTGTGTTCCAAAGCTCTAACGACTGCAGCAGTTAAGATAAGAATGGAAGTGAGAGGGGAATATAACAATAACTATTTGATCCCTTAAATCTAAATCAAAGGGGTAGTGAAAGAATCATCAACGTATGAACTATTCTAATTCTTTTCAACTAAAGAATATGACACTGGTTGGGAGAGGACTTGCCTCGTAACATCCAATAACCAGCAAAGTAGAGTAGGTGGGATGAAAAACGCAAGAGTGGAATTTATTGCCGTTACAGCTCAACTCGTGAATGGATTCACCCTCATTCCCTGAAGCAAGTGTCCACACACGAACAGAATCCTCGCTAACAGATGCCAGGAACTCTCCAGAAGGATCCCAACAAAGTGATTGAACCGTTTTGGTGTGTCCCTATACTTGGAAGCACACATTTCACGGAGAAAAGGTAAGCCAATCCATGTGGGAATAAAAGTGCAGCACAAAAAGTAATTTCATAAACATAAAGTTATAAGTCTATAAACAAATACATCATTTTGATCACAGATAACTACATAACTACTTAACAAAATGTCACTGAATAAAAATATTCAGATAAGATGTTTGAGTTATACAAGTGAAGTCAGGGAAATTCTAAGCTCTAACCTCTTGGTCGAGGGTATATATCTAAACCAATACTAGCTATTTAAATGAGCAGTTGATAATCAAAAACAGAAAAACAATCCATTTATATATTAAGCAACTGCAGAAAAATCCTCCAATGCCCAAAATACAATACATGATTTATTGGCTTGCTTCAACTGAGTTAAATATGGAATAATGATGAATAATGAAAAACAACCAACAAAACCACACGGCCTATGTTTGGCAGGTTGCACAACTTCAAATATAAACTGACCCGTAATGAATGCAGGCGCGCTTGTGTCTCAACATCAAAAATGGATACGATATTATCTACAACAGCGGCAAAGTATCTCCCAAGACGAGGTTGAAATCTCATTGGGCCCGTACCACCCTAAGTTACACGATCAATTTAGTAACCATGACAGCCTATATACACGTTTAAACCATGATAAATCAAGATACCTTGAATACTGCTGCACAGCTGCCATTAGTGATATTCCAGTATCGAATCTCACCATCACCATCACAAGAGCAAATAAAGTCATCCTTCTTTGGATGGAAGTCCAAAGACATAACAGAAGCAGAATGTCCCGTAAAAGTACGTAGAGAATAACAATGCTGCAGGTGAATTACAGATTGAGAATGACACCGCAACATATTGTATAACTTTCTTGCAAAATAGCAATTATAAGTAAATATATAAACATATCCCTTGCGGGGTTATTCAGGTTATTTGTATGATGCAATACCAAGTTCCAACAATTAACAAATAAAGGCTCAAGTTAAATCAAAGACATAGATAGAGGATAACTAACATTGTCAGCATCCCAAACCCTGACTGTTCGATCGAATGATGAAGTTGCAAGGCGGGGCATGCTAGGACTAAAACGAACATCAGTGACAATGGAAGCATGTTCTTCAAGTGAAGTTTTCGGCTTCAAATTTTCGGTATACCATAATACAGCCTGCACTACCATCATAATTAACCCCAAGGAAGACGAAAAAAATGGATTGACCAATGCTAAATCCAATAACAAGATTTTCAAATCTTACATGCAATACTTTAAACATAACAACAGTCCCAATATACAGTACAGGTCATCGTCAATGGGTTCTCACCTTCTTATCATGACCACCACTAACAAGCAGCTTTCCGTCAGATGAAAAGTGGCAAGAGGAAACTTTGCTTGAGCTTGCTCTAACAGAATTCACCTCCGTAAATGTGAATCCTGAAGGTTAAATTCACTCCTTAAAGATAACATATAAAATAGTAGACCATGCTCAAAACCAACTTTCAACTTCATCTGGAGGTTACCCCAAATGCTAATTATAGTTTAGTAGTTTTCAAGCCAATGTGTTACATCAGGATCAAGAACGCATGCAACATACCAAGAAGAATGCAACTATGTAAGATATTTATAGTCTAAATCCTACATTACTTCACCTCTAAGCCTACCCCATAATTATCCATTTTGTATCCTTCCAAATGACCTAGATTAAGATATGTAAATCAAACTCCTTACATGTGGTGCCACAGAACAACTAACAGGGTCTTCTCAAAGTGGTTGTATTACTATATGACTAAATGCATGGGCCGTATATGACCTACCTGATGGATAGTCTCTCAGATGGAGAGCTAATGGTAAAAATGATAAAAGGAAGACTATCAACACCATTAATTAAATTCTGCATCCTCTTTAATCGTGTTCTCAACCCTTACCGAAGATATATTATATTCTCTATTAATATGCACAAAATTGAAAATACACCAGCTAGGGGTGATTTAAATATACTCATGACATTCAAAAACGATAGTAGATATGATTTAATTGATATGGTTTTTTTCTGGGAAAGATGCATGAATAAAATATTAGAGCATATGCAGCATAAGTCAAAAAGGTAGCTTTGTGGCAGAATACAAAACATAAAATACTTTCCACTTGCAAATGCCATGCATTTACATACTGGCAATTGCAAAAAACAGGCAGAATAATAAAAAAGAATGCAAGGTATGGCATTCACTGCACCTTTGCTGCCATCCATACAGCGCCCTACAGGATCTCTAGGGTCCCCATCATCATGGGATAAAAAAGACTCGACATTGTCATCAAGAGACCCATCCTCCACGTAGCGATCCATATCAGCCTGCAATTCAAGTTCTTTATCATCCCACTGCCAAAATGGAATGCCAATGAGCAAGTGGAAAAGGAATTATTATAATTCCTTTCATACAATCAATTACCAAGCTCCACCTACCAACTGATTTGAGGGGGACGTAAAAGTGCCAGTACCGTCACCGTTGAACATCATCAAAGGTTTAGATGAACTGCCACTGTGAGGCAAAGCAGGCATTGAGATTGCATCTCCAGGTGTGTGAGTTGAGGGAGTTGAAGGAGCAGAACTTGGGGATGGGCCAGCAGTATTTGCTGTTCCTGAGCTATTTGCTGGACCTGAAGATGATACTGGTTGCTTCCTCTTTCTCCCAGTCTGATTCTTTGAAACCTGAAATGAGATGTCAAAACATTGTAAAGCTTAAAGGAAGACAGGAAATATTTATTTATATTTGAAGGTTCTATAGTAGACAACTGACACCAATTTAACTACATGACCTATTGTCAGATTCATAAAAAGGGAATTAACAAAATTCGAAGCCTAAATGACCTCTTTACATCTCAGAAAATACATCAGTTCTCCAGTGGAAAAGTACACTGAACTAAAGTTATACGCGCGCGCATAACATTAATGTGAGAAATTACAAGCAACAGGCATTATGATGTTAGTGATAGCGTGAAAGCATTGAAGATATATCATAGAAATTGAAGATAGATGCAGATGCTCTAGCAAGAGTAAATTGATTGACCAATGACCAATGACCGTTATTCAATACCAGACCTGATCATTTCCACGAAATGAGTTTGACATGCTACCATCCATGGTGACACTGCCAGCACCCCCAATTTTTTCTTGCTGGTGCATATTGTGGTTTGAGCTTTGCGATTGTTGATTTGAAAGAGCATGCTGCTGAAGTTGCTGCTGCTGCTGTTGCTGGCTACTACTCTGTTGCTGCTGCTGTTGCTGCTGCAATTGAGCCATTTTTATCTAAGGAAAATAATAGATTCTTAGAAAAACGGGACCACGAAGTGTATAGCATTTTCTAAATAAATACATCCTGAGTATAAAAATAAAAACTGAGACCAACAGTAAGAGGGTAATTAACACCTTAAGGATCACGTCTGTGTTGTCTCCACGAGGCAAGAGAGGACTGCCAGCTTGTAGAGGAGATCCAACATTTGGAACAACATCACCAACAGAATTTGAAAGTCCATCTTTTGCCATTCGACTATTCAAAAGCATTCTCAATCTTCTACCATCATCATTAACAGAAGGTGATGTTAAATTCTGTTGTGCAAGCATTAGTTGTTGTTGGTGTTGCGGTGTCAACATCTGGAGCTGAGGAAAAGATTGGGGAGCCTGTATGAAAGGTTTTTGTTGCTGAAGGATCCCAGAACGTAGCTGGTCTAGCCCCTGCAAGAGGAAAAGGAGATATTGAATGAGAATACCCATCAACTCAGAATCCATACATTTTACACATTACGGTAATTATTACAGAAATGAAGAGAATTGGTCATTAGAAACATACAGTGAGGGGCCATCCCTTTAAGGTCAAATTATTGCCACCATGATTTGATCCTGAAAGATATTTTCATTTACCATGTAAGTAAGACACGTCTGATAGTAGCCCACAAAACCCTAATCTTTAAACGGTAAGACCCTTGGTATGCTAAATGAAAATTGAGCAAGTAAAATGCAGGGTTTCAAGGATTCCAATCACAACGTACACACACAGCAAGTACTTAAAACATCAATAATTTGGCAGTACCAGGAAGGCCCATCAGTGATCCCTCGGGACCTGCAGCTCTAGGATTCAAAACTGGGTTGATCTCAGTCTTTATATCCTGCATTTTTACAAATTTTTCAGGAAAAAAGAAAGGAATATAGTAAATGACGAACTTAATAGAAGTATCATACCGGTGTGGAACCTGGCAATTGCTGGCTCCTAGATTGAACTTGAGGAGACATTCCACCAGTTGAACCATGTAACACTTGCCTGCAATTACAATTTAGAACTCTTAAGCAAGTAAGGTAGTGCATAGGCATCCAACACAACAGTTAGGGCATCCAATATGCAATTCTTAGGAATGTCTTCAGATCGTAGTCATGCATTAAAACCCAAGTTACTTCCTGCCATGAATTTAAACTTCTTAGAGAATGTGATAAAACAAAGAAAATATAACATGTAAAATATCCCATCAAACTCCAATAATCAGCAGGGAAGTCTCTTTTTTGTGCATGGCCTTTGATGCTTTAATTCTATGCAAACGCAGTGATAATGAGACAAATGTCTACAAGAAAAGCACCCAGAGGACTGGCTGGTTGCTGCAGCTGACTTCAGAATTGAAGCATGATTTGGGTCCAACAGCTGGCCGACATTATCCCCATACCTTTGCTGCAAGGTTTACAGAAGTATAAGTAAAAGTAACAAAAGCCTTTGCTTGTCAAAAATCTAAACAGTATACCTACTTTTATAGCAGCATCATCTAGGGAATCCCTCTGAAGGGGCAGTTTTAATCTGTCCTCGTACATTTTTGTAGCCAACGCATTTACAGATCCGGGATTCTGGCGCATAAGAGGATCATTTCCAACAAAACCATTTGCATTTCCATTCAAGAGTTGGGCTCCATCTCTTCGCTGTTGTTGTTGCTGCTGAGTCTGCTGTTGCTGTTGCTGTGGCTGCTGTTGCTGTTGATGCTGTTGCTGCTGTTGTTGCTGCTGCTGTTGTTGGGCATGTCTCTGCATCAGAAGCATCTGCATGTGCTGTGGTTGTTGTTGTTGTGGCTGTGTTTGCTGCTGCTGCTGTTGTTGATGTTGCTGTTGCTCTCTTGCTTTTATTAATTGTGTCTAGAAAGTTCATTGACTGTCAGTATCTTTTGCAGAGAATTTCATGACGTGAGTGAACATTTAAATTGTATTTCTGGTATCAAATAATAAATTTGCACAGAAAAAGTGACTCAAGTTTATTTTAAGAATGGTGTTTCCTCGTCCAATCTACAACATTTTCCCTAGAAAAAAAATTCATAAACAAAATATGTGAAAGAGAACCTACACATTCTAAAACTGCATTCTTTATACATAGAGGATAGGATTAAGGAATAAAGGGCATGTCATGAGAAAACAATAATTTGCATGCACTTGGGAATTGCTTCAATAATCCCTTGTACGTACGAGGCCATCGGTGGTCAAAACAATAATGCAGGTACAATACAGACAATTCAAATATTTAATAAAACAATACTCCATAGTTAAACTATTGTCAAATCTGTCTATTTAAGTTACCCCCAACGTCATATGCACAGAAAGGGAGACTGAAGTTGCGGGTTCCAATTTCAATCAAGAATTTGAAGAAGGTAGTAGGTTTGACCAATATAGACGTAAGTCAACAACGGCATATCCAACTCCAAAATGTTAACAAGAAAGAAATTATTTCTTCAATGTGAAATTAGGACAAAATATTAATAGCTTTAAACAGCAAACTCAAATGCAGAAGGTGCATTTCCGAGTTCAATTGTATCAAAAGAATGCGAAGCTATGCAACATACCTCAATATAAGATGCAGCAACATCAGAGTGCTTCTCATTAGTCCTGGCAATGAATATATCCCAGAATACCGACCACCATTCAAACAGAAAGCCGCCGGGCGCATCAATAGCTGTAACCCCATAACTCGAAAAATCATTATCAACTCAGCACGAGTAAATGGTACAATACCAGTCCATACTGAAACAAAATCCAAATATACTCACCAACAGGATCCGAAGAGACTTTTCCCTCTGCTTGAAAAGCCTGAGCAGTAGCCTTCAAATCTCTTTTTACCAAGTAATCATGAATATAAACATCTAACCTGTTAAATAGGCGGACGCCCAGTAAAAGAACAAGATTCCAAGTTCGGGGGTTATTGAAATTTCATTTCCAGTAAGAACATAAGAAACCGAAGAGATAGTAAAGCCAACACTGAGTCACAGAACTTCTAACAACAGACAAAGAAAATGAAGAACTAAAATAAACCCAAACAAGGGTTCGTGTGGAGTTAACACAAATAATCGGCTAAATTGAAATCAACTAATTGTGAGAAGACCTGAACCCTAAATCCTCCATAAAACGAAGTAAGCCCAATGCCAAAGGTTTGCGCGCAAAATCTCAAGAAAACAAGTAGAAAGATCGAAATTTGTAATGCTATAAAGAAGCAAGAATAAAATTAAAGAAACCCCCGATACGAAATCAACAAAGGAGGAGAGAAGAAAATCCATTTGAAGTAACAAAAGAGATAGAACTCCAAGTAGAGAGAAGATAGAAGTAAGTAGCAAAATACTCAAGAAACTTACATTTTATCAGCTTCCCAGTTGGTCTGAGACATCTTTTAAGAATCCAGACACTGCAGAGGAGTGGATAAAATCAAAATAACCTGTTAGTTTCTTGAAAAACAAGTTCCTCCAGCTCTTTTAGCTCTTGCTGGCCAAACCCACCAAACCCAGAAGCGAAAAAACAAAACCCTTTTCGCCAAAACCTTAGATTAATCCAGAAAGAGGAAGGAAATTAGTAGGAACTGCAGAAGAGAGAATCTACGCAAGGGAATAGAAGCAGGGCCTCTGGTTCCAGCAATGAAAGTATAGAGAATGTAAGGCCGTATTATTATTATTTTTTTTATTATTATTATTATTATTACGTCTACCAAATTTTACATTTATAAAATCATACAAATAATATAGATGTATATATTTCAATTTCAAGGAAGGATCGAAATAGATACCTGCAATCCAAAAACGTATTTTTGTTCTAAAGCTTTTTGCTTTTATTTCGAGAGAGCTGAAAAATTATTTTGCTGATAATCCGTGGGCCTTGGACGAAATGAGACTTATTGTTGTTGTTGTTTCATCCATACAAAATGACCGCTATACCCCTGTAGTAAAATAAAAGAATTTTGAGCCGAGAATATAGAAGTAGAGAAGAAGGAGAGGGTGTTTTGGTACTTTCGGAGTGGGTTGATCTGGTGTTGCTTTTTCAATGTGGGGGTTTAAACTTTAAGGTAATTACAAAGGTGGCCCATGATATTTTAATTTTATTTTTGCTTATTTGGAAAACCGCCTCGTGTATTGTTTTAAATTAATATATTTGGTTCCCATGCGTTGGCTAGCGGTAGACGGTTCATGACTGCTGGTTGGTCTCGCTCTGACCTTCCTTAACATATTCCTTAATGCCTATTTTGACCTTCTCTTCCTCTTCCCTTTCCCTTTCCCTTTCCCTTTCTTCTCCCTAATTATATATTTTGGTTTTCCACTTAATTTAGTGTGTATCTGTTTTTTTTGGTTATTTTAGTCTTTCTAGTTGATGGATGTTGGAATTAATCGAAGATAAATGTGTGGAAAATTGTATCATCATACAAAAAAAAAAGGCCCATAGCACATTTTTTGCATATTGTAAATATGATGAATAAGATATATCAAACGGTTATCATATGATTATCAGATGACTATCAAAGGACTATTAACTTTTAAATTTACTACTTTTGCAATTTATAAAATGTAGTGAAGTATACTTATTATCAGACAATTTTTTGTTATTTTGCAAATGCCTCTAAATATATTGTGAACTTCTAAATTTATTCCACACGACTTTATTTTAGGATTTTTATGATGCTTTATTCACGGTTTTAAATTTAATAGTTTCAAAAGTGTAGTAGGAGTGATTATCAATCGGTTGGAAAAAAACCTTGACATCGGTGAGTAATGATCGATTTAATTCTTAAAAATATTTTTTGAAAAAACTCGATTTGAAACTTTTTGAAACTGGCCTCAACCGACCTCTCTTGTTTTTCAACCAATCGACTTTAGTTTGACCGATTGACTCGATTTTTTGGTGATTACTTGCTGTATCCTTTTGGTATGCTTATATTTTATCATATTTCATTTTATTGGGTGTTCCTTTATAATATTGTCTTTTAAGAAAAAATAGACTTTGATGGAAATTTACGGAAGTGTTTTGACTAAGATTTGATTATCCTTTTGACCATTACACAGTAGTTTTTGTTTTTGTCTTTTTAATAATTTACACTACTACTTGTTTTCACAAACCTTTCTATTTGAGAATTAAATATAATATTATTTATAGGTTTGTTGGATATTGTAGTTGTTTATATTTATGTTCACCTTATAAAATACGAAAGGATTCATTCTAGTAAAATTATTCAATGAAACTGAAATGAATGTTTGGTTTGAACATTATAGTTTAGATTATACAAAAGTAATAAGTTATTATTGATAATTTGAATGGGGAAATTTTGATTGATTTGGTTTTCTTAAAATACCAAGTATACATACATATTAGAGTTAATTTATATCTACGTATGTAAATAAATAAGTGTTGAAGTTAATAAGTGAAAATAAACGCATTTAACATACCTAATGATTGTCACGGATAAATGAGTAATTTTATAAAATTTAATCATTTTATAATTACACAAAACAAAACAAATTAATTGATTTTGTGTATACAATGTGTACAAAATTAAATTATTCCTTTATGGATGATTTTAACGTAGAGAGACAATTAAAAAAGATAGAGACTTCGATCTCCAATCCAAACTTTGACATTTAAATGTAAAATATGAGTAAGAGAAAAAGAAAACAAATTTATTACAAACGCTCGAATAATATAAAATTTCAATTGACAATAAAAAAATAGAAAATTTCAATATAACTATCCATGGAATATAAGAATGGATATAACAATCCTCTCCTATGTATAGTTAAGAAATATAAATAAATAGTAACTATAAAATGATGTCAAAAATAATAATTAAGTATATAACAATATTTTAAGAAAATTATAAATATAGCAAAATCTATCACTGATAGACTTTTATGGACTATCTGAAGTAATGGAATTCCCAAAGCGGAAGCGTATGAACGCCGTGCAAATGAAATTTAATTTGTAAAACCAAAAATTTAAAGAAAAACAAAACTAAAGCCTATGATGTTTCTAATGAGAAAAATGGGAAATAAACTAACATTTGTAGAACCTCAAAAAACTCTTATTTCAATCTTTCAAGAACACCACGAAGTATTATTCGTTATTCTCAAGGAAAAATCAACATAGAGTTGTGGGCTTATGTAATTTGGTGAGGAAAATGTTTTGAGGAAGAATTCTCTTTCTTTTTAAACACAAAGAGATCGACTAATAAAAACAAAGAGAGCAAAAAGATTTTTATACTTTTTAAGATATAATCTTAACCATTGATGAATCTTATTAATTTTAATCTATAGTTTATTTATGAATCTTATTTATATTATTATTATTATTTGAATTATATTCAAATATTAACTTCTCTCAAACAAACTTTATATTATAATGTATAAATACATTATATTAATTGTATCATATACAATTTATTTCATTCAATCAATTTAAACCATTCAAATTAAACCAAAATAAATTTGATTTTCATTTATCCTTATTGAGGTAACAAGAGGACCTTATGGACTTATAGATTGAAACTCCAATGATTTATAATTAATTAATTAAACTCTCTAATTAAATTAATCTCTATTCATTAACTATTAGTCATTCCACTAAAGACTAATAGTTGCACTCTTATGTAGATATATTTTTGTGTCCATTAGATATAACTAATTAACAGTGCAATGACCTTTCACAAACTGCTCGTAAGTACAGTTAGGCCAAAAATTACCGTTTTGCCTATGTAGTTACAAATAACTAAGTACCATTGATTCATCTAATGAACAATAATTATAGTCCCACTATAACTGAATTCCTCTCGGACCAAGAGAGGGTGTGGCGCCACATTGTTCAAGTCTTAGAATCAACCTTTAAGAGAGTAATTTCTCTACTTACTCTATTTATAGAGGATGAGTGAATTCCTTATTGTGTAGTTGTGTTCACAGCTCTCTATTCAGACGAATCCCCAAAATAGTAGGCATATTGAATCAGCGACATAGGTCACTCTCACCCATGCAAATCAAAGGACTGTCATCATATGCAAAAGTTCACAACTCATTCAGGATTTAGGTTAAAGTCACCTATGGTCATCCTATGAAATGTAGTCTCAAATAGTAACGGTGTTAATAAGAGAGACTATTCATTTCATGATCCGGTTTTATATTAACTCTTTGTATAGAATACTCCCAGTCTAATATCTCGACATGAATGATTAGGATCAAATCATTTGTAGCACTTTAGAACAATTGTAACAACTACAAAATATGTTGTATTCGTAATGTCATCATGATAAGGCATCCAACCTTATCCATCTACTACAAACCATTTAGGTTATCACTTAAACATGATTCACTTGTATGTCTCCACACACATGTTTAAGTTACAGAAGACAATCTTTGATGTTAGTTTATTGGTTTTGTGGGTTAATGCAACTAAATGTCAAATAAAATAAAACAATTTATTTCATTAGATAAATAAAATGTTTGTATATATATATATATACAAATACAAACTACAAAACCACGAGATTTAGGACATCAATGATAGTCATCGATAGACTTTTATTACTATCTATCAATATGACTAATAGTATCTATCAGTATCTATTGATGTTAAACATTGATCAAATCTGAACTTTTACTGTATTTTGTAAATATTTTGTCAAATTTACCATTTTGACAAATTTCTATTAAAATATTACAATATACTTAATTATTTTGAATCTAATAATTATATTTGTAACCACTCTATGAACAAATATAACGCAAGTCAACGATGAATAGTTGGTCTATGAAATGACCAACCATTAAGTATCCCTTGTTCTTAGAACAATTAAACAATAAACCTTCATTGGCATTGCAACTAACTTTAATTTAAATCATAAATTTCATTGGCTATTACGCATTTTTGTGTACTCAATATAAATATTCTTTTTTATTTTTCTTCTTTTAATTTTCAATCAAGTTTTTTTTACTAATAATTAGTTGGAAGCTAATATCGTACTCTATCTATCTACATATAAACACCAAAAAGGTTTGGTTTGTGAGCACTTAATTCATAAAATTATACCATCCTTTTCTTGTATTGAATAAATATTTGGGTAGCTTAGCTTCCAAACATGTTAATTATTTTCATTGGTCCAATAAATTGAGTCTATGGTTATTTGAAATTGTTCTTTTAAACATAGCAAAATATTACGATCTATGTCATATGATATATATGAATGATTGTCTATCTAAGTTTAATGTGATTAAATTGTTATATTTTGTTATTTATATAAAAGTTTTGTCATTTAAAACAATTTATATTATCCTATCGCGTGTATTACTGTTGTTGTTGTTTTTTTTAGTTATGTTATTCCTCACAAGTCACCAAACTAAATTTAGAATTAGATATATGCTGATAAACTCTATTCTAACATCGGGGAGTATAATCAACTTTCAACGAGATAAAAAAAACTACATTCAAATATTATTATTATTATCACTAATGCTACCACTACTAACACTCGTGTGTAAATGTTAAAATTAATTAGGAAATCTAGTCTTATTATATATTTATTTTAGTTTAATAAACATAGTCTATATAAAGATTTGGACATTTGATTTTAATAGTAAAATTTTATGTTAATTATCATTTAACTACACGCACGTTGACTACTTTTCTAATTAAATAAAATAAAGCAAAGATATTTAGGCAATTTGTCTGTACTAGACTAAAGAAAAATCTAAAACCGTGGACAACTGAGTGCGTCCAAACACTCCAATTAATCAAACCTCTAGCTAAAGATCGAGCTCAAATAAAACTAGTCAAAAGCCAAAACACGACTCATATATGAATGTGTTAAAAATCAAATCGTAAATGGTTTAAATCAAAATTAAAAAGGTTGGTTCTCTCCATTTAAATTACCCTTTTGTTTTATAATAACTACGAACGAAATATTCAAATTTTGTAATGTTAAATTTTTTATTATCAAACACGTACATACAAGAGCAATTAATTATCTTTAAACCATAACCCATTATTCAAACACATTTCCTAACCTTTTTCTGTATTTTCATAGTTTAATATTGAACTTAAGGATGCAAAAATACTCTTCATAACAATTTCAACCGACTAGACTACAACTTCAATAAGCCTCAGGTGGTTTTTAATTTAAACGTTTCGTTTTAATTTGTGTTACTACCTTATCGATTTCCACAGAAAACAACGTGGATCGTCATTGTATCTCTACAAAAATTTAGGTTAAGGTATTATTTGATAAAGTGAGGTATCCTTATGCAATTGGTATGGTCTAAACCACAAATACAAAACACGCCATCCTAACATTGAAGATATGTTTGAATAGACGATTGCAGGTTTGTTATCTAACTTTTCTTATTTACTTATATTTTAGATGCTTTTTATTATTATTATTATTGTTATGTATTCGTCTACTAATTAGTAGAATGAAAAATTGAGGAATTAAGCTTTTGGATGAAGTGGAATTACTCATTAAGATTACAGAAACATACCCTACATTAGGTTAACGTCAAGTAGAGATTTCACAAATCTAATCTCCATCTATAAGCCTCTAAACCTTATCTTATCCTTCGATTTTATTTCGTTCTGACATTTTGAACTCGGCGTGTCCATAAATTTGTCTTGGGCCGGCCCATTAAAATTGAACCCAAATATATATGAAATCGTGCGGCCCATTATATCCACCAGAAATCGTTGGGCCTCAGCCATGTATCTAAACTCCATCGATTTCCCTCGTACACAGAACACACACACACACTCTCTCTCTTTTCATTTTTTTAAAAAAATTAATTTGAATTAATCTCCCCCTCTTAAATAAGTTTTAATCTAATAATAATAAAAAACTCATTCAATAGTAAAACAAAACCACATTAATGACAAAACTCAAATTTCCCATAATTCGATAACACGTGTCATAGAAAAAATTAAGATATGCTCACCTCTATGAGCAAAATATGAATAGACCAAAGTCGACTAAACTACCACCGATTCAATTAAGAGTAGTTGAGTAAATGTTCAAATCGATCTCCATCATTGAGAAGTAAAAGTTGGTTAAGTTGATTTAAAACTTTTGATGGATCATACTTACTTCTACTTAAGTTTACGTGTATTATTTAGATGAAAGGAGACATGTTTAAAAAAAAAATTAAATTAAACATAAAAAGAAATACGAGGTACTTTTGAGAGAGAAATAAATACGTATTTATTTTGAAAAGAAAAAGAGAATAGAAAGGGGAGAAAAAGAAGGAGCGTTGAATAGGAGCATTGAGAGGTCTTTCTCTTGGAATAACAATACGCATGGTGTCAGCTTAAGCCAAGCTGCCACCAAAAGCAACATACCACTGAGATCACATTGTGGACCCCTGCCTTCCTCAAACTGACCCCACTCTACTTCTTCACCCTCCATCACGTGACTCTCACACCCCCATCCTTCTATTTCCCTACCTTCATTTTATATTTATCAATATATATATATAGATGTAGTGAATGCGACCAAAATCTCACGCTTGGCTAGATATCTCACTAAAAGACCATAGATAAAATAAGGTATATGTGTAGTATTTCTCATTGGTAGAGACATTTTTGACAAAACCAAAGGGCAAAAGTCTACTAGATCTATCTAAAAGGAATAATTACACATATTCAGTTTTATTGAGATACGTGGGAGATTCGCCAAACTAAATATGGATCAACTGACACATCGATATATCAATAAGAATGACCATATGTACTCACTAGTTCGAATCCCACAATCCCTAGTTAAGTAATTATAATGACAAATTGATACATGGAAGATTATGCAGTTGTTGAAATTAATATATGATAATATGAAATTGTTTCCATTGAATATAAAAAAGTGTCTAAGTTCAAAAATACAATACAAATGCAATTTTGTTCAATGTAGAGACGCTCTCTTTAGTCAACAAGGTAAATAAGCGAATAGAAAAGCAGAAGATTTGAGAGGAAAATAACAAGACATACACATACATACAGAAACAAAGCAGAAAACAAAATGTATACAACTCGACTAGTTTTTGTTGAACATATAATAGTATAAAACATGTGAATATACTGTGACGACCTGATCGACTGATCGAATAATTTCAAAATAGAAGAGAGTATATAAAATATATTTGCATGGGGAGAGGGAAAGAAGTAAGAGAGGCAGGAGGGAAGAGGGGAGAGGGGAGAGGGGGGGAGGGAAGAGGGGAGAGGGGAGAGGGGAGGGGGGGATGGGGATGGCATGCATGCAGAAGCTCCAGTGATTGATGAGTACAAATGCATGCCATGTCATGCCAACTTATACTTTTTTTAAAGAAAGGAATTTAAAATTAAAGAAGAAAAAGGAGAAGAAACTACACATCTTCTCCAATGGCACTCACTTTGAAAGCGAGTGTGGTTCACTGTGGTTGATGTAAAAGAATGGGCGTAGACAGTACGCGCAGGAAGAGATTGGAGTTAAATAAGAATAGAAGCATGCAAAGAAAATGAAAGAAAGAAAAAAAGGATGGAATAATGAGGTAAGAATGGACGTAAGGGCGTGGTTGGAAGCGTGTGATAGAGAAAGGGGTTTTTGGGAGAGTGTGAGTTTTGGTTTCAAGTGGCGTATTGGATTTGGAGTTTAGCATTAGCTCACACCTTGTCTTATGGCGGCAGAGAGAGAACTGCTCAGAGCCCCATCATTGTCTCAATTATCATCTCTTTTTTACCATACTATATTTACTTTACCAACTTACCCACTTACCATTTTTCTTTCTTTTTACCCCCCCCCCCCCCCCCACTATTACTAATATCATTTATTATTATTGCTTCATCATTGTATTATCCATCTTTTTTTCTGTTTGACTTAATGACTATCGGTTGTCCATATATCTCACCATGATGTGATAATATTACATTATATATATATATATAGATGAAACTTGAGATATGAAAGGAGGGGTAACTTTGGAATGAATAGTGGAACTAAGTTTTGTTATTTTTCGTATTTTCAAATCCCTATCTTATTTCATTTTTTACCGTAGTTTTGAAACATGTAGGAAAAATATCACCTTTTAAATGTCTTGACAGATTAGTTGAAGAAAGATGTTACTTTTTTTTTTCCCTTCAAATACATGGATTGATATTAGTAGGAACTATATATATGGTATGTGTGCCATATGTTTCTAAATAAAAAATCTAATCTAAAAGCTTGACAAAGGGAAAACAAAACGTGACGAACAAGGGGAAAAGCTAGGGTTTTATTGACCTTATTCCAAACCTTCGACTTATGTTAATTAATTTATAAGCTTATTTAAAAGGGATCATTTGTTGATTAATTAATTCTTCTATTCTAGTTTGTCACCTTGCAAACTCTTAATTTTTAGGGATAAATAAGAACAGAAACAAAAATTAATGAAATGGGGCTTGGCAGATCAGTTGGATTGAATTCATAATTGGATTGTTAGATCATTTGGACAGTCAGAAAAGGCTGGATGTGGGAATTGAAAATTGAAAATGGATAGGGCTGAAACACAAATGAGAGAGATTGACCCAAAAATGTCACTTTCCCTAATCATCATCTCTCTTATTCCTACACCTTTCCCCTAATAATTATCAAATTAGTTCCAAAACCTCCTGTTTGTTCCCCCCCTCCCCCCTCCCCCAAAATATTGAGTACAACAAGCAACATAAATAAAGAAAGGAGAGCAATTAATTAAGATTATTTGTGGACCTATTGAAAAATAGATACATTCTATTTGAGATTTTCCCCCTTTTTGTACAAAGCTGCTTGCTTAGGATTCATTGACAACAACACATTAAAAATTAAAAAAAAGAAAGAAAAGGAAAAACTCCCCATGCAAAATTGATGCATTTACAAATCAACCCCAAAAAAGAAGAGAGAGAGAGAGAGAATTACAAGCCCTTTGGTTAGATGTGGAATAATGACTAATTACTCCTTCTCCATGTAATCTCTACTAATTAATCCAAAATCCTCAACAAAAGCCTTCATTTTCGTTTGGATTCTTTAAGGAATATCACGTAAGAAGTAGAACAATTCTTGCCATCTTTATTCCCGGGCATCGTCCGCCATTGCTCGGCTACGTCGTTGGCGATTTTCATAGCGTCCGACGCTGTTCCGAGTAGTCCCCTTCGAGTAAACCCGACGGTGTACAACCCCCTCTCACCTTTCCACCCGTCTGGAAATGGGGTTTTCGGCATTCCATCTTTAGTGAAAAAATCACACCCCTGCTGCAATTCGACATCCATATATCAATTAACCAGAACCCAATATCTTCAATCCTTAAATCGAAAAGTTGATCATTCAAACAGAAACAAAGACGGACTTTTGGGGCAGAGACAAATTGGATTTAGGAAAAGAAAATCTACAAAATGTTATATGTAAATATTGCATCATAAATATGGGAAAAAGCTGGAAAAGGGTAGGAAAAAACCAAATAAACCCAACTGACATATTCTATTTTGCATGGAGAAAAGAATAGGTTTTTAGGGTTGTGCAGTCTGTGCATGAGTCCAATGACCTAGAAAGTGATGGGTGATTCATATAGAGATAAAGCAAAAAACTAAAACTTTAATGGCACGTTTGATTTTTTTTTTTTTTTTTTTAAATTAAGTTTCTGTATAAAAACCTTATTCCACCTGTGATAATCTTGAGATTTTGACTAAAATTTCAAAATGTTAATTTAAAAAACGACGAGAATTATAATAAACAATCGAAGAAGAAGTCGAAATTTGTATACATTTGTATTTATACCTTGAGCCAACTTGGCACATTGCTTCTATACCCCGTCGCTAAGATGATTGAATCGAACTCTTTCTCTTGTCCGTCTATGAACTTCGCTCCATTTCTCGTTATCTCTTTTACCCCTTCCATTACCTTCATTAAAAGAAAATTAACTTTTCAATTAACAAAAACAAATCTTCTGACATTGCAAAGATTTTAAACTAACCCAACTAATCGATTACAAATTTACCTTGATCTTTCCCGATCTAATTTGGGACAGGGCTCCAACGTCGAGAACCGGGGTCTTTCCTGTGGCGTTTTTAAGCTCGATTGGACCGGTTTTCGGTCGCCGGAGACCTAAATGATCAGTATTGCCTAGAGTCAAGCTGGCTACTAAAAGAAGAATCTTATCCACCAGTCTTAGAGGTAGCCATTTCATCAGCCCCATGGCAATTCCAAATGTCGAGAATCCGAACATTTCTCGCGGTAACACATGAACCTAGACGTTAAGAATATGAATAAACGATCAAATTCATTATCTATTAAAAAAGAAAGTAATTTTTCTGTAAATTTACCGTAATTCATGACTTGAAAAAGTAAAAAGAAAAAAGAAAAAAAGAAAAGAACTTACTGTGTTTCTAACAACCATATGTGGAATGGCATTTTGTCTACAAAGGTCTAAACTAACTTCCATACCGGAATTCCCGCAACCGACGACCAAAACCCGTTGGTTTTTAAATTCCGTACCGGACTTATACATACTCGTATGAACAACGGTTCGAGCAAACCGCTCAATCCCAACAATCTCAGGAATAACTGGCTCTGCATTTTCCCCTGTAGCGACGACGATCCATCGCGAAATGTACTGAGAATCCTGAGTGGAGACCTTCCAGAACCCAGAAACTGAGTCGAATTCAGCGGCGAGAACGGTCTGATTGAACCGAGGATGGATAGAGAAATGAGAAGCGTAAGATTCCATGTAAGAAATGAACTGATCTTTAGAAGGGTACTTGGGGAAATTTTCAGGGAAACCCATAAGAGGAAGCTCACAAAATTGTTTGGGGAGATGAAGTTTGAGACGATCGTAAGTGCGATACTGCCAAAGAGAAGCAATACAATCGGATTTTTCAAGAATGAGGGAAGGGATTTGATTGTGAGAAAGACAAGCGGCGGCGGCTAATCCTGAGGGGCCTGCACCTACAATGATAGGGCCGTGAACCCATATGCATTTGGGGGGTGGTTCTTGTTTGTGGTGATCATCTTCTTGGTCTTTGCAAGAAGCCATTAAAGCGAGTCTCTGTTTTTGGGTTACTCTGTTTTTTGGGTAAGTGGAAAGTGAAAGAAGAAAGAAGGAATGGGAGAGATTTGAGGAGGTGTGGAGTATAAATGCATGTAAAGAGACAGAAAGAGAGAGAGAGGGAAAGGGAAAGAAGGGGTTTTAATGGAGGCGTGAAGGTAAAGGAAAGGGATTTGGTTCAGTTTATCTCAAGGCTCTTTCTTCTCAGCGACTCTGTTGCAGAGTTTTTCTGGGGGTGTTAGTGAATGAAGTGAGGTAATGGACGATAACCTTGCATATAAATACATTCTTTTTTCTTTTTCTTATTTTTTCATTTTTCATTATATATTTGTTTAATATAAGATAAACAACCAGCCCAATTTTAAATATCTTAAAATAAATAATAATATTTCCAATATAACAAAATTTCATATTCTATTCCTTTAATCTTGTTTATAATTAATTGATATCGTATGTAGAACAATGAATTTTTCTCAAATTTTTAATATTTTCTACAAATATTTTACATTGTTTTACGGTGTGTGGTAATTTTAAATCTAAATCAAATAAGTTGGATTCTAGTATTGCTTTTGGATAGCTTTAGAATTATTAATTGGATTTTAGAATGGTTAGTAATTTTTGTAGTAGATTAAAAAAAGAGAGACATAGTGTGAGTAAAATAAGAGTTTTCATAAGTTTAATTTTAAAACGAGGAAGAAAATGAAGTATGTTGAACTTATAAATCATTCATAAAATATCTTCAACTTTAAAGGATGACAATTAGATTTAAAAATATTAAAATTAGACTCCAAAACTTACGATAATTATAAAAATTAAATCACTAAACTTAAAATTTAACGGTAAGATTTTAAATTTTGAATAATTTTGGAGTATGGATTTTTCATTCTAAAAATTGAAAAGCACACAACTACTGTAGAGATGAATTTTGCAATTTGTCTTCTCTTGCCCTTTCTTTTATTTTCAATCAAGAAAAATGGTCTTATTTACTGGAAGAGACAATCATAATATATCAAATTAATGTGAGTTATTTTTTTTTAAAGACTAAACCCCTACAAATCAGGTATTTATCAACCAAATTAACATGTTTTTCTTAATCTAACTTTTATAATTTTAAAAATCTCAAGAATATCGTTGGAAATAACGAAACTACGAAAAAAAAAGATATTTATTTTATACAATTATGGATAATATTTATTTTTTCTTCATTTTAAATTTCGAAAGCATCCAAGTTTGAAAATAAAAAGGATTATAGTAAAATGGTAAAAGAGAAAAAGAAAAAGAAATTAGAAACGAACAAAAAAGAAAAAAGAAAAAAGAGAGGCTTAAATTGTTAATTCCTTTTGTATCTTTTTTTTTTTTTTTTCTTTTCCACACAAGCATTTTAAAAATGCTTTGAAACATACGCTCCGGAAATATCCCTCACACTCCCGCCTTTTCTTTAACCGCCACAAATTGCTTCTTTTTCTTAATTCAAATCATCTAATTAGATTTTTTTCTTTTTTATATCCAATTTTAGAGATCACTTAAGTTGCATTAAAATTGCTAAAATTAAATTCAAATTTATTTAATTGCTAAATAAGATTCTATTACAACGAGACTCAATTCAAATATTATACACAAACATAGGAACGGTGATGTATGATCTTACCTTCAAGAACCTTAATCTTTTCTATCGAAAAAAATATTTATTTGACACTAAATTGGATAGTAAGATTCATATCTCACACATTTTTTTCTTAAAGTTTAGTGTAATCAAGATGAATTAAATATAAATATAAAACTTCTTTCTAAAATATCTAATTAAAGTGATCGTAAATCTCAAATCTCTTTATATTTTAGTATAGTGAAGTACGTGGGGGTTTATTTATTTATTTTGTTAAAGTATGTGATTTTGTATTCAACATTCATGATGAGAAGAAAAATAAAACAATATAGTTAACAATTATAATACAAAATGTGGGTCAATTAAATATGGCCATAAGGGACCTTTACAAATTATATATTGAAGTTCTTATAAAATAATATGTTGAAGTTGAGTTCAACATTTAAAATTAATTCTTCAATTTTGAAACAATGGCTACCATGAGAATTTAAAAAAAAAAAGGAAAAAAAGAAAAAGAAAAAGAAAAAGAAAAACTCTATGATTATTGTAATTAATTAATAGTGCCTTTCCCACTTAAAAAATAGAAGTTAAAACAGCTTGTACCAACTTAATTATTATATATAGCCTTCTAATAAATTATTGTATTATTGAAAGTTTACAAGAAGTTCATGAACATTTTATAATTCAATCACCTAAAAGTGAGAGTTTAAAAAACTCTCCACTGTTTTTCTAGATTTGAAGGAGAAAAGAAAAAAAGAAAAAGAAAAAGAAAATTGTTGGGAAGTTTTTGCATTTCAATAATGCATTACCCCAATATTAATAACCAAATACGCAGTCCTGTGGTGAATTAGTTTCATAAACTCCATTAATTCAATTTTGTTTGTATTATTAAAACAAAAACTTTTTTCGTCTAATTTTAAAAACAAAAATAAGCTTTTAAAAGAAGTCTTTTCAAAAATATTTACACACCGTATAAAACAATTTCGAAAATAGAAAAGTATAGAGGTCTAACGTGTAAAATACAAGAAATGTCCTGTCTAATATATTTGGTAACAGATTTGATACAATATCGTTTAGATTTGATTTGGTACGTTTAAATTTATTTTTTCAATTATATCGTTTAATTTCTTGCAAGATCTTCGTTTAGATTTGGGGTTCCAAATCTGATTTTTTTCTTTTTTTTAAATTTGGTACACAATCGTTTAGATTTGACTATCTAAATTTAAACTATTTTTTTTCAAAATTTGGTATAAACGATTTTTTTCAATATTTTTATAGACAGTTTTGTTTACCCTAATTTAAATATCTAACCAATTTTTTCAGGATTCTTATATACATCACATCTAGTTACAAAAAAAGAAAGAGAAAGAAAGACATGAAAAAAGATGATAGAAAGAAATAGATTTGGTTACCCAAAAAATTGCAGCTAAAAAAGAGTATAGAGGAGACGATAAAAAAATCTCACAGACTATAAAAAGATGGCAAACTTTGAATATTTAAAAAATGGGTAACGCTTCCTTTTGTAAATATTTCTTTTTGTTATATTTAGGAAAGTTTCCTTTTAAAAAAATTATTTTTAAATGAAAGTTAAAAAATATTTATTTATTTAATTGAAATAACAATAATATTTTCTTCATTTTTTAGGTAAATAATATCTTATTCTTTAAACTTTATCTCGCGACTATTGAGAACATGTTTTTTAAATTTGTAATAAGATTTTTATTTTAAATTTTACGTTTTTTCAAACAAATAAAAGAAAGACAAAAATGAAATTGAGAGAGTAAAGGCTCAATTTCCTAAATATATTTGGTTTGTAAATCAATTTCCTAAAAATTGATTGACTAAAAATTGCTACAAGTGAAATTGAGAGATTAAAAGGCTCAATAAATGAATATAAATTATTTATTTATCTTTTTAATAATCAGTTTGTCTCCTCCTAAATTTTTAATTAAAAACTAAAAACCTAAGTCCAACTTATAACAAATTTTGTTTTTTATTTTCAAAAATATTCTCACACCACATCTTTAAGCTAAGATCACTTTCATCCTTCTTAAATAAGTAATTATTTACAAAATATGCAAAAGAAAGAAGAAAAAAAGACAATTACATAACAAGAAAAATAAATTCCTAGATACAATTGGTAAGTTTAAAACTTTACAACACAAAAAATTTGAAGTTAACTAAAGATGAGAAGGAAATGTTCTTAAAGTTGTTTTTTTTTTCACCAAAATAAATACATATACTTACAAAGAAGACAAAGCACGTGAGAGAACGTGTAGAAGATATAATAATGAAAATGACAAAATAAGAGGGTTTCTCCGACTGCTATATAGATGTGAGGCAGAAGCAACATTATTCATCGGTGGGTGTTGCATCGTTAGAAACAGAAACAATCACCTCGTGCTTTTCATTCACAATTGTTGGATCATCATACTTTTCACATATAGTAAACCTTAAATTTCGTAGCCTATAAGACAATATGATAGATATACCAACAAATATCTTGCTATAATTATAGTATAATTACGTACGTTTGTGTGTGTGTATATAGATATTTATTAATTGTTTCTCTAAATATATTAATCGGTAAGGTGACAACATTTGCATCAACAAAGTGGTAGAGTTGGTGTAGTATTTGGCCAAGTGTTAGTATGATATATATTGAGAGTTTGTATTTTATTATTGCACAAGTCGTTTTTCGTTCTTACGTAATGTATGATGTGTTTAACTCGTCTATTATGCAAATAAAATTTTCATGCAACAAATGTTCAAGCTTTTAAAAATTAAAAGTCCATTTTCACGTGAAATAGACCAAAAAATATTAATATTAGTTCCACTCGTAGTTATCTATCGAAGAATAAACATTATTCAAACAAATATCAAAAGTTCCAAAGAATTAAAGAACTTTCCTTTTCGCAGACCTATTTCCATAGCCCCATTGATTTCCAACTTCTCTTCTTCTCATTTTTTTAATTTTAAACAATCAATTCTCAATCCAATGTTTGGTAAGTTTTCACCCTCATTATAAAGGAGATGGGAGAGTTTATATAAATTGTGTGGGTCACAAACTCAAACTCAATAATTATATATGCATGCCATCATCATCATTATTTTCATACAACGCTATCAATCTTTCTCAAAATTTCTTCGTTGGATTTTTGCCAATCATTCAACTTTTACAAGTAAAGACCTAGAGACTCCGCATGTTTCAAAATATAGTATTGTGTAAAGTCAAGAACAAAGCAAATTAGAGGACAACTACCTATATATAGTTTATATCATGATATCTATAGTATAATCAAACCAACAAGAGAAGAACACATCTTTTTTATTATTCATCCTTAAGCAAAGTTAGTAATTAAATATGAGAAATATTATTGTATGGTAACTATAAAATCAAAACATCGTATCATAACTAAAAAAAAATAAAAATTAATTTCTAACTATACGAAGCAACGATAGTAAACATGTTTATAATTATCTAATAACTTGAAGTGTACGATAAGCTAAGATATATTATTGATGGTGAGAGCAAATTATCCGAATACATGTTTCCACCTAGTAATGTTCGAAAACTTTTGTCCTCGTTTTTTCTTTTTTCTTTTTAAATATATGTATGGAAGAAAGAAAGAAAGAAGAAGGTTGGTAAAGGGTAAGTAATAAAGGAAGGACATAGGCCTACATGATATATGAGGATCTAGGGGTGGAGCTTCCTCTCACTAACACATTACCTAACTTGATAGATAGAAAGATAAATGTAGGGTTGGAAACTTTGAATCTAGGCCTAGCTCTTATTATTTTCCTTAATGGACTATTTGCATGCCTATAAATTTAAATACCTATACATTTTTTTCTTTTTCCTTTTAATTCAAAACCTATACAATTGAGTTTCTTTATATATATAAACATAATTGTTGTTTAAAAAAAATGCTTAGGTGAGGTTGAGCGTTCTGCATCCCACCAAATTATATCAAATGATAATGAATTTTCATATAAAAAAATCTTATACGATCTTTGTATGTGTAAAAATTCATTTTTGAAAATTTAATAAATATTCCAATGATGCAAAAAGATATTTATAGTTTCAAGAGAATCTTGTACGTATGAATAGATCGATCCTAAAATTTTAACTATATATGTTACGATATTTGGTGTAAGAAATTCGAACCACATGTCTCATATATAAAAAAGAAATAAATACAACAGCTAAGGGTGCTTTTTAAGTTTAATCATTAAAAATAAGGTCAAAAGTACTATTTTTATCTTTCATTGTAATTTCAAATGTCAATTTTAGTCTATACACTTTTAACAAATTTCAAATTTTAATTAGTTCTTATATTCACTTGTTATTGATTTTTTTTTTCCAGTAACTTCTCTTTATTTATTAACATGTTTGCAATAATAATATATCAACATTTTAACACTTCTCTGCATCAAAATCATTAATCTTATTTAACTAAATTTGATTAAATAAATAAATTTAAGTGGTTAAATTTAAGATTTATTAAAAATATAAAGATTAAATTTAATGGTTTTTTCAAAAATAGAAAAGGTTAGAATTAAACTATTTATCTTCCATGTAACAAAACCACTAAAAAATAAAATTTATTACACTTAATTTTTTTATAAAGTGTAAATATTTTATCAAATGTTTTATTTAGGACAAATTTTCTAAAAAATAGAACACATGAATGTGTATAGACAAAAAATAAACAAACTTTAATATAAATGTTATTTTAACCGAAAAAGTTGTTTATACAGTAAAATGAACCAAAATATTTATAAATATTGTAAATTTTTTTACGATAAACTACTACCACTATTTTATAAATTATAATATTTTTTATTATATTTATAAATATTTTCAATATTTTTGTATCATCTAAAATAATTTTTTAAAAAAGAGAGAATATATAAAAAATGGGAATGAAATACAATACACCAATTATTGCTCCTAATTGACTAAGTTGATAAAGTCAAAAAAAGAAAAGAAAAAGGAATGAGTGAATTATTCTTTTCAAATTTTATTATTATTATTATTATTATTATTATTATTATTATTATTATTATTGTTAGACCACTAAAAAGTACACATAACAATCTTAAAAATTCTTAATTCACCTTTTTTTCTACACTAATTTCCCAACCTTCACAATGCCCTATTTTGGAATCATTATGGATTTGGATTTGTACAATATCTGTTGCAAAAACAAACTTTTATAAGAAACCCAATTTCCA
The DNA here is from genome assembly GCF_025177605.1 of Cucumis melo. NCBI lineage: Eukaryota > Viridiplantae > Streptophyta > Magnoliopsida > Cucurbitales > Cucurbitaceae > Cucumis > Cucumis melo. The sequence goes on along the minus strand of NC_066859.1, from coordinate 27,056,214 downwards.
AAAATTCAGAAACCTTTTCTTTCTTTCTCTTTTTTCTTTCTTTTTAAACATACAAAAATTGACCTTTAAGTTTAATGCCAAAATAAAATGAAGAAAAAAAAATTTGGAGTCTATGAGTTTTAGAGATGGGAAAGATCTATAGGCCTTTTTCTTGGATCTTCATATCTCTCCAATTTAGCAGCTTTTTAGGCATGCCATCACTTTGTTTTATTCCCCTTCCATTCTTCTTTAATTATCCTTAAATTCTTAATCTAAATTCCTTCCCTATGCTAATCATTCAATTTCTCTTAATCTAATCTTCTTTTTTTTAAAAAAAATTTATTTTGTGATTTGATTGATTAATTTGTATAGTTTACGATTATGGAATCGAGTTTATATTTAAGACTCGAGTCGATTAAGCTTTATTGATTTAAATTTACTTGTAATCTAAAATCTAAATTTGAAACTAAGTGAATGAGTTTTAGTTCGATAATCCATTTATTTTTTTATTTTTTAAGTTATACTTGTTTTCTTACCGGCTTTTCTTTGAATTTCAATCTTACAACTATCCGGTATCAATTTCTTAAGCAACTTTGAACCATGGTTTTATTTATATATATATATTTTTAATTGATAGTTGACAATAAATATTTATTGGATAAATATCGACTAAGATAAAAGATAGACACAAACATGCAATTGAATTTTCAAAATGATCTTTAACTTAACGATAATGGACATAATCTTCAATCTTAAAGTGAAAGGTTTGATCTTCGTAATCTTTTTAGAATTAATTAAATGCATAATATAATTTTTTAGAATATTAGATAGAAAGTTGAATTGAACTCATGGATTATTATAAGAAACATAAATGGTTCGAACACTAAACTAAACTACATATATAATTTAATATTTAAAAATAGAAAGGAAACTAAGAAAGAGAAACACTCTATGGGTTGAAACTTTATAATATACAAACCAAAAAAATAAACACAACATTCTCTTTCATGATTGGACTATGTGGGATGTTGCTCCCTTTGCTTACCAACTTTGAATGTTCCTTCGACAATAATAATAATAAGTTTTTTTAGGAAAAATTATCATTTCCTCATTTTAAAGAATTTTCCAGAGGACTTGGAGAGAAATAAATGGATTCTATTGTGATTGTGAATAAAGTGGTTTGAGATTTTTTTTTTCTATTTTATTTCTCAAGCAAAATCATTGCCATCATGTGTTCTTCTTCATGTATTCTACTTTCTTTACAATTTTTATTTTTCAACTTTCGGCTCAATACAATTAAATTTTTTTTACTTTTAACAATCAAAGTGAAATTTTCATAACAATAATTATTCTTTTAATTTACCTTTATAGTTTTTAATCCTTTGGTCGGTTACGGCCCAACTTTTACAAAAATTGATTTTTTAAAATTGGTTCATTTTAATTAAAGTTACAAAATGTGAAGTTGACCACTAATTTTTATCTCACTTTTACTAATGGGTGATGAATAATAATGATTACATGAGTTTGTGTGTGTTATGAATTGCGATATAATGAAACTTATAGAATATTTATTCTTAAAACGGAAACGAAATAATCATTATTCTTATAATATATATATTTAATTTTGAGAAAAGCGTTCTTTTTTTTTTTTTTTTAACAATTGGAATCAATATGTGTTTGGTGCATTTATATTTTATACTAATTTAATTAATTCATTATATACCATATCACTTAATAAATGAAGATTTGCTACCAAATCTTAGATTATATATCCTATTACCGACCTACCTAGGGCTATATATAATAAGCATTATCTAAATTAAATGAGTAAATTGTAGATATTATAAACATTCAAGCCGGTCTAATTAATCATTAAAATTCATAATTAGGACCATTTAATTGTGTTGATTTTATTTATTTATTTTTAATTAGAGAATTTAGAAAACACAATAATCGATCTTTTTTTTATTTATGAAACGCTAATTTTAATTGTCTAATGTGAACATAGTTCAAATGCATACAAACTTGTATTAGATTCTATATCCAAATATTCAACTTTTTATCTTGTATGTCGTAAAAATAACGATGATTTTAAATTAATTTTATTGGTTATTTAAAAATATAATTAATCAACTTTAGGTCTTTGACAAAAATTTAGGTTCATTCCCCTCCAAATTTATAAATTATTGTTTTCTTTTTTTTGTTAAATAAATATTTAAATGTTTGTCAAATTCTAAAAATTGAAAATTAGTTTTTTAAAAAATTACAAAACTTACTCTTTTTTTTGGGTAACATAACAAGTAGAAGGAATACTTATAGATCTAATTTTTAAAAACTAATGAAAATACCCATTTATAGGTTAAAAAATAGTTTCATGTATTTCTTAAATTTTTTACTAAGTTAATATAATAATATATCATAACCCGCATCTATTGAATCGTTTTGCTATGCTACACTAACAAATTATTTTACCCTAACATTAGAGTAAACATTATTTAATTTAGTCAAAGTCAACTTGACATAATTGTAGATAATATATGATATTTCTCCTTAATTAACACGTGGAGGTTTAACATTCATCGTCGTCTTTACTTAACAATAATCTCCTTAGTTCTTGTCCATTTTGACCTTCTTTTACTACGTATGGAGGTGTAGAGGTGTGAAACACATTGTTTTAAGAAAACCTATTTAATTAAAGAATATTTAAAATTTTTAAACGAGTAATTCAAAAGATATAATTTTATCTAATTTTTAACCAAAAAACGTCAATAACAAATTTCTTAAACACTAAGTAAAAGCCAATTTAAACGAGGGCCACAACTCCTAAAATATTATTTACTAAAATAAATTACACACGACGGTAAAATAGTAAGTGCGTTATTTAAAAAAAAAAAAATTAAGTAATCATGATCATTATTTAACCTATTCTCTTTAATATATAACTATTTAACATACAGTTGCATTTAACTTTACTATAGTCTTTTGACATCTCAAAATAAAACATGAGTATAATCCAACTTTATATAAATATATGTTAATGACTAATATAGTATGAGTCTCTTTTATCTTATAATAATAATAATAATAATAATAATAATAATAATAATAATAATAATAATAATAATAATAATAATAATAATAATAATAATAATAATAATAATAATAATAATAATAATAATAATAATAATAATAATAATAATAATAATAATAATAATAATAATAATAATAATAATAATAATAATAATAATAATAATAATAATAATAATAATAATAATAATAATAATAATAATAATAATAATAATAATAATAATAATAATAATAATAATAATAATAATAATAATAATAATAATAATAATAATAATAATAATAATAATAATAATAATAATAATAATAATAATAATAATAATAATAATAATAATAATAATAATAATAATAATAATAATAATAATAATAATAATAATAATAATAATAAAAAATTCAATTAACCTCAATTAATCAATGGTGAGTTAAATTACAATTTTGTTTTAAAGTTAATTATAAGAAATGTCTAAACATATTATTGAACTTTAAACTAATAACAATAATAAATAATTCGTCATTTTTTATTTAAAAATTATTTAAAGGAGATCGAGTAATTGGAATCTCGAATTATTCTTAAATTATATTTCATTGTTTAATTTTGTGTTTAACAAATCTTATCACAATTATTTTATTTTGTATAGGTGAAAGAATCAAATTTATTTTTAACTTTCATTTCCATTTTATTTTTTCTAATACAAATATCCGAAAAATGAAAATCAAAGTTATTTTGGTAGGGAAACGAATTTGTGACGGTAACGGTGGAGTTAACGTCACCGGTGAGGTTGACGTCACGTGAGCAATGTAGACGGTCACAGCAGCCCAATCAGACAATCAGGTGGCGTTAGGGTGGGTCCACTGAGCCACTTGGAGCCAATAGTATATGGGGCGTGTGGCCCCCACACCCTCCATGTCTGACAAACGCAATGACCAAAACGACCCTGACACCGTCGTTTGAGTTTGATAGCCGGGTAAAGCCCTCAGTTTTTCCTTTTTGTAAAAGGATTGGTGAATTTTGATTTGACGGTAAAGGGTACTATCGTCATCCGAAATGAATTTGCCACGTGTCAGTTATTTAAATTCCAGGTTCCTTCTTGTGGGAAAAAAAAAAAATATATATATATATTTATTTACTCCAGTTTTAAGTATTATATTAAAAAAGGCCTTCGATATTTTTAGATCCTCCAGTTTTATCCATGAATCCGGACCGTCGGTTGCCACATCAATCACGCGTACTTCAATGACAATCCGACGGTGAGGGTTACATCACAACGGACTTTTGGTTTTTCTTTAAAAAACTAAAAAAAAAACAAATGATTTTATTGATTTATTATATAAGTAAATAATGACGTAATGTTGATTGGAATAGTTGATTAAATGGATCTCCTGATCTGATTTGTTTCAATCTCTCCAAGATGATGACATCACTTCAAGATTTTTAGTCATTCTGACATCTTTTCTTATTGGCTCATTTTTGCAGAATATTATTAAATGCTCACTGATTCATACCATAAAACGTGGAATTTCTACGAATAAAATTTAATTAAATTACTTAAAATTTTCAATTTCTTGTGGGCTCTTCTTTCTCGGCCCAATATAGTACTTCAAAAGCCCAAATTAAAGAATACCACCAAAGGGCCTAATATGCCAATTAAATAAAGAAAGTTGCATGAGTGTTATGATTCAAAATAATCGAGCATATACCAACGTTTTACAAAATTTGCAAATATAACAAAATCTATCAAAGTCTATCTATGATAAAAATCTCTCATTAAAAGAGATTGTAAATATTTGTCTATCATTAGTAGACAATAAGAGCTATCAGGGATAAAAATTTATTACCTATAGATTTTACTATATTTACTATTTTTTTTAAAACATTGCTATATACTTATTTATTATTCCTAAATTTTCCATCAATTTTCATTACCCAATTAAATACTATGGATGAATGGAAATATAATAATTATATTTACGGCAATAGAACACTAGTAACATCTTTAAGAAAAGTATTACAAATATTGTAAAATTTCTTAGAATCTATTAATGTGGGAAGTCTATTAACGATAGAAATACATCGCTTATAAATTTTGTTATACTTACAATTATTTTAAAATGTTTATATACTCACGTGTATTTATTGATCTTCAAAAGGTTTTAAAAAACTTTATTTTATACTTAAATTTTAAAAAAGTATTTAAAAAGTGAATTCAAACAAAGTTTAAAATTTTGAACATTTTCATTTTTACATTAAATTTCGGGAGAGATTTAGAAATCGAAACTATATTGGTCAAAAAGAGAATAAAGAAGAAAGAAGAATATTCTAATGTTACAAATTATTTGAAGGATTTGCTTGTGAATTGCAATACCATCTATCTATCTATCACTTTTGTGCATGCTTTTTGCAAAAGTGGGGTGAGAATTTAAATGGGTTTGCACTAAAAATGGGAATCTCAATAGAAAAAAAGACCTCAGCAAACTAATTATTGGTGAAAGAATTACAAATATTTCACTTGCAATGATTTGCCTTTGTGTGATGCAAAAACCTTCTTTCTCCCATTTTTCCATACAATATCGAATATTTCTTTTTATCCTCTCGACAATGAAAGTAAAAAGTTTTCGGAATCATCTATCGTGATTTAGATATGAAAAGAAATATATTCTTTAAATATATGTGGATCACCATAAATCATAATGCATCTCTGTTAAGAAAGACATCAACGATCAAAAGACTATTCATTTTTCTAATCGAATCTTTAATTTTGAAGTTGATATTACAAAATGGCAAAGAAAAATATCATATCATTGTTGTTATAATTATGGGTTGGAATTGAGTCGAGACAGTTAAAACCCATTAAAGAAAACGTTAGTGGGAAAACTTATAGTCCAATATTGCAACACATTTGTGGAGAAGACATGGTTGTATGTTCCCAATTTGGGTACATCAAAAATCTAGATAAGTACTTCTCAATCTATACATTCTCTTGAGACAATGATTGGTGTTTTGAGTTATAACTTAATGTCTCCCTTTGACCAATATAGATTGGGCATTATGGTAATTTAGGGTTTGCTTTCCAACTTTGGTGTAAAATCATTACATATAATGCTTGTACTTTATATATATATAATAATAATAGTAATAATTAAATATAATGAAGTGATTTCATTTTCATGCTACTAAAAATTTGTGTATATATATTTGTATAGATGAATGAAAAAACATCTGGGTTACCTTTCTTGTCAATATAATGATCATTACATCATTTATGTGGGTTGACAGCCATTGTTCCTTTATATGTGTATTCTAATTTTGTTTTAACTTTTAATTTCTTAGTTTTAAAATATGCTTTTTATACTAGCGCTTCAAACCATTGATATGAAAACGGTAAAGAAAATTATATCAAATTTGAATTTTGTGCTTTAATATCACGCGGAATAGTAACGATCGTTGAGTATGTAAATTTTTAACGAACAAAATAGTGCATTTGTTTGGTTAGATAACAAATACTTTATTTTAATTTTGAGGCAATTTCTGTTCAAAATATACTTTTCTTGTTTGTTTCGTTGTTAAATTTGTTATATTTTTTTTTCTCATCGTATTCATATCAGTGGTTCATTGTTTACTATACTAGCTAGTCGAGTTGTTGTAAAGCGTATAGTTTGTTTTAGTCGACGTTATTTGTTTGAGATTTCTAGGTGTTGCCTTCCATATATCTTTTCTAATTATCTTCTTTACAAAAGTTGTTCTCACTGCCCTTATATGTTTGGAGGCTGGCCTTCTTTTAGGGTTAGCTTGCTTGTTGTATGGGAGCATATCATTGGTACGAGAACTTATCGATTCGTTATGAAATTTATTGTGAAGTTGTTGTATGTTGTATTTGTGATTGAGTTTATGTGAAAAGACTTGAAATTAGTATTGTATACTTGAAAGAGTCTTAAGTTTATTTATATTAAGAGGATCTCATACTTTATATAAAATAATCCTAAGTACATTTGTTTAAAGGTGCGTTTCAAACAAGACGTAAGAAAAATATATAGTTGTTGTAGAGATCGATCAGAGGATCTCAAGCTTAGAACTAGGGAGCTAAGTTAGGGCACTAAGGAGTATTGGTTGTACATGAGTCAATGTAGAAGCTATCCTAATAGATCATATAAGGGACGTTGTTGTAATCACTTAACTCTTTATTAGTAAAATTTCTTTTCCATCAACCACATCGTGTTTATACTGATTTTACACCAAACTAGATTACAAATCTTAATACCTTTCCATTTTGTTCGTTCTTAGTTTACCTTCTTGTCATTTATATTGTCACAATAATATTATGCATGTGACTTGTGTTGATTCTATATTAGATAAATCTAATTTTCACTTTAGACTTAATAACATTCTAAAACGCAACGAAATTTTACCGATGAACAATATTCAATGTACATATACATAAAAACATCGTTAATTGATGGAAAAATATTATATGTCTAAACTTATGAGTCATTTCAATTTTCGAAGACTTACTATTGTAATAATGGTGTGTAGTAGTCGGTATGATCAAAGTTATTGGGTTCGATGATTAAAGAGATTGACATGTCAATTTGTTAGAGAAAGACAATATATTAGTTGAGGATACTAAAACCCAAATACAAATATATGATTGTAAGGGTATATGATTTTGATTTTCCATATGAAGAGAGGTTTGAAATGATAATAGATAATATATGCAGGGTTAGAAGGAAACATATATGGGAATGGCAAAAATAAAGTTTGAGAATTATTATCTTTTTTAGAAGTATTTTTTCTTTCTTTGTTTGTGTTCAAGGGAGGTGTTGACTGTTAAATAATAATGTTGTATATTATTGTTGTATGCCATTCTCCCATTTTCTTTTTACTACAAAAATCTCTAACTTAGATTCTTTCCCATCACATCCCACCTACCCTCTCCACCCCCCATTTCATCTTAACCCTACAAATGTGCCATCCTCATATTTATCAAATTAAATTATATGTACTTGTAATTCAACCTCATTGAGGTAAAATAAAAGATATTTATCAACTAGACAACAAGGGTTTGTGATCTTCTTTTCAATTTGCTCTAAGTTACTAGCGGTCTTGTTCTCATCATGTTATTGTTGGTGTTTGCAATTTTTTTTGGGGGAGAAGTTAGCTAGGGTTTTGTGAGATTCACTTTATTACTATTCATTGTGTGTTTAATTACTAGAGCTAATTGCTACGAGAAACATTTTTGATCTTACATTCTAGCCGTATATGATTATAGTCAAAAGGGTTATAAATCTCATATTTATTGATTACTAAACGAGATATATCCATGCATTTTTAGCTTACTAATTAATTTGCTCTACCAATTTAAGTTTATCTCTATGCATATTAGGTAATGGGTGTATTCTAACTAGTGGGGGTACGACTTCGAAGAAAATAGAAATGTGTTAACCAATATTATATTATATCGTGATAAAATGCATTTAATCATTCTTTTTTAAAATTATAATTAATAGATTGATGATGGAGATTGATCCATTAAAAATAAAGATAGTTTATTGATAATTGACAAGCGACACATTCCATTCTTTAAAGTTAGAAGTTCGGTTAAGAAAACACTGTTTAAGAATAGGATTGTTAGGACTGTGTCTCCTATATTGTTCTCCACCATAATTTTCATAATTATTAAAAAACTATTACACACTGATTTGAATGATGTTGGAGGGTTTACTTTTCTGTGTACTTCAACCTCAATACAATATTGTTTCTTTTATATAAAATTTCCCCCACCAATCGAAGTTGAATTAACACACTCTTTCACCACCCTCTCTTACTATGATTATTATCTTTCATAAACATATATGAGTAGCCTTTGTTTTGACGATTACTTAGCTATAGCAACTCAATTAAGCATTTAAAATAGTTTTTTAGTTCATGAGGTTGGAGATTGAATCCTCATATTTTGTCCATTGAATTATACTTAAAGATTGTCATAATATTATATTCAGAAAATAGTTAATAATGGTATAAAAATAAAAACTATTCCTTTCCAAAATGTTGGGATTGAAACAAATATATGATCCAGATATTTCAACGGTCGTCGGCTCATTACGTTTCCAATTATGGGCCTACGGCCCGATTGTTGGTCCATGCCGATCATAATCTGGACTGACCCAACTCGTATGTGTATTCTGGGCCTCTTCAATGTCCTTGAGATTATTATTATTATTATTATTATTGTGATCATAAAATTTTAAGTCAATTATATTAGCTGCACCACTACTTCTAGATATAATAATTAAGTTCAAAAAAATATTTTTAAAAAATAATATAACAAAACCCATGGGTCATATGCTTTATTGATGATGCTCTTACAAACGAAATAGTCTATTTCTTTTTCTTATTATTTTGAACCTCTAAATATTAGTTATTCTTTAGCACTAAATACAAACAAGTGGAAGCATGAGAATTAAAGATGAGAATTTTAAAAAATATTAGCTATTGGTTATTTCACTGTAGGATTGTGAATTACAATCTCTTTAAAATATATATATATATATGTATGTATGTATGTATGTATGTATGTATGTATGTATGTATAGACTAGAATTGAAGAATTGAGTAAAATGAGGGAACGTTTGAAGTAATATTTATATTTTAAAAATTTAATATTTTGTAAAATGGTATTTGAAGAAATGGTAAATTGTGTATTTGGTTTGTTTCGTTATTTACATGGAGAAGCAGCGAGTAGAAAGGGAGGCTGTATTTGTGGTTCGCAGTTGAGGGGCCGGCGCCGTGTGAGGAAGGGCGGCGGGGGTCCCATCTCCGGCGAGCGGCCGGCCTCGGAAGATTCTCCGGCACGATTGTTTCGAGGGAATTGAGGCGCCATTGCGGGCACATTCTTTCTTCGCTCCATTTTCTTGAATTATCAACAAAACTATTAACATTTCCCATTTCTACGCCTCCGCTTTCTCCGCTCATTATCAGCGCCGTCATCACTCCGGCTACTCCCAAAACGCACCGTTTTCGCCACCATTGATCTCCACTTCCGTTCCTGTCCAATACAAAACGCATTACCATAATTATTCAAAATGATCGAATTGTAGGATAGGATTTATTTTTTTGTTTGGATGATGGCCATTTCATTTTTTTACTTATTTGGAATCTAAGATTAATTACAAATCAAAATCAAAGACAAAATTGATACAATGGATTTTGAATATGTCACTTGTCTTTGTCGTATACTGTTTGGTCTAATTGAATGAAGATATTAACTACCACTTTGATAACAAAGTTGATACAGCCTCAATATGAATCATGTAGGGTTGTTGGGTTCAAAGTTAACAGAAGATCCACCATAAATGTGTACTGATTAAAATAGGATGGAAATCAGCAGTAATTTTGAAGGAAGAAATAAAAGATAATATCGAACGACACAACATATACGAGTAGGGAGGTACTTAAACTAGCACGCTATCCACTTTTGCAACTCTTTGGTATATATATATATATATATATATATGTACACTTCCAAAATATATAATTTCCTCACGTGAGACAACTAAAACCTCTCATAGGTGTGAAGACAGACCAAAACTTCAAGAGATTGTAAGCGTAACTGCAGCCTAAATAAAACCTAGAATCCAATTAATTAAACCAAGGATCATCTAACCCCAAATCCACCCAAAATTCAAAATTGCCTCGGATTAACTTTGGATATAAATGAATACCCATATCATTTTTATCTAAAAGCTAGCTGTGGAAAGACTTTGAAACTCGTAAAAACAGAACAAAGGAACTTGTATTGTGTGATCGGTGTTCGTAAACAAAATTTTCAAAAAGAACGAAACGATTAATGAACGGATTTTCTTACAGTGGGAGCAGTGGGTTGTTGGTGGATGCGGTGGAATTTTGATACAAACGCGGCGGCGGATTGAGGTTGTTAACACAGCAGGTAGTGGCCATAGCCATTCTCTCTCTCTCTCTCTCTGTTTTTTTTTTTTTCCTTTTTTCAAATGTATTTCTCTGTGGATTTTGGGGAGAGAGATAGATGGGATTTGGAATAGTTAAAAAGAAGGAGGAGGAGGAGGAGGAGGAGGAAGCGGCGGCGGTGGAGGTTGTTGGTCAGCTCACGATAGTTGAGAACGACGGCAAGGGAAGTCCAGAAAGTTTGGAATTCCCCCAGATTGGGTTAGAAATTTTACTTTGATTGGAAACAATCTTGGGTTTGACAAATTTTATGAAACAAACTTTTTATAGCTTTCAAGTTCCTAACTACTCCAAAGGAGCTTGGTAAATAGTGTGCCCCACAATTTAAAATTTTGTATTTTTTACATATTATTATGACTTCCATGTAAAAGTTGCTTTTTACCTTTTTGAAAAAATCTCTAGTACTGCGGTTGTATGGAAATAATTCGCTACTTATGACACGAGTTAGCTTTTAAGAATTACTTAGATCAAAATAATAAATGATATAGTAACCTGTTAAATAATCAATAAAAGTATTGTGTAATATCGTAGTATTAGAATTTTTCAGAAAAAATATCGGTTGTCATAGTAAAAACTATTGGATGCATGTTAGAGTTTCTTTCTTTGTTTGTTATTTAAGGGTGAAATTATTTTTAGATACCCAAATAATTTGGGTTGGAATTGGTTGCTTGCCGTCTTGAATGACTTTAAAAGACGCGTGCTGGGAAGGCTTTTCTTTAGAGCAGGACACAACAGTCATTCTCACATTGCTTCAACCCTCCAATTGCTTAATACACATTTTCATACCATTTTATTTTGCACCCTAATCGTTTTTAATTTTTACACCACCAACAAGAGCTTTAACTCAACCAATATTTATTAAGGATCAAATGATATGTGGTTCAAATTTTCTTACTTCCAACGTATACTAAAAAATGTGAAAGTATGATGGTATATTTTTTTTTTTCTTTTGCACACATTTTTTTATGAAGGAAAAAAGAAACCCTACTTGTTAACTATGGTATTGTGATTCTCATTTGAATTGATTCAAATGGAGAAATGTTTACATAATGACGTGACCTTTCTGTTTTTAAGGATCTAAATACAATATATATTTCTCTATTTCCCTTCTTTCTCTATTGAAAAAACAAAAGACACTTACTTAAAACATGAAAACTATAGACCTTGGTTGGACATCCTTTGTAATTTTGTGTAGTGTACCTATATTTCATGACAAAACTAAGTCGGTTGTTTCGAGGAAATGTGTGATGGGTTTTCGTTTTTATCTTTTTTGGAAATTAAATGCCTTTATTGAGAAGGCAAAGATGAATCCAAAGAGAAGTGACATCCCAATATGCACCACAGCAACAACACCTAGAAAATCCTGCCTGTACCCAAAATAATTTGTTATAAATTCTTCTACGGTTTCGCCTGATTGAAGGGTCTCCTTAATATCTCCAAACTGAGAAGCAACCAATCCATATAAGGTCCATGAGACTGGGCATGCCCAAAAGTACCATCTCCACCATATGGGAATCCTCTGCCATTAATTTACTCCATATAATAAGTTTCAAACTTCTACAGAAAGCTATATGTAAAAAGAAGAGGTAATCGTTTGAGAGTGATTTTGAAAGAACTAAAATCCTTTTTGTCATATCCAAAATCACTCCCGAATATACCTTTTAATTATTCAAAATCAATTGATGTGAGTAACTTACTGTTCGAGGAATGAGGAAGCCTGAGAAAACGTTCCATATTGCGTAGAACGAAGCGGAAACTATGCTAGAGATTTGGTGGTTGGGTGTAATTGCGACAGCCATCATTCCATAGAAAGTGAAGTACAACAAGGTGAAGTACATGAAGAATAGATACCAGAAGAACTTGGTTGCTGTCCACTCGAAACCGATCATAGCGTACACGATGACACTGTAAATGGTCGACTGAATGAAGACATATGGGAGCTCAATGACAATCTGCACGGCACGTTTCCCTATTCAGTTAACTCATCTTTCACAAAAAAAGAGCTACAACTACAAGTGTAAGCAGCAGGTAGTAGCAATAACATTGTTAATGTAACCTGTCCGAACGCATATGGCAATGCTGAGTACATTCCTGCTGCTCTTTCTCTATAAAAAACTGTTCTCTCAATGGCCACAACTGGTTGAACGGAAGAGGAATTTTGTGTCCCAATGAAGAGAACAGCGACATACATAGAACCTATTGCATTGAAAAGATCTTGCCGTGTTTTCCTGCATTGGCAAGAGACTAAAGTGAAGCCACCAACTAGAGATTTAAGAAATTATGACGAAAATAAAACTGTCCAAACTCTTTGCCACTAAAGCTCTCTGTTTTTCCTCTATTACCTTCTCGAGCCGAGGTCCCAAAATATTGTCCCAAATAGAATGGCAACAAAAGTTGCAAATATAAGTCTAACGACAGTGTATGGTGGGTTACGCCAATAGGAGAGGTGCTGTTTCCATAGACATGCCATGCACTGGTTAAGGAAAGATTGTGAGTATTGAGTAGGAAACAACAAGTCCTTCGAACCTGGTGAAGGCATGCTCAGTTCCTTGATCAAGGCTTTGTTTCTCCTGTGTCATTGTCATATCTGTATATTATTAAATAATCTAGAGGAAGATGTAACATAGGACTTTCTTTAATGCCATTAGTTTCCATATGGCATCCAATAAATTGCATAAGACAAACTTTTGACACAATGAAATCTTGTTGTTTACTCATTTAGACAGTGGTGGAAAACTTTAGTTATGATTAGGAACATAATTAGAATGTACCTATGTAGTTCTGAGTTCCTATAGATGTCAGTGAAGTTAACCCCAAGAGCAGCTTCTTGTGCTGGTGAAGTAATATCTAACATCCAAGTTGCAGGATTGTAACCATCCTTGATCTTTGGAACTCCTTCAATTCCCTTGATGAAGAAAAATCACCGTGTTTAGAGATTTTAAAAAACATGGTATTGATTTCAACCACAAGTACGGATTATCCTCACCTCAAAGTATTCAATTAAATGGGAAGAATGGCGACCAATCGGACCGACATATATTGCTTCTCCTCCTCTTTTCAAGAGAAATAGCTGCAACGAGGAATTCCGGGATTTTTTTTCCCTTTTAATTCCATTATGAAATTTAAAAAAAAATAATAATAACCAACTTCTCAAATGAAAGGGTGTTCACCTCATCAAAAGCATCAAATATATCAATACTTGGTTGGTGAATAGTGCAGACTACAGTTCGTCCAGTGTCAACTGTGTTTCTCACAGTTCTCATGACTATTGCTGCTGCCCTAGCATCAAGACCAGAGGTTGGCTCATCCATGAAAATTATAGATGGATTAGCCACGAGTTCAACTGCTATAGTTAGCCTCTTGCGCTGTTCAGTTGTAAGTCCATTAACTCCGGGCAATCCAACTAGAGAATCTCTCAACGGGGTTAATTCCATGAGTTCCATGACTTCCTTGATAAACATCTGAAATGCGTAATCATTGAGTTAACAATCATAAAATAAAAGATAAATACTTGCAATTTAAAAATAAGAGAGAGAGAATAAAGATTGATACATTTTTAGTGGCTGAATCAACATCAGAGGGTAATCTGAGCCATGCGGAATACATCAATGATTCATAGACTGTAACATGTGGAGAGTGGATATCAGTTTGCTCACAATATCCTGAAATACGAGCAAATGTTTCTTGCCTCTTTGGAAATCCAGATATTGTGACTGTCCCATCTGTATATCCACCAGTTTTCCTTCCAGCCAACACGTCCATTAGAGTTGTTTTACCGGCACCACTAACGCCCATTAAAGCTGTTAAAACACCTGGCCTGAAAGCACCACTGACGCCCTTTAGCAATTCCAGTTTGTCCTCAACGACACCTTGGGCTTTCATTTCCTAAAAAAAGTTAATTTCGAAAGAAGCGTGTAAAAATTTCTGACATGGTTTCCGCTTGAGAAAATGTGGTTGTGTTGCTGTAATGATCATTTGATATACTATTGTGCATCATGGTTCACTGAAATTCAAATAAATACCTGTGGCATGTCTACAGCATATCTGATTTCATCAAAAGTGATTGAATGTGGTTCATAAGGAAGAACCATCCCTCGGTTGTCATTATGGTTAACTTCATTGGTGCTCCCAACACTTGTAGCCAATGTCCTGGACGGTATATTTTGACTTTCTCTTTCTGCATTATAAAGATATTCATCAGGTATACTAATGGATAAAGCTAGGCAAAATATCAATCTCAATTTGATGACCCACCGAAGAAGATGTTTGTCTTTTTTGGTTGTTCTATTTTTCCAGTTCTATTAGCATTTTTCTCAGCCAAGGTATCTTCAGATAGCACTGCTTGCGCTCGACCAAATGCTGCAGGAAATTAATCAAACAGTTAGTAACGTGTACAAATTAAAGTGTCAAAATTGTACAAAGTGAATGACTTACGATCTAAGTAATGCAAGGCCAAAATGAAGAGAAAGTTGAAAAGCAAAACGTATCCAATTGTTGCTCCTACTCCAATCCAATACCAATAAGCTTCTGGGAAAATCCCTCGAGACTTCAAGATTGAAATGCCCAACGGTTCTGAGGAATTAGGAAGCACCTGCAGTACACAAATTTCAACATATTTATCCGTTCTTGCTGATGAAATTTCTATACAATGTCACATCTATGAATCCAAAAGATAATTTTCGTACGTACATGCCTCCAGCTATTCCCAAGAAATTCGTTTACTGCTATAGCATTCTGTCCATACATCATTGGCGAGACCCAATATCCCCACAACCACCATGAATGTACATCCTCTAATAAGAAAGAACAGATTATTTTTTCTTTACAAATCAGAAATGTCGGCTCCATATATTATGTAGGCTGTATTCAAATTAAACATGGAAGTTACCTCGAGCCACGATAAATCCACCCAAAACCATAACTACTGGTAGAGCTAATGTCGCACATGTGGTAGCCACGATAACATCTCTTCCAAGACCTGCTGCTAAGCGAAATAATCCTGATGCCATTTGGTTGATGCAGAAAAGTAAAAGAAACTGTTTGAAAAACCTGAAAATGAATGTTCTTTGACGTTTCGTGAACTGGATAAAAGCTTGGTCTGGAATTGTAAAATTGGCTAATTTTATTTACCTTTCAATGTTTGGATCAAACCCTATGACATAATAGGTCATGGCAACCCAAATGCCAACTTCTAGACAGGTGATTGGGATCTTGAGTATCCATGTTGGCAGAGCATATGCCCAAGACGGATAGAAGAGAAGGTCTCTTTGCTTATAGAACACTGGAAGTTTCACAACAGTCATAGCGAGTTCAGAGAATCCATTGAACATGATTACGACAAGAGTAAAAAACAGGGCTCCCATATAAATCCCTCCATCAATTTCAGAATCTCGATGCAGCTCGGTTCGTAGGAAGAGTGTCATTGTTATCAATGCCATTATAATAAGCTGAATGGAAAAGAACAAGGGAAGTTGAAAATGAGCAGAGCTCAAACATTAGACATTAATATCGTGTTGTGTATTTCAGCAAAATTTTGAGGATAGATACCACTTACTTGGAACAATTTGAAAATGTATACAAAAGAATTCCTCTTCATTAGCAGAAGTTCTCTGGATATGCAGGCTTTCAACACCTCCTTTTTGCTAACACCGTATTTCTTAGAAGTTAAAGTAGCTGGGTGGCATTTGGACCTATTGAACGGAGTGGCAAGCTCATCTCCCAGTTCTCGACCAATATGAAATGACTGAAATGCATCAGAAAATTCTTTAACTGAAACAAATCTATATGGTTCATCTCGAATTGCCCAGTACTGCTCTTGGTCTTTCCTCGAGGTCACCTAGCATGAATGAGAAGAGAACGTTCAGTGTGATTGCATATAGAGTACATTGTCTCCTGACAAACCAATGTAAGTGCAAAAGAGGTAATTACTTCTTGAAGAAAATCAGCCACCCCTTTTCTCTCTGGACACTTGAAGCCCACATGTGCGAAGAAGGTGAGAACATCTTCTCGTGGGCCTTGATACACAATATGCCCATCTGACAGAAGGATTATATCATCAAAAAGATCAAATGTCTCCGGTGCTGGTTGGAGAAGAGATATAACAGCGGTTCCGTTAAGTATATGGATTGATTGCCTGAGAGAATTCACTATCTGGTACGTTGTTGAACTGTCTAAACCGTTAGAAATCTCATCCATGAAGAGTGCCCTAGCTGGTCCAACTAGCATCTCCCCTGTTTTTATTGGCAAGAAATTTGAGAAATAAAAACATTTTAACAATTTTGGATTTTATGAAATGGATAAAAAATCTCTACAAAAAAGACTCCTAGATTTTACCTGTTGTAAGACGCTTCCTCTGTCCTCCAGAGATACCCCTTATCATTTCATCCCCCACCAAAGTATCAGCACACATCTCAAGCCCTAAAATCTGCAAAACGATACTATCAGAGAGTGGGACAGAGTACATGCAATTCAATCTTCTTCTGTGGTTGAAAGACGGTTCATCACATATGCAAGTTTTGAGTTCGTACCTTGAGGATATAGTCTGTAATAATGTTAGTTTCTTGCCCTTCTAGTGCTTCTGCCTGCAAGTTTTGAAGCATTGATTACAGAACTTGTAAAAGACCGAAAACTTCTTTTCCATTATGATGTGCTTCTTTCAATTCAAACCTTCATGTAGATATCAAGATCAGGGTCAGGTTTGATATTTGCAGCCTTTTCTCTCCTCGAAAGTTCTGCCAACATTTCTGGAAAAAAAATTCAATTTGGAAGCAAGTAGTTAGCATCTTCAGCTAATATATAATTTATTGTGCGATTTTAGCAACTAACCATATCGTGGTCCGACCCCTTGACATCTTGCTGAAAAAGCCAATGTCTCCCTTACAGTCATCTCTCCAATATGCAGATCATGTTGACTTATGTAAGCTGAAGTCCTTTGCGGTACGAACTCCTCCATTCCATGTCCATTGTATGAAACTTTACCAGAAAACTGGAACCCACAAGAACTCTCAACACTGTGGCATTAACAGTCTCCAAGTATTTAGCTTATATATAAGTTTTAGGATTTGATTCTTACTTTGAGATCTTTCCCAAGTTTTCCAGCCAAAGCCAATAGTAAAGTGGTTTTTCCAGAACTTGGGGGACCCAAAAGCAACGTCATTCTGCAGAATAAGAACAACCAGCGTTATGAATAATGAAAAAGTAACGGTTACAAACAATCTTATGCTCCAGATTCAAATCATATTCTTGTTCGTTTACCTTTTAGGCTTGATAATTCCACTGACATCGTGAAGAATTGATAGGGATTTCTTCTTACTTGGAAGGATGTGAAGATAATTTAGTAAACCCTGCAGACAACAGAAAGCAAGCAGACAATGAGATATAGTTTTTAAGACATAATTTTATTAATCTGAAAGTTTATTTGATTACCTCTAATATGTTGAGAGAGAAATTGAACATTGTGGGCAATGCTCTTCTTCCCACGTAAACTTCTGCTTCAACATTTAGATGCTCAAACCGAACTTCAATTGTTGGGATTTCTAGACCAACTCTGTGTTGTAATATATTGGAACATTAAATTTATTAAATCTAAAATTTGAAAAATATTCTAAAATAGATAAATAACAAATAAATATATGATAATCAACAGCTCAAAAACATAAAATCGTTATGGACAGTCGACTTCAACTTGTCAAATCAAACAATGGTTATATAAATCATAAGCATTATGGCACTACTAAATCATCATACCATAACAAAATTTGAAACCAATAGACCGTAATTAATACTTCTCGTAAAATATGAAGATATTATGATTTCATTTCGTCATCAAGTATTCCCCAACGTACTGTTAGAGTTTGTGTGAGCTTCAACTCAATGATTTCAATCTACAAAGCTATTCCAGAGCACAAAAATAGCAATGTAAAGAAACAATTAACTTCTTCCATTCGAAATCGTAATCATGAACTAACCTTTCAATCCGGTCTCTAAGCTTCAACAGAAACTCCTCATTATCTTCCTCAGCAATCTTAACAAGCCTCTCCAAAACATGTCTCCTCTCCAACAATCCAATCTTCCGTATATCGATCTCCCTAGCTTCACCTTGCTCCTCTTTCAGTATCCCTCTCCGTATCCGTAAATAAGTCGGAAGCTTCTCGATCGCCGCCCATTTCAGAGCCTCTTCGTCGTCGTCTCCACAGGAAGGCCTGGAGAAAACTTCCATGGCAAACAGAATAATTCCCCTGAAACAAAACCTCTGAAACTGCTTCCACTGCAAA
Source organism: Cucumis melo (assembly GCF_025177605.1). Classification (NCBI taxonomy): domain Eukaryota; kingdom Viridiplantae; phylum Streptophyta; class Magnoliopsida; order Cucurbitales; family Cucurbitaceae; genus Cucumis; species Cucumis melo. The sequence goes on along the minus strand of NC_066859.1, from coordinate 27,036,903 downwards.
ATCTAGAGACGATCGAGTAACGAACTAGAAATTTGAAGAATCCATTGGACTCATAGGTATGTGGAAGGAAGTTGGAGGGCAATGGCGGTGGCTTGTGCAAGCTTTTTTTTTTTCTTCAGTAGGATTGTTTGTTGATGAGACATGGAAGACAAAGGAGCCATAATATATAGTTTCGAAAAATTCAAAAAAATTAATATATAAATACAATAAAATAAAATAAATAGATATTAAAGAGTCAGCTCAAATAATGGTATGTGTTGCGTTTTATTATATGGTCATGTGATTCAATGATATGATTTGATTAGCAACATAAAGAAAAAGGGTGGAAAAAGGGTAACACTAAAAAATGAAGTCAATCTCATTCTTCAAATACTATTATATAATCTTTTCAAATATAATTTTTTTTAGAAGTGATTTATTTTATGGAGTAATCAGTAATTAATTCTAAGGTATTGATAAAGCATTTTAGAAGTGAATCCTTATAATCTTTTAATTAAAAGAGTTTCATTGGTTTGCTTTCTCTCATTTTCATACCCTTCATCAAATTTTATTCAAACATATCACTTACCCACATGACTCACATGCTACCATATAAATATATACCGTACTATACTTTATTTTTAAATTCATTTCTTTGTTTATTTTATCTTTAAATACACTATTTTACGCATTCTATTTTGTGTACTTTTATTATTACTACCAATATTGTTATTTTAATTGAATATGGAAATAATGATTACATTGTCGATAAATTGGGTGGTACGCAAATTCGTACCAATAAATCAACATAGGATTAGTCCTATTAATGGAATCGCAATGCTTAATTAATTTACAAATGTTATTTTATTTAAGTAGATGATGGATGATAGCTATTTGTATTTTATTCAATTAAATTGATAATAATGTCATCTAATATATATATTTGACTAAATTTGTTAAATTAAAATGAAAATGAATCAAAAATTAAACAAATAGCTTGAGGGAATATCACACTAACCATCTACGAGAACCTTAGTCGGCCGGACAGCATTACCTGACCTGAAGTTTAACAATTATATTTATTATTAATTAATTAATTAATTAAGATTCTTTCAAAATTAAATACATAATTGAGATTTTAAACTTTATTTAATTTAATTGGTTCACACCTTGAGAAAGTTTTTAATTTCTTAATTGGTTGTGCTTAGTTTAACCTATTTTTAATCATTAAATATTACTTTATTTATATGACGATAAAGATGAAAGTGTTAAATTAGTTAGAAAAAATCTGAAAGGGGTTTTGAAAGTAATCTTCCTCGGGAAGAGGAATGGAAAGTCATAGTATTGACTTTGGTACGAAGCATTTCTAAATTTGAAAGAGAATACCAAGAAGAGGGAATTGGTATTTAGTAATAACAGAGTAAAACGACGCAGTTTTAGTTATATTAAGAATGGAGGTGGAGAAAGCAAAGATTATAGATTAAAATAATAATTCGGATTAGTGATAATATTACCGCAACGGGTACCAAATCCCCACGGATCCGGAGAAGATCGGTCGGTCCATAGTCAACTATTTTTTTATTCTACACAACTCATAATCCGAATTATATAAATCCCTTTATTTTATTTTTAATTCTCATCATATATATATATATATATATTTTATGGTACATGCATCTGATTATCATTATCATTATTATTATTATTATCATCATCATCCTTGTTGTTATTATTATAAAATTATTCTTTTCATTAAAAGTTTTTTTTTTCTTTTTTGCTGCTTCCTTAGGCTATCTCATTGCATGTTCATTATTATTTGGATATAAAGATATAGCCTAATTTTAAAAAAAAAAAAAAAATCGAATCAATATTAACTTTGTATTTAGATAATAGCTAAATAATCAATTTCATTTTCTGCATTGCGCAAAACTTATTTTATGAAAAGCAATTTAGCATGTCTTGTCTTTTATCTTTGGCTTAAATTTTTTTTTTGTGAATTTATAGTTTAATATGGTATTAGAGTAGGTGGTTGTTCATATATTGTTGTTTCCTTCACAATTAAAATTTGTAGGACCTTTCAAACATTTCAACTCATAGGTGAGAGGAAATATTAATGATATATAATTAAATTCGCTTTCAACCAATTGAGTTTTTGGAAGAATTGGGGATTTAATAACTTTATAGATTTTTTTTTTTACGAAAGTTTCAAGTTTAAATAAATGCAACTCTAATAAATTTAAAGTTTGTTATATATTATATTATTTAAACATGTATTAATCTATGTGTAAATTTTTCATGGATTAATATTAATTTCCACTGATTATATATTTTGGTTTAGTGTCCGGATTGCAAAGAGTCCCCTGTATAAATAAAGTAATAACATATATGGTTAAAAGATTGTTATTTATTTAACCAATGCACAATCCCAAAATCTTGGATACTAAAGTATAAGACAAAGCAACATAAGTACATACACTACATTATATTTATATAATAGTTGGACAGTGGGAAAAAGAAAATCTCTATTTTAAATGTTGATTGTAATCTAAAACAATAATGAAACTTCATATATATATATATATTCACTTTGGTTAATTATAAAAGAGTATATATAAGAAATAAGATATATATAATCTTAGATAAAGAATTTTATACGAACAATTAGATGACAATCCTAATGTTGACTGTTCTAACTCTAAAAAATTAATGAAAACAATATTTTGTGTACGCTACAGAACAACACCACATTGCTTCGTGAGAGAAATCTCATCCCTTCTCACAAAAACAGTTAATATAATTTTAATTTTTAACCAACAATTAGATGCTTGTTAATTCAAAAGGACAAATTTCAAATTATTGAAATCAAAATTTAAGATATTGGTATCGATGGAAATATAGAAGTTGTGACCTAACAAAATTTCAACAAGAAAAACACCCATAGAAATTTGATTTTGAAAGACATTTTCAAAAAATCTAAAAATTAAACTTAAAAACCAGTAAATAAACATTCCATTGTTTTCAAATAATCAAGTAAACATGGCTATTATTTTGATATCAATGGTGTATTAATAATGTTTATGTTTTGGTGTTTCGATAAATTTTTAAAATATAATGAAAATATCAATCCAGCGGGGTTAAGGTTGATTGGTTTTAAGGAATTGATGAGGAAACTTAGGTTAAGTGTAAAAAAAAAAGGTGAAAATAAAGAAAGGATAGTTTGGAGAAAAGGAAAATGAAAAAGTTAAAAGGAAGAGAGAGATGGTGGGGGGAGGAATAGGAAAGAATAAGATGGGGGGTAGAGGATTGTGGAGGGAATCAAGGGGGAAAGGATCCAGCATCCCAGCTGTTTCTTCCCATTCGTATCATGTAGCTGTCCCATCTCCTTCTCCACCTAAACAATCTATTTGTCAGTCAGATCCTTTCCATTTTTATATTCCCCTTTTTCCCCTATTTTATATATAACATATACATACATACATATATATATATTTAATATGTTAGACGAACATTTAGGCAAATTTTGGAAACCAATAATTTTCTAAAAAGCTAAGGTATCCTCAATATTAATAATCATTTTATGTCTATTTATTCTCTTTTCTTACAATAATTTTGATTTTTTTTCTAACGATTAAAGTCTTTGGCAAATTCTAAAATATAAAAATAAGTTTTCATAAAACTATTTTTTTTTTTTAGTTTTCAAAATATGGATAATAAATAATCAAATTTAAGAAAGGATGTATTGTATCTAGAACTTAAATTTTTAAAAAATAATTAACTTTTGAAAGGTATTTTTTTTTAATTTCTAAAGTTTAAAAAGATGTGTTTAGTCCTCGAAATTTTTTAAAATAGATTTTAAAGTTGGTTGTAAGAATTATTTCATTGTTTATGCCTTTTTATTATTTTTTTTCTTTTTTACCAAACTATAACTATATCCTGTGTATTATAACTTTTATTAGATTATTTGATTTAATCTTCGTGTTTTAGCTTCAAGTTTATGTACTAATTAGTAATTAAAAGAAGACTACACCAAGATATGCGTACATTGGAGTAGGTAAGTGGACATATATTTGTGAAAAGTAAACATAGATTAACCTAGCATATAAAGATGGTAATATAGTTACTTACCAAGAAGTACGTGGTTTGAATCTATCTCTCACATCTATGATGCATGTAAGGAAAAAATATTTGTTAAAATAAGCACAATTTTAAGAACATTAATATTTTAATATTTTAAAATATTTTATTTTCCTTCTAAATTTATAATCGATTTTTTTTTAACTCTTTTACTTTTTTTTGAAAATTTTTGGCTACGTCATTACTTCAATAAACATTCACCATCCTAAATATTTTCTTTTTTCTTTAATTTTTTTTAATTGTTTTTAAAACACTAATCAGTGAATTGAAGTAACAATTATTCTTGGGATTAATCTAATATTTGGTGTTTGATGTCCTTGCATTAAATAAAATTATTGAAGTTATTTCGACAAATCATGATCCAATATTGTATAACACACTTAGGAAGATTTTCTATACCTCGTAATCTCAATATTAATCCAGATATATGTATAGATTTAATTATAAATAATAAAAAATATTAAAATTTAGGGGTTTAAGCTCAAATGGCCTAATTTAGCCTATGAATTGGCCTAATTTGACCATATATTACGCAAAAGTTTTAAATGAGCTAATTTATTTCATAAAAGTATGACCCATTTTACTACAATATTATTAATTTACGATTTTTTTTTTTGAAAACTAAAGAAAACCGATACGTTGATGGCGTGAAAAGGGGAGCACGTAAGGAAAGCGCATAGCGAGCGGAAAAAATACCATCATTCTCTAATTCTTTCGCAGACCTTCACCATCAACCAAATTAGGCCATTAGGATTTTCATTTCCTCGTTGTAGACCTTCAAAGTTCAAGCCAAATTGTCTTCCATCACTGTGTCGAGAAGAAATCTTCCCTTCCCGAGTGTTTTTTTTTATAATTCTTATATGAAATTAAAGGGATATATATGAGATCAAATCGTATTTATTTACATACTTCAACGGTCTTCTTCACACTATTTACAAAATTAGAATGTTGAAGAAGTTAAGAATTTGGTGATGTTTATCTGTTTAAGTCACCTTAAATGTAGAGACTATGTGCAAAACAAACTAAGTAATGCATGTTGTATATATTTCTTGATTAAACCATCACTTTGAAGTTTGTATATATTAAAGTGTTGATTTACTGTTTGAACAACAAATTTAAAGTGTTTATTCTCTGTGTAAACAACAAATTAATAAATGTAGGTATCTAAGAAGAGAAAGTTAGCGAAAGTTGTCAAAGTAAGATAAGAAGGATAATCAGTAAGAAGATAAAAAAAAGTGATAAGAAATAAGAGGAGGAAAAACAAGTAACTGCGAATGTGAAGAGTGAGGAAGAAAATTAATTTAAACTGTATATAAAATATGTGTATATAATATTTCAGTTGAGTAAGATGCAGTTAGTTATCACTAACAAATGATCTTATAACTTAAAATGTATATTACTAATATTGTTTCAGAAATCGACCGAGGAGAAAAAAGAGAAAAAACAACCAAGAATGAGGATGATTATGACCATTAAGTTATTGAAATATACTTACTATAATATATATATATATATATATATATATATATATATATATATATATATATATATATATATATATATATATATATATATATATATATATATTACATATACATATAATGATATTGTCCTTGAAATTATGTTTAATGGTTAAGAGTGAAAAAATTAAACATCTATGCAAGGCTAGATGTCATTAAAATATAAAAAGAAAATTAAATATTAGGGAATTAGAAGTATTTAAAAATACGACTTTTGGTAGTTTTCTAGACCTTAAATTCTCAAAATTCCAAAGCCAACTCCTATACCACATCATCGGACGTCAATATAGACTGCAATTTTGGTTATCCTGATAAACATATTACAAATATATGTAACTACTACTGGATGTCCAAATGTATATATTATGGTAAATAAGAAGGGGTATATTAAGAATGTTATGAAGATAACAGACAGGTCATATTTGTCAATAAATGTATGACGATTTATAAATATGAAGGCCTATATATTTACAAACTTAGAGAAGATAAATAACTAATGTATCTCAACTTATATGTCTAAAATACATATTCTGGAATATAACGTTAGACGTTATAGGAATATTACGATTTAATGAAGTACAAAAAAGGTAAAAAAATTGATGAAAAAAACTAACCAGATGTATGTGAAGGCATATGAAATTGTTGAAGAAATTGATTTGATTTCCGACAGTGAAGCTCTGAACACAGTGATAAAAGAAGACTTTACAAGTGTATAACATTGAGAAATTTATTTCCGACGGAGGATGTAACAGATGAGAATTCCGACGAAGAAAGGAAATTCAATTGATTTGCGACTAAATAACAAAAGAATGAAACTAGATAGAATTGGTGAAAAAATTAAGATATTATCTGACAGAAGATCAAATAGAATTGGTGGAGAATTTGATATATAGGAGTCGGAAAACTTTGATAATTAGAAGAAGACGACGGACAAAGAATGATGAATAATTAAAAAATATATATTTGAATTAAGAAATATATTTTTTAAGAATATCTTCTATTAAAACATATATTATTTTATTATAATTCAAAGCAATTATATAAGGTAAAGTTTTTCAATTAATATAATAAAGGGAATTAATATTTAGACAATAATAATAAAAATAATGTAATTAAGTAAAAAAAAATCTTAATTTAAGATATTTGTGAAATTTTTTATTCAAAATTACTAAATATTTCTAAAATTTATATAATTTTCTAAATTATCTTAGGTCACCGACCGTAAAGATCTTTATAGCCCATGGGCTTAGGCCCAACCAACACATCTCACTTGTCCGGCCCATTGGATGGAGAAGAGACGGGTCATATTCTAATATTAAAATATCATTCTTTACTAAATTTTAATTTCGTTGTTTAATTTTAGTTAATGTATTTTCGTGGAAAGAAAATGTAAATATATTTTCAAAATTTATAATAAAATACTGATTGGATATCAAAAAGTTAAAACTTTTATCTATCTAAGCTTGTTTAATTCATGAAAGTTCTTTAACGTGAAAATGCAATATACTTCCTTTCACCGAAATTTCAAAATTAAAACACATGTATTTTTAAATACCCAAATTTAATTTATGCACTCATAATAAATCTTAAAAGTACCATTCAAACTTATTTTATTGTTAAATTTTTTGATATTAACCCAAACAATTCGAACTTCCAACCTAAATTGTAAGGGTCGATTGGTTAGAGTTTTTTTAATGTTTTTTTTTCCAGGTTGAGTTGGGTTTAGGTTATATATTTAAAAATCTAGATTGACTCAACCAAAATTTCTAATATTATTAAAATATATATTACAACTTATAGAAATATAATTCATAAATATGATTTTTTTTTAGTTTGTAATAAACATGTTGAATTTTAATAGTTAAAATTTGAATTTTATAAAATTTTAATTATTAAAATGTATTGTAGATAAATTTTAGTATTTTAAGTTGATAAATAACAAATTTTAAAAATAAATAAATAAATCATGGGATTGGATATCTTATTTGAGTTATGATTGACAATTTGAATTCGGATGGGTAAAAAAAGTTCTTTCCAACCCAACCCATTTCGTAATTTTCATTTCATAAATTTTAATTTCCATAAGACATGGTTTTGTAAAATTTACTCTCTACGAGATATATAAATAAATAAATAAAATATATAAAATTAAAATTTATTAAAAATATATAAACTAAATTTATTTAAACTACGGATTATTGTAATTTTAGTATAGTCGTAATTTCTTATTTTGAGTTGATGAATCGGACAATATAGATATGTAAACGAATAAAAAGGTTTCAATATTCTCACGCGCGCGTGGACGTTTCTCGATACTCATCCGTCGATCTCCACAATCTTCAGATCAGGAACTCTATTCCTCCAGGGTTAACACCGGCGAATTTCAGATCAAATCCAATCCCTCTTTCAGATTCAAGGTCGGAGATTGATAGTTAATCATGTCTACCGCCGCTGTCCTTGCGCGTTCTAGCTCCTGGGCTCGCGCTCTCGTCAACATCTCCCCCTACACTTTCTCCGCCATCGGCATCGCCATCGCCATCGGCGTTTCCGTCCTCGGTGCCGCCTGGTATTTCATTACGTACACTTTGTGTTTCTTTTTACGAATGTTTATTTTTTCGATTTTGTTTCTGAATGATGAGAATTTGCGTTTTTTTTTTTCGAATTTGGTAGGGGGATTTACATCACGGGAAGCAGTTTGATTGGTGCGGCGATCAAAGCTCCTCGTATTACTTCCAAGAACTTGATTAGGTGAAGCCCTGACTTTATTTGATGAATTGTTCATTTTACTTTTGATTGAATTCCTACTTTTATGGTAGGGTCCGGATATGTAATTAGGGATTGTGCAATGTTTAATTCTTGGACTTATACAACTGGGAACGAAGAAAATCGTTAGAATTTCTTATCAGTTAGAACAGAATTGAGCGTGAGTCCAGTGTTTCTGAAAGAATATTGTTGAATGTAGTATTGTAAATTCCTTGTTCTTGTTTCTGTGGCGATTAATTTGACTATAACAACTTTAATGTTGTGTTCTTTCAGTGTAATTTTCTGTGAAGCTGTTGCTATATATGGTGTCATTGTTGCCATTATCTTACAGACCAAGTTAGAGAGTGTGTCAGCATCTCAGATATATGCTCCCGAGTCTCTAAGAGCAGGATACGCAATATTTGCTTCTGGAATCATAGTTGGCTTTGCAAACCTCGTCTGCGGGTTTGTTGCCTTCTCTCTTACTTTATTTTTTCAATCGAAATTCTTAAATTTTGCTCTTCTAAAGTTCGTTTACTTTTTAGTTTGATTGTTTATTCTGAATCTTTTCCGATGCTTTGTTTTAAGGCTGTGTGTGGGAATCATTGGAAGCAGCTGTGCATTATCAGATGCCCAGAACTCCTCCCTTTTTGTGAAGATTCTTGTAATCGAGATCTTTGGCAGTGCACTTGGGTTGTTCGGAGTAATTGTTGGGATAATTATGTCAGCTCAAGCCTCTTGGCCTGCAAAGAGAGGTTAATGATATGCCTCTTGGATTTTGATCACGAGATGTTAATGTTCAATTACGATGGGAAGGGTAACTTGTTTTTCTACTCTTGAGCTCTGTACTTCACCCCTTCGATAGATAATGATATTCTTCTTGTAAAAGCTAGAGTGGGAAGTTTGTATGCATCTTTTAATTGTCTGGGTTTCGATCCGCTTCCCTTGGAAAACCATTTCTTCATTCTGATGTTGGTTTAAATAATCTTCTTTTTGCCTTCTTTTTGATGGGAAAACGTCTTTATATATTGTTTTTGTTATTTGAAAATACTGGAGATATTCAATAAGAGGAAGCCAATGTAGTAGGATTGCTTCCTTTTCCAGACGTGTGTAACATATTTTCTTGCAATTTAGTTCTTGAATCTTTATTAAACCAGTGATATTTATTGTTATTTTATTGGATAATACTCTCCCAATTGTAGATCATCTTTTTAGCTTGTTAGCAAGAGCGTGGCACTATCGTTAATCATATGTTCAAACAAGGATATTGATTTGCCAATTCAATCAGCCATTTATAACTTAGCTTCCATATAATCAACTTGATTTGCAAAATCTGTCTAGCTGCTATGTACTTGAGAACTGATATTGAACTCTTATATGATGGTTATGGATATAGTTTCTACTAAACTCATTCCTGATCAATGATGCCAAAGCTGAGTTGAAAAAGACTTTTGTCGTATAGGTGATTTATTATACTTCTTGATGGTACAACGTTATGAATACAATTATATGTGGTCTAAGAGACAGGACTTTATGATTTAATGAATTGCTAAGTCATGAATTCATTTAAGCTTTGGATTTCTATACATTCTTTTCTATATAGACTTCCTGGTGGTATCTATTAGTTGAGGAACATCATTGAAGAAAGGAATGTTTTTCTGTTGAAGTTCTAGGCAGTTCTCTGGCGTAGCTACCCTTGGATCGAAGGGTTCTTGATCAGGTAGAGCTAAACCTTGCTTTAGCCTACCCAAATACCTAGAATGCAGGACTTGCTTTGAGCTGACAGGCAGCCGAACAGATTGATATTCTGCAAGGGCTGATTGTAAGTTCTCTGGTCCCCATTTCTCAAGGCATTTGCCTAAAACGGCTGCATCCAATATCGACATATTCGTACTTCTCAAGCCATGAGGAGTTGTAGGATGAGCTGCATCTCCAACCAATACTACATTATCCCAAACTAGTTGTTCCAATGAATTTCTATCATATATGACATTGATGAAAGGCTCTTTTGTTTCTTTAACGACTTTTACGAACTCAGGAACCCAAACCTTCTCTGCTTGTTCGTGCATTTTCCTCACCATCTCCTCTTGTACTCTCATCGTCATCGAGTTACCCTGCGTTTGTTTTGCACACTCATGTCAACCAACACAAACTAAAGAACTATTGTTATAGAGCTTTGCGCACAAAAGAGGCATCATATTGTCATAAGAACAATTACCTTGAGTTGTGGTTCTGGTTGATTGATATACCAAATCCAATTAAGTTTTTTCTTTGGAAGCTCGTAGAGCACAATGTGAGTAGCGGATCCTAAGTCAAAATACAAGCATTTCCCAAGTTCAGGATATGCCCTTCGAAGTCCAACTATAGTCTCTGAATTCTCATTCTTAGAAAAATCAAGGACTCCTCTCCAAGCACAATATCCAGAATATCTATATATATACACAAGGACAATAAAGATGTGAGTGTGGATATACTTTAAAGAGAAAGCTTGAATTCAAAAATCAATGGAAAGTGATGGCTTTAAGCATGTTTGGTTGGCATGTTCAAGTGGTTGTTTTGAAACACTAGTCTTACACTTTTAAACACAATTTCTATGAAATATTTGTACAGTTGAACCAAAATTTGGACACAAAATAGAAATTGCCTCACTTTTAATTTCTTTTTTCACTTTTTGTTTGTGTAATCATCAAAATTACCAAAACAAAGCAAAACAAAGTTTATTGTGGGTTCATGTTGGGTTGTTGACTCTTGCTCCCTTTTAATGAAATGAGTGAGAGCAAAGGGCTAAAACCAAGAGAGGAAGTGAGAGAAAATGGGGAGAAAAATCCTAAATCGAGACTAGTAAAAGTCAAAATATAATTATTAATTTCACATGGATATGATATAAGTAGCAGGTGAAAAAGATAGGGGTCTTTTTTAAAATATAAAAAACAACAAAATATTTAAATATTTACACTGTTTAAAACAATTCTGAAAATGGAAAGTATAGAGGTTTATTGTGTAAAATACCAAAAATGTCACGTCAATATTTGCGATTGTTTAGATTTAGTTATTGATCGTTTAGATATGGCTACAATCTATTTAGTTATTGATCGTTTAGATTTAGTTATTGATCGTTTAGATATGACTACAATCTATACGTAATCGTTTAGATATGACCATAATTTATATGGTTATAATTTATATGCGATCGTTATGGCTTCAACTTGTTTAGATATAACTACAATTTATATTAGATATGAGTTTTTCAATTCCACGATCGTGTAGATTTGGGTCCTCGTTTATTCTTTACACGATTGTTTACTTTTTTATATGATTGTTTACTTTTTTTACACGTACTCCAATTTAAATGAATTTTTTTCAAGATTTTTTATGTAATAGTTTATTTTTTTTAAAGATCGTTTACATCTGTTTACTCCAATTTAAATGTTTTTTTTCAATATTCTTTATACACAATCTTTTATTTTTTTTACAGAATCATTTATTTTTTTTCAAAATTCTTTATACACGATATTCTAGATTTTGCTATTTTTTTTGTACACAGCCTTGTACACATTAAATTTTGCTATTTTTTTTACACAGTCTTATACAAAGTCGTTTAGATTTGGTTATCCAAATGCAAATCGAAGCGAAAAAAAGAAAAGAAAAGAAGAAAAATCCAAATGCAAATCGAAGCGAAAAAAAGAAAAGAAAAGAAGAAAAATGATGGAAAGATTAAACGACGTAAATAAAGAATTGAAAAATAAGAAAAATGATGAAAAAAATCGAAAAAAAAGGAAAGAAGAAAGATGAAATCGGAGGGAAGAGGGAAGAATCACGGAAGAAAGAAATATGGAAGGACTTAAATATTTAAAAAATGGCTAATTTTATAGGTTTTGTTATAGGACCTGTAAATAGTTTGGTGTTTTATTATATTTACGATAGTTTCCCAAAAACACATAGGATCTTTTCATGTTACCTCAACTCGAAGTTGGGAAGGAAGGTCCGAAGCACAGAAGAAAGACACCCATCAGCACCAACGAGCAAATCTCCAACTATTTCAGCAATCTCACCACTTTGCAAAACCCTAGCTCTTATCTTCACACAAGCTTTATCCTCAGACTTGCAGAATGAAAGGAAATGGTGACCCCATAGAAATATTTCAGATGGAAGCTCATTGTAGAGAAGGCCATGGAGGTCAGCCCAAAGAGCTGCCCTAAAATTGAAATTCTCATCCCTACTTAAAATCAACCTCTCCTTAGTTTCCCTATCAACAGTTGCTTGATTCTATTAAAATACACACAAATCACAATTAAACATGCCCTAAATGGATTATATATATAAGAAAGAAAGAAAAAAAAACCCAAATCTAAAACTCTTCGAAACTCACCTGATCGACGGTAAGGGGGAGGGTGGATTGGAGAAGAAGTTGAGGATCGGAAATCCAGGACTGGATGAGGCTCTGAGAGAGAAGATCCAGGCCGAGGCCAGCGCCGGTGGAACTTCCGGTTGGAGGAGTGGTTGATTTTTCAAGTACCTGAACTTTCCACCCGGCTTCTAAGAGAGCATGAGCGCAGGAAATTCCTGCTATGCTGCCCCCAACAATGAGTGCTTTGGGGATTCTTCTCTCATTTTCATCCATCGTTGAGTTTCGTTATTGGGCAAAGGAATGGATGAATAGGAGATTTTTCTTCTTCACCAGAAACTGAGGCATGTGCGCCTTCACCTATTTATCTTATATATGAATTTCTCACATAAGTAAACATCGTTGAGTTGTGTTATCAGATTATTTATTCTAGTAAACATTACAAAAACAACTCCCTCAACTCTGGCTTGGTTCCTTTTCGATTAGGAGTGTTCAAATAACTAATAAACCAAACGATTTACTCTTCAACTTTCTTAAAAAATCGATCCAACCCGATACAAATTTATGTATGTTATTAAAATATAAATATTATAACTCGTACATATTGTTATGAAATTTGTAATATATGTTGGATTTTGATATCTAATATTTTAATTTTATAAAATTTTAGTTATTAATAGGTGTTTGTTAATTTTTGATCCAAAATGTCTGTAACTCAATTATGTTTCCTCCTTGATTCTTTTAACTAAATTAATTTTGTTTACATACTTCTCCCTCCTCTCCACTATTATCTTTCATCCTTCCTCTCTATTCTTCATTTACACCGATATTGCGGTCCTTTTTCTTTCTTTTTTCTGTTCTTCATTTTCTTTGTATCGATTTAATATTTATTATTTTATAACATAATTTTAGATTGTAGATTCTTTAAGACAATGAGAAAAGTTGGCTAAATTTACTTAAGCTTTCTACTGAACCCATCTAAATTTGTTTCACTTTCATAGCTACAACAATCCTTTATAATTTCTATCTCACAACCCTATTTTTTAGGTAAATCTTTGTTGGAATGGAAGAATCTCTGTAACCCAATCATTTATTTAGTATGAGACGACTCTGTCTTACAGAGTATGGTTGGGGTTTTGTTTCTGGAATTTTGAGGAAATGGCACTAGAAGAAAATTGGGCTTTAATGTCAGTTGGAAAAAATGAATAGAGATGTTTAATGTCAGTTTTAAAAAAGCGGATCTTTGATGTCGGTTTTAAACCGACATTAAAGGGTCACTTTTTTAAAACTGACATTAAAGATAGTAAGAGATGCATTTAGGGTTTCACTTTTGTTAGGATTTCAAATCCCCAAACTCACACTCATCTCTCCCACGCCTCTCCATTTCCCTTCCCTTTCCCTTTCCTTCATCTTCTTCGGCCGAAAGCACACACGATGCCAACATTTTTACCTATCGTTGAACGTCTATCCGCCAGTTGCCATGTCTCCCAACCTGACCATTTTGCTGATCTGACCATTTTGCTTTTATCATTTATCCTCCATCTTCATTCTTTTTCCCTTTTCCCTTTTATTTCTATCTCTGTCCGCCAGTCGACTATTCTCGTAACTCATAGCTATGGCAGCAGTTGAACACATCAAAATTTCTCATAACAAACGTGTTACACCAAGTTTTCACCGTCGACGAACAGAGTTAGAATGTAGAGCATTACCGACAACGTAAAAGGGAATTGAATTCAATCTTAATCTGAACTTGAATCTGCAATCCTCTATAATGGTTACCCATTTGAGTACGTTACTAACCCACTTCCATTTTGTCATTCTCAACTGTTTCTAGTTTTTTTGGTTCTTCGTCGTCATCAGTTCCAGATTCTCAGAGGCCCATGTCATTATTTATGTTTACGTGATTCTCTAAATACTTATTAATGGGCTAGATTTTGAGTGCTTTTTATCACAATTTTGATTTGATAAGAGGCCCAGGTGTGGTTTCTTTTAAGCCCGTCGTCAAGTTCACACGCACACCAACTGTTTGTAGAAATGTCAGGTCTTTTACTTTTCCTTATTTGTTGAAGTACAGAGTGAATCCAAGTGGAAGCAGCTTGGTGAATTGGCTATGTCGATTGGAAAGGTTCCTTTCCTCATTTTGAACTGTTGCAAGCGCTCATTTTTTGTGTATGTCGATTGACATTTGTTTTCTTGATTTGTTCCTTTGTTTCATTTGCAGTTGGACATGGCCGAGGAATGTTTGAAGTATGCTGTAGATTATAGTGGTTTGTTATTGTTGTACTCTTCCCTAGGAGACGCTCAAGGCATATCACAACTTGCAACCCTTGCCAAGGAGCAAGGAAAGAACAACGTTGCATTCCTTTGTTTATTTGTGTTGGGTAAATTGGAAGACTGCCTTCAGTTGTTAGTAGAAAGGTAAAAAACAAGAAAAATCTTCTTGCACATCATCCTCATGTTGAATAAAGTTAATTTTATATTGTATAACTTAAAAAACATCCTCATGTTGAATAAAGTTAATTTTATATTGTATAACTTAAAAAACATACAATGTGTATGTATAATTTTTTGACAGTAATCGGATTCCAGAAGCTGCTTTGATGGTTCGATCTTATCTTCCAAGCAAGGTATCAGAGATAGTTGCAATTTGGAGGAAAGACCTGAGTAAGGTAAACTAGATGGTTACCTCTCTGTTGATGTTCTATTTATTTAAACTAGTTCATAACATGCGAGATGGATGTACAATTTATAGTTTATGGAAATTATGAAAATTTTGAAAATTTTAAGAGCAAAATAGGAAAACATTCTTTTCCATAACCCCATTTATAAAATAGGAACAAGAATTTTGATTTCTTTCTTTTTATACACGATTTGTACTAATTGTAAACTAAAGATTTTCAATCACTGAACCAATATTTGTAACACAATAGTATACTATGCATAATTAAGTATAAAGATATATAACAGTTACTCTTCATTGTCTAAAATAAGTTCTTGATTTTTTCAAAGCTTCGTTATGACATGGTTCCGTAGCTCCTTTACGAAGAACAAAACTTTTTAATCTTCATTATTTATAATGGTTTGAGTGTTCTAATTTATGGTATCACTTGCATCTTGATAATTTGAAAAGGACCATATTTGTATTGACAATGATTTTTAAATTATTTTTTATATTATGGATCGCAACCACACATATGTGAATGGATTCGCCAATTTAATTTATAGCTTTTACTTGGATAGTTGCCTCCTATTAGCATCAATTGTGCTTACTGGACCAAAAAACACTTTACATACTAACTGCTTCTCAAATTTCCATTAGTGAAGTTTTGGATTACAAGGTTTTTCTGTTTTGGTACCCCTATATAATTTACTGACTTCTACAAGTTCTTTACTTGTTAGTGAATTATTACCTAGTTGTGGCCATTTCCAATATGTATTCCTACCGCATAGGCCAAGAAAAACCAATCCAAAATTCTACTTTTGGCCATCAATTATTTGCTCTTTAATTAGCTTTTTTCTACACTTGGAAGTAGATCATACTCATTCTGAGAATGGGAAGATTGGATTTTTGTCTGTAAAAGTTGGATTGGAGTATTCTTTCTCAGGTTATAGATAGTGAACATATGAGAAATTAGATATTGATTATAGCTATATTGGTTATGGAGTTGTTTGCTGTTTTGCTTTGTAATGTGGTTATGTTGTTCAAATCAGATTCTTGTTTTTGATGGCTCTATTGTAATAATTGTTGTTTAGCCATAAGAACACCCAAGAGATATATTGTTTTCTTTTCTGTGTAATCAAGCAAATCACAAGCACCAAATAATATGTAGGAAATTGATGGTTCAAGTTCAAGCTTCAGTCAACTGTTTGGAATTGAAGGTATTATACAAAAAAGTTTATCTTACCATGTTTCTCAATTTTTTTTTTAGGAAGACTTGAATGAACAAGCTACAATATTATCTTGGTAAGACTGTTATGTGGTTGCACTTGGTTTAGAAATTTTTTTTGGTGGTGTTGTTTCAAATACTGTTTAACAATTTAGAAAAGCGAGAAGTTTAATTATGTGAAGAAAAACTGTTTTGTTGGTGACTTTATGTTTGGTTCTTTTGTTTGGCAATGAAAAGACTATTATGGTGGTAACTATTTCTCAAAATTTGACTTGGTTTTTGAAAAACATGAATAGAAAGTTAATAACAATTTGTTCATGGGAAGTTAACAAAATCTTGCCTTTGTTTGGAACTATCATATCATCCTCATTTTGATATTTTGATATTTCTACTAGCAACTAGGTCATAAGATTGTTACTTATCAATTCAACCATCTTGATGTCTTTTACAGGGAGTTATCACTAAACAAATGACTGCAATAGAAGAAATGGTTGCAAGTGAGTACAATTAGCCAGACCCTCATCTTTGTGACAAGATCTTGAAGTTAGTCATTTGTGAAGCGTTCTAGTTTGCTATTAGTTGTAGTTTTAGTTATTGCTCTCTCAATATATTCTTTTTCTTTCTTTCTTTCTTTTTTTCCAAAGGATGATCAATGTAATAATTAAGCTTCATAATTTCTGTGTTTGGATCCAAGTTGTATATAAATGTACACATTATTAAGATTTCATTTTGTATATGTACAAGTAAAAGATTTCATTTTTAACTATTGGTGTCATACAAAATGGACAATAATGCAAGGATTTATTAAAAATAAATTTGAAAAAACGACATTAAAGACAGCTTTAATGTCGGTTAAAAAAAAAATTAAAGGCATCTTTAATGGCCGTGGAAAAACGACATTAAAGATATATCATAAGCGACATTAAAGACATATTTAATGTCGGTCATAACCGATATTAAAGATGAACCGACATTAAAGGCCTTCAATAACACCTTTAAAGATGTAATTGAAACTTTATAGTTAATCGGTGATTTTTGTACTTTTTTTATTGATTTTGTTTGCATGTTGTTTGATAGTTTATAATTTCACGTGAGATTTAATATATAAATTTGTTATCAAATATAAATTAATTTTTCGAACTTGGTGGATGATAGGGTGAACTTTTGTATAACAGAACCTTAACTATATCTTGGGTTATCTTTTGTGTTATATATATTAGGTCTAGAGATGAAAGACAAAACATGTGGAAGAAGATGAGTCCACAAATAAGAGAATATCTTCTTGATTTAGATAGAATGAAAGATGGAGAAGAGGCCACGTCAACCTTATTTATTACACTTGGTTCGAGTCAACTTTTTACAAGAAATTAAATATCTTCGATTATTTTCTAATTAAAAAAAAAAAAAAAAAACATTCACAAAGGTAATTAAATATCTCTCGACTTTCTTTGTCTTCGTAAATTTAACATGGCTAGGCAAAAAGATGGCCTACATCCACGAAAAAAACTTTGATTCTTGAAGATGGCCTACATCCCTTCTTTTTTCCTTTCTTCCCAACTATTTCAACGATTTCATCAGTTTGCATAACTTTTGCTTTGATTTTCGCACAAGTCTGGTTAATGTTCTGCTCAAAGGAAAAGATGACCTCAAAGAAATATGTGAGGTGGAAGTTCATTCTATAGAAAACTATGAAGGTTAGCCCAATGTTCTGCTCATTAAGAGTCTCATCATTACTTTTTCCTATTTGAAATTAAATTAAATTCAAATTTGCAATTTATTTTTACCCTAATACTCGAAAACATTCGATTTGAATTACACAAACAGAGCGAAGACCTCGACAGGGAGAGATCGGACCTGCTTCGACGTAAAGGGGCGAAATGGATTCAAGGAGAAATTTCAGAACGGAAAAGCCATGAGAGGAGGGATCCTTTGAGATAATCGAAGCCGAGTCCAACTTCTCTCTTTATTAAATAAAAATATTTTGGTCCATTAATTTGATCGTAAAACTTGTTGAATTATGTCGGAAAATCGTAAAATAAAAAAAAAAAAAGACAAAATTAGAAGATTTGGTATGAATTTTAAATTTAAAGTTATTGTTTTTATCTTATCTACAACTAAATTAATATTTATTTATTTAGGTCATTTATGAATGTTTTGCACATGTTTTTATTTTGGGAATTTTGAAATAGGATCAACATGTTTGTGAAATAAAAATTCCTAACTAAAAACAAAAACTTGCTAAACCATGTTTTAAATCACTCTAAATTAAATTTATTTGAGGTTGGAAATTTCAATTTTGAAACTTTCAACATAAAAATTTGTAACTAAAAGATCAACATTTTAGGGTTTATTTATTTATTTATTTATAATTTGGATATTTTGCTATCTTATTTGTTCTATAACTTTTTATTTTTAAAAACTATCCAAAAATCTTTTACCCTCAAAATTTTATCCTATTTTTAACGATTATGTTGTAATCATCTAATCTTTACTTATATCTTTATTGAGATGAAAGAAGCGTTATAATTGAATAAGTTAACATGTTGTGCCAAAAATAAATAATAACCAAATATATCAACACTTTTGGCAACTATAATCTTTCAAACATGATTGATCGGTAAGAAAACAAGACACTATTTTAGTAATTTGCATTGAAATGTTTATTTTGATTGTTATTCTTTTAATTTTGGTTCAATTTGGGTGCTTATTTTAGCTTATTGAAATTTGGATAAAATACCATATAACCCAATTTGTCGAAGTTTAATTCAAATGACACTGATGAAAACAAGTGGAATTATAATTTCTCGTTCTTTGTTTTCCATTTTACTTTTGGATACATTCAATCATTTACGACATTGAGAAAAACTTCTCATGAATCACATGACGATATTTATTAGTTTCTCATTGGAAAAAAATAACGAAAATGGTAAATGTGGTTAAACCTTTTCGACTTTTTCCACCTGACAGTATTGCAATTTGCAAACTAAAATAACGTAGTTTGTTAGACTAAATCATTATACATGGAAAGGTATATTTCTTATTTGAAGCTTCTGTAAGTAACGTGTAGTTGTAGCTACACTCGGATCAAAAGGCTCACGATCTGAAAGTGTCAAACCTTGCTTTATCTGACCGACGAGTCGAGAATGCAGGACTTGTGCATGAAGAATAGGCAGTCGCAAAGCCTGATACTCAGCAAGGGCCGATTCTAGATTGAATAGTCTCCGATTTCGTCGTAGGCATTGACCTAAAATAGATGCATCTAACAACGTCATATTTGTGCTTCTTGCACAATGAGGAGTGGTGGGATGAGCTGCTTCTCCAACTAACACCACATTGTCCCAAACTATTTGTTCTAATGGATCACAATCGTAGATGACATTGATGAAAGGATCTTTAGTTTCTTTAATCACTTCTGTAAGTTCTGGAACCCAAAGGTCGTCCACTTGTTTGTGTAATCTTTTCACCATATCACCATTTACTTTCATGGTCATTGATCTAGCCTGCATTTAATATATATTATATATATGCTCATTGGTTTCAAGTGCCAATAAATAGATCAATGGAATAATGTTTTTAATTAAAAAAGTTAAGTTGAATTTTCAATAATAAAGGTTTCTTTTTTCCAAATATACATATTATGTAAAGTGGGCTTGGTATCTTTGTGAATGATTTTAGATACAAATATTAGGATAAAAAATTCTTAAGAAAATACTTGAGAGATGAATTACTGGTGAAAGAGTACTTAAAGAAACAAAAGCATATTTATAATTAAGTTAAATATGTATTATCTTCTAATACTTTGAAATATAAATTCGGTTCTCACCGTGTATAACAAGTTTTCGTAATATTTATATTCTTTTAGTACATTTATATATCATTTGACCTATGTACGTTTTAATAAAAAAATTGATTGAAATTTACGTCAAATGAGATCTTAATCTAAGTTGATTGTGTTTGATAGCATTTTACTTAACCCTTTTATTATTCTATCTTAAAAATATTGAGTGAACTATGTATTTATTGGTCAAGATACTAAATTAAAAATAAAATTTAAATATTAGACACTTAATATAGTTTAAAAGATATATTAGACACAAAATTATTTTCTTTTAAAGAGTATCAAATAATAGATTCCAAAAGGAAATAAAATTATTTGAAAATTAAAATGAAACTTGTTTTAATGCAAAAGTCTTTTCAAACTAAAATGGTTTCCTACGATTTCTACTATATGAAGGTAAATTACTTATCTAACCTTATCATATTTTAATTTTTAATTATCAAATCATGATTAATAACCTAAGTAGCACACTGCTAGGAAGTACGAATAATTTTGTTTGACTAATTTGTTCATATCGGATATGTATTAGATATTTACACACTCTCATACATATATGACAATAATAACAACTTTTGAAATGTGAAATATAACAAACTAAGTTTTGGAATAAACAAAGGTATCAAACACATAACATTAAATTTTTTAAAATGATATATATTAATAAATGTATCGCATGCACAGAAGAGTCGATAAAACGTAAAAGCAAGAAACAGAGAGGGAAATAGATGAAGGGGAATGACCTTGAATTGGGGTTCTGCTTCATTAACAAACCAAACCCAATTGATTTTGTTCTTCGGAATCTCAAACAGCAAAATATGAGTACCCAATGCCAAGTCCATATACAAGCATTTCCCAATTTCAGGATAAGCCTTCTTCTTCATCTTCATCACTATCTCCCGATTCTCTTTCTTCGAGAAATCAAAAACCCCTCTCCAGCAATAATACCCTGAATATCTACATCATTCAAATCCATCTTCATTTTTAACTTCTATATCTATGAATTGAATCAATCAACAATATCAACAATGGAGATGGGATGATATGGGATGTATTGATTTACCAACCTCAATTTCAAGTTAGGAAGAAATGTTTCACGAATGGAGGACAAACACCCATCAGCTGCAACAAGCAAATCCCCAACTATTTCAACCATTTCATCTGTTTTCGTTACTTTTGCTTTGACTTTCACAGAGGTTTTGTCATCGGAAATGCTTAGTGAAAGGAAACGATGTCCCCAAAGAAATATGTGAGATGGAAGCTCTTTGTATAGAAGGCTATGGAGGTCAGCCCAATGTGCTGCTCTATAATTGAAATTCTCATCGTCAGTCAAAATCCGTCCCACTTTGATTTCTCCATCAATTGCTCGATTCTATTTGAAATTCAACTCAAATTCATCAAAATCGATAACAATGGACCTAAATTAATTCCTAAATCCAGTTTAAATCGAATAATAACCTAAAATTTTCCCAAGCATTGAGAACATTCGATTCGAAATTCACAAACAGAGAACGATAAGAAAAGAGATTTAGACCTGCTCCGTGGTAAGAGGCAAAGTGGATTCGAGGAGAAGTTCAGGGCGGGAAATCCACGACTGGATGAGCTTCTGAGAGAGAGGATCGAGGATGAGTCCAGCGCCGGTGGAACAACCGGTGGGCGGCGAGGGGGATTTGTCGAGGACTTGAACTTCCCAGCCAGCTTTAATAAGAGTGAGAGCGCATGAAATTCCGGCAATGCTTCCTCCGACGATCACCGCTTTGGGGTTGTGCTTCTTCTCAACCATAACTTCGTTTACTTGTTTTGGATTAAGAAATACAAATAGTTAAAGAGGGATAGGATAGTAAGGTATTGAATTTATATAATACTTAAGAAAAGTTACAAAGTCAACATAAACTAAGATACAGAAGTTAATATAATTTAGTCTATGATCATTATTAAATAAACAATATATAATTTGACTAGTAATTTTTATTGATTAAAGGTGTTAATAACCATCCTATATAATCAATTTATAACAATTACCATAATTTAATTTGGTATTCAATTTAAATAAGTAAAATTTTGGAGTTTTTTTAAAAATAAAAAAAAATTTTGATAAATTATTTACACTCCGCACAACTAAAAAAAAAAATTCATCGAATGTTTTATTTTTTACGAATTTCCTGAAAAAGAAAAATCGTTAATTAAGTTGTAGAGATCGTATTGTAATTTTATCTCATAATTGGATAATTTGTGAGAGTAATTATTTTGTTATATTAGAACATATCTTTATTTCTTTTTGTTAAATTGTATAAAAAAACCATCTTTGAGTTTGTTTCAAAACATTATTGGAGTGTAAATTCTTTAAAACCTTATACGAAAATTAAAACATGAAATGATCTAGTAATGTACTAACCTAAAGGTGAAATATTTTTCAATTCCACGTGTTAATTATCAAAACAAATGGTATAAAAATAGTACATTATCAAAATTTCACATGCCAACTATTGAAATAAATGATACGTAACACATGGTCCGATTTATAATATGTTACTTGTTGAAGTAGTATGTGTTATTTCATTCTCATAACAACATCTATTAACATATTCAAAATATGATTACTTTACCTCAAAATTTCGCACCTCAACTATTTGAAATCAATGATATTCTATCGTTGAGATTGATCAAGTTTATTTTATAGATATATTATGTTTTACTAAAGGTAAAAATATATTCCTACTGTATTAAACGTGGTTTAGGGGATAATCATTTTTAGACATGATTCTAAATTTACAACATTAATATCGATATTAAGTTATTACTTTTAATTTATAAAGAAATCGTCTACATATATTGTCATTTTGTTTATTTATGTCAATCTTAAGTTATTTTCATTTAATTAAAAAACCTCCCACATGTTATTACGTTGTTTTTGATAAATAATCATCTTAATTTCTTATTTCAATATATGTTCCACTATAATATAATAATAAACAAATATAAATTTTATAATAAAATGAGAATAGAGGTAATTTAGCATTTTTGAAATAAAAAGACAAAATTCAAGAATAATAGTACAATTTAGCAATTTTTAAAAAATGAATATTCTTCATATGAATAATGGTTTAAACAACTTTTGAGGAAGGAAATCTACCCTAACACAATGGTAAATATAGCAATCAACCTCATGTTTAACAAATATAAGAAAACCCAACATAAATTCATATATAGAAAAAATTAGATAAATTCTGAAAGACAATTAGTAATGTCTTTTTGACAGAAGTCGTTAGATAGGAAGTCATAGATATAAAGCTTACCGTCTCACATCGACGTGCTTTGTCAAAGTGGGATTACTACGGTAATACTCTATGTATCGTTTTTCTTTGTAGCGCTAATGGGCATGGGCCGAAGTAAACGAATGGAAGAAGGCCCGATTGACCGTATTGGAGAACCGGACGATTTCCAAGTTTTCTCCTCATCATTTGCAATTGATACGATCCAGCGCCTTTTATTCTTCTTCTCTTCCTCCTCTAACTCTGAAACTTCTTCTTCTTCTTCTTCTTCTTCTTCTTTGTATTTCTTCGTTCAACGGCAATGGGGGTGGGGCGCCAAGTCCCAATTTCGCTCGACGGAGTGAGGGATAAGAACTTGATGCAGCTCAAGAAGCTCAATACAGCCCTTTTTCCTGTTCGCTATAACGAAAAGTACTACGCCGACGTCCTTGCTTCTGGCGAGTTCACTAAGCTAGGTTTTGATACTTCTTCTATCCACTTCACGCCCCTTTAACTGCTTCTCTTCATTTCCTCATCTGGGGTTCTTTGTTTCTTTATTCTTGTGTTCTTTTATCATTCTTTCTTGTGTGTTTTGGCGGCGTTTGATTCCGCCGTTGATATTCTTGGATTTAGCTATTAGTTATTTGGGAATATAGAAGAGTGTTTGTGGGGTTTCTAGCATTGATTATGTGGTTTTAGTTCGTTTAGTCGCTGGTTTTTGAAGCCTTTTAACTCTGGATTTGGCGTTCTTTTTTCTCTGTTTACATGCTCTTTGGGACATTATATATAATATAGGATTTTGAATTTCTATTCATTTCCATTGGAAATACATTTTTTGGTTTCTTTGTCATTGTATTACTCCTTATTCCAATGAATTTTCTAAACGGTGAACTAGTTGGAATGAATATTTGGATCTTTCTTCAAGGATGGTAGGAATAATCCTCATATGCTTTCACTATTACATTTAGTTATTGCACTTGCAGTTTGATATGGGGGCTTTCTGAAACAATCCTCACTCTTAATTGAATCATCTTCATCCATAAAAGTTTTAGCCTAAAAGAACTGAACCTAGGAATGTATGTCAAGCATGAACTCATAGCAAACCTACTTGATTACTGAGTCCATCTAAACTTTGTAATTTTTTTTAATATGCAAAGTTATCCATAAACCAATTTCCTTGTAATTGGTCGATATGATTTTCACGAGTTTCTGAAATAATAAAATATAACTTTGCACTTCATTTATCATTTGCGGTTTTGCAAATAAGTTAAAATCTTCCTTGCCAATTCACCAACTCCCTTTTGGTTTGATGGGGAAAGTGAAAAATGGTTGTGTGTGTTTCATGACTTGCGACTTCGTCTCCACATACCACATTAATGTCTTATAGTTATGTCTCCTTTTCTTTTTCAGCTTTCACTTCATTTCCCATTCAATCACAATTCACTTTCTTCGTCTATTAGCTTGACGTTGCTTCTTCCATGTCCCATGTTTTGCATTGTGCATTTTCAATTTGGACTCATTGCCTTGGTTTTTCTATTGGAACGTATGTTTGTGCAAAAAAGTAGCCTTGGAAAATGAACAATCTAGTTTCCTTTTAAAATCTTTCACATTATATCAGTAATTTGATGACTAGTATATTAGACCTGCAGGCTGATGCATGCCTAGTTCAGTTTAAGAATATACTGTTTTTCATATATATAAAAATAAAACCGAATTAGTATAATGGTTACTATTTACCATTTCATCTACCCTTTTACAATTATTGCTGTACAAGAAGGAAAAAACTGCAATACTTCTTTTCCTATTGTGTTAAAGTATTGCAAAAGGCTAAAACTAAGTATTTCTATTGATTTTGCAGCATACTACAGTGATATATGTGTTGGCTCCATTGCATGTCGCCTTGAGAAGAAAGAACATGGATCTGTGCGTGTCTACATCATGACCCTGGGTGTTCTAGCACCCTACCGTGGACTAGGCATCGGTAAGTACCAACTTCATCTCTTATAAGATTTTGTTTTGTTTTTGTTCTTTTGTTTGTTTTTGTTTTTGTTTTTTTTAATATCAATTAAAAATAAGGAAAGAAAAAGGAAAGAGGTAATAACCTTATGGCCAAGGAAGAGAACCCTTATTGAGAAAAGGCTTATGATACGTTGATAATGATATGCATCTCCCATCCAAATTAATATATATGTGTATACACACACATGGTAAACTTTGATTCAAAAGAGCTTCTTGTGAAGGGCCCTCCAACTTGAGGCTGTATACTGTTCAGAGTTCTCAACTGTTAAAAGGTAAAAAATGGTAGGTGTCGTGGCATTCATTTCTCTGTTTAACCAGTACACTGCGGGTGTATTTTTACACAAGACAAGTTCGCTGAATGGTTTGTAAGGTTTTTCTGTCTTGAACTATTATTCGGTTTGTTCCTAGCCAAAGATTCCATAAGAAGTCTTTTACTGCACAGTTTTAATACACTTTAGCTTCGTAATACAGCCACTGACTGGAGAAAGCTTTAGAAAGAAAAAATTCATGCTTATCCGGAAAAACAGAGTAGGTATTAAAAACTTTAACCCGCTAAGAGCATCCTCATGCAGTAAAAAGGCAAGGAAAAATAGATGGTCAAGAGTTTCTCCTTTTTGGGGGAATGGGTAGTCAGTAGACCACAGATGGAATATTTCGTTCATTGGGATTTTTCCTTCACATGATCTGATTGGTTCAAAGTATCTTCAACTTTTGTGACATTGAGAAACTTTTTGCGAGCCCGATATGACTTCAAAAGTTCTGAAATTTTATCTTGGGGCTGAAACATCCCATCTTTCGAATTTTTGAGGCTTGCTGAGTTCACTTTTTCCCAAAGATGGATTCAACTTTTGAATTTCTCTGTAAAATATGTTTCTCATTTTACAACCATCTTAAGTATAATAAAGGACTTAAAGCAAATGAGTTCAATCTATAGTTGTCGCCTACTTAGAATTTAATCTTACAATTTTCCTTGGCACCCTAATGTTGTAGAGTCAAGTGAGTTGATTTGTAGAGTAATCAAGGTGTGTTCAAGCTAGTCCAAGTACTCACAAATATTAGAAACTACTGCTTAGATGCAGAGCCCAGTTACAAGTTTGCATTCCAACTACTGTAATTAGTGCTTGCTTATTGTTCAAGATAGCAAAAATGTTCAGGAATGAGGTGCGAGAGTGGAATCAACCCAAACATTTTCCCTCAATCCGATTTGTTTTTCCAATGGTTTGGCAGCTTGAACCATTGGAAAGATATGAAGAGGTTGCCTTTTTTTTTTTTTTTTTGGCAGAATTAGACCATTGGTAATATCCTTTATTTATCGCATTTTTAGATCTTCGATCACAATTTTTTCTCTTGAAGTTCATATTTGCTGCTGCATTGCAAAGGACCCTCCAAGAGCATTTTCCTTATTCGTAAATCTCCCACTCTATTTGACTTGGAAAGTATTGTCCCTTTCTCTCAAAGCCCAATAACTAGGCCACCAAAAGAGAGGAAGAGCAGCCATGTCCAACTAACTAGACGGCTGCCCTGATCTTGTTTGGCTCCACTCTGAAAGAACTTTTATGGTCGGTCTTCACCAAGCATTTTGACATCTTTCAAGAGATTTTCTAATATTTGTTAGTTCTGTTAGATCATTGTTCTCTTGGTCATCTGGCCTTGCT